>NC_056683.1:114854782-115539782 GCF_018350215.1 Panthera leo | reverse complement strand
AATTATCCTTCAGAGATAGGCTTTGGGAATTTAGTACTTGCTAGTAAAAACCAGGAGATTTATATAGCACAAATATTAACCATGAAATTCTTTAAATCAGGCATAGTTCTAAAGACTGAAGCCCTGTAAAACATCAGCTGAGAATATTATCTTACTTCAATTGTCATACTTATTTTATTTTACATACAAATAGAGAAACATTTTCTAAAGTAAAACAAAATACGAACAGAAATCAACCCCCCCATTTAAAAAAAATACAAACAGAAGAAACAAGCCATGACATTGGATTTTTAAAAAGTAGCAGAATATAACAGAAGCTTTCTGTACAAAATACTATGAGTCCAATATTTCTTTTTAATCTCTGCAAAATCAAATATTCTAATTTAATAGCTTCCAGATAACTAGCTTATTAGCAAATGATATAAAAGTAAAAAGCTCCAGGCATACCCACAAGCCTTCTCAAACGATACTTTACTTTTAGATGGCTATTAACTCTGACCCAGATGTAGTTTTCCATCCAAATAAATGAATCACCTCCTACCATTTTCAGCTTTTAAAAAAGTAAGAATAAATTAAATCTACGCCCAAAAATGACAATGAAGCTTGTTTTTATTATAACAAGCCTACTCCTTGATTATGAAGTCTGATAGCCTTTAAGCTGTTGATATATGTTTTTAATCACATCAGCATTAAATTTTAAACAGGAAATTTCTTTGTTTTATTTTTACATCTTTTCATGCATATAAGTTTTAGGGGATTGGCTGTTGGTAATTTAATAACTTTAAACGCAGTTAAATAGCCATGATTTAGTAAGACCACAAAATACAGGCACATACTTGCAAAAACCAGAGCCAAAGGGAAGCATATTTGTAAATACAAAATTCTTACCCCTAAGGTTTTCTTTCTCTTACTCTTTCCTTCCCTCTCACTTCCTTTTTTTTTTTTTTTTTCTTCTATATGGACAACTTGCATCTCTCCTGGCCTAACACATGACCTTCTCCACATTCACATTACTAGACTGTGACTTACCTGCCATAGAGCTCAGTTCTTAAATGGCAAAATTCCACTTGCATGTCCATAAGCTAAAATAAAGAAAGGTGGGCATAAGAAAGAGAATCTCAGAAGATACTGATGCTGGCACCTTGTGTAAAGAGCCATTAACTCAAACGAGATTCCAGTGTTATCATTATATCCAGGTCTGGGAGGATGACATACAGTCACCATATTCTGGTTTGTAGTCACTTGTCAATATTTAGAATTTCATCTGCTTGTGAGCAAGAATTGCATGTGCTTTTTACAAATTATATTTATGAATTTGTATACATTTGTGAATTTATTTTGTCTTCAAGTTATGTCATACGTTCATACTCTGCTTTAGTTCAAAGACCACTTCTAATAGGGATTATATTTTAAATGCTGGTTCCTTGTATACATCCAAATTTTCAAATTTGTATCTAAGTCCAGTATGTTCAGTTTTTTCATCGACTTCATTTTTGTTCTCATGGTAAAAACTTACCTGATTGAAATATATTAGGAATCCTAAAAGAAATTCATACCGTCCAGTGACTTTGCAAATTGAGATAATTTTCAGTTAAACCTCCCATAATCTTCCTTTTATACAAGGGAGATCATGGCAGCAGCTGGCTCAGTTAAGCATTGATTTCAGCTCAGGTCATGATCTCACGGTTCATGAGTTCGAGCCCCACGTTGGGTTCTGTGCTGACAGGGCAAAGCCTGCTTTGCATTCTCTCTTTCCCTTTCTCTCTGCTCCCCCCCTCAAAAGAAATAAATAAGCTTAAAATTTTTTAAAAAATAAAATAAAAGGGAGGTCATGTATGTGTTGAGCTGCACATCCCTTTTTCCAGGTATTTAAGATGACTGTCATACTGTATCCCTCACCCAAGGAAAGACATCCAAGGAAAGGACCATTAGCACCTGTCACCCTTCTTTCAAATGCCAGAGAACCTGGGCCACATCATGAGCACTCTGCTCTCTTCTCCATTTCCTTCCGTTACACGTACAGAAATGCTTAATACTTTGATGTTGTGGTAGCAGGCGGTTTTTGTGAACAAACGAATGAAGCTTCATTTGTTCTTAAGTGTTCTGAGTAGCCTTGGCTTCTGCTAGCTCTACTGCCGTCTGAGTGGCAGATGGGCCAGGTCAGCTACATCAGTGGGGCAACCATGAAATTTACTTTCCCTTACTTGTTCAACTGAAGATAAGGAAGTGGGGTGTGAACGTGATTGCCTTTGTTGAAATGTAAAAATATTTATGTTCTTTTCATTGATAGCCTAAAAGTAATAATACATACAAGGAAAGGATTATGAAAAAAATTTTTGAAAGTAGAAAAAATGACTTCTCAAATGCTAAAGTTTTTAATTCGTCTTTAAAAAAGAAAAAGTCATTAGAAAAATATATAAATCCAGGGCACCTGGATGGCTCAGTCGGTGGGGCTTCCGACTTAGGCACAGGTCATGATCTCGTGGTTCATGAGTTTGAGCCCCCCGCGTCTGGCTGCCTGCTGACAGCTCGGAGCCTGGAGCCTGCTTTGGAATCTGTGACTCCCCCTCTCTCTGTCCCCTCCCTCGCTCATGCTCTGTCTCTGTCTCTCAAAAAATAAATAAACATTAAAATTTTTTTAAGTTAAAAAAGAAAAATATATAAATCCATGAAAAATTACTTTTTTTTTTTCATAGTCTATCTTTCTATTAGGGGGAATGTTTCTGAAGACCCACAACAAATAATTTACTTCCCTAAACTTAATTTCCAGTCAATACATCCTATTATTTTATAAGCTGTGCTCTGGGTAACATATTAAAGTTCACAAAGTTTGATAGTTAAGCAGACTCCAAATTAATTGGAAGAAAACTTAAATTAGTTTTTCTATGTCACGTTGACCAAAAATTATATTTGATTGACCGTAATACAATTTATTATAGATACACACACACCCTTAAAGTTTCCATTTTAATAAACTACTGAAAGCAAAATTATATTATAATATAATAAATAAAATAAATTATAATATATAAAGAATTCTTAAAATAATAAAAATACTAATAATAATTGCTTAAACAGGCAAAGGATCCGAGTAGTTAATTTTCTTAGAAAATATACAAATGCCAAAAAACACCTGAAAATTTGTTCAACATCATCAGGGAACTGCACATCAAAACTATAATGAGATATCCTTTGCCTCTGTTAGGACGGCTATAACCAAAAAGACAGATAATAACAACTTTTGACAAGGTGGCATAGAAATCAGGACCCCCATACACCACTGGTAGGAATGTAAAATGGCACAAGTTCTTTGGAAAACACTCTGCAATTCCTCAAATGAGTATTCACAGAGTTACCATATAATCCAGCAATTCCACTCCTCAGAAGTAAACATACAGCCCACTTAAAAACTGTACAGGGGCGCCTGGGTGGCGCAGTCGGTTAAGCGTCCGACTTCAGCCAGGTCACGATCTCGCGGTCTGTGAGTTCGAGCCCCGCGTCGGGCTCTGGGCTGATGGCTCGGAGCCTGGAGCCTGTTTCCGATTCTGTGTCTCCCTCTCTCTCTGCCCCTCCCCCGTTCATGCTCTGTCTTTCTCTATCCCAAAAATAAATAAAAAACGTTGAAAAACTGTACAGGAAGGCTCATAGCAGCCTTATTCAGAATAGCCAAAGGATGGAAGCAATCCAAATGCAATATACCCATATAATAATATATATACTATGTATTATATTTGACATAACAAATGATTCTTGGCCAAGAAACAAAAGCAGAATTGTCTCATCCCCCAGTGAATTTGGATGAAAACTAGTAGTAAAATTTGGTACAACTCCAAAAGGAGGCATTAGACCAGAACCAAGCTGGGTCTATAAGGGATTGTCCATGAGATCGCACACATATTTATGCTGCATAAAGGTCAAGTGCTTGTATCCTACCACTCTGTAAACATCACCACTATCTGAACAATAGGCATGCTTTATTGGGGAAATTATTTTTCTCTGTTACTATGCTTCTGTATCAGTAGGTTGGTTCAATAATAAACATGTGAGAACTCTTGCTTGAAAAAAGATTTTTAAATACTTTAAAAAATAAAAAGCAATAAAGTACTGATACACACTACGACATGGATGACCTTAAAAACATCATGCTAAGAGAAAGAAACCCATCACAAAAGACTACATATTGTCTGATTGTGACTCTGAAATGTCTAGCATAAGCAAATCTTTAAAGACAGAAGGCAAATTAGTGGTTGCCTAAAGTTGGGACAGTAGGAGGGTAGTTGGGAGGAAATGGGGAGTGATTGTAAATGGGCATGGGATTTCTTTTTGGGATGATGAAAATATTCTAAAACCGATTGTGGCAATGGTTACACAATTCTGAATATGTAAAACACATTGAATTGTACATTTCAAGAGGGTAAATTGTATGGTATGTGAATTACATCCCAATAAAGCTGTTACCAAAAAATATATTAGAATAATCATTGCTGAAGATAATACATCACTTTTAATATTCCCCCAAAGGAACCTGGTATGTTAAGTCACATCAACCAAATAACAGTGTCATCCCAGCATTATTATCACCAATGTGGTGAACAATCCCTCTCCTTCCAAAAGAAAACCAAAAGCTGACTTGACTTTTAAAGAAGCTAAAAACAATCCTGAGGCTGTTTTCTTGCTCTCCTAAGTAAATATGAATTTGGAAAAAGCTTTAACTGGGTTTCACTTTGTCTAATAAAATCTAATAGACAATTTAGGCTTTAACCCAGAGACTATTTGCAGTAGTGGAAATCTGGAAATGATGGTAATATTTCTGCCCTCCCTTTAGAAGTGTGCCTTCACACCAGGGTCATCCAATTCAGGTGAAACATTTTGGGGTATGGAATAAGACCAGAAACAGGTACTTATTTAATAAACACATATTTAATAATGTAAAATTTTTAAATTAGTTGCTATAAAATTTCTCCAGCCTATTTCCTGGGATTCATGTCTGCATGAGGAAACATTCTGATTAGTTTATTACCATTAAAATTAGGTTTTTTATTTTAAATATTTAATATGTGGTTCACTTTTATTATTGCATAGAGTAATGTTGTTTGACTTTCCTTCATCTAGCAAAAAACACAGTTTTATAATTTATGATGAAGTGAAGCAAACATAAGCAAAACCAGAAAGAATTTATGTTCTTTATTCATAAGAAATAGTAAAATATCATAATTTATTTAATTTATTTTACACTGTATGCAATTTATTATGATAGAAAACAATTCGGAAAGGACTCTATTAAATACATATTATCTTACATTAAAGCTGTGAGTTAATTTAAATGATTAAAACAACTTTGGGGAGTGATTGTAAATGGGCATATGTAAAATAAGAATAGTTACAGTATGTACCTCATAGAGTAGTTGGAAAGATGAAACGAGCTGAGGTATGTGCAGTGCTTGCTGTGAGAACTGCCATATAATCCAAATTTTAGCACCTATTTTATGCACACTTATTTGATAAGTAGATAAAGAATTAGCTGGAAAACCTGGGAATTCATTCTTGCCATAGTTATAGTGAATGATGGTCCAGTTTCAAAGGTTGTGAAGAAAGCTAAGCTAATCTCTCTCTCTCTCTCTCTCTCTCTCTCTCTCTCTGCCACCCCCTCCCTTGCTTGTTCACTCTCTCTATATATATATCAAAATTAAATAAACATTAAAACATTTTTTAAAAATAAATATTTGACAAAAATATCCAATTCCTTATCATTGCGATATAAGCAACTAAAACTCATTTTAAGTCATATTCTTGAGATGTAAAGTAGCAGAGATCTGAAGTATAATGTGAGAATCAAAAGAATATTAAAATTAAATTCTTGTACAAAGCTACAGATATCTATAGAAATTTTGGTACACGTTAACAAGAAACTAGTTTTCAGATGTCTGTGAATTTATTTAAATAACAATCTTTCTCCCTAAGAAATAATATAGCCTTTTTATTTTTATGCATTATGTACAATAAAAGAAAGAAGCACTGTGCAGTGATGTGGTTGAAAGGTTATTATTACTCCAATGATAGAAACAAAAGTATATTATCACTCGGATGATGTCAATGAAAGGGTATCATTACTTTTTCTGAGCAGAACATTCTGGTAAGTAAACACACAAGTGTAGTATTTATTACATTTCATTCCACATGTGTCTCCAAGGAAATCAGAAGGAAATGCAATTAGTTTGTGATATTTGGGGGAAAATCTTTGGTTTCATTTGTTCAACAAAAAAAAATCTCTGAATCAATTATACTTTCATCAAATTTCCCTTCACATCACAACATTCTATTTTGCCATTCACTCTTTTCACACATATCTCAAGGTTAGCATGCTACAGAGAGTGAAAATAAAAACCCAAATTCTACAAGAAAGCACTTAAAACTTCCCATGGTAACTTTATCCATAGTTATATATGTTAAACAATTTCATGTATATTGCATCCTTATAAGCCTTTGAAAATAAGCATTTTCCTGCAAAATTTCATTATATGTAAATAAATAAATCTCTCCCAAATGTTAGATTATTATAAACTAAAATTAAGCAAATTTGTTATTTAAGTGACTTACTACCTTCTTAGAAGCCAATATTCATTGTTCTTTGCATTTGTCCAAGTGAACTGTCAAGCTTAGAGACATTTAAATACCACTAATGATGCTATAGATACAATAGATCACACGTGAAGGAACAGAATTCAAAACTGAAAAATTATGTTTTCATGTAAAAGTTAACAGCTGAATCTTAATATGTTCAAACACATGCTTTTCTTACCAAACTTTTTCTCTCCAAAACTACAAAGAACCAACCAAAAAAAAAAAATTAGATAGGAAACTACAAACTCCCAAGAATACGCGTGACTTACCTCTACGGTCAGTCTGGTATCTAGAATAAGATGTCATCTATCCATAGACATAGCTTTCACCATGAACATCAAGGAAGATCCAGCTGGACAGGCTGGCTAATTGACATTTTCCAGGTGCCTATTGTTCTCAGACAGTAGAAAAATGTCTATGTAAATGATGGTCAGAAAAAAATACATACTTCAATTTGCTGTCTCATAATTCAATTAACCTATTGATGGGTGGATCAGCTCAGAATAATTACCTTTGTATTTCCTTAGTTCTCTTTTTGGAGATTTCTTCTTTTGAGCTCCCCCCCCCCCTACATAATTTACCTCTTCTCTTTCTTTCCTTCTTCACAGAAATCTGTCCTTGATATTTTTAATTCTTTATCTTTTATATAGTTCCACTTGTTTTCAATTCTCTAGGACAAAGACCATGACTATTGCCCATCCTTATTTTAGAAAATGTCTATCCTTAGCTTTCTTCACAACCTTTGAAACTGGACCATCGTTCACTATAACTATGGCAAGAATGAATTCCCAGGTTTTCCAACTAACTCTTTATCTACTTATCAAATAAGTGTGCATAATAGGTGCTAAATTTTGGATTATATGGCAGTTCTCACAGCAAGCACTGCACATGCCTCAGCTCATTTCATCTTTCCAACTACTCTATGAGGTACATACTATAACTATTCTTATTTTACATATAAGGAACCTGAGATATAGAGAGAAGTAATTTTAAACCGTTCACAGAGCTACTATAAGGCAGAGCTGGGATTTAAAACCACACTCTTGGGCTACTGCTTCTATAACCACTGTATCGCTACATTCATCAGTCTTTCTTCTAATCCCTCATAAAGCTAAAAATTCATGCCTATAGAATAAATATAGACTTTAAAGTAAGTTATGATAACTTTTATTATTTAGGGTTGTAAAGCATGAAGGGAAGAAAATAATGTTTGTTGAAAGTGATTTAAATTAGCATTGGACCAAAGGGCCTAAAGTAAACAATTCTATAGTCAAATTAAAATGCAAATAAACAGCACTATTCTGGCTTCCCTTTGGCTACTGTCATACATGCTTAAAATACGTAATGTCTACGCATTACTAACTAGTGGAGACTGTCATGTGGACACTAAATTTTCTGTCTCATTTCAAGTGCTATGCAATTCAGAAATAGAAACAGGTATCAAGAGATAGATATCAAAATACCAGCACTGTTGTTAAATTGGAGGATTCATTCTAAACTTATAAGTATGGGCTTCCTGGTACTCCCACTTAAGTGTAAACTTTGAGACTCCTCTCTGATGGACAGTTTGAGTCTCCAGGTAGAGACAGACCATCTTACCCAGATACTGGAAGAAGAATCCTTCAAATACTTAGTGGGTTGCAAAGGTAGGGTCCACATGGGTGAGTAACTTTTAACACCCAACAACATGAAGCAATGGTGTTACATAGTCGCCACTCACCATCAGATCACTTTTTTTGCCAAAAGTAGGATAGAATAAGAAGTAAAGAGAGTTACTCAAGATAATATGCTTTATTTTTGTATGTCCTTGAAATTCTCGCAATGCATATCAAGTACAAAATGGCAAAGCATACTTTAACAAATTCTAGTACATTTTTAGACCATATTCTTTTATAATAATGTGATAATATATTACATAATATATGTAATACTTATTGTAGAAAATATATTCTCTGTAAAAAAAATCACACACAGGAATATATATGCCTGTGCCTCTCTCTCTACACACACACACACACACACACACACACACACACACACGCACACTCTTCAAGAAACATTTAAATTTTTTTAACCGTTTTTTATTTTTGAGAGACAGAGTGCGAGCAGGGGAGGGACAGAGAGAGAAAGAGACCCAGAATCCAAAGCAGGCTCCAGGCTCTGAGCTATCAGCACAGAGCTCAACATGGGGCTCGAACTCATGAACCACGAGATCATAACCTGAACTGGAGTCAGGATGCTTAACAGACTGAGCCACCCAGGTGCCCCATTCAAGAAACATTAAAATTTAAAAAAATTAACGTTTATTTATTTTTGAAACAGAGACAGACAGAGCACAAGTGGAGGAGGGGCAGAAAGAGAGGGAGACACAGAATCTGAAGCAGGCTCCAGGCTCTGGGCTGTCAGCACAGAGCCCCATGCGGGGCTCAAACCCATGAACCACAAGACCATGATCTGAGCTAAAGTTGGACGCAACCAACTGACCACCCAGGCACCTCAAGAAACATTTTAAAATAAATTATTTTTGCAGACTACTACCAAACAAATCTTTATTTGATTGACTGCAACCTAGGGACCTCTAAGCGGTAGGAAACAGATGACGTACTTGACTTCTACCTAGACATATCTGTTAGAAAGAATCATGAATTTGAAAGGTTGTGTGCTACAGTGGCATATAATTAATATAATAGTATTAGGATACACAATTTTTGTTATTCTCTTTTATATGTATATAATTTATTTCATTAATAACAAAGACAGTATTTTTTTGTTGAGCACCAAGTAGCAGAATGAGGACCAGTAGATAGTACTTAAAAGATTTTCATTCTATATGAAGACTTTTGCAACAATTAAAACACATATTTTTGTATATTTTGTAAAATCTACATTTAAACCATTGAAATGCAAAACTAAAACATTTCAGTTCACATATCCTAATAAGGACGTGCTTTGACACACATACACCACCACTATCACAACTGAAAAAAACTAATAATTTCAATGTCATCTCACTCAGTTGTTATTCAGAGTTCCCCAATTGCACTCAAAATATGTTTTATTGTTTTTCTAAACTCCAGTATCCATTTAAAATGTAACATATTGCAAGAAAGATTCTTATGTCCCTGAAATCACTTTGAATCCAGATCCCTCTGACTCTTTTGGAGAGCATTTTCTCTTTTCTCTTGACTATGACTTTCTTAAAAAGTCCAGACCAGTTGGTTTCAAGAGTATTTCATAATATGGATTTGCCTGATTATTTCATAGTGATGTGATTTAACTTGTTTCTCTAATTCCCATACTTCTTGTCAACTACAAGTTAAAGACATTATTAAGAATAAACATTTTTGTTAGGACTACATTATTGGAGGCACCTGGGTGGCTCAGTTGGTTAAGTGTTCAACTTCGCCTCAGGTCATGACCTCATGGCTCTCATGAGTTCAAGCCCCTCATTGGGCTCTGTGCTGGCAGCTCAGAGCCCGAAGCCTGCTTCAAATTCTGTGTCTTCCTCTCTCTCTGCCCATCTCTGCTCTCTCTCTTTCTCTCTCTCAAAAATAAATAAACCTTAAAAAAATTAATTAAGGGGTGCATGGGTGGCTCAGTCAGTTGAGCATTCAACTTTGGCTCAGGTCATGATCTCACGGTTCGTGAGTTCAAGCCCCGCATCGGGCTCTGTGCTGATGGCTTGGAGCCTGGAGCCTGCTTCAGATTCTATGTCTCCCTCTCTCTTTGCCCCTCCACCACTCACACTCTGACTCTATCTCTCTCAAAAACAAATAAAAAAAATTTTTTTAAATTAATTAAGACCACATTATTGGTGGGGAGCCTGGGTGGTTCATTCGGTTGAGCGTCTGACACTGGATCTCAGCTTAGGTCATGATCTCATGGTTCTTGGTTTGGAGCCTGGCATTGGGTTCTGTGCTGACAGTGTGTAGACTGCTTGGGATTCTCTCTCACTGTCTCTCCTCCCCTCCCCTGCACACACTGTCTCTCTTTCTCTGTCTCTCAAAATAAATAAACTTAAAAAACATATTTCTTTCAAAAAAGATTATGTTATTGGTAATAAGTTATATATTTTATATTGCATAGCAGAGGAGATCCAAACTGTGAGGTAGTCCTATTATTAGCAAATGCTTAGATTGTCAATATGGATGGGGTAGTGACAGCCAGATATTTCCATAGTAAATTTACATTTTCCCCTTTGCAAATAGTAAAAAAACCTATGGAGTGATACTTTATCACTGTGAGACTACTGTCCTCCCCAGCAATAGCTTCTATTGATATTCCTGCCTAAACCGGATATTATATTGATACTATAATAGTGACTTTTTAAATCTACCTTTTTTTGGCTACATTTATTAGTTTATCTGTCTCTCTCATTACTTTTTTTTGTTTGTTTTTGGAATGTCTATTGACTCACGGATTTTTTTGTTTATTCAAATGTGTTATAAGTACTTACCACCATTGTTATTTCTTCTCTATTTTTTAATGTTCAATTTTTTTCAAATTATACCAAATGCTATAAAATTTTAAAAATCCTTACAGCAAGGAATACCAAAAGCAAAACCAATAGTCAAACAATATGACTGACTGGAAGAGATAATTATAAATCAAATGGTAAAAGATAATATATATAATAGCCAAACAGGCTTATAACCTAAAATTGTAAAGGGCAAACAACCAATGGAAATGTGTATGAAGGTTTAAATGGAAGTGAATAGATGAACAAATCCAGTCAAGTAGCAAACATGAAAAATGTCCAAATTTTCTAGTTATCATAGAAATTCAAATGTGCCATCACATTTTACCTTTCTCACTGGCAAATATTTTTAAATGGACATTTTGCTGACTTGTGTGAATAAGAGAGAAATAATGCTCACACACTTAGTAGTAAAGTGAGTTATCATACCCATTTCAGAAATCAATATAGCAACATATAACAAAATAAGTATCTACAGTCTTTGAGCCAAATTTCTAACTCCTGGGCTCCAAGCTATAGAAAGAAAGTCTCCACTTCCTAGAATTAGAATATCTATATATTCTAGGTAGATAGATATAGATATAGATATAGATATAGATATAGATATAGATATATGGTATGGTTATTGCTTCACTGAGTGTTGTAGAAGGAAAAAATAAACCTACTGTGGAGAAAAAAATAAACAAATTGAATACTCATCAACAGAGGAATGCATACGCTAGAACAGTAAACAGTCATTAAAAATAATGAATTTGAACCAGTGGAAGAGCTTCTGTAAGGTAATGTTGAGTGAGAAAATCAAGATGCTAAAAGGGATATAAAGTAGGATTCAACCTCAATAAAACCAAAAAGAGGGGGCACCTGGGTGACTAAGTCAGTTGAATGACAGACTCTTCATTTCTGTTTGGGTCATGATCCCTGGGTTATGGGATCAAGCTCTGCATCAGGCTCCACACCCAGTGTGAGCCTGCCTGGAATTTCTCTCTCTCTCTCTCTTTCCCTCTCTTCTTCTCCCCCTCTCCCTCCCTCACTCTCTCTCTCTAAAAAAGAAAAAAAGAAAAAAAGAAAACCAAAAGACCAAATAATCCCTGTGTTTTCTTCTATAAGTTTTATGGTTTCAGGTCTCACACTGAAATGTTTAATTCATTATGAGTTTATTTGTGTAGGCTGTAAAAAAGAGGTCCAGTTTTATTCTTTGGCATGTAGGTTTCCAGTTTTCCCAACACCTCTTGTTGAAGAGATGGTCTTTTACCCCGTTGTATATTCTTGCTTCCTTTGCCATCGATTGACTGTAAACACATGGGTTTGTTTCTGGATTCTATTCTGTCCCATTGATGTGTCTATTTTTGTGCCAGTGTTATACTGTTTTGATTACTTCAGCTTTGTAGTGTATCTTGAAATCTGAAATTGCAATACCTCCAGCTCTGTCCTTCTTTTTCAAGAATTATTTGGCTATTTGGGGTCTTTGTGGTTTTACACAAATTTTAAGATTCTTTGTTCTAGTTTTGTGAAAAAAAAATGCTGGCATTTTGATGGGAACTCCATTAAATCTGTAGATTGCTTTAGATAATATAAAAATTTTAACAATATTGGTTCTTCCAGTTCATGAGCACAGAGTATCTTTCCATTTTGGTGTCATCTTCAACTTTTTTCATCAGTATTTTATATTTTTTTGGAATAAAGATCATTTACCTCCTTTGTTAAGTTTATTTCTAGGCATTTTATTCTTTCTGATATAATTGTAAATGGGATTGTGTTCTTAATTTCTCTTTCCGCTATTTCATTATTAGTATATATAAAGGCAACAGGTTTCTGTATATTAATTTTGTATCCTGAAACTCCACTGAGTTCATTTATTAGTTCTAGTAGTTTTTTGGTAGAGTGCTTAAAATTTTCTGTGTGTAGTATCATGTCATCTGCAAATAGTAAAAGTTTGACTTCATTTCCAATATGGATGCCTTTTTTTGCTTTTTCTTGCCTGCTGTAGCTACGATGTCTCATACTGTGTTGAATAAAAGTGGTGAGATTGGACACCCTGATTTTGTTCTTGATCTTAGAGGGAAAGCTCTCAGTTTTTCACCATTGAGTATGATATTAGCTGTGGATTTTTCATATGGCCTTATTCTGTTGAGGTATGTCCCCTCTAAACTTACTTTGTTGAGAGTTGTTATCATGAATGGATGTTGTACCTTATCAAATGCTCTTTCTGCATCTTACTGAGATGATTATACGGTTTTCTTCATTTCTCTTGTTAATGTGATGTATCACATTAATTGATTTGCAAATATTGAATTACCCTTGTATCCCAGGAACAGATCTCACTTGATCATGGTGAATTTTTATAAGTATTTTTAATGGATTCAGTGTGCTAATATTTTGAGGATCTCTCTATCTATATTCATCAGACATGTTCATCAGCCTATAGGTGTCTTTTTCTCTAGTGTCTTTGTCTGGTTTTGGTATCAGGGTAATGCTGGCCTTATCCAATGAATTTGAAAGCTTTCCTTCCTCTTCTATTTTTTGAATGTTTGAAAAGAATA
Organism: Panthera leo; assembly: GCF_018350215.1. Lineage (NCBI taxonomy): Eukaryota > Metazoa > Chordata > Mammalia > Carnivora > Felidae > Panthera > Panthera leo. The sequence goes on along the minus strand of NC_056683.1, from coordinate 115,526,144 downwards.
GGTATTAACTCTTCTTTAAATGTTTGGTAGAATTCACCTGTGAAGGCCTCTGGTCATGGACTTTTGTTTGTTAGGAAGTTTGACTACTGATTCGATTTTATTGCTAATAAACAGTCTGTTCAAATTTTCTATTCCTTCCTGCTTCGTTTTGGAAGGTTATATGTTTCTAGGAATTTATCCATTTCTTTTAGGTTGTCCAATTTGTTGGCATATGGTTTTTCATAATATTCTCTTGTAATCCTTTGTATTTCTGTGGTATCAATCGTCATTTCTCCTTCTATACTTCTGATTTACTTGAGTCCTCTATTTTTTGACAGGTCTCTCTGAGATCTTCCACTCTTTTCTCAAGTGTCTTTATCATCCTTACTTTGAATTCTTTCATTTGGGACCTCTTTCTCTGTCTTCTCATTTTGTCTAATGTTGCATTTGTTTCTATGTATGAGGAATGTCCAATACATCTTCTGATCTTGAAAATAGTGACCTTATGAAGAAGAGGTCCTGTGGTGTCCTATAATGCAATGTCTCCTATTCACCAGAACCAGGTGCTTCATGGTTGTCTCTTACGTCAGCTGTGTGCACCCTACCATTGTGGCTGAGCCCTGTTTGCCTTCAGTCCACTGAGCTGCTATGGCCCACTTTGCCTGTTTGCAGGCTTTGGTTCCTGTGCTGTTAAGGGACCAGTTAGGAGCCACCATGGGATTTTAGTTGTATGGTGTCAGCAGTAGGACCAAATTAAATGCCTGCCTTCACCCCATTTGCCAGAGCTGTGGTCACACTGGGCTGCAAAGCATTCTCCCTGTGTTTTCCCCTTCAAGACTTTTGTTGGTGGGTGGAGCCAGCAGTCAGTCCAGATGCCTGCTAGGGCTGCAGACACACTGATTGGCAGGGCATTCTCTCTGCACTGGCAGTTATGATGTTCAGTTGCTGGGGCTGTGAGTGCACTGGTGTGTGTGGTTATCTTCCCCTCTCCCCAGAGTAAGAGTCACTGGGAGTAGCACAGTCCCTGCCAGGGCTGCTTGCAGAATGAAAGGCTTTGGAGGGTCTCCTACTCAGGGTTAGCCAGTTAGGTAGAGAGTGTTTGCAACATCCTGCAGGTGATTAGCTATCTAGGCTGGGGGTGGGGTGGTAGGGGAGAGAAATGGCACCTGTCGCCTCTTTGTTCTTGGAGAAGTCTCTAAAGATTCCAGCCCCTCCAGCACACATGCTATGATTAGCAAATAAATGTCCTTAAGGTAAACCCCAGATGCTTTTCAAACTGCTGCTTCTGTGCTGTGTCTCAGTGGTGTATTTTTGTTACATCGTCTCTATAAGGGCAAAGACCCCATTTCCTACCACCCTCTGGCTCTCCCAGAGCTGAGATCACTGTTTTAAAGTACCTGGAGTTAGCACCAAAAAACCATAAAATACCTAGGAATAAATCTAACCAAAGAGGTTAAAAATCTATACACTGAAAACTATAGAAAGCTTATGAAAGAAATTGAAGAAGACAGAAAAAAAATGGAAAAAGATGCTCCTGGATAGGAAGAACAAATACTGTTAAAATGTCGATACTACCCAAAGCAATCTATGTATTCAATCCCATCCCTATCAAAATAACACCAGCATTCTTCACAGAGCGAGGACAAACAATCCTAAAATGTGTATGGAATCAGAAAAGACCCTGAATAGCCAAAGCAATCTGGAAAAATAAAACCAAAGCAAGAGACATCACAATCCCGGACTTCAAGCTATACTACAAAGCTGTAACCATCAAGACAGAATGGTACTGGCCCAAGAACAGACATTCAGATCAATGGAACAGAATAGAGAACCCAGAAATGGACCCACAAATGTATGGCCAACTAATCTTTGACCAAGCAGGAAAGAATATCCAATGGAATAAAGACAGTCTCTTCAGCAAGTGGTGCTGGGAAAACTGGACAGCAACATGCAGAAGAATGAACCTGGATCACTTTCTTACACCATACACAAAAATAAACTCAAAATGGATGAAAGACCTCAATGTAAGACAGGAAGCCATCAAAATCCTCGAGGTGAAAGCAGGCAGAAACTTCTTTGATCTTGGTAGCAGCAACTTCTTACTCAACACATCTCCGGAGACAAGGGAAACAAAAGCAAAAATGAACTATTGGGACGTCATCAAAATAAAAAGCTTCTGCACAGCAAAGGAAACAATCAGCAAAACTAAAAGGCAACCGACAGAACAGGAGAAGATATTTGCAAACGACATATCAGATAAAGGGTTAGTATCCAAAATCTATAAAGAACTTATCCAACTCAACACCCATAAAACAAATAATCCAGTGAAGAAATGGGCAAAAGACATGAATAGACACTTCTCCGAGGAAGACATCCAGATGGCCAACTGACACATGATAAAACGCTCAACATCACTCATCATCAGAGAAATACAAATCAAAACCACAATGAGATACCACCTTACACCTGTCAGAATGGCTCACATTAACAACTCAGGCAACAACAGATGTTGGCGAGGATGCGGAGAAAGAGGATCTCTTTTGCACTGCTGGTGGGAATGCAAGCTGGTGCAGCCACTCTGGAAAACAGTATGGAGGTTCCTCAAAAAACAAAAAAATAGAACTACCCTACGACCCAGCAATTGAACTAGTAGGCATTTATCCAAGGGATACAGGTGTGCTCTTTCAAAGGGACACATGCAACCCCATGTTTATAGCAGTACTATCAACAATAGCCAAAGTATGGAAAGAGCCCAATGTCCATTGATGGATGAATGGATAAAGAAGATGTAGTATATATACACAATAGAGTATTACTCAGCAATCAAAAAGAATGAAATCTTGCCATTTGCAACTACATGGATGGAACTGGAGGGTATCACACTAAGTGAAATTAGTCAGTCAGAGAAACACAAAAATCGTATGACTTCACTCATATGAGGACTTTAAGAGACAAAACAGATGAACATAAGGGAGGGAAACAAACAAATATAAAAACAGGGAGGGGGACAAAACAGAAGAGACTCATAAATATGGAGAACAAACTGAGGGTTACTGGAGGGGGTGTGGGAGGGGGGATGGGCTAAATGGGTAAGGGGCACTAAGGAATCTACTCCTGAAATCACTGTTGCACTATATGCTAACTAATTTGGATGTAATTTTTAAAAAATAAAATTAATTTTTAAAAAAGTACCTAGATTTAGGCCCCGCTTGTTATAAAAATTGTGAAGTTAAGCCCCATGGGTTCCAAAGCCAGATTTTATGGGGCATCATCTTCCCACCGCAGGTCCCCCATGTCTAGAGTGCCTGGTGTAGGATGTGCTCTTCTCTCCCTCTGCGCCTGCAGTGTCCCTCCCATTTGTGGTTAGTCTCTTCTAGAGTTTGGTTCCCGACCACATCTGCCCCTCCTATCCTTTTCCATGTGCCCTCCTCTTATATTAACTGTGGCAAGTCTCTTCTGCCAATCCTCATTGTTTTTTGAGTTCTATGCACTGATGTGGCTGTGATCTAGGTATGTCCATGGGATGAAATGAGCTTAGGATCCTCCTACTCTACCATCCTCCCAGAAGTTGACACGAAATAATTTTAAAGATGAGCAAAAGATGTGCATGGCTACTTATAAAAATGGATGTGCAAATGTCTAGTAAGCCTATGAAAACAAGTTCAACATAAGCAGTTATTAGGAAAATGTGCATTAAAATACATTGTGATAACCTCACATCCACTAGAGTAGTTATAATCAAAACAACTGACAATATCAAGAGTTGGCAAGCATATGGAGAAATGTTGCTGGTGGGAATGAACAATGGCACAGTTACTTTGAAGAAGTGGTAGTTTGGTAGTTTCTCAAAAAAGTTGACACATACTTACCCTATAATCCAGAAATTCCAGTTCTAGGCATCTACCCAAGAGAAATGAAAACATACATTTACAAAAATATTGGGTACAAATAAGCACTATTCGTAAACGCATATTTAAAACAATTCATAATGGGCAAAAACTAAACAAACCGAATACTCATCAACTCTTCAATGGATGAGCAAAATATGGTATATTCAAACATGAAATACTACTCAGCAATTAAAGGAACAAAAAATAATACATGCAACAATATGCATGAACCTCAAAAACACTAAATGAAGAAACTAGACAAAAAGACTACACAGTTCATAGTGCCATTTATACAAAGTTTCTAAAAAATTACAGAGATAAATAGATCAGTGGTTGTCCGTGCCTAGTGTGGGAATAGAAGGTAACTGCAAAGGGGCACAAGGGAATTTTTTTTGATAAGTGAATGCATAATGATATAAATTTACTATTTACTAAGCTTCACTGAATTCTACAGTTGAAATAGGTGAATTTTATGGTATGTAAATGATATTCCAATGAAGTTGTTAAAATATGATGGGATACATACATCACTGGGAAAGGGAGCTGGTGTTTCATGGTGCTGATGAATCAAGGGAAAGAAGAGTTGGGATAGTAATTGAAAAAAAACTTGAAGACAATCAAATGCATAACTTCAAAACATAGATTGTAATTCCAATTTCTCAAATTCAGTTGACCCCTGAAACAATACAGGTTTGAACTGCACGGGTCTGCTTACATACAGATTTTTTACGATAAATACAATACAGTACTGTAAATGTATTTTCTCTTCCTTATGATTTCTTAATAACATTTGCTTTTCTCTAGCTTACTTTATGTAAGAACACAGTATATAATAATGTAGCATACAAAATATGAGTTAATTGTTATGTTATTGGTAAGGTTTTCAGTAAACAGTAAGCTATTAGTAAAGATTTTGGGGGGTGACTGGGTGGCTCAGTTGGTTAAGCGGGTGACTTCAGCTCAGGTCATGATCTCAGTTCGTGAGTTTGACCCCTTCATTGGGCTCTGTGATGACAGCTCAGAGCCTGGAGCCTGTTTCAGATTCTGTGTCTCCCCCTTTCTCTCTCTGCCCGTCTCCCACTCATGCCCTCTCTCTCTCTCTCTCTCTCTCTCTCATAAATAAACACTAAAAAATTAAAAAGAAAAAAAAGTAAAGATTTGAGGGAATTAAAAGTTATATGAGGATTCATGACTGAGCCCCTAACCCAGCATTATTCAATGGCCAGCTGTATTTATCTGAGTATATCAGATACAATACACTATAAAATATTTCTGTTGTTTTCAATTTTCAAAAAAGAAAGATGGACTATCAGACATTTTAATCAGAAAATATCAAAATGTTAATTTTGTTTTCAATTCTGTAACTAAAATTGACATTGGCTGATAGTAACTTTGCTATAAAACCATTATTGTAATCCCTCAGGGGGGAAATATCAGCATTAACTAAAAGGCAATACCACCCTCCTTAATGGAAAAAAAAAAATAAAGATGTTCCAAGGTTGGCCCTCAGAGAGCACCTCCTGATGAAGAGGAATCACTGCATCACACCAACCACCTCACTTTGTTCTGAGATTCATACTCGTCTTTGGTTTCCTTTTTTTTTATTTTTTTTTAACGTTTATTCATTTTGAGACAGAGAGAGACAGAGCATGAATGGGGGAAGGTCAGAGAGAGAGGGAGACAACAGAATCAGAAACAGGCTCCAGGCTCTGAGCTGTCAGCACAGAGCCCGGTGCGGGGCTCGAACTCACGGACCGCGAGATCATGACCTGAGCCAAAGCTGGACGCCCAACTGAGTGAGCCACCCAGGCGCCCCTCGTCCTTGGTTTTCCTACAGCTTACTTCTACCACCACCATGCTAACCAAGGAGGATTCATTCTTTTCTCAAGTTGGATAAATAACTTGTTCTTTGATTCCCCACAACATAGTTGGGACTTAGTTGGAAAGATTATTAGCAGCCCTTTGAAGGCAGAGACCATATTCTTATTCATTTGTGAATCCCTGGAACTGATGACAGTGATTGGCAAATAATGTTATCCAGTGAGTATAAATTAACTCAGTGGAACAAAAAAGAAAACACAGAGGGTACCTTTGCTTCAGCTAAATTGTTTTGCAATAAATACATTTCTCTCACCCCTGGGGAGTACAGACCTACTTCATCCAAATGGGACCCAAGGACAATGATGATATGTTCCCTAAGTCTCTCTGTGGTCCCTCTCCATGTAGTACATGCAAACCATTCTAGGTCCTCAATGTAGAGATACTTTAGAGATCAAAAGAGGGACACAGAGTCCCTGCCTCGGTCTATTTAGGGTCTACCTTTGAAATGCCAGTTTCCTGTAAAAAGAATCACTTTTCCTCCAGTTAATTAACACCAAGAATACTTTCCCCATTAATTGAGTCTCTATTTACATAACGCATTATTATCGAGACCCCAGCATTCTAACCTCATCTCAATAAAATTCCAAATCAATATTCATATGAGATAGACACAATTAGTAGCTGTAAAGGCACTGGGGGGAAAGAATTTCTTTGCCTCATGTTTTACTTTTTATTACCACCTTTCCTATTTATCCCACATCAGCAGTCTACAATATCCTATCCAATAAGCATTGTAAGCTATGTTAGCATACCCACTTTCCCATTCTTGCCTTCCTTGTCAATGGCTAACATTGAGTCCTCATGTTGACTTTTTAAAGTACTGTCTTGGGGCACCTGGGTGGCTCAGTGAGTTAAATGTCTGATTCTTGATGTCGGCTTAGGTCATGATCTCACAGTCGTGAGATCGAGCCCCATGTTGGACTCTGCTCTGGGCATGGAGCCTGCTTGGGATTCTCTTTCTCCTTCTCCTTTGGCCCCTCACCAGCTTACAAGCAATCTCTCCCTAAAAAGAAAAATAATAAAATAAAGTAAAATTTTAAAGTCCTGTATTTCTTGAGAATTAAAAAAGGAAAGGAAAAGCTGAGGAATAATATCTTAATTACACAGTATTGACTATGCATCTTAGTTGCTCTCTTGCCCCATTACCTCCGTCTCTCCTTTACAATCCATCCGCCAGAATTAAGAACAGCTTTTTGGAGCCACATCACTTTCCAAAAGCTTAAATTTGCTCTAAAACAATATATACCAAAAGTACAATTACATAGAGAATATCAAAATGGTTCTGTGGACCCGCCAAACCTCTGAACTGTGCCATACTTAAAAGTAAACCAACAAATAAACTAACAGAGAAATTCCTCAATAGATTCTCATGGGTCATAATATGAAATTTAAACTTTACTGGACTCCTGGCTATGCAGATCTTTTACAAGCAGCTACCACACGAGCATTTCCCAAGTCATGTGTTCCACACGTAACAATGAGGTCCTGGGTGGGTAATTTGAGGAGAGCTTAATGAAGAACTTTTTATAAATATGTAGACAGATGCATAAAGCAGGATAGTGTAGAATCATAAGGCTTATAATAGGTGAGGCACATTGCTAGATGGAGGTCTGAGTGGTAAGGAGAGGGAGCAGTTACAAGGACCCAGAGAGGGTGGCTCTATCAGAAAGGTCATCTGAAAGGAGTTAAGGGAGGCAGCAAATGTGTGGTGAGCTGGTTTCTTGGAAGAGGAAGCCAAGGAAGACACATCCTAACTGCTCGGTCCTTTCACCCTCTTTCTCCTGAGGTTGCAAGTGTCCCAGTTGAGCCAAACACACGGGCACTCAAGCATGAAATCCATAAAGGTCAGCATCCGGGCACAGTCAGCATCCTGGAACAGTGTGAAGAAGAGTGGAGAGTGAATCTGGAAGAGCCAACGATGGAAGCTGTTCAGCACATCATAGGTTGCTAAGAGTTGTTATAGAAAAATAAAGAAAAGGTACATTGGCAAAAATAACTGCTGGCTAAAATAAACCCAAATGGATATAGAGACAGAGACTGAGCTAGAGATAGAAAATATATACATGTTTTATGCAGTTTTTCCCAAGATATGAGGAAAGATATAGTATGCAGTCTTTTCAAAGCTTTTTTTTTTTAATAATTTATTTGAGAGAGAGAGAACAGGTGCAACGAGCAGGGGAGGGGCAGAGAAAGAGAGAATCCCAAGCAAGCTCCACACTGCCAAGGGCACAGCCGATGCGGAGCCTGATGCGGGGCTCCATGGGGGGCTCCAACTTACGAACTGTCAGATCAGGACCTGAGCCAAAGTCGGATGCTTAACAAACTGAGCCACCCAGGCATACCTCAAAACTTTATTTTTAATGAAGCTCTTTTAAAACACACTTAGTAGAATGGTGTTTCACAAAAAACACAAGGCAAAGATTCACTGAACATTGCAATGGTTTGTTTACCTGACTCTCCATCTATGCTGTAAACTTGAAAGCAGGAACTATGTCTTTGCATCTCTGTCCACATTGCCTGCAATAGAAATATTTATTGAATGAACGAGTGAAAAGGATAAATTAACTCTGTAGTCTAATCTAGTAATTTTCGTTTTCAATACTACCTACCTCTCTTTTTCTACTCCTGATACATATCCTATACTTTCTCTATCTGGTACCTTTGATACTTCTGTGTTCTCGATCATGAACAGAATTTCTAAAGTCTGGCCCTATTGACATTAAGGCCAAACTACTTTTGGTTGTAGAGGGCTGCCCTGTGCCCTGTAGGATGTTTAACAGCACCCCACTACATACCAACATCACTTCCCCAGCTGTGGCAAATGAAAATATCTTCAGACATTGCTAAATGCTCCAGGAGAAATGGGGAGGGGGAGCGGGAGGGGGGACAGGTTCCCTGTTAAAATCACTATTCTAAAATTCTACTTCTCTTTCTATTAAATAACAACACCTCTAAGATGTTACCTTTACAGTAATTTTGTGTTTCTTGAAACCGTATATGATGTTTTCCCTTTTCTTAGCCATTATAATACTGATTCTAATCTTCTACAGAGCATCTATCACTTTCCACCTCAAATTTAATTACTTGAGTTCTTTCAGTAGATGAAAATACCATGAGAATGAAAACACTTCTATATTTCTCAATGTACCTGGGAATGTATGTTTTGTAGGTTATAGTATATGCTCAATAAATATTTCCAAATGAATAATCTTGTTTTTTTCATATGCAGAACTGGCATCATATAATCAATTTTTCCTTACATCACAGGAAGGACTTTAGACAAAGATGAATCTTCGCAGCTCTAACATGACACATCTCTTATTGTAATAGGGAACTAGGAGTGATACTTGTTCACTTACTGGGATATGAGACACACTTAGGACCATGAGAAAAACGAAATTCGTAACAGCAAGTTACCCATGATTTCATAGTCTAAACATCAAGATTCAAAACAAGATTTCCTTCAGTGTTTTAAGGAGTTTTAAGCTCCTAATTAACATAGAGATCCACCTGAAGCATTAAAAAATAAATTGAGGAGACCAAATGCATGACTTTGGTTGGTTAATACTTACCATAAAAATTTACCTTTAATAATGAGACCTATAAAAATTGTTTTCATCTTCAAAGTGCTTTAAAACATTAATTAATTATTGCAAGACTCCCCTGCAGTAAATAATTAAGTATTATTATTGCTCTCTTTATTGATGGGAAAATGAAACAAAATTGTTTAAGAACTCTCTCCAACTTGTTTAGGTCAGCTCCAGTGTTAAAGGTCTAATTCTTTTCAGCAAATCTCTTTTTTCCCCCACTCTAAAACCTGATTTAGGAATCATTTTTATGAAATATATTTTATGAAGTTTGATAACAGAAACCTCAAATAATATCTATTATCAGAGATATAAATAATAAACTCTCCTCTTTCCACTAAGTATTAAATCAAACTTCAATCTTCAGCATCCCAATTCACAAACTATAAAACTTTAAAAAGTGGAAAGTGATTTCTAAAAATTACATTTCCATTCCTTCAGCATCGTTAATAGTAACTGGATGAACATTTTCTTCAAGAAAATATGTAATCTTTGAAAATTCTAGCTCAAAAAGAATTGAAGTTCAAAACCCAGTGTGATGATATTCTAGGATTTACAAACCTAGCGCTTCTCTTAGTAAATAAAATGACATGAAATTTATTATATTCTGTCATATTTTATAATATATTCAGAACTGAACTGTTGGAAAAGTTTTACATATTTCTGTCAAGTTTGTGTTTGTAAATTTGCTGTTTCTGATGAGTTATAGGGTCTGTTCATAGACTTAGGAGAACAAATTGCTTGTCCTCTTAATTCCATACAGAATGTGGACGTCTTTGTATTTGCACCATTTACTCATAATACAGATATTCAAAATGATGTCTGCAGCTGCACACTCAACATAAATGGATCTGTATTTCCTTGGGATTGTCAGCCACTACTGTGCCTCTTTTACAAAATGGTCAATTAAATAGCAACTTCTTACTAATAATCCAATTTCTACAATCATAAGTTGCCTTTTTTAAACATTTTTTAATGTTTATTTATCTTTGGGAGAGGCAGAGACAGAGCATGAGTCGGGGAGGGGCAGAGAGAGAGGGAGACACAGAATCCGAAGCAGGCTCCAGGCTCTTGAGCTGTCAGCACAGAGCCTGACGCGGGGCTCGAACCCACGACTGCAGGATCATGACCTGAGCTGAAGCTGGACACTTAACCGACTGAGCCACCCAGACACCCCTATTTGCCTTCTTTTGAATAGTATTTACTTCTCCCTAAGAGGTCAACCTGTAGCAGTTTCAGTTCTTAAGAAAATATGAACCAATTCATCAGTTTTAAAATTGCATGCCTCAGGAGGTGCCTGGCTGGCTCAGTCAGTAGAGCACACGACTCTTGAGCTTGGGGTTGTGAGTTCAAGCCCCACATTATGTACAGAGTTTACTTTAAAAAAATATGTTAAGAAAATGGCATCTATCAGTTTGATAATAGTTTAGTGTTACAAGATGCTACTTCAGAAAGGAAGAAAACAGAGAGAATGATGACAGGAAAACTGAGTCGGTGCTTAACATTTCAAACAAAGGTTGTCCATTCAGAGTAATGGAGGCTGAGGGAGAGGAAGAGACATCATAGGGAAGAACTGGGAGTTTCTACAGTAGCAGGGAGGAGAGCTTTTAGCAGCAATCATTGTCAATGATGTTATTTCTTCACTAGTGGGTTGGCTCATGACTATGACCTATCACGGAAGCCTTGAACTCTGTCAGGAGAGAGATATAGTCAACTCCCACAAAAAGAGCCACTTCAAAAGGCTGCCTTGAAACAGCCTCTTTCTTACTATTTATACATTTTTAGACATCTACATGCTTGCCACCACTATAACGTTAATCAGGATGTGTAGGCGAGTGAAATCAAGAGTGGAATGAGAAAATACTCCAGAGATGATACAGAAAGAGCAAATGCTAACATTTCCCCTAAGTTCACAGTGAACGTCCCAGTATAAAAATCCCCATAGTCAGAAAAATTTTTCTGCTCCTTTGTTTTCTTACAGAAGTCATCTGAGTCTCCAGAGATTTGAGTAACAATTTGGCAAAGTGTGAATTAAGAGGTATACTCAAGTTAAATCTTAGATTAGGACACTGATGTCTGTTAAAGTACACATATGTTATTTTAGTGAGAGGAAGGGAAGAAGGAGGGAGGCTGGGAGGACAGATAGACATAAGAAAAAAAGGAAATATGTCCGATATTACTCAGGACCATCCTTGAAAGGAACACAGGGGACAGGGTGGGAGATAATTCTTTTTATGGGGGTTGTGTCACATTAGTTTTCTCTCTCCAATAAGATGCCACTTTTTGGACCTAGGGTTTGACTAGGACTGTAATAATTACAGCCTCCTGGGGTGGCTCAGTCGGTTGAGCATCCAACTCTTGGTTTTGGCTCAGGCCATGACCTCTTGGTTTGTGAGTTTGAGCCCTGCGTAGGGCTCCGTGCTGTCCGTGTACAGCATGTTTGGGATTCCCTCTCTCTCCCTCTGCTGTGTGCTCTCTCTTTCTCTCAAAAATAAATCACACTTAAAGAAAAAAAAAACTGACTTTACTTAATAATAATGTGTCAGCAAATTATTTTTAACAATTGTACTACAGTTATGCAGTAAGTTACTATTCAGGGAAGCTGTTTATATGTTAGGGGGAGAGATGTATAAAAATTCTATGTACTATCTGCTCAGTTTTTCTGTAAATCCAATAATATTTTTAAAAATAAAATAAGTTTAGGGGTGCCTGGGTGGCTTGGTCGGTTAAGTGTCCGACTTCGGCTCAAGTCATGATCTCACGGTCCATGAGTTCGAGCCCCGCGTCGGGCTCTGTACTGACGGCTCAGAGCCTGGAGCCTCTTTCAGATTCTGTGTCTCCCTCTCTCTCTGCCCCTCCCCTGTTCATGCTCTGTCTCTCTCTGTCTCAAAAATAAATAAACGTTAAAAAAAATTTTTTTAAATAATAAAAATTAAAATAAGTTTAAAAAAACAGAGAAAGAAAAAAGGAAAGAAAGAAAAACTTACAGACTCTATAAGATGCACCCATTAACCATTTTTTTTGTTTTTACATTTTTAAAATTTTAATTAAAGTATAGCTGACATACAATATTAACATTAGTTTCAGGTATAAACATAGTAATTCAACAGTTGTATACATTACAAAAGGCTCACCGCAGTAAATGTAGTTACCATCTGTCACCATACAAAGTTATTACAATATTACCAACTATATCCTCTATGCTGTATTTTACATCCCTAGGTCTTATTTATTTTAAAACTGAAAGTTTGTACCTTCACCTATTTCCATTAACTATTTTTATATGTGTCATATCATTCCACTCTCAAGGCATGCCTGTCACAGGTGTATTTATATACCAATTTTTATAAATAAGAAAATGCTTGAAGCTGCTAGATAAACTGCCCAAGATTACCCAATTAATATGAGCAATTTTAAACCAGATATGGTTTAAAGATCTAGATCTTGAATCTAGAAAACCAACCTTTTTGTACTTCACAAAAGTGAAGTTATCACTCATTTATACTAACGAACACTTAAAACTCTAATTTCTTAGTGATAGCATTGGAGCCAAAGAAAAAAATGTAGCAAAGGATAAACAATGGGGTAGGTGGAAAAGACCTTTCAGGAAAAAATAGCAAGAAAGCCCAAGTTCTTGAAGTAAGTTGTGTCCTCTCCAAAAAATTGTTAAAAATAAAGAAAAACAGATCAGGAATCTGTAAAAAGAACCTTGCAACCACTTTTATAAAATTCAGCTTCATGGAAAGCAGACATTACAATAAAACAAAACAACCAATGTATGATTAACTAATCAGTTAATAATAATTAACCAAAATTCTTGGTAACCACCATGATCCAATGTGCAATGTAGATTTATTAGTTGGTTAGAATACTATCCTTTCGGAAGACTAATAAAATATGCTGAGAAAGGAGAGATAGAGACAGAGAGGAGAGAGAAAGAATCATATGGTACTGATTTGTTTCTAGATAGCTCTGTCAAAATTCAGTGCAATGCCACTAATCTTACCATACATTTATCACCCATAAGACAGTTTTCAATTCATTCAGTGCCACTCATTTCTTAGCCAAAATGAGAGTGGCAATTCAAATTAATTTTTTAAATATTTCTTCAGGTACTTCTAATGGTTTATTAAATTCCAGGGCTACATATTGCATCTACTGTCTTTCCTCTATTCTCAAAGTTTGTAATTCTACATGATCTATCAATTCCAAAATGATTTATCCTTTATAAGGCCATGTTATTTACTGCTCATTGATTCCATCGCCCTCTAAATTTTCCAAGATGTTCTTCTAGCCTATAGCAAGAACAGGTTTACCAAAATAAATTAAGTTTTTTTATGATCACATACTTTTTATTTCACCTTTCATAAAATCTCTATATTTCATATAGAGATAAAAACCTAAAAAGAGAACTGTTTTCTGTTTTCTTGAATGATGATTTTCCAAAGATATTGGCTCCTTAAACACCTAGAAAGTCAGAGAGGTCCTTTTTCTTACAGAATAAAAGATAACAGGAAGCTCTAGATTTTTTTTTTATTTTCTTTCTAAAATAGATTATAATTTTCAGTAGAGCAAATAGATTATAATTTTCAGTACAGGATGACAGAGGTTACATCTTCTTTGTGTGTGTGTGTACTTTTGCTATCATGGAACTTTGATGCTTACCTGGAAAAATCAGAAATACGAGTGTCAAATCTCGTTTCAGTGTGCTAGGGAGTTATTTGTGTTACATGTTGGTATTCCTTGATGTCCTATTTACGATTTGCACCAGCTGCATGAGATAGAAAACAAAAGTTAATAGTGGCTTGAATACAACAGTATCATTTTCTTTCATGTAAAAGAATTCTGGAGGAAGGCAGTTAGAGCTTTCAGAGACCCAGACTTCTTTCTTCCTATTCCACCATCCCCATGCATGCTTCCCATCCCAAAGGTCAGCTCGTGGTTCAAAAATAAAAGAGAAAGAAAGAAAGATGAAAAGCATACTTCCCTTTTAAAGGACACTTTGCAGCAATCTCATGTAACATTTCCACTTATATTTCAATGGGAACCTATTAGTCATATGGTCATACCCAACTACAAGGAAAGGTACAAAATAATCATTTACCTGGGCAGTAATTCAGTTTTGTTACAAAAGAGGAACATGGATAAAAAGAGGCAATTAAAAGTCTATGCCACATGAGAGGTCCATCCTTTTTTTAAAAAGCATTCTTTAGGGGCTCCTGGGTTGCTCAGTTAGTTGTTTCAGCTCTTGGTTTCAGCTCAGGTCATGATCTCATGGCTAGTGGGTTCCAGTCGCACGTTCACGTTCTGCACTTATAGTGCTGAGTCTGCTTAGGATTCTCTCCCTCCTTCTCTCTCTGTCACTCCCTTGCATGCATGGTCTCTCTCTCTCTCTCTCTCTCTCAAAAACTTAAAAAACAAAGAAAACAAAAACACCTTTAAATTCTTTTTTTTTAAGGAGGCTTCTCACCCACCGTTGGGCTCAAACTCAGAACCCTAATATCAAGAGTTGCATTCTCTACCAACTGAGCCATCCAGGCACCCTTTAAGTCCCTTTTTAATCATTTGATATGTTGACCTTTCTTTGGATAATTGCTTTCATTACCCAACATCAAACTAATGAACCCTATACCATTGTTACTGTCTTCCAAAACTGTATTTATCATTCTGTCCTTTCTCTTAAGTTCCTAATTTCCAAATGTCTGTTGTCATTTCAGTAGATATTCTGCAGGGTTCCAGAGACAATGCTAGAGATTCACCAAACGTGTTCTCTTTTTTGGAGGTCCCACAACAAGATCACACTTCTTAGGTTAAGTTGAAGCCACTTTACTAAATTCAGACCAATGGAACACTGGCAGAAGTGACATATTCTTAAAAAGTCTCACCTGAGATGAATGGATAAAGAAGATATGGTATATATATAATGGAGTATTACTTAGCAATCAAAAAGAATGAAACCTTGCCATTTGCAACTACATGGATGGAACTAGAGGGTTTTATGCTAAGCAAAATTAGCCAGTCAGAGAAAGACAAATATCATATGACTTCACTCATATGAGGACTTTAAGACACAGAACAGATGAATACAAGGTAAGGGAAACAAAAATAATATAGAAACAGGGAGGGGGGGAAACATAAGAGACTCTTAAATATGGAGAACAAACAGAGGGTTACTCGAGGGGTGTGTGGAGGGTGGGCTAAATGGGTAACAGGCATTAAGAAATCTACTCCTGAAATCATTGTTGCACTATATGCTAACTAACTTAGATGTAAATTAAAAAAAAAAAAAAAGTCTCATCTGAGAAAGTCTCTTTCTTCTTATCTGAGGCAAGAAATAATACACACCAAGATGGCAGAGCTACATAATTGAAAGAGGCTAAATCCCTAAGTCATTGCTTAGCAGTATAGTTCAGGAAAGACCTTTACCCAAATCCCCATCAGAACTCATGTTAAGAGTATGACATTTACAGGGTGCTTGGTTGGCTCAGTCTGTAGGGCATACAACTCTTGATCTTAGAGTTGTGATTTCAAGCCCTATGTTAGGCATGGAGCCTACTTTTTAAAAAGAAAAAAAAGGGGGGGGGAGTATGAGATTTGTAGGGTTATTTGTTCCAACAATAAGCATTAATTACATTCATTAATACAAACAGATATCAATAATTTTAGGAATCATTATATTCTCTAGTGAGTCAAATGTATTTCATACCAGATTAGTTTTGTAAAGAGAACAAATCATGTTTGGATTTACCAGTTTTCTTTATATGAGCCAGATTAACACCCAATGTCAATCAAATTAAGAAAGAGAAAGGAATTATATATAATAGTATAAAGGGGAAAATCACAATTAGGGCAAATTCTCAGCATTCTTTCAGTATCTAATGATTTTGATTAGCATTCCTTCATTGCTATGTATATCCTCTGTCTCTACTCCTGGATTATATCATCCTTGTGAACAGAACTATTACCTAATCTCTGGTCACAGCCCAAACACAGAACATCTTACTTTGTATGAAGTGGGTGTGCTGTGATAATAATGCTGATGAAGAAGGTAATGATAGTATTGAGAGAGTTGGGGTAAAAAGTACA
Organism: Panthera leo; assembly: GCF_018350215.1. Classification (NCBI taxonomy): domain Eukaryota; kingdom Metazoa; phylum Chordata; class Mammalia; order Carnivora; family Felidae; genus Panthera; species Panthera leo. Next base: position 115,509,721 of record NC_056683.1, on the reverse strand, counting down.
TTGGTGTTATTTATCAAAATTAGTAAATATATAATCAATAGTACTTTCAAATAAGGAGCTTAGGGTTGGAATAGTTATTTCATTTTCATTCACTTTTCCCATTCCCAGTGCAGAATTTATAGTGCTAACTTCAGCTTTCATTCTTTCTTCCTTTTTTTTCCTTTTTCTTTTCTTCTCCTCCTCTTCTTCTTCTTCTTCTTCTTCTTCTTCTTCTTCTTCTTCTTCTTCTTCTTTTGGCTGCCTCACCTCTTATGTCAATACCATGTTTTATCATCTGATCACTTTTTCAAAAACTTTCATTTTGGGCTTTCCTCTAAATTTGTATTTGTGAAATGAATCAACAATGTATAAAACCACACTTGGCACCATCATCTTTCCATAAAAATAAAGTGTCTTCTCCAGAAATCCAAATGTCAGCACTTGCCTCCTCATTTTTTTCCACCTGACACATGAATAGTCTTTTAATGTCTCTATGCCCTGAAAGAAGTCAATAGAAGGATTCCCTACTCGAATAGGAATTAAAATAAGTAAGTGATACAGCTGAAATAAGGCTCTATGCACACTTTTTAAGCACTTAAAGATGAACTGCAATATGTAGAAGTGTTTTTATTTTTTATTTATTTTTTTTAATGTTTATTTATTTTTGAGACAGAGAGAGAGCATGAGCAGGGAAGGGGCAGAGAGAGAGGGAGACACTGAATGTGAAGCAGGCTCCAGGCTCTGAGCTGTCAGCACAGAGCCCGACGTGGGGCTCGAACTCACAAACTGTGAGATCATGACCTGAGCCGAAGTCGGACGCTTAACCGACTGAGCCACCCAGGCGCCCCCCGTAGAAGTGTTTTTAGACGGGGAATACAAGGACAGAGTCTTTTTCAGCCTATGCATGTGTGGAGAAATAATAGGATATTTATTCTTGTTTGGGCAGAGAGCACATTCACGTCATATAGAAGATGCGATGGTGGGGGAATGTGGAGAAATTTTATACAAGCATAATAAGACATCTTCGAAAAATAGTTTCAGAAAACCTCAGAAGACTTTTCCTGGTAACTAAGACAAGGACAAAGGAGAAGAAAGAAAAGGGCGGGGGGGGAAGGTATTCAGAAGAGAAGGAAAAACATGGACAATGGATTTTTTTTTTATTTTTAGCGCAGAAAAGAGACCAAAAAAAAAATATGAGATCTAGCACAAAATAATACAGATTTATCCTCTTCTACTTCCTCCCAATTTTCCCTGAAAAGAAAAAATGGTCATGAACAAAGAAAAAAGACAGGGTTATCCCAGGTGTGAAGCTGCTGGGAAGGAGCATGTGATGCTCAGGGACAATATCAACTAAGGAAGAAGATTGTTCCAAGTACAAAGGAGAAAATAACCCACATTACTTGGCAACAGACCACACCCCACAAAGAAAGATTGGAGAAAGAAATTCTTCCCAGTTCAATAGAAATACAGCCAACTTATCCGGAATTTAAAAGGCCCCAACGTGCCTCCTGTGTGTGTGTGTGTGTGTGTGTGTGTGTGTGTGTGTGTGTGTCTGCACCTGTGTTCCCTTTCATGCTCCACCCCCAGTCTCCAGCCCAAGTGGCCACCTTACAGAGAACACCGGGCATAAAGTAAACTGTCACTAAATGCTCATGAATTTTAGGTGCTGGTTTATAGAGGGGTACAAAAAGCTTTCCTTAGGCCCGATGGTGTTTTCTATTTGGAAACTGCACTGCACTGACTGTCACATTTACATAATTAACTCTCATAACTCTGATGAAAACCTTTCTTTTTCTGAGAAAGTATCTTTAAACTGTCCAAGATTTTAACCTGGTAAAGAAGAGAAATGGAACAGTAGAGGAGAAAAGGGATAATCAGCAAAACGAATCAATTCAGCCAAATCTTCCTTAGTGATTAATGGGACGATAAGAGGTCGGTGCCGAATCACCCTTGTTTACACAGAATCTGAGCATTGCTTTTCAGGAGATGTGTTGCCGCTGATATAAATATATTAAAGAATCAAATTAGGTGTTCATAATACAATCATTTTTGACCTGCTGAGAATTATGTGTAGGCGTGAAATAAGAATCGCAGTTGGGAATTCTATCAAAAAAAAAAAAAATCCCAAAACCCAAAACTATCAATTCTACGTGATATGTTCCTTAAAAACCTAGAATGTCAGAGTACTTGCTTATCTGACATAAAGGAAGATAACAGGGAGCTTTATGAATGTTTTTTTTTTTTCCTTCCTGAAATAGATTATAGTTTTGAGTGACTTGAGAATGACAGAAAGCCATAGGCTACCTCCTCTACTGATTTGTTATGCTTTTGATATCAGGTACTTGTAATGACTACCAGATGTCAGAAACATGCAATATCAAATCTGGTTATAGGTGCCGTGCAGTCAGGTTAAAGGAAGCACAAGATCTACAGTATTTAATCTTTAAAAATTCACCTTTAGAAGAACAATGTGAGGATAATATAAATCAGGAAAATATGAAGAAAAACATGAAGGAATTGATATCAACATAGAGTACTCTGTTTAAAAAAGGAAGAGGGAGCAACACCTAAAGCTCCAAAGACCTGAGACATAGGTCCTCAGGGGCTCTTCCACCGACTGAGCCCCCAAAGAAGTCCTAACTCCCCACTTGAGACATGACATCACTGGCCAAAAAGCAGGGGGAACTCGGGCAAGAGAGTTGAAAGGGAAGAATTTCTCCCCGAGGAAACAGATCAGAACTTAAAAGAGGGATATTTTCACTGACTTCTGCCTCTACAAAACAAGTTGAATCAGGACTTTCACTTCCAGCCCCACTTTGTATCTCTTCCCCACTAAATTTTTCTGAAACCCTTACAATCTATTTCTATGTCTAGTATTCTACTGACTCTTTGTCCCAAAAATCACTACCTACTATAAAATGTTTCTGTGAAATATTTGCACCAACAACAAAAGAAGGCATCTATCGACCTTTACCATAATTAATTTTCTATAACAATCTTGTTCTGCAAAAAAATATTCTCGGCCTTAGCACTTTTAACTATTATTCTGTAAAAGAATATACAACTTAAGTCTGTGCAAGGTTTTTTAATTTTTCAAGGCTGCTTCATTTGTGTTCATATGCTCCATGAGATAAGATAAATATAACTTCTGGTTTTGAAGAAGTTGAAGAAAATGTAGCTCCAAAGTGTCACACGGCTAAATCTTAGAACACATCTCATGGTTCCCAGCTCACTAAACAATACAGAAGTTAAATGCTCTGCTGTTTATGCCCCAATCTCTACCCAGCAGTGCATTTTAGCTAGATACTCAGCCTAGTTTGTAATTAAACATTAGTGAGGTGTTTTAATTAATCTCTTGTCATCTAAGAAAGATCTCCACACCTTTTTTGTTTACATCTTCACTCTCCATAAAGCATGGTCCCTGGCACACCAGAGATACCCAATACGTACTTATTGTGTGAATGGATGGATGATTTTCTTTTCATCAAATGGTATCTAATCTTTGTCCCTTCACCTAATTGTACTTCAAATATATCACCTGCAGTTCTTTGTTAAGCTTAGATAAGGCTGCATGTACATATCTTTTTCTTTTAAATTTTTTTAATGTTTATTTATTGAGAGAGGGAGAGAGTGAGTGAGCGAGAAGGGGAGGGGCAGAGAGAGAGGGAGCCACAGAATCCAAAGCAGGCTCCAGGCTCTGAGCTGTCAGCACAGAGCCCGATGCGGCGCTCGAACGCAGGAACCGTCAGATCATGACCTGAGCCGAAGTCAGATGCTTAACTGACTGAGGCACCCAGGCACCCCTGTTTCTTTCTATAGTGTGTATATTCTTAGTATCTATAGCAGTCAAGAACCTAGTACAAGCTTCTGCCCTGTGGTAGTATCCAATGAATTGTTGAGAAAGTGAAATTTGTCTCTATGTAGTCTAGGAAGCTGCTAGAACAATTTTTTAAAAAAATTTTTTTTGTTAACGTTTTTTATTCATTCTTGAGACACAGAGAGACAGAGCATGAACGGGGGAGGGTCAGAGAGAGAGGGAGACACAGAATCCGAAACAGGCTCCAGACTCCGAGCTGTCAGCCCAGAGCCCGACGCGGGGCTCGAACTCACGGACCGCGAGATCATGACCTGAGCCGAAGTCGGACGCTCAACCGACTGAGCCACCCAGGCGCCCCTAGAACAATTTTTAAAGTGCTATGATCATTTATTAGACAGGCCAATCACACAGTAAAGATTTGATGAAATTCAGGACATCAAATCCTACACTTAGGACATTTTTCGAGTGAGTGAATAGTGTTCTCTTAGTCTGGAGCCATGATACATATTATAGGAGCCATAACTGCTGCCTGTCAATCTATGTGAGATCACAATCTTCCTTAAAAAGGGTCTTTCTTTAAGCCAGTATCACAAAGCAAGTAAATTAAAAAGTGAACATTCAGAATGTCCATTTGAACCCTGACATTTCTTGCCAATATGTTAATATTGCCTCAAATTGCTCTCAGTTGGATACTGAATGCCCTAAAACAGATGGAGAATTGAGTGTGTATGTGTGAGTTCTACTTCTTGTTTTTATGTGCCCATCAATTGCTTATACTTGAATATGAAAAACGCCAATAAGTACAAAAGTTTGACCTAACATTCCATACAAGTATAAGTTGCACTTGGTGAAACTAGAAAACTGAACATTTCAAAAAGATTTCCTCCCCACCTCACACCTCAAAGGGAGAACTGACATTTTCAGTTCTTGCTTCTCAATCAGAAATAAAGTTCTCTCAATTTAAGAAGGGAAAACAGCAGTAATTCAGAGATATTTTAAAGGTCAGTAATATATGACATAGAAGTGAAGTCTGTGAAGAAAATCACTACTTTGAAAGGATAAAACTATCCACTCAACCTTCGAATACACTAATTACAATGATATCTTCCTAAAGAAAAAAATGCTAAGTCAGATACTTCTCAAAATAACAGCCTAGTTTCACTGAGATTCAATTTCACATAACCAGGAGGTTCTTAAATGTCATTCAAACCCCTACAGAAATGTATCAATAGTGATATAAAAAGAGACATTTCATTGATGATATGATTCAAATCTGAATTTCCTTATACCCAGGCTTTATTAAGGGTTAAATTTTGTCTCATGTATATATCTGTTTTAATGGACCTTTGAATTGTTGTAAATATGTCTGTTTTAAGAGACAGTTGGGGGTCATCCACTTCCTTTAATTTCTCTATGGATTGCATTTATTTTTACACCTGAAAAATAGCTGTCTGCCCCTTCCTTCACTAGTTTTTGATCACTTGTTTTTGATCTGTTTTTACTCTTAGTAGTCGTAAAAATAAGAAATGTGCCTTAATAGTAAACTTTTATTGAAGACTTGGTTTAAGACCTGCCTGTAAATCATTACAATTTTGCTTTTTTGATTTTTCACTTATCACCTCCAGCTTCACTCTGATAATTAAAAATTGTTTTACTATAGACATAAAAATTATAAATATGTTTAATATGAAAACTAACCACCCCCCTCCAATCTGCTTTAGCTCCTAAGGAAGTACTAAATGTATCCACCAGCCTAAACAAGAGGTTCAACCCACAAGAGTGGGTGTCTTAGTTCAGGTTGCTATGACAGAATACCATAAAGCTAGGTGGCTTATAAATGACAGAAATCTATTTCTTACAGTTCTGGACACTGGAAGTCCAAGAAGAGGGTGCCAACATGGTTGAGTTCTGGTGAGAGCCCCTCCTGTGTTGCAGACTTATTGCTGTATCCACACAAGGTACAAAGCAGAGAGGAAAGTGGGCTCTCTTTTGACTATTTTAAGGGCACTAATCTCACTTATAAGGGCTCCACCTTCATGACTTCTCTGAATTCTAATCACTTTACAAAGTCCCCACCTCTAATGCATCACTTTGGGGGTAGGATTTCAACATATGAAATTTAGGGGCATATAACATTCAATCATAACATGAAATACTTGCTATATCAGGGAGGTCATTGAAAGGGATCAGAATACACCACCCCAAATATGTTACTTGGCATAAGGATTATCTTGAGCTGAAGGCAATTGAGAAGTAGCAGATACAGAAAGAATATTCTGCTCTCTCCCTTTCTGCCTAAAAGCAGAGCATATATTTCCTTTTATAAAGGTGTCATAACCTCCTACTTGGAGATGTGTTCCCCTTTCCAGGAAGAGGAAAACAACTCTTATCTGCATATCAAACCATATCAACAACCCTTATCTACCATGCATTTCCTAGGCATCCTTCCCACAGGTTACTGCCCCTAGTAGGCCCATATCCCTTTTCCTTAGTCTAGTCACTTCTCTGCAATTTATCACTTTTTGTTAAAATGGTATATATGGTCCAGATCTAACTGTCTCTTTGTGTTTTCACTACTTTTTTTGTGGGGCTGCATACACAGAAAATATTAATGTCCACAAAGAGACATATGCCTGTTCTCCTGTTAATCTGTTGTCATTTTAATTCACAGGCACCTCAAACTCTGATCCTAAAAGGGTAGAGGAAAGTTTTTCCATCCGAGCCATGTTTTTGACTTGTAAGAAAGAAACAAGCACTAAAACAAAATGGACTTCAGTAAAGACATATATGTCATATGAGAACTCATAGCTATGGCAGGGCAATGGTTAGTTGATTAATTCAAGAGTCCATTATACCATGAAGAATTTGGATTCTTTATCTCTCCCATACTGCCATCACCAGAATGTAGACACTGTCCTTAGGCTTGTCCTTTTAGAGTAGCAAGATGTCTGCAGTAGCTTCAAACATTACATCCTCACACAACAATATCCAAAAAGAGAGAATGAAGAGAGAACACATTCTCTTCCTTATATCCTTAAATAAGTAGGGTTAAAACTATCCCAGAAGCTATCCAACTGATTTCCCTTCACATTTCACTTGCCAAAATTCTGCCACATGCCCGTGCCAGAATGAATCACTTGGCAGGGGTATGGAATTACCATAATTGGCTTGGACTAATCACACTTCACCCCTGGAGCTGGGGAGGAAGCCAAATTCTCCTGATGCTCAACCTCCCTGGACAGAGCATGAACAAAACCAGTGAATGTTTGCCTGTAGACCACCAACCAGCACTGTCTGTCATGGTTTCTAATATTACCTTTTTTGTTCTACTCATGCATTCTTTTCTCTCTTACTTTCGTTATATACTTAAAATACTTATTTATTTTTCACAACCCCAAGTTTGCAGCACCAGCTTCAAGAGTTCCCCCTAGACCACTTTGTGGCAAGTCTTATAAATAGGCTAACATTCAGTTCACAAAAGAAGCACTTACAAGCACATTAAGAAATGCAATTGTCCATTAACCTTCCTAATCTTTGAAGATCAGCAACATAATTCACTCAAGATACCTGGGGTGGGAGCGGGGGAGGGTGCAGGAAGTAGCCACAACATCACTCAGCAGATTCTATTACTTTAGTTCTTCAGACTCAAAGATTGGGATGTTTGTGGTACCTTATAAACTCCTCAAGAGCAAAACTCTCTTCTCCCACAGTGATACATTATAGGCAGTTAATAAATAACTACTGGACAAATTAATAAATTAGTGTTATTCTTTTTGTGATTCTCTTTTATACTTTGACTAGATGAAAATTGCCTTGTGGAAGCTCATTAAATGTCCTATATCTATTTATGGTGTGACTTTCCTTCACTCCAGAGAATCTAGATTGATCCTGAAAATATGACCACTGACTGTATATTAGACTATACCACCCTATTTCACAAGACTTTGCAGATTTCTGTCATTGCTTGAAATATTTTGTTTGGAGATTATAATGATAACATTAGTTCTTCTAACATCACAGTGTTCGAAGGACTCTACTTCAGAATGTTCTCTAACATGCGCTGGTGTGGAAGGTCTTTCATGAGGTGGCCTTTGCCACACTCTAGGGTCATGTCATGGCAGTTGACAATTCTGCCAGCGTTGTGCCATTTAGTTTGCAATTTCCTTAGCATTCTCTACTTTATATATCTTTGATTCATTTGCCTGTACAGTTTCCTCTACCTGAAATGCCCTTTCCTACCTGGCCTACCTTTGGGACTTACCTTGAGATTCTGAAATGTTTAATATAAATACTCTTGAGTTACTTTATTCTTTAATTCAAATGGAATATTAATGGCAAATAATATATGTCTTTCAAATTCCAATGAACAAATTTCTTGCCTACGGTTTTGGCACAAAATTTTAAAATTGCTCTGCCACCATAACCTTTCCATTCACGAAGAATTTCTTATTCCCTAGAATGTGAACACCTCAGGAGCAGTAACCTTGCTCTGTCCACTGATGTATTTCAAGTCCCTAGAACAGTGCCTGGCTCATAACACAGACACTCTATCATTTTCTTTGTTTGGTAAATGAATGTATTTATAGCTCCTATATCCATGCACATCTACATGAAAAGACCTTGCAGTCTTTTTCTTATCATTTTCTCTCATCCTGTTTCTTCTTTTTCTTCTTCATATTAAATTTTTCGTGCACTTATATATGCTGTGTTAAAAAAAATCAACTTCATCTCTTTTCACTTCCCAATCTGTTTTATATACCACAATTTCTACTTGCAAAAATATTTAAAGTTCCCATTCTACCAGTATGTCTTAATTGGAAACCAAAGACTTCTATAATTTGGCCCAGTTTAATTCAGCTCTAATTCAACTTGGCTGCCTACTCATCATTTCTAAACAAATTTACTTTACACTTCCCTGCCTTATATCATCCATTCATACTCTTGACCTCCCACAGAATGCTCACCTTTTCCTCTGTATATGTCCTCACCCACGGGCCCATAGGCATCTTACACAATTTTTATGTCCCACATTTATCTTACTTCTTCCAGGAGACTATCCCTGATTATTCCAATAGCTCCCCAAACAATAAGAGCAATTATGGTTTTAAAGCAAAGGAAAAAATAAAAGAATGTATGAATCCTTTCTACAGAGAGCTGTGCGTATATACATCTGTTCAATATCCTAAGGAGTCAAAAATGCTTTTAGTCTTCTGTGCCACTCACGAACCAGCTTACATCTTTGTGATATCAACCTACTTTCTCTGTAACTAAATTATAAATCCTTGGAGAGTATGAACCATGTTGTGAACATGTGTACATTTCCATATAAGTGCCATAATATCTTAATTAAAGCTCAAAATTTGTAGCTTATTGAAGTTCTTATAAACGATTTTCAATAAGATTAATGACAATTAAGCTTGTACATATTTTCTATTCATGCCATCTACTGCACAATTACTTATATATGTGTTCACAAATACACTTTAAAGAATCTCCAAATGATATTTAATTCCATTCTAATTTGGGAAGTTCCAAAAACTTAAATATATTTTTTGATAACACTTTGATTAGAAAGGAAGGAAAAAAAAATGAAGAAATCCTCTGGAGAATTCTTTGCCTTAAGTGGTCCCTTATTCTTTCTTCTCCACGATTAGCCATATGTGTATGTCTGTGTCTGTGCATGTGTGTGTGCACGTGCTCAGTATGAAAACAAATGGACACATCTTTGAAGTCAAAATTGCAGTCAAATGCTTAAGTGCCAAAGTACAAAAATGTGATGAGGGCTAGAGAAGGGAATCAGAAAGAGAGAAAGGAGCTCTAAGAAGGAGAAAAGTAATTTCATGTCTTTAAGACTTTCACAGTAACATGTAAAGAAAATAGTATTTTTAAATCCCTAAATGGATTTAGTTTGTGTTATGAAATATTCCTCTCTAAAATAAACTAAAATCCTTTCTCTATTATAACTTGTTTCTACAATCTTGTCTTTGCTATTAAAAATACAAAGTATTGTAGCTTTTTAATATACAACATCCAATTTGTAGAGAACTCATAGAATCAAAGATAAAGCGAATTTCAAAGGAATAGGTAACCATATTAGGTTTCTTCTGCAAGAATATACTTGTTTCACTCAGATTCTCCAGAGGAAATAAACACATTTAGAATATACAAAGAACCATTCATCATTTTGTTAAAAGTATAAATAATCCACTAGGGGGAAATGTGGGGAGAGAAACCCAAAAGCAATATGTGACTCTGGAATACAAAATTAGTTTGGACAAATTATTTGAAAACCTACTGTAAAAAAAATAATCCTTTGCTCTCCATAGACTGAACAAAGTGGCACAGAGAGAAATGCACATTTTTGTCATCCAATAGAACTCTCCCCCTAGAATAACAGAATATATGAACTAACCTTTCAACAGGACAATTAGTCATTTCTCAATCTGCATCATTCTCCAGCTTCTACAAAATACCTTCACATTTTTAAGCCTCTCTAAATGGATATATCATGGACTCAAAGATAAAACGAGACTTTCAAATGTCAAAAAGTCTCAGGTGCTACCCACAGAAACCATATAAATCACAAGAGTCAGCTATTTATTAATGGGCCACACACACGTATCAGCCACCAAAACAGCTTTAAAATCCTTTCAGCCGTTGGGTTTGGCCTGTTTGTCTAGTCTGTGGAGCCATGTGGACTATATGGTATGGTATTTTTATCAGAAGCCCCAAAGTTTCTACACCTGAGGATCATCAAGTCTCTTGGAAACAGAAGTTTGATCCAAATTTAGCTAACTCAAGAGTAGATTGGGGGCTGCAACAGTTCTTGTGCCTTCAAATAAGAATTTGAAATCTTGATTCTTTCAGTATTTATACAACTGAGCTTACCATATATCCAGGGTAATTTGGCATGCCTGGACAAGAACTGGATTGGCCTCATAAAACTCGAGAAAATAAATTCTAGACCCTCTCCTTCCCTTACACACCACAAGCCATACTTCTAATCCAAACCCCAATTACCTAACATTTGCTTTTTTATATAATGGCAGTTCGTAGTGTTTCTGTGATGAGCTATTTATGCAGATAGCCTTTAATTTTTTTTAACACATCTAACAACCAGTTACTATTGGCCAGGCATTACTCTAATTCACTTTACAGGTATTATTTCAACTGATCCTTATTACAATTCTGTGAAGTGTGTGTTATTATTTTCTTCACGTTGAAGATAAGAATACTGGGACACAACAAAGTTTAATTAATAAGTTGCCCAGAGTTACATACTTTGTAAACAGGAAAGCTGAGGTTTGAATCCAGGCAGGCTGACTCCAAAGTGCATCACAACTAGTCAACTGATTTAAATGAACATTCTTGACAAGGGCCCACCCTGTTCAGCCAACTCCACTATGGTCCAGCTAATGTTCACTGATGAAGATGAGGGAGTTTGGTGTCTTATAATGAATGTCTTCTTTGGAGACCTACGTCACTACTTGTACCTTCCTTCTTTTGGCCATCCATGCTCTTTTCTGCACCATGAACTTTCTCTCATAAGGGTTTGTTAAAAGGCCATATAAAACTGTAATTTGTTTGTAATTTCCTGACCTGACTCATTGTGTAATACATCCTCCCTCTGCTAGCTGGAACATGACTTCCTGCCTGGTCCTACAGTGCCTGCAGGACTCCTTCTACCTAACGGAACTTCTGAACTTGGTCCTATATAGCCAATTTTGTCCTGAGTTAGTCACTGCCCATTCATGATACTGTCCCTCCAAAAATATGGTTCTTTCCTTCTTCAAATATTGCTCACGAGTAATCTTAACAGTACTTTTTAAAAAAAATTTCTTTAACGTTTATTTAGTTTTGAGACAGAGAAGAGTATGAGAAGGGAACAGAGAGAGAGAGAGAGCAAGAGAGAGGGAGACACAAAATCCTTAGCAGGCTCCAGGCTCTGAGCTGTCAGCACAGAGCCTGACACAAGACTCAAACTCGTGAACCACGAAATCATGACCTACGCCGGAAGTTGGACACTCAACCGACTGAGCCACGCAGGTGCCCCTAAACAGTGCTTTTAATCTAAGAAATCTTTGCATTTGTTTGCATGGCAATATATTTGTCATTACGCTGATACATTTTATACTTAGTAAGCTCTCAATAAATATGTGTGGATGCAAAAGAAGGGAGGGGGAAGTAATAGGAATGAGAAGAGGCAGAGGGCAAGAGAGGAAAAAAGACATAGAGTCACCCATTTAAGGTCTTATTTAACAGGATAATCTTACAGGAAATTTCCACTGCTCTTACATTTTTAATGTAAATTTTAACCCCCCTAAAAGACAATTATGACCATTAACTCTTTAATTATATCTATGGCCAGCAGACAAAAATCCCAATATAAACTAGGGTAATACATGCACCACTACTACCACCCATAAAAACTTTTATCTAATAACTGAATCCTATTTTAAAGCCCAATCTTTTAAGTAGTGATTTATTTTTTATCATTTCTAGAAATGTTACTCCAGGGGGAAAATGAGACCCAAAAAGATAAATGTTAGCAATTAAATTAGAATCTTCTCTCTTATGCTAGATGGTGCATTTATAAAGCCACATAGAAAAATATGAATCATCTTTATGACAATTGTTACAAGAATCATTAGTACCAGTCTCGCATTAAGTAAGGAAATAAATTGCTTTGCTAAAAATTTAATCCAAGTATTCCTTTACATATTTGCTAAAGTGAACAACATTTTGCATGCTAGAAGGGCAGCTAAGGATCCTAAACTTCTTGCAGCAAACAATTAATATGCTTTACTATTACAAAACATCTATGTGTTGACAGTATAATTAGACTGGATGTAGTGTAGAGGCTTGTTTCATTGTTTTGATTGATCTGACCTGTCAAATCAAGTCAAAACCATCAAATAATAACTTGACATAGACAAACAGTCTCGGGCATGTGAATCCTGTTTCATAATCCATTACAATAGGGATTTTGAACAGTGTAAATAAGAGTAGAATAAAAGATAAAGACATTGTATATAGCAATAATAATAATTATAACAGGAGTTCCTCCTTTCCAAGCCCCATGACTTCTTGTCTTTGCAACTTTCAATTATACAAGAATTAAATTATCTTTGACATGTTCCTTATTCACATACTTTATTTTTCTTTTCTCTACAGCCAGCTGCTTTTTGGATATTTATCTAATAATTTCCATTGTGTCTGCTTTTGAAGAACAGTCAAATAAAAGAGACACAACACAAGCCAATCGGTTGTGCTCTTAGATATTTTCAAAATATTGACAAAGGAAACACATACTTTAAAACTAGTTTTGGGGGGTTATAATGGAATTAATTCATCAACCTGATGGACCACTCTTGCACCATGTATAATAGTAACTTCTATACACAAAAACATTTCTAAGTCTTGAAAAAAGTGTAAAGATGAACAAAAATTCATCATAGGACGATAAACTTTAAAAAAATTAAGTGTGCACAGTAATCTTTAATCTTCATATATTTTATGATAATCTAGTAATAAAATCAATGTTTGTATATAACACATATAAGAGAGAAATAGCAACTTTCTTCCAATTCTTCCTAGAAAAAAACATGATTTTATTTCCTGCTGGAAAATATTCTCACCTCACTACCATTTCTGTATAACTGGCTCTTCAACCAGTCTGTTCCTGTTTAGTACAACCTCCACACTATCACTTTACAATCTCTTTACTAACATCTATCAATTCATGTCAGTCCTTTGTTTTAAAATATTAGCTAGCCCTCCATGCCTACAGAATAATTCATCATGGCAATAATATCCTTCATAATTCGACCTTAGATGAATTCTAAGCCCTTTATTCTACCTCTGCACTGTCTTGTTCCCTTATCCAATTCCATGGGCTTCAACTTCCCAGCCTTCTCTTAATTCATTATACTCTTTCCTATCAGTTTTTCATTTGTTTGTTTTTTGTTTTTCTGCTGGAATGTTCTTCGTTGCCTGGTAAACTTTTATGCATCCTACAAGGCCCAATATAAATGTTAATTCCTCTGTGAAATCATTATCTACTATTCAAAGAAGAGTGCGTTGCTTCCTCTGTTTTCAAAACAGACATTTATTCCTAAGTATTATACCATGCAAGTTGCGCCATGAATGATTGTTTACATACGAGGTCCTGTGGTACACTGACAAGAGCCAGCCATGTAGAGTCAGCCTCGTTAGTTCACAGGATTTTCACACCAGATGATGTATGTTAAGTACCCAGCCCGTTATATGTGCTTTGTTAAATGTGTAAATGATTTTTAAAACTTTTGCTTCTATTTTTGAGGTGATAATCTAAGGAGATACTTCAAATACAAAAAAAAAAAATATTTTACTTTTAAGTAAAATGGAAAAAAGAATGCATAAAAGTGGTCATATGAGGCTTGGTTTATTTACATGATCAAAGTTTATCTCTTCAGGGGCACCTGGGTGGCTCAGTCGGTTAAGCGTCCGCCTTCAGCTCAGGTCACGATCTCGCGGTCCGTGAGTTCGAGCCCCGGGTCGGGCTCTGGGCTGATGGCTCAGAGCCTGGAGCCTGCTTCCGATTCTGTGTCTCCCTCTCTCTCTGCCCCTGCCCCGTTCATGCTCTGTCTCTCTCTGTCTCAAAAATAAATAAAACGTTAAAAAAAATTAAAAAAAAAAAAAGTTAATCTCTTCAAAGTAGGGACTCTATGCCCCATATATTGACTATAATGCCACAGAAATTAAAAGTAAATCGTGTCATCCCTAATGACTTTAAAATAGTTTTTTTTTCAATGCTAATCATGAGTCTTTCATTGGCAATCCCAAGACTTTTTAAAACATACTTTTGTTCAGATCCTACATTTTTAATTTGCTCTCTCATCTTTCTCAAGGCCTATGATTTTGAATAAAAGGCAGGATAAGCCATAAAGCTAATAAAATATGTTCATAGTTGGAGAAATACTAGTTATTTTAAGGAGAAACCCCCACAGGTGGCACATTTAAATGAGTAATAAAAAGAGTATAAAAAGAGGGATGAAACAGAGGATAGGAAAACCAACCCCCACCTTCCCCTCCACTAGTGATGAATAAATCACTAAACCCAAAATAAGCCTAAGATAAGAAACTCTAAAATAAATCATGTCCCTGAAATAAGTGGATTGAGGGGTTACATGCAGACATTACTACTAATTTAAATATTCAATATCTTTGGTTTCACAGATCCAGATTGTAAGATAATCTTTATGCAAATTCTTTGAATGCTTCTTTCCTGAACAATTTGGGAAGTTTCTAGTATAGAGAAAGGGAGTTGGGAGTGCAAATCTAACTTGCATGTGCAGGACAAATACAATATTTTTCCTATAAATTATATTTGGATTGGGGCCACATTATTAAGGCAACATCACTCAGAGTGAATACCACAAAGCAGATTTTGTGTTTTGCAATGATTTTACACTGACTGAAAAGCTACAGATATTGGATCATAATCACTGAAACCCTTGGGAGAGCAGATGGATTCGTTATCTAAGCACACAAGCTAGACCAGCAGAACCTGAGAATCTTTCTGCTCATGGCTGTTAACAGGCCCTTGTTAAGTAGGTAAATTTTCAGTATTATTCACAATAAAATGTCCTAATAGACAGCATTATAAACAGGGACAAAACAGAAGCACACTTATATGTGTACGTTCTCTCTATATACAACATTTCAAATCCATGCCTTGCAAATCATTTTGAAAAAAAAAATCCGGCATTATAATTCCAGATGGCTGCTTAATTTTACCATGAAATTTATTTCAAAATCTTCAGACATTTTACCACTGATAAACTATATTGGCAAAGATATATGTGATTGATTAAAATTGATGTTTATAGCAGGTGGCCAAATTACACAAATCTGCTTTGCTGTGAAGCTGTATTAAAAACATGACTAGTGAAACTAATCTGCCATTTTAAGGAACCAGTTCAAGCCAATCCAGTAGTGGTTGCTTTTTTAAAAATTTTGACCATGCCCTACCAATATGCTAATACCCATCTGGGACACAATCCATTAAAATAATCCAGAGATGCCAAATGCAATGATGACCAGACTCTTTCACTTGTCCCCCCCCACCCACCCACCCAAGAAAGGCTCAAAACACTCTGAAAGAAGTTTCATTTTCCTTACCTATTTTCAGCACTGTATTATGTTGGAAACTTGTGAGCAAAATCTCATGCTGATCTCAGAAACTTCCAAGTCTTCTTATACTAGTATCTGTTACATTTTTGCCTAAGACAGGTGAATGTTTCCCCATATGTCATTTGCCACTCTAGTTTTCAGAACCCAACACTATTTTAAAAGATTGTATTATTGTAGACAATTATGGCCAGAAAATAATTGGCTCATGTTGCCCATCTCATATTTAGTAACAATGTTGATGGAGGTAAGACCGGAGACGGAGATATGTCACCTATATCTGGCTAATAATATGCTGACATCAGCTTTGTATGAGCACAACCGAGTGGATCACTGTTAGAACTCATTACTAGAAATAAAATCATAATAAAATCAGGGCAAACAAAATAAATCAGTTTATATTTAAATTTTTTTAATGTTTATTTTTGAGAGAGAGTAAGAGGGGAGGAGCAGAGAAAGGAGACACATAATCTGAAGCAGAATCTGAGCTGTCAGCACAGAGCCCGATGTCGTGCTCAAACAGGTGAACCCCGAGAATACGACCTGAACTGAAGGTGAATGCTTAACCCACTGAGTCACCTAGGCACCCCTAAATCAGTTTATATTTTAAAAGTCATAGATTAAACTTCGAGGAAATACTTACAAAATTTATATTTCTATCAGAAACCCTAATGAATTAACATTTTTGAAAGTTTTCAAAATCTTGTCTCATGGAATTTTTAAAAACCTAATTAACAGGTGTATGAAGTGTGTACAACATTAACGTATGTTAATTATATATATGTTAATATATATGTGTTAGTGTATATATGTGTATGTGTATATATATACATATGTACACACACATATACACATGTACATACACACACACATATATATATACACACATACATACATACCTAATATGGCATTTTGGTTTTATCATTCTAGCCACCCTTGATATTGTCACAACTCTTGCTGGTATGATTTAAAGGTTTTTAATGTCACAGAGAAAAGGTGCTATTAGGCCTGAGAAAGATGGATTGGTTATAGCTCATAGGATACTGAACCACCACATTTATATCCGAGTACAAGATGTTTTGAAGTTTCTTTATCATTTATTTGACTAACTCCTTCCAATGTCTGTAGGCATAACTTCACATAAATTTAAATATGTACAATGTTGGGAAGGATTCTCTCTATAAAGCTGAAAAGTTGTTTCAGTTCCCATCCGTCTTACTTGTAACATGGCTTGGTCTATCAAAAGAACGCTAACATTTCTGGTCACAAAGAGGGAAACACTTTATAGTCATGATTTCTCCCTAGTATCTACAGGATGAAGACTCAGATCTTCCATTGGGTATTGAAGGTTCTTCCTCATCCATTCATTCAATACTTATTGAGTACAACTGGGTCGGCCACTATGCAAGACTATAATACGTCCAGTTTTGTGACTTTATTTTACACTTGGTTCATAAATACCCACCCTCCCCCCCCACACACACACATGCACAGCATTCAGATGGACTGACCTGTCCACTCCTCCTTTAATACACTCTATTCATTCCCATATTGCTGTCTTCCACATACTACTTCTGGCAGGAATAACACTGAGCCAAAGCAGAGACTCAGAATCCTCATTTTCAAGATGACTACAAGCTTCTAAGAGTAGAGACTGTCTTTGTTAAACTCTTAAAATCACCCTCTCAACAGTTCTCATTAATTCTCAATAACTACTCATGCAAGAATATGAATAATACACAGGGTTATAAGAAGTTAATGTAATATGTTGCATGTGTGTCTTTAAATGAGCTCTATGTAATAAACTATGGCATTACTACATGAAAATATTTTGAGGGTTTTATCCCTTCGAAATCTAATTAAAATAACTGCTCTGAAAAATTGCTAAATCCATAGATTATCACTGTCCATGTTACTGAGATTATTGTTTAATGAAAAGAATAAAATATTATTTAAGGAACATTTTTTTAATTCTGAATTTGCTTAATGCTATGAGTAACTGTGTAATCTAGTGTCTCTAGTTTTAAACCAAATCATGTTTCTATGCAACATTCAGTATTCTCATTGTCCAGTGGCCAAGAGATGAGTTTAGCTCAATATAGAATATCACACTTTGAAACCCAGAACAGCCAGCAGGATGTTGGGATGACCATTATTCTGCCAAACGAAGTCACCTTCTCACTTCACTTAACCCAGCCTCAGAGGGCACACACTGGCCAGCGGCTCCGGGACTATTTCTCCACCTGTTAGCTTGTGTTCAATTTTGGTGCCTCCGAAGGAAAGTAGAGTGAGCCAAGAGATTTGTTCTCTTTAAAGTAAAAACCAGGAAAGATTAAGTGGATTGTAGGAATGAAGCAAAATATTTAAACTTAAACTCTTTAAATGACACTTGAATTTCTTTTCCTTTTCCTTTTATTTGAAGAGTAAACCATGATAGTTATGGAACAGGGCAAGAAGGAGGAAGAAAGGACAGGACCGCCTTCTCCTCGGCCTTTTCTCCTAACAACTATTACAGGTACTTACTTAATGCAGACAGTCCCCATGGCAACCTTATTCAATGGTGTATAGCTCTTTATGATAAAGCCTCTTACATCATCCAACTGCAAGATTTAAAACTTGATATAAAATATGCTCCAGAGGCAATGTGGAGTGGGTTTGAAGAAAATAGGTTCCATTGTAAAAAGGATCCATATGGTTTTAGGTTTAAGCCATCAATAGAATTCTTCTCACATTTCAGTAAGACTTTCTGCCTTTCCAAATTTCTGCCAAAAACTAACCTACAGTGTTAGAAGTCAGGATGGCACTTACCCTTACCCTTACCCTTAATAGAGAAGTGGGTAGACAGTAACTGAATAGAGGGTTTGAGGGTGCTACATTTCTTGATTTGGGTGTTACACTGGTATATTCACTTTGTTTGAATTCATCAACCTTTCCACTATTCATTTGTACAATCATATATATATATATATATATATATATATATATACACACACACACACACATATATATATGTAAATATATATACATATATATGTTTTCTAAAAATAATAAGATAAAATCTTCTGCTAAGTTAAAAACTCAACACTTTCCTTACTGTCACATGACTTAGAGCCTTCTTCTCATTTTATCTGCAATATAGAAATGGCCATTAGTCCCGAGAAGAAAAAAAAAATGTTTCAACAACTTGAAAATTAATAAGGAAAATAAGGTGGGGTGCCTGGGTGGCTCAGCTGGTTGAGTGTTGGACATTGCCTCAGGTCATGATCTCACGGTTTGTGAGTTTGAGCTCCACATCCGGGTCTGTGCTGACAGCTGGGAGCCTGGAGTCTGCTTCGGATTCCATGTCTCCCTCTCTCTGACTTTCCCCCACTTGCACTGTCTCCCTCTCTCTTGAGAATAAATATTTTAAAAAATACAAAATAAGGACTTTCTCTATCCTCGTATTACAAATGAAGTGTATCATCTAATATAATATGTAGTGTTGTGAATCTATTTTTCTTTAAACTACCAGAATAGAATTATAACATCCCAGCATCTAACACTCTTCTCCAAGGAAAGAACTCAGCTGCAGATATTATAGACCATTTCAGTGGGGACGATTTCATTCTCTCATCCACCTCCTTGAAAGTTAGCAAGAACAAGTGATTAGCATCCATGATCCCCTGCAACACTAGCCTTGCCGGATTGGAAGAAGGTTATAAGGCAACAATTTCAACAGTAGGATTCCAGCTGAGCAGCCTAGAGAATAGAAGTGTCGTTCACATCTCCTTGCAGACTCCTGAGCACTACCAAAGTGTGTTGACAGTGTTCTCTTTAAAATTATCAGCTTTCACTGCTATTTTCTACAGAAAAAAATTCTAGTTGAAGATAAATCTACCTTGTCCACAACAAGGGAGGGAAATATTTATTATTAGGCTATCAGCATAAGAGAAATGACCCATGGCAGCCGTTTGTGGAGCTGTGCCTGGTGGGCTGACGACTCACACTGCCCTCACTCTCCTCTCTCCAAATGGTAAAGCAAGACAGAAGGAAAGCAGATTCTGTGTAGTATTCTCAGCATTTGAAATATAGAAGCACCCAAGCTGCTTTACGGGGGTAGAAATAAAACACATTTTGTTACCTAGGACTGTTGTAGTTGCAAGTAACATAAACATGCAAGTCATGGTGTCTTGTGAAGAATGAAGGGGGGTAATATGTAGGCTCAAGAGACTGAACATTCAGAAGACCCCAGATCCAGTGGCTCAAATCACATCAATAAAGACGATCTCTCTTCTTATATCAGGTCTGCTTTTCTCTGGTTTTATGCAGTCAAAACTGTCTTAGGGAGTAGCAAGGGGGCTACTTGTAGTTCCAGCCTGTTTTCCACCTTCAATAACAACAGTGGAAAGAGCTCCTCCTTTGAATAATTGAATAGTTCTGAAAAGTGCTAATCACCCCCTTCCCTTTCCTGTCCCTACCATGCACTGTAGGCCCGGGAATTGAATAAATCCATTGCCTATGCTTGGATCACAGCCATATCTGGATCTAGGTTAGTGGTCATCCCTTTCAAAATATAAGCCCTAAAAGGGGGAGCAGGATAGTTTTCAAAAGGGAGGGGTGTGGTAAAAACAATGCAAGAGAATAAAGGTGATGGGTTCTAGGTAAGCAAAAGCAGCAGATATCCAGTAGCAGACATATTCAGATAAGCATTTTAAAATACAATGTCAACTTCCTTGGACACTGGAAAAAACACAGGTATGCCAATTGACAAATTAGGTCATCACACCTATGTTTAAAGTCCTGTACCAGTCTGAATTGATGTTCCTGGTTCACCTGGTCCAGAATATTCTCTGACAAAGACACTAGTCTGCTTCTCCAAGAAGCTTCCTCTGAAGACAAAGTCCCATCCTACCTACTCAAGAACCTTCAACTCACCCCCAAATCTCTCATTCAACTTTTTATTCTACTACCCTTCTACTACCATTTTAAATATTCTTCCTCATTACTTTTTTCTAAACTCTGTCTAAAGCCAAAAAGAGTGTTGTGTAGAATACAAAAGAAAAGACATGATCCGGGTATATAAGTTTACACTCTAGATAAAACTAAGAAAGGAAATCTATATATCATTTCAAAGGGATAAACTCATTTCCCTCCTCCCAGGGGTCTATTCATTAAAGGGCTAGAATGACAGGATACTAGCATGGGCTATTGACAACGTGCTCTAGTACTACATTACAAAGAGCCTTGGAAAAAGCACAATCTTTGAAAGTGTATCTAAAAATAGCCTACCAATTAGATGCTTTCCATAGAGCCTATAAAAGGAAGACTGTGGTCTCCCTTTCACAAGAGATTTTTAAGAACCAAGAGTGATGTTTTTAGGTTAGAATGCTATTGAGCTTGGAGTCAGGAAAATAGACTGTCTAAGCCTTCCAGCCTATGATTCAGAAACAGTCAAACTACTCAATGATGGGATAATCTACAAACCAATTGTTGTATGAGACACTCAGGAACAGACTAAGAAACTTAAAGACAAATTACAGGGTAAAGTCCTGGACTGCTGGAAGATGGAGTCTTTTATACAATTTTACCTGTTGTTCTTGCTGTTTTACTAGTGCTATATGGTAGACTCTCTTTGGGAAAAAAAAAAACATTCAGTACCAACTATTGTGAAAATAAAATGCCCCATAAAATCTGTATGATGGTGTCCTTATTTCTTTAGAGATCGGAACAGTTTAAGCTTTTAGGCTTTTGTGTGGTTTTCTAACATTAACTTTTCCCCTTTAAGGCTTCGTTTCATGAAGATCTAGGCTTTTTTCTTTCTCTTAAAGGTTACGTTTTTTGTATTTGTCTTTCTGCCAAACCTCTGTTGATTTCCACATTTCCACTGTTACTTGTCAATGTTATAAGGTAATTTTTAGACTTAATCTTAACTGATTTTCTGTTTCTCAGATTGTTGTTAGACTTGGTTTCCCTTTTTTTAGAGAACAAAACCTAAATTAAGTTTTTTTTTCTCCTTACATTCAAAAAGATGTGGCAAAATTTCCAGCCCAGCAAACGTCATTAGAAGATTTAAACTATTTAATTCTTTTACTATTAGCTAATATTTTAATTTCCTACTTCATCGATTTGGGTCACTTTGTAAGTTTTGTTCAAATTACATTGTCACTAAATTTTACAGTGTAAAAAACTACTATATTTATGCATCATTGCTCCCATAAGAACTTATTACTTCCTCTGTGTTATCTCTTACCAGCAGTGTTGTGATTATTGCTCACTTGATTTCCCAACTGTTCTGTAAACACTTTGAGGGTAGACACTGTGTCCAACGTCTACACTGTGGAATACTAAACTTTTAACATAATTCCCAATATATAGTAGTACATGCTCAATGAATGCAGTATGCTTTAAAGGAATAAATTAGTGCATTAACAAATGGTTTTAGTGTTTGCCGTAAAGTAGAACCTCAATCATGTGTATAGCAAATGGATATAGAATGGTGTTTTCTATACATGGAATCCATATTCAGTTACTAGTGTATAATATATTGTGGATGACATAAAGGAATAGTAATGATGTACCCCATCAAGAATTGTAGAAGTAAGAGGAAAAGATTGCCACCTGAGAATAACTATAAGCTAACACATAACTGATTTAAGCAAAGTGATGAAAGTTAACCAAAGAGAGAATAACTCCAAAGTTGACTGTCTTTGGACTCCAAAGTTGACCAGTTCTGACAGTCACTTTATTGAAGGTGTTACTACATATACCAAAAAAAAAAAAAAAACAATGGGTCCATCAGATATGAGGATTGTTAGGACTCTAATCCTAGAAAAATAAAATGTCTCAGAGATAAATACTGGAAGTGCTCATCTAGGCATTGTTTAGGAAGGGATTTAGGGCCCAAAGATGTGACCTATACAGTTTTCGTAACAGGTATATCAATATTGTGCTGATGGGTATACCAGGTTCTGTTTGCCAGATTCCATTAAACATCACATTACATAACTAACTCTCCAGTCAGTCAAGTAGGTGCTTAAGTCTCTGGTTATGTACTAGGATATGGTATCCAGAGAGCCCAACATGGGTACAGGAATTGAACTGCAGTGTTTGAAAACAAAATTAGTCACTTGAGAGGCAACGTCCAAGGGAAAGGTCGATAAGAATGTCGAGACATTTGACTGAAACATCAATACAAAGTGATTCACCAGAAAGGGGGAGCTGGAAAGAGGCATAGGATGGAAAGAGTAGAACAAGATGAGAGAAAACAGGTTCAAAGAGGAATTCAGGAAGAGAGCTGAGAGCAGCGTATCTAAAAGAACATCTTTAGCTGGAGAATGTTGGGACTTTCCAACAGATGTCTGCAGTTTCACATGGCAGGGAAAGCTTCCATATTTCCAGAGTCTTCAATAATGAATAATGAACACTCTGTAAAATGTGGCCTTAAGGAATCTAATTTTATACGCATTCCCTGTGTTTGGTCAAAGTGAGTTCGCTCCTTGAGACTAATCTCCTGATGTGTGATGGATCAAGAATTCTGCCTGAAAGGCTGCAGGACAGACCTGATGATGGTGATGAATGCACGAAGGGAACTGCTGCCCTCTGGGTCAATAGCCTGTTGAACAGCCGTCTCCAAGCTCAAGTCTCGGGGTCGTCTTCTTTTTACCATGAGAATGTAGTCTAATTTTCGAAGCTGGTAATGAAGGTTGTATTGTTAACATACCAAATATGTATTTCACATTGACTCTTCAGTCAAGCCTCTCAATATTCTTTTTTCATCATCCCTACTTCTTTCTTCTCTCCTCCACCTTAAAATGATCAGGGGTCTGCCTAAAACAGAGACAGTATTGACTGAAGCAAGTATAGACACATCTTGAGGGACAATTGGCTATGTGTCTTATTGCTCTGTTCTTATTTCTGCACTAGTTTCTTCTCCCATTGAAACTTCTGTTCAGTGCTAACTGCACGTGTCACCATGCTTCCACATAGAAGGCACTGGGAAAAAAATTGGATGTATTGTAATATGCCCACTGCCACTTTAAATCTTGAACACAAAGGGCTGACATGAGGAACGCAGTGAGAGATCTAGGGTTTCTGTCACAAGAAAGGCAAGGACTTGTTAGAAAAAGAATAAATTCAATTGCTATACCTATAGGCTTTCCTAATCTGGAACTGATGCCCTAGGAATGCCCCAATGTGAAATAAAATCTAGATCAGAAGTATTTTTTGCCAGTGTAGAGAATATTTCCTAAACTTTGGTTAGGTGATACAGCCTTGAAGTTCCAGCTGATAAATGAGTTAGGCTACAAGTGGGAATTTTCCTCCTTGGTTTTTCTCACCTTAGAAAACAGAAGCTAAAAATAAACTACAGTGCTGTGTTCAAAGAGTAACTATGGTTTGGTTCTAAATTAGGATGATTCAAAGATAACTTTGGTGAATAGAATTCAGCGTAGTGTTCTGATTTCTTAATATTGTTTCCCAAAGAAGAAGTAGGTAAACAGCTAAGACAATACCACCATATACACACTTTGACTGAATTATGAGGAAATAAGCCACAAAGAATTATGCACCCCATCTGAATGCACACAAAACTCACCCAAATTCCTCCATGCTCTTCCTGGACGTAGCGGTATTGGGGAAGGAGAATTAGTCATCAGGAGCAGCCACACTGACAAGTCTTATTAGAGGAAGTTCCTTTTACAAGTTCTGAGCCCCTATCATATAACTGCATTAGTGTCAGTGGTAGTACATCCACATCTTCTCTTCCAAGACACTTTGAAAGCTAACCTTCTTCTTACTCAGTCAGGAAATACTGTGACCTAGAAGACTGAACCATGGTCCAGAAGGAGCCTTTATATACCAACACAATGTATCAAGAGGAAAGGGTTGTCTCAAGTAGGAGGGTATTCCTGAGAAAGGGTAAGAATGAATAAGTAGGCATTCAGTAGACACTTTTTTTTTCCTTTTTTAATAATTTGTGTAAGGAATGTTTAATTGGGTTGATGCCTGCAGTTAGGCCAGGGAACACTTGATTAAGTGTTTACAAATTCGTTAGCAATCCAAGAAGTCCTTCTGTAGGAAAAAGTATCTGTCAGTTAAACTCCAGTAACCCACTCAGGTCCAACTCAACCAGTCCAAAGGAGAAAAGCATCCAAGTGTGATTTCCTGCACTTGAAGTATTTGTAAGAACTTTTGATGGGGGGGGGGGGGGGTGGGGATCAAAAACAAGATCAATGTAAACTATTCAGTAACTAAGCTTCTTGCTTTGGAATCTTAAACTCTTCAAACAAAATATGGTGAAAAAACAAAACAAAACAGTGTTTCAAATGATTAACAAAAGATAAATAGATATTCTTATTTGTACAAATGACATGCAAGAAGAGAAGGCATAAAAGCTAAGATAAAACAGATAGCTTATCTTTCCTCTAAATAAAAACAAAACATTTTTTATTCCCCTGCTTAATGGGAAAGAAGCTTCAGAGGAGACATCATATTTACATGTTCATGTAGATGAATATTTTTTCAATGTTCTTTATGCAATATAGGTCTCATGTAAACATTTTTCAGAAATGTGGTATAATTTTTCTTATTTTTATAACGTAAGCTCTCTTTCTAAAAATACTACCTAAAAGTGGAATACAATCTTGGAATTCTAGAAAATTACTTGTTGCTGACTTGATAGAGAAAAAAAATCCTCAATTTCAATGCAATTATACATTCACAAACTCTTCAAACATGAGATTATAATATATAGGAATGTCACTCTAATCTTTCAATTTAGAAGATCGTTTCCACAACATAGAAGCTTAAAAATCCCACCTCTGCCATCAATCCCCTTAGCTTATTTCTTCTGTTCTATTAATGCCTACTAACAGACATATGCATTTAATCAGAATTGTGGACATCAGTCAAAACCTTTAAAATAATTGGGGTGCCTGGGGGGCTCAGTCAGTGAAGCACCACACTCTTAATCCTGGCTTAGGTCATGATCTGGTGCTTGGTGAGACTGTGCACCACAACAGGCTTACACGGAGCCTGCTTGGGATTCTCTCTCCCTCCCTCTGCCCCTCCTCCAGCACACACACACTGCACACTCTCTTTCTCAAAATAAACAAACATTAAAAAAAAGTCTTTAAAATCTGTCTCTCGGGGCGCCTGGGTGGCTCAGTCGGTTAAGCGTCCGACTTTGGCTCAGGTCACAATCTCACAGTTCGTGAGATCGAGCCCCGTGTCGGGCGCTGTGCTGACAGCTAGGAGCCTGGAGTCTGCTTTGGATTCTGTGTCTCCCTCTCTCTCTCTCTGCCCCTCCCCCACCCAAGCTCTGTCTCTCTGCCTCTCAAAAATAAAGAAACGTAATAAAAACAATTTTTAATCTCTCAAAATAAACACTAAAAAAACCTTAAAAATTAAAAGAAATTAAGACACATGTGCTTTTCTGCTTGATCATTTCAATCCTTTGTATTTATGGTCAGTCTTTTCTGTCACATTTATTGTTTATTTCAATCTGCTTCAATATCAATATGAATCTAGGTTATTTCCATTACTTTTTTAAAAATATAAAAGTTTCACAGACACTTTTCTAGTGGAAAAGTCATTCAATAACTCTGAGTTAATATTTATTGCCATATTACAGATGATATAACTGAAACTAATTAAGCATTTTGCCCAACATATGGCTCCATCTCCTTGATTTCAAAGTATTGCTAATGTGTTTGGGATTCGCAAGCAAAACGATAAACATTTGAATGCTTTTAAAATGTAAAAGGCATTATTCATCTTTTTAAGTTAAAATAATTGTTAAGGGGCGCCTGGGTGGCTCGGTCAGTTAAGCATTGAACTTCAGGTCAGGTCATGATCTCACGGTTTGTGAGTTCAAGCCCCGCATCGGGCTCTGTGCTGACAGCTCAAAGCTTGGAGCCTGTTTCAGATTCTGTGTCTCCCTCTGTCTCTGCTCCTCCCCTACTCATGCTGTCTCTCTCTCTGTCTCTCTTTCCTTCAAAAACAAATAAAAATATTAAAAAATAAAATAGAATAACTGTTAAAATTTCCCTTGTCTCAAAAACTATGTTCCCCTTTAAGTATCATCTCCATTCGCTATGTATTTCTTCTTTACCACTCCCCCTCAATTTTCTCATCTTTTTGTACCTTTCTTTTCATCATGATTTATACTTTCCTTCACCTTCTGTAATGCTATATTTTCAAAAACTCATCTTTATCTATTCCGATCTGTCCTTTTTACATGAGCATCCTTCATCCCACATGCCAAATTTCTTCCCACTACAATTTATAGACATCATCACTTGGTTAGATTTGACCCTACTTGTCACAACTGCCTTTAAATGCATTCTTTAAAAGAGGCCACACACAATATTCATGGGGTAGTGCTCTGTCACCAAGAAAAAACAGTTACAGTGCAGAACATCTTTAAGTCTGGTGTTTGCAGTTTATGTTCGTGCAGTGCTGTGTACACATAACCGAAAATCAATAGGAAGTTAATGGAAAGCAAATACCATAGGGAGAATCAGGCACCACACATAATGTACTTATAGGGCAAGAGAGAAAACATTTCAAGCAAATGGATAAAAGCAAGTTTGGAAAGTTGAAGAAAAAAATGCATCCGTTGTTTTATACGAGGCTTACCTTTAGGGAATCTATAACTTGGTGTGAGGTTCAATATGCTTTCACTTTCTCATACTATACAAAATGTCTGGGGGCGCCTGGGTGGCTCGGTCGGTTAAGCGTCCGACTCCGGCTCAGGTCATGATCTCGCGTTCCGTGGGTTCGAGCCCCGCGTCGGGCTCTGTGCTGACAGCTCAGAGCCTGGAGCCTGTTTCGGATTCTGTGTCTCCCTCTCTCTGTGACCCTCCCCCGTTCATGCTCTGTCTCAGTCTCAAAAATAAATAAACGTTAAAAAAAAAAAACAAAATGCCTGTTTGGAACACCTTGAGGGAAACACCCAGACTAAGATGATTCACCAGGGTGTGCTTAGGAGATTTATGTACCTTCTTATTTTCAAAATTACAAGAAATGAACTCTCAAAACTTTGAGTATCTCTCAAATGATAGATGGAATGAGCAGCTAAAATAGAAAGCGTCACGTTCAAAGCTGCTCCAGCCCCTGATACCTCTGTCCAGAGAGGTAGACTAATTCCAGCCTTCAGAATATTCTACTGACCAAAGTACTTCTCTTTAGAACATTAAGATTTGGGTTCTAATAGAAAAATTCAGTTTATAATTATAACACAAATTATTCTTGAGCATTTTCTGAGCACTTCGTATATACACGAAGCATTACATATGGCATTACACGTGTCATATGGCGTTACATATTTCAATCATTCATTCGGTGATTTATAAAAAGAAGATTGTGTAGCATGGTGGTTAAGCTCTGGAGTCAGAGCTTGATTCGTAACTTACTTTTGCCCTCTGCTATAAAAGTCTGGTGGTGTGAGAACTTAAAAACAATATGTGAAGTATTGAATCAATTATTCTCTGTATAATATAGAGACAATAACTTAATCTAATGTTGTTATTCCTACTAGACAGTGTATATCAAGCTTCCTGTTGTTGCTGTAACAAATTATCACTGATTTCATCACTTAAAACCATACACATTTATTATCTTACAGTTCTGGAAGTCAGAAGTTGGAAATGGGTTTCACTGGGCTAAAATCAAGGTGTCAGTAGGGCTGCATTCCATCTGGAGGCTCTATAAGAGAGTCCATTTTCACAAGTCCTTTGCCAACTTTTAGAGGCCACCTGGAGTCCTTGGCTCATGGCCCCTCTCCATCTTCATAGCCAATGACAGACTAGCAAATTTTTCATATCAAAGCACTCTGACTCCGATCCTTCTGCCTTCTTCCTCCACGTTTAAGAACCTTTGTGATTACACAGCACCCACCTTGAAAATTTCAAATAATTTCTGTATTTTAAAGTTAGTTGATTAGTAGGCTTAATTCTAGATGCAACCTCTTTCTCTCTTGCCATGAAATTATGCCAACATAATTTATTCACAGATTTGAGGATTAGCAGGTGAATATCACTGCTGGGGGGGGGGGTATTATTCTGCTTACCATATACTGAGAAACAATATTATTTATTCTACTAACTATACCATTTTTTTAAGTTAGAAATAATAAGAAAAGATTGACATTTATAAGATCCCTTTTCAAAATAACCCAATGATATTAGGTAATACAAAGTCAACTATCTGTATGTGTATTTTTCATTAAACCAAACATATTTGATCAATTTATTTATAAACAAAAATTCCTGCAAACAATAACTGAATCCAATTTTAAATTACAGAAATGTAGAAATTTATGATAGTAGATAAATTTTCGCTAAAAAATTCAATTTTTTAATAATTTTAAGAAGCAAGGTGTTAAGTTATTTGTTTATAGGAATTTTTAATCACCCTTTAAGATGAAAACCCAGTGCTAAAAGCTAAAGGAGATACAAAAGGCATGAAAGACCTACACCTCTGGGAACTCTCTGATCTGTAAGAAAAGACGTTTGTTTCTCAAACCAGTAAGTAATATGTACATCAGTTCATGTTTAAGTTCATGAAGTCTTTCAGAACTGCTTCCAGAATGAGATCAATGTGTGGTAGAGTTTTCAGAGATAAGGTACAATTTTTGAGTAGGGTTACCCAACAATTTTGACTCACTGTTTTCTCTTAAAACTGGTAAATATTATGGACTCCTTTTTCTTGCCCAATCCCCACCTCCAAAATACACTTGCAATTATGTATACAATTTCTAAGTTCTCACGACTCGTCGAAGCCTATACAAAAACTCCGAAGGTCCTTGGCTTTGGCAAAAGAAAGTTCTACTCTGCTGGAGAAGTAAGCAGGACTATACATGATTCAACAGGACTAGATTGGTTGAAAACAAGAATGGATTTCTAAGGATAAGGAAAGAGCCAAAAATGGCCAAGCACCTCCTCCTGCAATATGGCACATAATTCATGCTTAACATCTGGTTAGTTCTCCCACCTTCTTTCTTCTTCCAATGCATGATGTTTAGGAGAGAAGTCTGAGCTATGTCAGTTGTGCAGAAGAAAAAAGTCTTACTTATAACAGTGTAAGGAAATAGATATAACCAGCATTATGTCTACTTGATAGTCAAGGCCTTTCCATTTAAAATGGTAGATTTCTAAGGCAGGATAAGTCTTTGCATTCATAACTTGCTTCTGACAAAGCTAGATAATGTGTATTATTTCTGCATTTTAAGTCACAAGACTAACGCTTATTTCAAGAAGAAAATTAATGTCAAAGACATAAAAAAATTCATAGATTTATGCCCATACACTTTAAGATTTCTGCCACTTCTATGTTATAAGTAATTATAAAGTGATTTTTTTTGTAATCCACAGGCCCATTGGAACATGTCTGGCACTTTAGCATCTGGCTTAGAAAATATATACAAGAACACTTTATTTTAGTTCCTCAAAAAATCATTTCGTGTCATGCAGACCTAGTCAAGTTCCTTCTCTTAATGTTTCTCCTGAATAGCACTCATCTCAATAACAA
Source organism: Panthera leo (assembly GCF_018350215.1). Classification (NCBI taxonomy): domain Eukaryota; kingdom Metazoa; phylum Chordata; class Mammalia; order Carnivora; family Felidae; genus Panthera; species Panthera leo. The sequence continues at coordinate 115,479,246 of NC_056683.1, read as the reverse complement.
TGAATAAATATTGAGTCATTAATTATGTAAGATCTTCCTTTTTTCATCCCCACAGGAATATGAGCTCCACGAGGAAAGAGCAGTGTCTGCCTTTGTTTCTGCTATGTATTCAGTTCCTTATGCACTTATACTGCTCAATGAAAAAAATATGTGATGAGCGTAACTCTCTGTCCTTGAGATTCATTCTAGATTGATTCTGCATGGATTACCTCATTTTACTAAAAGCTACTTCCAGTCTTCTCTAATTTTTTGCTTTTCTTGTATTTTACTTCTGTCCCCTCTCCAGCTCTACGTACTGGTACTTCTTTTTTTTTTTTTTTTTTTTTTTTTTAATGTTTATTTATTTATTTTTGAGGCAGAGAGAGACAGAGCATGAACGAGGGAGGGTCAGAGAGAGGGAGACACAGAATCCGAAACAGTCTCCAGGCTCTGAGCTGTCAGCACAGAGCCCGACGCGGGGCTCGAACTCACAGACCACGAGATCATGACCTGAGCCGAAGTCGGCCGCCCAACCAACTGAGCCACCCAGGCGCCCCCATACTGGTACTTCTTAAACTTCCTACACAGAAGTTTTTTGTTTGTTTGTTTTTTGGTTTTGGGGTTTTTTTTTGTTTTTTTTTTTGGAGAGGGGTTTGTATTTTTTTTAAACTTGGCTCAAATATAATCCTCTTTTTCTCAGAAATTATAGAATCTGTGGCACCTGGGTGGCTCAGTCAGTTAATTATCTGACTCTTGATTTGGGCTCAGGTCATGATCTCCTGGGCTCCGTGCTGACAGCACAGAGCCTGCTCAGGATTCTCTCTCTCCCTCTCTCTCTGCCCTTCTTCCACTCATACTCGCTCTCAGTCTGTATCTCAAAATAAATAAATAAACTTTAAAAAAAGAAATTATAGAATCTGATAGATTCCTGCACAATCAGGTTCTGACTGGAACTTAGCTTCCTTCTTCTGCAAACTGCCCAGAAGATGGCATATCATTTACGCAACTTCTACTCTTAGGGTGGATGTGAGATAACACATCTGACAGCTTATACCAAAATTATTACTGAAAAAAAGTTGAATATTTGATTAGTTGGAACTCCTGTGTTATTAGCACTATAAACTAAATTTAGCTAGAGTACGCAAGGGAGAGAAAAAGAGAGAGAATTTATTATAAAGATATAGCCACATTTCATTAATGCCTAAGGACAGAAATGTAGGTTGACTTTAGAAAAGTGGAAGACATCAAAAAAACAGAAAATTCCCTCTCTTCTCCCCTCTGTTTCTTACTAAGCACAACTTCATCTATTCATTTTTCACTGAAGGCCTCAGAGATACAGTGAACGAAGAGGTCCATCCTACAGCATCCTAAGAATACATTATATCCCTTCAAGTGGTTTCTTTGTTTCCAACTTGAGTTTTTAGAGCCCAGATTTAAAAATCCCAGGAAAATAATGCCAGTTTGGTCCTCTTGATTCAGATGGCCACGGTGTTACAGTAAACCATCATCAAAAAGAAAGAATCATATTGTGCCAACATGGCTGTCATGGACCCATTGGTGGAGGCGGTCAGATAGGAAGGAACAGGCTTCATTATAAGGAGGTAAATATGTGAGATGAGACAGCACTCTAAAATGTCTGCAAATATATGGGCTCTGCACACTGAGTGGGTGGAGCCTGCTTGGAATTTTCCCTCTCGCTCCCACTGCCCCTCCCCTCTCACACTCTGTCTCTCAAAATAAATAAATAAACTTAAGAAAACAGTATCTGCAAATATAAAATAAATATTCACCAATCTAGCAGAATATAGAATTTAATAATTATCAGGTCTCTGGCTTAGAGATTAATTCATTCATGTACATCAAAGTGAGAGAAAAAACACTAAATGTAAAGATTAGTAACTTTTACTATATAAGACTGTAAGTTTTATAAAGAAGGAAATATAACTGAGACAAAAAGGGCAAGAGCAAACTAGGAAGTATTAACAAATAAAGGATACTCTCCCCGCCCCGAGGAAAAAAAAAAAGACTATATTATGAAGGAACTCCTACAAATTAGATAGGAGGCCTGCACCTGGCTGGCTCAGTGGGTAGAGCACAGGAGTCTTGATCTTGGGATTGTGAGTTTGAGCCTAATGTTGGATGTGAAACCTACTTAAAAATTTTTTCGAAAAATAGCGGGTCCTAGCAAAGACTTTTTTTTTTTTAATCAAGAATATGTTCCAAGATTCTTAATTCACAGTAATTATCATCACAATTTTTACAATGGAATTGATCTCTGAAAGTAAAACTGATCAAAATCAACACATTATTCATGGGGGTGATCCATGTGACTATCAGTACCCGTCAGTAAAGTTTTGGAAACCCCAAGTCGGATGACTACTCAGCAAGACTGCGATGTGACTAAGACAAAGAGAGCTATACAATTATCAGTAAAGAAAAAGGATTCATCAAGCACAGTATGTCAGCATGCAGCAAAGGAAAAGGAGACTGAGGGCCAGGGTCACAGGGAGTCCCCAGCATTGTCCAGGGAAGAGGATTCCTAGTCAGCTGACATGAACTTTCTCACCTGCATAAGAACTGGTGCCCTAAGATTGACTGGGTAGCCACAATAGCATTTCATCTTCATAGCAGTTAACATCATTTCAGAACAAGCATACTCTAATCCTTGACAAACTGCTCAGGTCTCTTTGGAGAAGGCTACATTTTGCTGGTCAGAGTTTTAGGGTAGAGAAAGTTGCACCCAGAGAGACATTCAGTAATCTTCACAGGATCCCCCTTCCCTCAAGTCTTGTGCAGAGTCTTGGTGAGTCCTTACCCATGAGGAAACGGTACAACCCAAAGGGATTTGAGGGGAAAAGTCTCTAAGTTCTCACAGGGCTAGGAATAGTTCTTCCCTCCCAAGCCACAGTGGAAAATAGGACATTGGATAGAATACGCATACTGGGTTTTCCATTCTAGTGTGACAAAATTAGCTGCTCTGATCCCACCTACCAAAAATTAAACTTTGTTGCCAAGTAACAAAGTTCAGAAACATTTATGGTAATACAAAAATGTCCAGCACTCAACAAAGTAAAATTCACAAAATCGTTTCTCCAAAAGTAAAAGGAACAGAAAAATACTCAAATGAGGAGAAAACTTGATCAAAACCAACCCCAAATTATGAAGATGACAGAATTTGTAAACAAGGACATTACAACAGTTATTACAACTGTGATAGGTCCCACATGTTCAAGAAATTACAGGAAATACTGAGCATTTTAAACAGAGACATGAGTAATATGAACAACTAAACCAAACTGGAGATGAAGACTATAGTGTACAAATAATCCTCAACCCTTACCTCAAATGATACATAAAAATTAACTTGAAATAAAACAACCCAAAGTGTGAAAGTTAAGACTATAAAACTTCTAGGATAAAACAAAAGAAAGTCTTTGTGAATTTGTAGCACTATTTTTAGGTAGTACACAAAAAACTAGAACATAAAAAAATTGACATTTGTACTTCATCAAGATTAAAAATGACTGCCCTTTGGGAGACCTTTACAAAAACTAAAAGGTAAGCCACAGACTAGGAGAAAACATTCAGAATACACATATCTAACAAAGAACTTGCTTCCAGAATATATAAAGACATCTTACAACTCAATAATAAGAAAAATAACAAAATTATAAATGGGCAAAATATTTGAATTGATGCTTTACAAGTATATAAATATATATATATATATATATATATATATATATATATATATACACACACATATATATTTATATATTCAAATGCCAATATATTCAATGCATTTGAAAAATTACTGATCAACAGGAAATGCAACTTAAAACCAGCAGGAATGGAAAATTCTACACCATTTGGAAAATATTTGGGGAGTTTCTTAAAAGGTGAAATATGCACTTGACATTTGAATCATTCATTCCATTGTAAGTATTTACCCCTGAGAATGAATAACAAACATTTCTAAAACCCACCATGGTGACAGGTAAACAAATTATGTCATATTCATGGATTATTACTCAGCAGTGAAACAGAACCAACTACTGATACATGTACTGCATGCATGCTTTCAGAAATACTACCTAGTGAAATTAAACCAGATGCTAACAAGTCGACTGATACGAAATTCTAGAATAGTCAAAACTAATTTATACTGATGGAAAGCAAATCAGTGTTTGGGGAAAAAGGGTAAGTGGATGTATTGATTGCAAAAAGGCACAATGTTAGTTTTTGGATGAAGGAAATATTCTATATTTGGGGGTTTGTGGAGGTTACAATATACACATTTACTAAAATTCATCATAATACATACCAAATTATTGAAAAATGGATGCATTTGTGTATATAAATTAATACATTCAATTTTTTTCTTTTTCTTGAAAGAGATGACATCTGTACCATAGAAATGGATAACAGTTTTCCCACTGCTCAAGATTTCGAAAGAAAAAAAAAAGTGGATAGCAAGGTCAGAATAAGAAGTGGTAAACTTCTGGGAATGGGTAAGAGTGAAATTATTTGTATCCCAAGTAAGTGGACCAAAAAAGGCAACAACTGTGAAGAGTTTTCTCAACAATTCTTCTTCACTTCACTGACGGTGAAGATGATAACACTTTCTGTGGGTATTAGCCACCTTTTCCCCCTGCCATTCAAGCTTGATCAATGTACTCAGGAGCAAAGTAGTCAAGCATCAGGGATAGAAGGCTATGCATGGGTTTAAAAACATGGTCTTACCTTCAACAAGACTATTCTGGCTACCGTTATTGCTAACTACCTAGCACACCATGTGACTTCCTTGCATTCTGTGACTTCCTTTTGTGACCTCATACCCAAGGGGATCAACCAGCCAGGATGACCACCCCACTCCTTCATGGAAGAGGAAACAACATGTTTCACAAGAATAAACACAGTAGATACAGACATGCCTTTGCTGTTTGTGTTGCTTTGTGAGTGCCACTACCCAAAGGTTAATGGAATTTCTCATTCTCTATCATGATATCTACAAAACTTTGCCTCTGACCAAAGAACACATTTACCAGCAAAGAATGGGGAAAATGTTTACACCCATGGAACTTATTGATCTTATCCCTTCAAGTTTCTTTGCCTGCTTCAACAGTGAAACACCCTATTAAACACCCAGTTAGGGTGCATGCTAATAACACCTTGACCAGCTAAGTGCTGTCCTATGAGAGTTTGCATATGTTTTCAACCACCAATATTATACTATTTTTCTCATAACTAGAAGACATGGATCAAAGAACCAAGAAATGGGCATGGGAGTGACTCTTCTCACTCTTATCTGTAGGGACCCAGTCACAAAACCCTTTCTTCCCATTTCCTATCATTGGCTCTAGCGGACCTAACACAGATTCCACTGAACTTTAAGTTTAAACTATCCTGTTACTTTGAACTCTTCACGCCACTAAGCCAATAGGCAAAGAAGAGTTTGCTGTACTAACTGGAGTGATTTATCCTGATTATCAAGGCTAAATAGAGTTGCTGTTATAAATGAAGGCAAAGAGGATTCAAGTAATCCTTTCAGTTGCATCTTACTACTCATGGGTCCAGTGGAAAAGGTTAAGAAAAGAACGGAGCAACCCAAATAAACAGGGCAACTAATAACTTCAGCCCTTTGAAAATGAAATTTTGCATCCATCCATCAGGTAAAGAACCATGACCAGCTAAGATGCTTACTGAGGGCAAATGGAATGGGTAGTGAGAGAAGGAAATTATAAACACCAGCTATGGCTTCTTATTCACTTGCAGAAATAAGGCATGTAGAAACTAAGCCTAGTTCCTTTTCTGCTTTATGACATAATATATTTGCATATATTAATCAGTTTGTTTTCCAACCTTCTTCTTCTAACATAAGGTGCAACAGTAGAGATTAACCGTGAAGTTCACACTATAAATTGTAAGAGGTCAAAGGAGAATTCAAACCAAGTTTGAAAAAACAGACATGACTCAGGGATACAGTGATTCAGGGAATTTTGTTTACTCTTTTGAGGAAAGGGTGAGCTGTGCTGGGGTTGAGTGGCTATTATTTTTGAAGGTAAAATATGGGTAGAAGGGCATATGTGGATGCAGAGGTGAACTAAGCCAGATTTGTGTTCAGTTTGGCATCACTCCTTCTCCCATTTGCTATGGACTGAACATTTATGTCTACCCAAAATTTATACCTTGAAATCCTAATCTGCAATATGATAGTATTTAAAGATAGGACCTTTGGTAAAGAATTGAGATTAGATTAGGTTATGAGAGTGGGGCTCTTATAAAAAAGTTCAGAGACCTAGATCTGTCTCTTTTTCGTGTAAGGATGGAGCATGGAGATGGCCATCTGTAAACCAGGAAAATCTCACTCACCAGGACTTTCCAGCCTCGAAAACTGTGAGAAATCAGTGTTTGTTGTTTGAATCACCAGTCTATGGTATTTTTTGTTATAGCAGCCCTAAGACAACATTTTATCTTCCAGTCTGCTTCAAGGAAGAACCTAAATGTCCATTTCCCAGACCCCTTTTAACTGGATGGTTCTAGGTCAGTCTGCAAATGGCAAACAAGCATTAAAGTAGCAGAGAAGAAAGTAGCACTCCTTTCTGGTAGCAATTAAAGAAATATGAGCAGATAGACATGAGATTCTGTGGGTGACGACTTCCACACCATCCACTTTGGGTGCCTGAGGAAACAGAAACATTAGTAGCCGTGTTTTGGAGAACCTTAAGATTCACAGTAACATCCAGATGAACTCTTGAGACTCCTCTCTAGGTCTACTGGCCCCTGCAACCAGCAGGTTGGCTTCCTTTACCTTCTCTCCTCAGCCCTAACAATGGTTATGCCTGGAATTCCTGGGTCAAACTTCTATCTGTTTGAAAACCTAGAGAATTCTGATCTTCTGACTGAAATCTACCAATACAGGAAAATACCACAAGTTTGAGAAGTACAAAAAAATGTCTGAGAAACAATCCTTTAGAAAATTAAAACACAAAGAAACAAACAACAAATACTATCCTCTGATGAGGACATAGATCAAGGTTTTTGCTATGTAAGGATCTACTAAAAGGGCTACTTATAGGGGAAATAGAAGGGCTATTACTTTTTTTTAATGTTTATTTTTCCCCCTTTCTCTTTATTTATTTTTTAATTTACATCCCAGTTAGTTAGCATGTAGTGCAACAATGATTTCAGGAGTAGATTCCTTAAAGCTCCTTACCCATTTAGTTCATCCCCCCTCCCTCAATCCCTCCAGTAACCCTCTGTTTGTTCTCCATATTTAAGAGTCTCTTATGTTTTGTCCTCCTCCCTGTTTTATATTATTTTTGCTTTCCTTACCTTATGTTCATCTGTTTTATATCTTGAAGTCCTCATATGAGTGAAGTCATGATATTTGTCTCTAATTTTGCTTAGCATAATACCTTCTAGTTTCATCCACATTGTTGCAAGTGGCAAGATTTCATTCTTTTTGACTGCTGAGTAATACTCCATTGTATGTATGTATGTATGTGTGTATATATATATATATATATATATATATATATACACACACACACACACACCACATCTTCTTCATCCATTCATCTGCTGATGGACATTTGGGTTCTTTCCATACTTTGCCTATTGTCAATAGTGCTGCTATAAACATTGGGGTGCATGTGTCCCTTCAAAACACCATATCTGTATCCCTTGGATAAATACCTAGTAGTGCAGTTGCTGGGTCATAGGGTAGTTCTATTTTTAATTTTTTTGAGGAAACTCCATACTGTTTCCCAGAGTGGCTGTACCAGTTTGCATTCCCACCAGCAGTGCAAAAGAGATCTTCTTTGTCCGCATCCTCGAGAAGATATTTGCAAACAACATATCAGATAAAGGGTTAGTATCCGAAATCTATAAAGAACTTATCAAACTCAACACCCAAAAAACAAATAATCCAGTGAAGAAATGGGCAAAAGACATGAATAGACACTCCTCCAAAGAAGATGTCCAGATGGCCAACCGACAGATGAAAAAGTGCTCCACATCACTCATCATCAGGGAAATAGAAGGGCTATTCTTATCTCAATTTACCATAAGAAATTATTCAAAAACTCATTACCTGGTTATAGGAATTGGAGGAAAAGTAGTTCACTACATGAGCATGAACTCAATGCTTTAATCAAATGAGTAAACCATCATTTTGGTTCTTACTCTCAAAGCAGGACAATCTCCACAGGCAGATCTCTCACTCAGATTTTAGTTCATCTCAGCAAATCCATTACCAGTAGGCTCATGTTATTACATAGAGCCTACCACACTTAATAACAATAGAACTGAAATATTTTGTAAATTAGGCATCATTTTAGATGATTGGAAATATGACATTGGGGCACCTGGGTGGCCCAGCCTGTTAAGTGTTCAATTCTTGGTTTTGTTCAGGTCATGATCTCATGGTTCGTGGGTTCAAGCCCTGTGTTGGTCTCTGTGCTGGCAGTGGGGAGCCTGCTTGGGGTTCTCTCTCTCTCCCTTTCTCACACCCTTCCCCTCCTTGTGCTCTCTTTCTCTCTCAAAATAAATAAATAAACTTAAAAAAAAAAGAAAATATGACATTAAATATCAGTGGGCATTAAATGATGAATGAGTTAGTGCTAGAGGAAAACAAATTCCAGTTTCCTGCTCCAAGAAACATTTCATGCCCATGACTAAAATTTAGGGTTTTGTTTCCAAGTTAATCACAAAACTTATGCTGATTTAGAGATCTTTATGCATTCAACAGTTAAGGAAAACACCTATGTGAGCAACCTGAATAAAATCTCACTTCTAAGTATGAAAAAGTTCAAAATGAAGCTATGTTTGTGATTTTATGTTCAGCTTTAAAAAGATTACTCTCAGTGAATAGAAAATACTTGTTGTTGTCAAAAGAAACGTTATGGTCCATTAATGCTCCTGGTGAGAGCATTTAAATATTTCATTGTTATAGAGAACCCATCATTCAAATCACTGAATATTTATTCCCCTTTCATGTGTTAAAAACAAGGTTAAATTACAGAAGTTATTCATTAAAGATCTATTTAGCCTATAAGAAGCAAATGAAGCTTTTCCAACTACAAATAATCCTGGCCTCTTGCTCCATTTTTAGCATGCTAGCAAATGACAGACTGCTATGTGACGAGCTAGACAGCTATAGTGAACCCAATGTGCTTTTGGCACCAAGTCAAACAGTGTTCTATCAGGCAACGCTACTGCCTACTCTCTAATGTGACACCTAATTCTATCCATAACATCACATTCAGGTTCCAGATAAGTTTCACTATTGACATGTTCCTCTTAGCATCAAGTGACAAGAGAATGTGTCCAGTAAAAAGTTTTGAACTTCAGACACACCGGAAGCATGACAACCTAATCTGTGTTCAACTGAGCATTTTGGTCAACTGATAAAAATGTAACAAGTGACAACCAGTTGTAGAAGTTGATTCTAAGGCAAGTGCGAAGGGCAGACTACCTCAAATGGCTCTAGAACATATTACAATCCATCGGAAACAATGCATCAACAAGTAGGAGAGCCAGAGAGTGACAATAGCACAGCAGCTATTTTTGATCCTGATAGAGCAGAGGAGAAGAGGCAAGTTTGAGAATGACTGAATAAGCTATAACCCACAAGTGATCTCTAAAGTAGCAGCATTTTCTAAAGGAAAGACATTGGTACAGAAATTTTACCTGGACGTTTTCAGGCAATATTGTTTCATTTCATGAAAATGTAACGTGACTTACGGAAAAAATGCTAATCTCCATTTGCTGACACCTACCAGATACCAGACCTTGTATCACGGCCTTTATTTCTTTAACATATTTAATTCCGGTGACAAAAACCTCAAGATAGTCATTATCTTCATGTTTTAGGAAAAGTTAGTGTCAGGAACTAAGCGACTTGCCCAAGATCACAGAGCTAGCAAGTGGAGGAGACAACATTTAATCCCAAATTTATGTCTCAAAGTCCAAGCTTCTTTCCTATTAACGAAATGTTTGAATTCTATATCAAATGCTTTTGTACATATACAAAGAAACATGTATATAGACCGATGAATACAAATATCTTTAGAGTATTGTCATATACAATTTCTTGGGCATCTTGAAAACTGTAATAGGCACTATAAGGGGCAAAAGCTATATTGACCATATTTCTGCTTATCCTACTCACTATTTTGAAAGAGTGAAAAATCATAGAATCATGAAAAAAAATGGAAATACATTTAAGAGAAAAAGCGTTGTTAGTATAGGCTAAGAATATGTAAATGATTTTATTTAATTTTCTGAGATTGATTTTCCTAATACTGAAAACAATCTTCCTAGGGAAGGTTAAGCATTAAATATTTTTTATAAGCTATAGAAATAAATCATGAGGATTCTTTTTGAGGAGAAAGCATCAGCACTCAGTGAAATTTTGGATATCTCAGAGAAAATTCAAAAATGCTCTCATATTATTTGCCATAAAATAAGCAGCTTTGGGGATGCTGCAGAAGGTAGATTAGCAGGATGTACAAACTAGCCAAAATGATGCAGACACTAGAGGCTGATTTCCTAGAGAAAAAAGCTAAAAATACACTTATGCATCAAAGAAAGTTCTGGAGATTGGCATTTACTCTATTATGGTTTTCCTCTAGTTTGAAAATAAGAATGGAATCCTCTTCAACTTACTGAGACTGATGATTCAATCACAACACACCATCTGATTACCCTCAGAAGTTCTCTTCAGCTGTCCTCAGTTATGTTTTGGTATTATTTCCTTCTTTGCTTTGAGTCAACTTAGTAGGAGGTTTAGAATGTCTAGAATGTGTGTCCCTGGTAGCTCGAGAGAAAAGCCAGGTGAATAAAAGCATTTGTATCTTTAGGTGACAAAAGAGCAAAGAAAGATCTTTTTCTAATTAGCTGTGCAAACTTCAACTCAGTGCTTTGTTTGTGCCTCACTTCCCTCCACTATAAAATAAGGGCATAGGCTGGATGGCGTTTTCAAATGTATCAGTTCTAACTTCTACAATCTTGTATATGAAGCTGTTAACTGTGGCTAACTCCAAGGAGTGGACCCTGGAACTATCACCTTCCTTGTTCTATGCCTTTATTACAATTCTTGTTGCCTTATTTTTAAATAATGATATGTATTACTTTCATTAACATCAATATTGATTTTTTAATCCGTTATTTTGTGATAACTGACACAATCATTCTATTACCCTCAGGGCATACCATGGCAAATATCCACTAAGGGTCCTCTAGAAATAATCCTGAGCCCACACACTTGAATCCCTAGCCGAGCAGCCTCCTGTCCTCCTTTTACGCTCAGAGGGGATTGATTTCATTGGTGCTTTCAGTAAATAAATACCCCATTCTTTTCCATCTTTTCCTTTCTCTCCCAACTTATTTTACATATTCCAACAACCGACTTCACTGGGCCCCTCACACTATCTGACCAAACTCAGTGTGATTTGGCCCTCTGAAAAGAAAGCCTTTGCATTTCCCTTTTGATCGCTTTAAGAGTATGTCAACCTCTCAATATCACTCTCGTTCTAGCAAGAATAAGTCTGGTCACCACTGCCAGGGAGTTATCAAATTTCTCTGGCTTTTGTGATAAGCGTTTGGGATTTCAACTAACTGAGGGAGGCTCCCTGAGACTGTCGCTGCAGGTGGATTCCCTGAGTTATCTGCATCTGCCCCACATCTCCCTGTATCAGTGGAGCGAAGGCCCCAACAGCTAGATTATAATGTTGCCTTTGTGTCACAGGGAAAACTTGTCTATTTCTCTGTCAAATGTAAATTTACTAGGTCTGGCATCCACCAGGTAGTTTTGAGGAAAGAATGCTTTGGAGTGGATCAGGTTCGAGTTTCGAAGCCAGTTCTTTTTGTTTTCTTTTGTTCTTAAACAAGTAATTTAAACCATTTCCTTAAAAAAAAAAAAAAAAAAAAGGATCGCTTTCCAAGTCCAAAAAGATGAGTTCGGCAAATTTCCTTCCATTGGTTTCCATGTTGATAACTGACAGTATAGATTCTGTTTACCCAGCTATGAAATTTTGAAGAATAATTCAGGATTTGGGTACATGACCCACAGAGTATCAGGCTCCAGTTCCCTCCCAGTGTTGTAAGTAGAATAATTTCATCTCACTTAGCTGGTGAGATTTAACGTTTCAAATAAAAGAGCAACTAGGGCACTGGAAAAGGAGACCCGTTACCTCTTATTTTCCCTCCATTCACTCTCCAGTTCTCTTCCAAGAGCTAATGTTACTGTTTTGCTCCCAGGTACCTACCACCACTGCCTACCTGCTCTTCAAAATTGACTTCACTTTGCAGAGTATCACAAGTGCAACATTTAGAATCACATTTCTCACCAACCAACTATAAGAGGTTGTTCTCCAAAGTAAGAGTTGTTTTATGTATTCAGTTCCTGAGGATGTAGGAACAAATTACCGTACACTTAGTGGCCTAAAACAACGGAATATCTTCTCTCACAGCGCTGAAGGCCACAAGTCTGAAATCAAGGTGTCAGCGGGCAGCATTCTCTCCAAAGCCCTCAGGGGAGTATCCACCCTTGCCTCTTCCACCGGCTGGTGGCTCTAAACATTTTCTTGGATCCTGATGGCACCACTCTAATCGTTGCCTCCATGATCATATTATCTCCTCTTCTGTATGTCTTTTCAGTGTGTCTGTATAAAGTCTCCTTCTGCCTCTAGCTTATACAGTGATTAGGACTTTTGTGATGGCATTTAGGCCCCACTAGATAATCCAGGGAAATCTCTTCATCTCAAGATCCTTAATTTAGTCACCTCCACAAAGACCCCTTTTGTCAAATAAAGTAACATTGACAAATTCCGGGGATTAGGAATTGAGATCTTTCAGTGACCATTATCCAATGTGCTACACTCAGCCATAGAAGGTCTGGGTCATAAGTAATCTTACTTCTTTGAATCTTTAGAAGAAGGAGTTTATGATTTCTCTCAATGAAGAGTTGATGTCAAACATCTCTGTGTCCATTTATAGAGTATCAGCCTACAATGTCCCTTATCAATTCTGAGTATTTGTCCCAAGACAGGGCACTGTCCCTAAACTTTCCCTACTTTAGACTGATTTCTCTACCTCCTTCCTATGTCTTCTACACATCCTATCCTCTGAAAAGCAATACTTTTTCATTAATAAAAATATTTATTATAGTGAATGCTACCTTTATCTCCCCATGTCCCTTCCTTCATCATGTACTTCTTTAGTCCCCATAATGCTCCAAGATCTGTAACAGCCACTGACTTTTAATCTCAAAGTCTCTTATCCTTAATTTACTTAGGAATCCTAGAGACTTGTATGAAAACATTTTTGTAGGCTGTTTTGCCAGTCAAGTCTTCAAAATATATCGTAGGTGTGGAGAGGTATAACCAAGCCTCTGAGAGTAAAGGACTACCAGACTTCCCCTGTTGACATCCCAAAATTTCAAGCACCTTTTTGAGACACTCACTACATCCCCAGAGGTAATGTCAGTAAAATTCAAAGCTAGCCAGGATGTCAGTGAGTAACTAAAGGTAGAATGGAATAGTTTACCTGAAGGGTCTCTTCACCAAAGGAAGGTGCCACTATCAACAATCTACCATGGGGAATGGTTTCTTAAGGAAACTAAGTACTCACAGTCCAGAAGAAAATCTATCTAACATGGAGATCCAAAAATCAGCTCAAAGTAATTACCAGATGAGCAGGAGGTCCCATTGACAAGGTAGTTAGGCAGGGAGATAGGTGAAGGGAATCTTACTATAGAGAAGCCAGTATGTTGTCAGAAATTTTCCTGAGCTTATTTTTCTAATTATAAACTTAAGGTATATGTGTGGAAAATTTGGAAATTGCAGTGATGTGTTTCAGAAGACTTACTAAAGTCATTCATAGTTTCTATCACCCAGACAAAACCATAATTAATGTTTTACTGTGTCTTCCCCATTAAGTCCTTTTATAAAATGCATGTTTATTATAACATAGAAGATACTTTATTATTTTGCACCCAACTTTATTTTTGTTCATTGTTGCATGGAGACCATTTCCCAATTTTATTAGGTATTCTTTGCAAATGTGATTTCAATGAGTGCATAATTATCCCATCATGTAACTTTACCTGAGCATTCTTTATTGTTGGATATTTGTTTCAGATTCTATGCTATATAAATAATGTTGTAGCAAATGTCTTAGTGCATAATCCTTTATATGGATCATTGATTATTACTATAGCAGAAGTTCCTAGATATAAAAATACTAGGTCAAGAAAATTAACACTTTAAGACTCCTGACACATAGTAATAAAATATTTCGTATAGTTTCTGGCATATAGAAAGTACTGATTAATGCTAGTGAGTGTTTAATAATAACTTCTCGTTCAAAAATATTACAGCAATTTATATTCTTGTTGCCATTCCCCCTTTAACTACAATTTTGTTAGAAACACATTTGTGAATCTCCTTTGAAATTTGGAGATGAATTCCAAGTTCTGGCCACCCACCAATACCAACTACCTACTCCCAGATTCGGTATTGGTTTCAGGTGTAACACGTGGTATGTTTCAATCTCTCTAAACAAGTTTCAGAAATATTCAGGCAACCCCTGTGTAAAACTGACCCATTAGAGCCATGCTGTATAGAGTATACATTTTCTGAACTCTGGGTTTCAAGAACTAAACACCTAGAACTCAACAGATGGCACAGATATCTACACCCAAATGGGAAGTGTTCTGTGTGGTTTGATATCCCCTAAGGAATAACTTTCTATGTTATCCAAGCCTTGTCCACTGAGAAACTACCAAGGTAAATTTTCTATTTCATAATGCACTTAGCATATTGTCACTATGAACATTTGCTCCTCTCTCCCCGATTTTGAAAGGTACTTTTGGTTTAATACATGGAGTTGTGTTATAGTTCCTTGCTTTTGAACATGGGAATGATTTATAAGGGTTTCTTACAAGTGTGTGCTGTGCAATCTGAAAGGGTTGACCTTTCATCAGTCTTAAAATTGGGAAGGAATTAGCTCATTAAAAGGCAATCTCATATCCCTTATTCAGCTGTCATGAAGTTCAACTTGAAATACAATGCATTTTAAGCCTAAGCATGTATTCTATCCAAGTATGGATTTGTTATTATACCATGCTATTATAATGGTAGTTAAATGTGTTTTGTGTAATTCTATGAAATGTCATCCTAATGTTTCTTATAGTAGCAAGGATTCAGCTATACTGTAAGAAAATAACATCCTCTTATGAATTTCTCTCATTTGATCACTAAATCTACATGTGGCCATTATCCAAGTCTCTCAGCTCCACTATTACAAGTGAATTCTACTGTATAACATCATGATATACACACATTACATCAGTTGGAACAATCATTTCAGTTTAAAGGTCAGGGGTGGAGTTTCTGCCCATAAGCACATAATTCTTCACAGCACAAACCACGTGTTCAGCATTAGATTCAAGAACTAAGAACTCTGTTTAGGCAGGAAACACATCTTATTCAACTTTATAAGTGCTTAGCATGGTGCACATAATAGAGGTTATTTTTCTAAAAGGAAGGGAAAGAGGGCAGGAAGTTAAAGAAAAAGGGAGGGAAGGTAGGAAGGGAGAGAGAGAAGAAGGAAGTCAGGGAGGGAAGAAGAAAAGGAAAAAGGAAGGACAGAGATTGAAGTAAAACACAAAATGCAACAATTTACTTGAGTCTCCCGCTCACCTGTTTCTGGCCACCTTTGGTGTTACAATTATTTATGCTGATTCATGAGCATTGTCATACATGATCTTGATTTACTCACTTGGCTTAGATGTCTTTCATTGCTGATTTTGCCTTTGTAATACAACCTTACGCGTTTTTTAGGCTGTGATTTCTGGGCCCAATTACTACCCCTAGTCTGTGTTCAAATGGCTTTCTTTCTTTATTCCAGGATCTTCCCTGTGCACCATTTGTTTGGTTTGAAATTTTCTAACCCAGACCTTGGTAAAATTCCCTTGAGCTGAATATTAATGTCATAAAAATTCTGGCTGGTCCAGCTATTCTAAGAGAATCTATATCTAAATTTTCCTAGAACTCTAAGTTTTTAAATGCTCTGAAAGTAAGTATAAATATCTTCAAGACTTTGCAGCAGCAGCCAACAGACCTCAAAAAGTATCCTTATGAGCAGTTTGGGAAGGACGTTTAGATCTCCACAAAGAATAATTAACGTGAAGGTAATTGAATATGGACACCCAAACATAAGCTCAAGCCTCTCGGTGTTTCTCTCCTCCTCCCTCCGCCCTCCCTCTCTCTCTCACACACAAGCACACATCAACAAGTGTTTGAGTATTATTCCTTAGACTTAGGTACTCCATCTGTGATGATGGTAGAAAGAATATAAACTTATATTTCAAATATGAGCTCTAATATTTACAATTGTGTGACACTAGGGTGCCATTTTTTTTTATTTTTTATTTTTTTAAATTTACATCCAAATTAGTTAGCATCTAGTGCAACAATGATTTCAGGAGTAGATTCCTTAGTGCCCCTTACCCATTTAGCCCATCCCCCCTCCCACTACCCCTCCAGTAACCCTCAGTTTGTTCTTCATACTTATGAGTCTCTTCTGTTTTGTCCCCCTCCCCTGTTTTTATATTATTTTTGCTTCCCTTCCCTTATGTTCATTTGTTTTGTATCTTAAAGTCCTCATATGAGTGAATTCATACAATTTTTGTCTTTCTCTAATTTCACTTAGCATAATACCCTCCAGTTCCATCCACATAGTTGCAAATGGCAAGATTTCATTCTATTTGTTGCTGAGTAATACTCCATTGCATATATATGTGTGTGTGTATATATATATATATATATATATACACACACACACACCACATCTTCTTTATCCATTCATCCATCGATGGACATTTGGGCTCTTCCCATACTTTGGCTATTGTTGATAGTGCTGCTATAAACATGGGGGTGCATGTGCCCCTTCGAAACAGCACACCTGTATCCTTTGGATTAATGCCTAGTAGTGCAATTGCTAGGTCATAGGGTAGTTCTATTTTTAGTTTTTTGAGGAACCTCCATATTGTTTTCCAGAGTGGCTGCACCAGCTTGCATTCCCATAGGGTGCCATTTTTAAATGAAAGATTTATTGTAAAGAAATTTACTTGGGTGCCTGGGCGGCCCAGTTGGTTAAGTGTTCAACTCTCAGTTTTGGCTCAGGTCATGATCTCATGGATTGTAAGTCTGAGCCCTGCACCTGACTCTGCATTGGCAGTGCAGAGCCTACTTGGGATTCTCTCTCTCCCTCTGTCTCTCCCCAAACCCTGCTCTCTCTCCCTCCTGCCATCTCTCTCTCTCTCTCTCTCTCTCTCTCTCTCTCTCTCACACACACACACACACACACACATACAAAATAAACACTAAAAAACAGAAATTTACTTTATAGGGTATAATTAATTTTATAATTTGCTTTAGAAGTTATAAAAGTAGAATTATTTCAAAATTATTTTGTTTATTCAAATAAATTAATGTTAAGGACATCATTTTTATCATCCATATTTAGGGGTTTAAATATTTAATTTACCTTCTTACTAATTTATTTTTACTCAGGTCTTTATTTCCTAAAGGCTATTATCACAGAATATCCCATTTCTTATACCTTTAAGAACTTATAAAAATCAGAGGATTTGAGGGTTAAAATACTGCTTTCTGAAATTTTATCTCCTTTGATTTTGAAATTCCATGGAAATAAATTCTCATGTCCTTCAAATTGCATCAATTGCTTATAAGTTGACTGCAAATTTTTACTTATGAATATTACAAAGTATAGTCAATTAATAATCAAGAAGATAGAAACCCAAGCTTGATTATTTTGGACTGCATGTGATCTATGGAGATCATTACAGATGCAAAAGGGGCACTAAGATTTCAAAACCACCTGGCACAGCAAAGACTATCAGGAAAAATTAAGGGCAAAGACAGCAGCAAGAGTTACATGATAATAATCACATAAGTTTATTTTTTTAAGTAATCTCTACACCCAATGTGCGGCTCAAACTCACAGCCCCAAGATCAAGAGTCACATGCTCCACCTACTGAGACAGACAGTTGCCCCAGTTGGTCACATAAATTTAGGTAACACTTAAAGGCAGTCAAATTTACTTTCTTTTGTACTATTCTCCTACCTAACTTTCTCTTTAATCTAATAAAATACCTAAGAAGAACCTTACAAAGGTCATGCCAGGGTTATGAGTTACTGAGAGAGCCAAGAGGGATTTGGGACTCAAAACTCACAGAATTGAAGGTCCTAAAATGGGATCCAAAGCAAGAAGCAACATTACTTCCAGGATTTGAAAGTATACAAAGGCCAAAGATCAGAATGAACTGAATAGTTGATTAAAAGTTCAGGGATAATGGCACAAAACAGACACTCAGATTATTGGAACAGAATAGAGAACCCAGAAATGGACCCACAAACACATGGCCACCTAATCTTTGACAAAGCAGGAAAGAATATCCAATGGAATAAAGACAGTCTCTTCAGCAAGTGGTGCTGTGAAAACTGGACAGAATGAACCTGGACCACTTTCTTATACCATACACAAAAATAAACTCAAAATGGATGAAAAACCTAAATGTAAGACAGGAAGCCATCAAAAACCACGAGGAGAAAGCTTTGATCTTGGCCACAGCAACTTCTTACTCAACAAGTCTCCAGAGGCAAGGGAAACAAAAGCAAAAATGAACTACTGAGACCTCATCAAAATAAAAAGTTTCTGTACAATAAAGGAAACAATCAGCAAAACTAAAAAGCAAGCAAGGGAATGGGAGAAGATATTTGCAAATAACATATCAGATAAAGGGTTAGTATCCAAAATCTATAAAGAACTTATCCAACTCAAAACCCAAAAAACAAATAATCCAGTGAAGAAATGAGCAAAAGATACGAATAGACACTTCTCCAAAGAAGACTTCCAGATGGCCACCCGACACACAAAAAAATGCTCCATATCACTCATCATCAGGGAAATACAGATCAAAACCACAGTGAGATATCACTTCACACCTGTCAGAATGGCTAACATTAACAACTCAGGCAACAACAGATGTTGGCGAGGATGCGGAGAAAGAGGATCTCTTTTGCACTGCCAGTGGGAATGCAAGCTGTTGCAGCCACTCTGGAAAACAGTATGGAAGTTCCTCAAAAAATTAAAAATAGAACTACCTTACAACCCAGAAATTGCACTACTAGGTATTTATCCAAGTGATACAAGTATGCTGTTTCGAAGGGGTACATGCACCCCCATGTTTATAGCAGCACTATCAACAATAGCCAAAGTATGGAAAGAGCCCATGGATGAATGGATAAAGAAGGTGTGGTATGTATACACACACACAAACACACACACACACACACACACACACACACACACACACACACTGGAGTATTACTTGGCAATCAAAAGGAATGAAGTCTTACCATTTACAACTACGTGGATGGAACTGGAGGGTATTATACTAAGTGAAATTAGTCAGAGAAAGACAAATATCATATGACTTCACTCATATGAGGACTTTAAGATACAAAACAGATGAACATAAGGGAAGGGAAGCAAAAATAATATAAAAACAGGGAGGGGGAAAAAACAGAAGAGACTCATAAATATGGAGAACAAACTGAGGGTTACTGGAGGGGTAGTGGGAGGGGGGATGGGCTAAATGGGTAAGGGGCACTAAGGAATCTACTCCTGAAATCATTGTTGCACTAGATGCTAACTAATTTGGATGTAAGTTAAAAATAAATAAATAAAATGAAAAATTCAGGGATAAGATGATCATGAAATTAAAACAAGTTGGATTCCATAAGTAAACTCCTAAACATTTCCTGCTCTGGCATGCCTGAGACAAACCCAGCAGTATGAGGCAAGTGAATCAAGACCAAAATATAATAAACAAGTTATTATGACAAGAGTAAAAAGCATGTGCTAACCAAAAATGACCTATTTCCCACATGGATTGGCATAATACTTCCATTTATATACCATTAGTATGCTGCAGATGATCTTTTGGGCTCAATTGCGTTTTCTCTCTGTCTTTCAAAAATTTTATGTGTGTCTGCTTTTATGTCTTTTATGTCTGTCTGCTTCTCCTCTATGTAATTTTGATTGAAAATAATATTCAAACATTGTCTGTCTGTCTGTCTGTCTGAAATTGAGCTAAGGATACAGAATACAAAGCTGAAAAAGAAATTCTATGCCTTGAAGGAAATTTGTCAAAAATAGTGTGGAAAATGAACAGATTAAGCAAATAAATGTAACAAAGTGAAGAGTAAGGTAACTGGTAGAGTCAAGTCAGAGGAAGGAGAGATTACACTCAGTTGAAAAGATTCAGAAAAGGCTTCGTGAAGAAGGGACATTTCAGAAAGAACCTTAAAATGATTAAGACTTTTGTCAAGTAAAACCAGGGCAAGGGTTATTTGCTAGCAAATATGCAATCACTGAATATTTTGAAAAAGAATAGTAGACATTGGGCATCAGAAAGATGTCATCCTCTGTAACCAGAGCTTGACAAACAAGAGCTAAGGAATTGCCTCAACATTTTTAGTGGCAATTTTATTCTCTCCAAGGGGAGATTTTTATACTCTAAGACTTTTTAATTTCAGCAACCCTCACATATTCAAAGCTGATAATAACTTGGAGTGCCTGGGTGTCTCAGTCAAGTTAAGTATCTGACTTCGGCTCAGGTCATGATCTCACAGTTCATGAGTTCAAGCCCCACATTGGGCTCTGTGCTGACAGCTCAGAGCCTGGAGCCTGCTTCAGATTCTGTGTCTCCCTCTCTCTCTCTGCCCCTCCCTTGCTCACACTGTCTCTTCCTCTCTTTCAAAAAATAAGTATTTAAAAAATTACCAAAAAAACTGGTAACAAATGTTATGGAATGAAATTTGAACAATTGTCTGTTCCTTGTTGATAACCAATCTTTGGTTATCTTTTGGTTGATAATCATTCTAAGGAAGTGTGTGTTTTCTCTAACTTTGCATAGCTCTCATAAAATTTTTCAACTCAAATGTAGCAAGAAGGAAATTATGCTATAACTTTAAATATCAGGAACCAAAATTTTCCACCAGAGTATAATTGTTTATTTCCTTGAGTCACACCCTGAAAATCTTATGTTCATGTGTATATGATCCATGTGCTTATATAGACATAAATAGTGATTTTCCAGGCTATCTTAAGTCAAATACACAGTGCTAGATTATTGAAATATTTAGGTAAAACTTCTAATTGGTTTCTTCATGAAACATTTTTTTAAATCAATTAGAACTAAAAAGGAAATGATTACTTCCAAACATAGTTTCATGAGGAATTTCTGGAACGTTTTTGTGCATCTAACCATCACGTAAAGCCTAGGATGCCTCTCTGATCTAGGAGAGACAAGAGCTCTTCCATCCTTCACAAGTTGGATTAGAGGACATCAGAGCCCTGAAGATGTTCTAAAGGCCAAGAGTTTCAACCAGCTCTGCTAGATTCATTGAGAGAATAGAAATTGTTCTCATTAGCCTTGTCTCTGCCCATTGGGTGAACAAGAGATCACAGAAGTAGGAATACATCTAGTCATTTACCTAAAAGACCTTGGTTTAGGAAGTGCTACATTTTCTGAAACTTTCCTTTGTTAATGGTAGAGATGTTCTTCTATTGTTTGGGAAATATTTGCACTGGCCTGGAATGAAGTAAGTAATCAATTTAACTTCTCCAACATTTCTAACCATCTATAATACAGGTGCTGTATATCTAGGAAACACAAATCACACAGTCTTGGTTCAGGAAGTGAGTCGCCTCTTGGAAACATCCCAGCCATTCCGAGGCCCTAAACATTGCTCCTGCTGCCACTTTTTCACCTGTTCTCCTCATGAAATTTCATCTTTGGCATAGAGATCAGTGCTTTCTCTGCTCTCCTGTACTTCCCATAGCTATTTTGAGTTTTTGTAATTGTTTTACTTTGAAATCGAAATTATGCTGTTGTTTACAACAATACTGTTAAGTAACACAGGTAAGTCTTTATATTTTCTTCCCCTTTCCTGTCTTTATTGGCAACAGATTCAAACTTGACGTACAGTTATTTCCACATTTAAGAGTTAAACTGAAAAACTTAAATCAGCTGGAGGAAAGGCCAGCTCTGGGCACAAATTTTCCTTGATGCTTTTAATTTATTGTTTAACTTAGGAAAGTCCCTCTTTCTGAGAGATTCTGGGGGGTTTAAAAAATTGAATTCTCTTAATTTCATCCAAAGTTAGTGTTACATTTCACACTATATATATCATCTCACATCTGTTAGAATGGGTCAAAAAGACAAAAGATAACAAATGCTGGCAAGGATGTGGAGAAAAGTGAACCCTTCTACACCTTTGGTAGAAATGCAAATTGGTACAACCACTATAGAAAACAGTAGGAAGGTTCCTGAAAAAATTAAAAATAGAACTACCATATGATCCAGCAATCTCACCTCTGAGAAATGAAATCGCTATTTCAAAAAGATATCTGCACCTTGTATTCATTGCAGCATTATTTACAATAGCCAAGACATAGAAACAACCTAAGTGTCCATCAATAAATGGATAAAGAAAATGTGGTATATATACAATGGAATATTATTCAACCATAAGAAGGAAGGAAATCCTACCATTTGTCACAACATGAATGGACCATACCATTGTGCTAAGTAAAATGAGTCAGAGAAAAATATTGTGTAATCTCACTTATATGTGGAATCTAAAAAACAAAAACAGAAATGAATTCATAGAAACAAAGAGTAGATTGGTGGCTACGAGGAAAGAGTGTGTGGGGAAAATGGGTGAAGGTGTCAAAGGGTACAAATTTCTGGTTATAACATGAGCCAGTTCTGCGGATCTAACATAAAGCATGGTGCCTATAGTTAAGAATACTGTATAGTATATTTGGAAGTTGCTCCGAGAGTATATTCTAAAATTTCTCATCATAGGGGCACCTAGGTAGATCAGTCGGTGAAGCGTCAGACTCTTGATTTCCACTAAAGTCATGATCTAATGGTTCATGAGTTCGAGAGCACCCACAAGCCCCAACACTCCATGGAGCCCTTCACTGACAGTGAGGAGTCTGCGAGGTTTCTCTCTCCCTCTCTCTCTGCCCCTCCTCCACTCACACACATGCACACGCTCTCTCTCAAATGAATAAATGAATAAATAAGTAAACAAACTTAAAAAGACAAGTTCTCACCACAAAAAAAGGGGGTAACTATGTGAGGTGATAGATTAACTTTATTGTGGTAATCATTTCACAATATATTTGTATGCCAAATCATCACATTGTATACCCTAAACCTACATGGTATTGTATTTGAATTATATCTCAAAAAAGCTGGGAAAAAAATTCACAAAATACCTACATTACAAATTTAGAACCATTGATGCTATTCTAGAAAATGACATTCAGAATTATTTAAATTAAGAAAAGAAACACAAGGGGTGTCTGGGTGGCTCAGTTGGTTAAGCGTCAACTTCAGCTCAGGTCATAATCTTACTGCTTGTGAGTTGTGCCCCCCGACGCGCTCTGTGCCCACAGCACAGACCCTGAAGACTGCTTTGGATTCTGTGTCTCCCTTTCTCTCTGCCCTACCCCCGCTCATGCTCTTTATCTCTCTCTCAAAAATGAATAAACATTAAAAAAAAAATTAAGGAAGGAAATACAAATAATATCATGAAAAGAAATAGAATCAGAGAGGACAATTTTGTCATTTTGATTCTATGGATTAACTACAATCAACAACTGACTGAATAAGGATATCAATGCAGCAAATAGAACTCTTTCCATTTTTTTTTAAACCAAATAACCAAAGAGTCTGATACCATTTAGAAAAATAAGTACAGGAAAATAATTTTATGTTATCAGAGTGTTTTTCATTTTGTTTGGTTCATTTTATCCTTTCAAGAGCAATCCTTTTCCTTAAATATCCTTAAAACGTCACCTGAATTTTCTCAAATGAGGCAAACTGGCCAACAATGACTTTATTTTATTTTTTTAGTTTAGTTGACACACAATGTTACATTCATTTCAGATGTACAGCATAGCAGTTTAACAACTCTATACATTATGCTATACTCACAAGTGTAGTTACTATCACCATAAAATACTATTACAACATCATTGACCATATTTCTTATGATATGCCTTTTATTCCCCTGATTTACTCATTCCATAACTGGAAGCCTGTATCTCCCACTCTCCTTCACCCATTTTGCCCATCCCCCTCACTTCCCAGTGCCACCCTGGCCCACCCCTGGGAAACATCAGTTTGTTCTCTGTATTTATAAGTCTGATTCTGCTTTCCCAATGATGTTTTTTCATTTGTTTATTTTGAAAGAGAGAAAGAAACACAAGTGGGGGAGAGGCAGGGAAAGTAGGGAAGAGAGAGAGAGAGAGAGAGAGAGAGAGAGAGAATCCGAAGCAGACTCCATGCCACCAGTACAGAGCCCAAAGCAGAGTTCAAACTCATGAGATCATGACCTGAGAAAAAACCAAGAATCAGATGCTTAATCAACTGAGCCTCCCAGGCACTCCTCCAACAATGACTTTTTAATTCGCAAATTGAAAACACACTTGCAGGTCCTCATCTTACTTGACCTCTCAGTCATTTTTGACACTGTGATTATTCTACTTTGAATTCCTTCCTCCATCATGTTCCATGGTTCTGCATGTCTTGGTTTAATTCCTGCTTCAATGGTACTCTTTCTCAGTCTCTTTTAAGTTTCATCATCCTCTCTTGCCTGTAAATGTGTGTTTTCCCAAAGTTCCTTCACTTGTACTCTTCTGATTCCAGTAAACCCTTTGTCCTGGAGCATCTTAACCAAACCTGTAATTTCAACTTCCATTTGCTCAGCAGTGAGTCTCAAATCTACATTTGCCTCTCAGATATCTCTCCTGAGCTCCAACCCATATATCCATATGCCCATTAAACATCATCTGTCTTTAAATCAATAGATCCCCAGTTGAACTCACCATTTTTCCTACTTGTTTTCCATACCCACTCCTTCAAAACTGTTTGACAAGGGTCACCATCTAACTATTAGGGTAAGCCAGTAACTGAGCAATCAACTTTAACCATTTTATCTTTTCCATTTTGCACTCCCTCTCTCACCCAGTCCTATTGATCTAACCTTCTTAGGATCTCTTAAATCAACCCATTCCTCTCGGTTCCTACCACTGCTCCTTTGGCTCAGGCACTTAATCACTTCTTCCCTACATTGCCCAATAGTCTCCAAGTAGATCTCCCCAGTTTGTTCTGAAATTTCTCTATCCACATTCCACACAGATCCTAAAGCTATTATTCTTAACGGAGTGATTGGAAGGAAATCAGATAATCCCATCCAAATGTTGGGGAAGAAGGGTGAAAATAGAGAGACTTCTCTAATTAAACAAACCATATTTATGATAATTTGGAGAATCTCATTGGAGATTATAATTTCTTTGTTTGAAGTACGATTTTTATTTTGAACTTCAAAATATTTTAAGGAAGGCCATGTGTTTATGTATATTGAAAGATGGCCTGCGTTTTGTTTTGTTTTGTTTTGTTTTTTTAAAGAGAGAAGAAAGAAACTATGCTGTATAAAATTCTTCAGTGGGTCCATGTTAACCTAGAATAGAGTCCTTTGTTTAGCATGTTGTATAAGGTTCTCAACGATCTGGCTCCTATTTATCTCCCTGCCCCCCACCTCTCATCAATGATTTCTAAACATAAACACTATATAAAGCTAGAAGTGATAAAGAGCTATTTGATGCTTTAATGTCTTTGCACATGCTATTTTCTCTATTTGCCACAGTAAAGGCGAGCACCCACACTCACACACATAATTTCCTCCTAGCTGGTATCTTCTTTTCCTTCAAGAAACTCATCAAGTATAACTGCCCTTAGAAAATCTTCTTTGACAACAAAATAAATTATTTTCAGGGTAAAACAACATGCCTCTAACTCTGCTCTCATCTTTAAATATCATGTGAATTCCTCTATTGTATTACTCATCACACTGGAATGAAATGCTTGGTTTCCTTATCTATATTCCCTACTAGACAGTGAGCTTCTTCAGAACAAAGATTACATTTTTCATCTCTATATCCCCAATATCTAGCCTGGATTTGAATAAACGTTTTCTGAAACCATGTACACATTTTTAAATGTTTAAATAAATAATAAGTAGTAAACAAATTCCTTAATACAACTTTGTTTTGAGCATTTCATGCCTGATATTCTTTGGCTTATAAAATAACCTCTCCATAATCAGAGATAATCTGTAGAATGGGGTTAGTTATTTAAAGGTTATGTATCAAAGGCACTGAAGTCTAAAGTACGATGAAAGTCATCAAAAACAAAAATTAGACCTAAAATTCATATTTAAAATAAGTTTTTTCATAAGGAAAAGCTAGTCAGCTAAATAAATTAGGCTTAGTTCATTTGGTGATTTTCTCTTTAATTGGCTTTAAAACTCAAATTTATAAGCCTATTAGCAAAAGAAGACAAATTGCTTCCAATAGACAGTAAATAAAGAAATTTGGTGAATGCAAACTAGCCCAAATAAATTATATTGCAAATTGTTTTTTAAAAAAATAGCCCATTTAAGGAAGATAAACTTGCTATTATTAGCTCAGATGGTCTCTTAATGTCTTTATTACATGTGTTAATTATTATACAACCAACCAGTTAGGTCAGCATGGATTCACTCCTATTGAACATACAATTAAATTC
This sequence comes from Panthera leo, assembly GCF_018350215.1. Taxonomy (NCBI): domain Eukaryota; kingdom Metazoa; phylum Chordata; class Mammalia; order Carnivora; family Felidae; genus Panthera; species Panthera leo. The sequence continues at coordinate 115,452,523 of NC_056683.1, read as the reverse complement.
CACAAAATTTGAGGAATCACAATAATAATGTATTCATGACCACCCTGAAAATATGTTTAAAACATTTGACTGCCAAAATTGTTTATCATCTCTTACACTAAAGAATTGCACAGGGAGTCTAAGAAATGAAAACAGCTTTTGTTTACTGCTCACCTGGCTTATTGAACAATTACTGTATGTAATCAGAATCCAGGGTGAGATAACAGCTTTGTTGCGACCATCACAATCAGAGGGAGAAGGGAGACTCACCTCCAGGTGTCACAATGCTCCCTGGCCATGGTCAACACCTGGGCATTCAAGCCACTGTTACCCAACAGGCTATAAATCGTAGCACAGAACCTTTAGTCTGTTATTCAAGGTCAACTCTGCTGACTCTCTGTGGTATCCTTAGACTTAACTTCCTTCATTGTCTAAACCTCTATTTATGTATGAGGCTCATCTATTCTTCCACTCATTCATTTATTCTTTCACAAAAATGTGTTGAGCACTCACATTGCACAGTCCCAGTGCATCATGCACAATACATGGAGAATTCTAGATGAGGAAAATAAGCAATGTTCCTGCCCTTGCAGATTTTACAGTGTATTTGGAAAATAGACATTACTCACTTAAATATATAGAATTCTAAACTAAGTGTCCTAAAAGAAAAACATATGGAATAACTAAGATATCCGATGGGGAAGTGAGGGAAAGATCTCCTTCCCCACTGTATCACATTCTTTTAATTCCTGTCAGTCTTATTTCCCTGCTCAGAAATTTTCTAGTAGCTAACCATTGACCACAGTCTTATTCCTCGAACATCTTCATGGCTCCAGGTATAGAGGTTGGCTCTGACCATTCACCTGTCATTAACACCTGTTATAAAAATAATTGTCTTCCATAATATTTAAGTGATAGAGACATTCCTTAGACATACCTAAATGCTTTAAAATTTTTTAAGTACATATCTTTCAATTCTGCACATATTCTCAGCTTGTGCAATTTCTTGGAGTGATGATGCCATAAGCTTATTGTCCATATTGTAAATGTAGAGAAGAGATATTTTGGTTAGTGAAAAGCCCTAAAGGAAGGTTTGGGGCTTGTTCCAAATTCTGAAGCCTTGATGGAGTTGTACAAAAGTGGTAGGGAAAATGAACATTTAGTTAAGCCTCCTTTCTCAGAGAGTTTGTGACTGCAGTTAGACAAGAGAGAAAAAGAATAGTTTTGAAAGTCTCGTGATTATCTTGAAGGATAATAAAGTTATCTTGCAGGAGACACGTAATTACTGAGCACTAAAGTGGTCCAGCACTCACTCATACTACCACACTTCTATGCCAGGTGAATATTCAGTCACAGCTGAATAATATTTAAAGCATCCCAAACTGTAAAACCAGTGTCCATTGTCTAAAAACTCAAGCCTGACTCGTTTTGCATATGGAACAAATTCTGTATAAATATTAATTTGACAACTGTCAGCTACACACATTCAGAGTTAGTGTTACATAACCTGTCAACCCACAGACAGGTTGAAGGGGGGTAGATATACCCTGGGGATCCCATCTTATCGGTCTGCCGCTCTTTGTAAGGGAGCTGACAGAGTCAAGGGCGAAGTAAGGAGAACTGCAGATTTTGTGGATCATCTCAGATTAGAATTTTACCATTTAAGCACAGATTCACCCTTGGCTTTAAAATTCTCTTTTCACTAGCACCATGATTTTACTGCTGAGGCCAAAGATCAGTAACGAGTTCTAACTCAGGACACTAAGACTCTTCCTTGGAATAAGGATATGATCCTACTAGATAACAAGGCTTTTCCCAACATTCTGACCCTTTTAGACTTGAGAATTCCACCGCATGGGGGAGCAGGTAAAACAAAGAACAAACAGAGCAGCCCTTAACCAAAAATATCTTAGAGGTCAAATACCCCTCTCGAAGCCACAGGTTCAAGGAGCTCTTGCCAAGCCTGCCTCTGCCCCACCTGTCTGACCTATTTGCCTTCGTGCCAGTTCAAATGTTTCAAATCAAACCACCTGCTTTGTCCCTCCCTAGGACCTTGATCTAGGCTGACTGCAGCTTCTCAGCCTCAGGCAAGAGGCTAGGCCAGCTCTTTAGCTAAAACTTAGGAGCCGCTGGCCAGTCAACTCTCCCTCCCGGCTCTGACTCCTGCTGCTTCCCATCCACTCCAAGCCATCAAAGCCGTGGGCACATGAACTACTCCCAACTTTGAAAATCATAAACAAGTACACAGACGATTCTTTCTACAGAGCCATACCCTGGGCATGAAGCTCTACTTTATACTCAGTTGGATCAGCTCAAAACTTTTCTTGCAAACAGCTCTCAGTTTGTATTTTGTGACTGTTCTTCTTTCTTTCAAGGTTATTTTGTTTTGTTTTGTTTTTAGCTGCATCTTACCACACCACATCATTTTTGTTTATTGTCAGCAGCTCCTGGTGAAGGTTTTCTACCTCAACCGCCCAGAATAGGTATTTAGATATCCTAAAATGGTTAATTACCCACATACATTCTGCCGACCAGAGAGGTGCCGCAACAGCACCGTTTCTTTGCCCCAGAGGTTTTGAGACTGTCACCACTCCTCAGTTAATATTAATTGTGGTTCGGAGATGACAATGATAAAAAATATGGTATACTTAGCAAAGATAGCTTACTAAACCATATACAAGATTAGAAAGTGCGCTACTCTGCAGCCTGAAGTGTAACTTCCCTGCATGAGTGGCTATTTGCAAAGCTGATTTACAGTGTGGCAAATAAAAAAAATGGGATGATATACAGCAGGAGAGATGCTGTAAGAATTGCCATGCAGGCACTGTTCTCAAGTACCACCTACCATAAATTCTCACAAGATAAAGTGTATACCAGAGGAAGCAGTGAACCATTTTCTTTATACTTCTTCCATTCTGCCAGAACTCGAAAATTAAAATAGGAAAAAGTGAAAAAGAGCCTCTGCTTTGAAATCAGAGTGGACAGCATCAGACAAAGAGCAGATCTGTGACTGGTTCCAACTCTGCATGAGCTTATGTGACCTTGGGCAAGACTGAATCTTCATCTTCTCTGCTGCTTTCTATTGTTTGTTTGTTTTAAGAGACAACAAATATCTTCTGTGTTAATGTAGAGATAATAGAAAATGGTCATTGTGTCACTGAAAAATGTCATATAAAAGGTGTGAGATAAAACTATAGAATTTGACATGTGATATAAAAAGAACACACATGAAATGATATCATAAAAGAAATACAGCAGTTGCATTGCGCTGGTTACTAGACATCCACTCTAGGTCCTGACATTATGAGCTCCCCAATTACGTGAGAATTCTAAAATTGTGGGTAAGTTAATTTGTCATCTTTATTTACTTGAAAGAAGGAAAAAAATCTTTAAATCATATTTTCCATTGGCAATATAGAGAGGAATTGAGAAGCCAACAATTTGAAAATAAGTCTGAAACCAATAGAAACACAAAAAACTAGAAATAGTTACCTGATAGCTGGTAAGTTGTCCCTCAGCTGTCCCTGATATATCCTTGAGATGATCTTGATAGAGGGAACCAAAAGATATCTTCCAAATCCAAACCAGTAAATTTAGAGTACATAGAAGTTATTAATATTAAAAGGTGTTGATGAACCTTGATGACCACTTATATTGTAAATTTTTTATATAAAGATAAAATAATCCCAAATATTAGGTGGAATTTGGTTTGGTTTTTTTTTAATTCCTAGGCAATAAGAAGTTATCATTCTTAGAGCAACATTCTCAAAAACAAATCTTTCAAAAGCTGTTCAGGTTGTTATGCTATTAAAAAATAGTGGATAAGACAATATTGTAAAAAGCACAGTGAAACTAAAAAATCACTTTAGGCTTTCTTCAAGGTCAGTGAAGCTTGACGTGTAAAAAGTAAATTTAGGAGTAAATTATTTGGGATTGTCCTACACTGCAATCATTCAACAAACTACATGTCTGATATATACCAGGCAAAATGGTAAGTGTGGGAGACGCAATAGTTAAAAAGACAGACAAAATTTCTACCCTCCTGGAGCTTATACCAGCAGGGAATATACAAATTAAGCAGATAATTACAAGAGTTGAATAATTACAAGGGTTCAAAGTGCTGCAAACTGAGTGGTTGAAATACATATATGATCACTACATAGCAAATGGAGTTTTAATTGGATGAAGAGAGTTAATAATAGGGACTAAGAGTCACTTGAGATTCTTGATTCATGAGATGAGAATTATACCATTAGGAGTAAAGATCATTATCAGTGAGACTGGCCAGTCTCGTAACAGTTCAGGTAACATCTGAGAGTCTCTTTCAGCAAGATTTATCAAAACATAGTGAGAAAGGATCCATTGCCATTCATATCCCCTCCCCAGATTTATGTTGGTATGAAATCCTGAAATTTAGTGATTGCAAGACAGAGCAGAACAATTTCCCAGATAGTGAAATTTGTGTGTACAGTCAGTTGTCTTTAGCTTAGCACGATTTTCTGAAATTGATAAATTTGATGCAATTGTACCCATTCAAGCAGAAGCATAAGATTATTTTTTCCTTATGTGTCAGTTACACTCAAAAAAAAAGTTTTAAAGATTTTTTTTTCCTAATACTATGTTAAACATAATTTTTATGTTAACTAGCATATAGGGGATAAAATAAAAATTCAAATGAATATTTAAAATACATGAAAAAACTTCAAGGAAACTACCTTTCCAGACACCCCCCAAAGTGCACACTTACAATTTCCAATGGAAACATAATTTTACTCTTCTCTGACTTTAGAGATACTGTAATTGAAAGTTCTTTGAGAAGAACTTTGCGGTTTATAACCTACCTTTGCAAATAGGTGGCTTTTTTACCTTGAACAAGTTACTTACTTTTTGAGTTTCGGTATCTTCATTTGTACGATGGAGTTAAAAATTCCTCCCCAGATATGTGGGATTCCAAATGTGAAATGCTAACCCTTGCCTAACAGGAACCAGGTACTCAGTAGAAGTTTCCTCCTCTTTTCCAATCTCTGTCCTGCTCACTTTGCTAAGACCAAACAAGAGAAAGGTGAAAGAGAGAGAGAAAGGAGAGAAGAGAATAGGAAATTTATTTCTCTTTCCAACAGAGCCAGAGTCAGAGAGACGCCTTCCAGGCACAGGAGGGATTAATGAAAACATATTTGCATTTTAGCTATCACGTGGCTATTCAGTGACAGATCTCTGCCCTTAATTTAGTGCCAAATACAAAGTAGGTGCTTCATATTGAATTAATTGAATGTAATGAAAGGAATGACTAAATTGAGTGCCTGAACTGCAGGAATAAATCAATGAATGGCATGACATCCATCTCAAAGTGTCTTTGCACCCCTACACAATTATTGGGGGGGTGCTATTTTTCTCTTAGATCAGTGGTTTTCACTCTGGCTACCTAATAGAATCAACTGGGCAATTTTTCAAATTGCCCAGACCAATTGCATCAGAATCTTGGGGGAGGGGGAGCATCACTAGTTGTTGATGTTCCCCAGGTGATTCCAATGTAATGTAAAAGTTGACCACAGTAGAAGATTCTTCTCTTCTATACTAGTCTGATTCTGACTTAATCATCCTAACTTGATGATAAACATCCCTACTCCCTTTTAACCCATCTTTAACCCTTTGAGTTAATAATTAGTTAATTACTCTGTTCTACCCTAGTTTACTGATAAGTAAGCATTGAATGATGCAGCCCTTCTTGGATCTTTGTCATTCTAGAAACTAAGCCAGAAGTAGAATGGTAAAAAATAACAGAAATATTAGACAGAGCTGAAATTGATTACAATTCTACAATTCTAGTTGAGCAGTAGAATGACCTGGGGAGTAAACTGTCCCTCTCTCTACCTATGTATTTCTCTATCACTTTATCTCAAAAACCCAGCCCCAATCCCCAGATGAATTGAATCAGAACCTCCGCATTTGGGACCTAGACATCAGAATGATTTTTCAAACCTAGGGAAGTTTTCTACAAAGTAGGAATTTGTTTATTTTCCTGTACCTAGGTGGCCACCTGCCATAGCCTTCCATACAATTGGCTCCAGCTATCGATGGAGAAGCAAAGCAGAATAATGAGACCCTCGTGTAAATATAATTCTGCTGGTTCCTTTGGACATGTGTAGGGTTTCTCCCTACGGAGAAACCCAAGCTCTGAAGCCATCGCTACTGTTCTGGAAGCAAGGTAAGGATTGCATCTTGCCTGTGCCCAACCTGCTCTGCAGGATACAAATATAGCCTAGACATACCACATCCTTCTTAAACCCAAATTTTCCATGTAATTTCACATTTTTGGAGCCTGATATTCTGATAGAGGAAGGCTGCCCATTTTGGGGGCTGTCACTGCATTTACAATAAGCCTATTAATGGTTAAGTACCACTAATACTATCTCTTCTTTTAGAAAGCAGAAGAATAGCAGAATATTAATCAATTAACCAATTAATAACTAATTAATACATAGATGCATAAACATGATCGTATCTTGGACATTTTGGTTTCTTATAGGCTGTTCTTGCCTTTTGTTTTTCCTTTTCTTTATTCTTGATACCACATTTCCCTCCCTCCCTTTTTTACAACATTTGTTCTACCTTTCCTCTCCAAGAAAATCATGTTAAAAATGTTTTTATATTTTTCCAACATATTTTTCAATATACACATGCATACATATAGAGAGATTATTTTCATGATTTGCTACAAGAAAGTCTTATTACATATGCTTTTCTGATTCTTTTCCTTTTCACCCAATAATACCTCATGGAAATTTCTGCAAAGTACCTTGATATAGTTCTAATTCATTTTTAATATCTGTGAAATAATTCATTATATGCAACTACAATAATTCAACCATTATAGTGGATATTCACTTTTTCCCCATTTTTATGGTATTATGAATAATGTTTAATCAATCAGTCTTATATATTTATACTTACATATTGGTGCTTTTAATTCTATGGCCTAAATAGCCAGCAATTCCATGGTGGGTAAAAGAGACGATGAGATATTTTTTCTTATTTAATTATAATAGCTGTTACTAGATATCCTATTCCTCCCAAAAGTAAGAATTCACATATGCACCAGAAATTTCTGATACTCTTTTCCACCACAAGCAGTAGGAAGATATCAGTGTTTTGTTTTGTTTTGTTTTGTTTTGTTTTAATTTTGGCCAATCTAACCCGGTTATAATTCCATCTCAGTCAATTTAATTTGCATCTCTGAGTCCTAGTGAGTTTGATCATCATTTGGTTCATCAACATTTTGGATTTGCTATCCTATGAATTGTCCCTTCATGTCTTTTGTCCATTTTTTCATTCAGAAATACATACCTGCAGTGATTTCTTACGGATTTTTTAACATTTTATTTTATTTTTAAGTAAGCTCTACTCCCAACGTAGGGTTTAACTCACGACTCTGAGATAAAGAGTCCCATGCTCTACCAAATGAGCCAGCCAGGTGTCCCTTTTTTAGTCTTTCACCATTTAGGAAAGAAATAAACTTCAGCTGTGTTTTGGTAAGAAGTCTTTTTAATTGTAATGTGTTTTTTTCTTCCCTGTTTTTTATGAACGTTTTACTGGAAATCCCTGATAAATGTTTTAAACACTGTTTTTAACATCTATTTTATGAACTTATGTTTATTCTTTTTAAGTTTGTTTTATATTAAATCATGGATTAAATTCTGATGGCAGATTTGCTGATAACAAATCACCATCCATTGCTAAAACAAAACTTTTATCATAGTATATTAATAGATATTTTATAAAATTCTTTTTCTCATATTTAATTCTTTTACCTATCTGTTAAAATATAAGATTGACCTATAATATTTTTTTTACTTAAGGGATAGAAAGATGTTATATTTATGTTTCTATACATGCATATGTGTATACACATATAAACAATAACATTTTATTCAAAACAATGTTTGTCCTATCAGACCTATTCAAGATTGAAAAGGGTGTCCTAAAATTTTGTTATAAATTCTGCTGGATTTCATTTAGTTTCTAATAGATTTCAGTTTATTTACTTGCAATGATGGGTACATAAAAGTTATAATTAGTATATCTGCTTTAAAAATAGTAGCTTTATTATATAATGTCTTTATTCTGATTGGTGCCATTATCCTTAAATTTCAAGTTCTCTGATATTTATAATACCACTCCCACTTTATTTTGTTTGATTTACCTCATATCTCTCTGCCCATCTTTATTGTAATGTGTTTCCTGTAAAGTCAGTACATAACTGTGCTTTTTTTACTTCCAATTGGATGATCTCTTTCTTGTAAAAAGAGATTTCAATCTATTAACATTTAATGTAATGACAGATACGACATTCTATTCCCTGTGTTGCTTATTTATCATATACAGCCAGTTCTGCTATAATGATTATTTTAAAATATGAATTTGTTCCAACATGATTGATACGTTAGGGAAAATTTTAGAAATAAATTTCATGTTTCTTATGAATCATTTCATGAATATCCTTAAAATAAAGGCAGAAAACTACTTACTGACCTAAACCAACTTGTAATTAATATAAAAAACATGGGCACCTGGGTGGCTCAGTTGTTGAGCATCCGACTCTTGATTTTGGCTGGGGTCATGATTTCCCCGTTCATGAGTTTGAGCCGCACACGGGGCTCTGTGCTGATAGTGCATAGCCTGCTTGGGATTCTCTCTCTTGCTCTCTATCTGCTCTCCCTCACTTGTGCTCTCTCTCTTCCTTTCAAAATAAATAAAACTTTTCAAAAATTAAAAAATATATAAAACACACACATGCTTACACCTGACATTTACAGGCCACCTCAGTCCATTGCATGTGTTATCTTACATGGTTCTGTTTTCCTATTCTCTTGAATTTATGAACTTTTCTATACGGAAAATAAATATCTCAAACTAAATATATTTCAAAGATCTTTCAATATATTTTTTTTGTTTTTTTTTTTCACTTCATTTATTTTTGAGAGAGAGAGAGACAGAGTGCGAGCAGGGGAGGAACAGAAAGAGGGAGACACAGAATCTGAAGCAGGCCCCAGGCTCTGAGCTGTCAGCACAGAGCCTGATTCAGGGCTCGAACCCACGAACCGTGAGATATGACGTGAGCCGAAGTCAGACACTTAACCGACTGAGCCACCCAGGCACCCCTATATATTTATTTATTTTTGAGAGAGAGAGTGCAAACAGGGAGGGGCAGAGAGAGGGGGGACAAAGGGTCTGAAGCGGGCTGTACGCTGACAGCAGTAAGTCTGAAGCAGGGCTCGAATTCACTAACCAAGAGATCATGACTTGAGCCAAAGTCGGATGCTCAACCTACTGAGTCACTCAGGTGCCCCATTTCAAACTAAATATCTTTTAATGTCTCAAACATGTGTACGCATCCAGATTCAAAAACCAAAAGCGATGCATATAAAAGAGAGCTTTCAGGGTTGAGGAAAATCTTGGAATAGAATGTTTGGAAGGAAATAAGAGAACATATGACATCTCCCAAGCAACAAGTACTCTACATTGTGGACAATCAGTGACGACACTGCAAAAATAAAGGTTTGTGCCTGGAATGACTCCAAATGCTGTGAAAGTCAATAAGAACAAGACCTAGAAATAAAATAGAAGAAATTGAAAGATTGTTGAGCTCATGAACTAGAGACCAGATAGTGCCACAATGAGTTCTCACAATCAAAGAGAAAGCACTCTTATATACACAAAGACCTCAATCACCAAACCCTGCAGAACGGGCTCCTTTTTAGTGCCACTGGCAACTGGCTGGGTGGTTTCAAACATCGCTACAATTCCCTTTTGGTGAAGCGGTGAGTGCCCATGAGAAGACCACAGAGGGCGTCCAGCAGTGATACCCAAGTCAGTCAAAGAGAAGGCCAGACATTGGACCAAATTTTGAATACTGATGCAACAAGTATCTATTGTAAACATGTGCCTTGAAGGACCTACATCTTAAAGGCGGAAAACAAATGATTCCAGATTTAATGCTGCAAAACACTGCAAATTTTGATAACACTCCTACCCCTTCGCAGAATCTCAACCTACAACCATTCCAGCGTGGACTTTCACAAGCAAACTGCAGCCTTTTTCAAGGTAATTTGACATATCTATTGTAGGATTTGTGTTATTTTAACAACTTAGCATGTATAAAGGTATCTTCCCCATTTTTATTAGGTTCCAATCTTATTGTTGCTGATAAAAGTTTGGAGTATTGCCCTCCTCACCCCACTTTCCCATAAGTCTTGTGTTTTTTTTAATTCCATGATTTTGCAGAAGACAGTCATTTTAGAAATGAGTATGTTGAGTTATACAATTGACTGCATTTTTGAGGGGCGCCTGGGTGGCTCAGTCGGTTGAGTGACCGACTTCGGCTCAGGTCATGATCTCACGGTTTGTGAGTTGGAGCCCCGTGTCGGGCTCTGTGCTGACAGCTCAGAGCCTGGAGCCTGCTTCGGATTCTATGTCTCCTTCTCTCTCTGCCCCTCCCCCATTCGTGCTCTGTCTCTCTCTGTCTCAGAAATAAACATAAAAAAAAAAATTAAAAAACAATTGACTGCATTTTTATATTGCCTTTCCTTCTTTCTCATTTTCCTTATTTTTGCTGGTTAGATTATGGATTCATTTCTGCCTTTATTCATGTTAACTGGTATTTTTCTACTTTGTAATGGTTATATTAATGAGACTCTTAATCAGACTCATATCTATCTATTTCCTATCTTTCTATTATTATTATTAAAAGCATATGGCTAGGGGAGCCTGGCTGGCTCACATGAGCAGAGCATGTGACTCTTGATCTCAAGGTTGTAAGTTTAAGCCCCACTTTGGGTATAGAGATTACTTAAAAATAAAATCTTAGAAAAAAACCAGATGGCTAGATTTAGTCTTTGTGTACTTGCCATATTTGTATCTCTTTATAACCTAAAATAAAGGATAAATATTTAATAATAAGACTGAAAAATTCAGATGGCAAGTCTTTTTTTTTAACCAAGATGCAGTAATTCTATCCTAGCTCCTGCTTTTCTATCCTTACTCATAAACACACACACACACACACACACACACACACACACACACTCTGACCCCAGTGAGCTGGGCTTAGTTTTTCCTCTCTTCTGCATGCCCCAGATAAAGCTATTTAAATGCCTTTAACTCCTGTCCCACCCTTGCAAATTCTTGGGTTTGGCTCAAATAATGTAGTGCTTTGGGTTGTAGGCTAATATTCAGTCCCCATATTCCCTTTAATTTCAAGACACCATAATTAACACTTACATTAACAATAGGATACTGTTATCCATACAGAGGTAGCTATATGGCTACATATCCTCTTCTCCTCTGTTGTGGGGCCTCTCTTCTATTTTACCTATGGCTCGAATACATTATTTTCTCAATTATTTTCTTCTAGGGCAGCCTATATGCCACAGTTTGCATAATCATAAATATCTTTCTCATACCCTGCAATATGAATATCTTTTATGAGTACATTGGGATTCCTGGCTTGAAGCCTTTCTCCCTTCAAGATGTTATTCTATCTCTTCTGTATTTACCTCTTACAGATGAGGAGTTCATTAACAGTCAAACCCTCTTTCCTTTGTAAGAATTATTTTTATTTTTTTTGGACAGAGACTTGTAAGGATATTTTGGTAAACATTTCACCATGAAACCTTTATGGGCATGTCTTTTCTCATCAATTCTACTTGGAAATCATTAAGTTCTCTTGAGTCTCTTCATTTCAGAGAAGAATTTCTATTAGTTTAATCATTGCTGTCCTCTATTTGGTTTTTTGTTGTTGTTGTTGTTTTTATCTCCTTCTAGAACTCCATTTGTTTATATTTTATGGTTATCTTCCAAATGCTGTACAATTAACATAAATCTACTTTTATAAAGTATACATTGTGATATTTCTGTTCTTTGAAGTTTCAGGTCACTATTTTCCACCTCAGTGTATTCATTAAGGTATACTTGAAACATAACAGATAAACTCAGTTTTCTTAATACAATTAAGCATTGTATTTCTTATTCATATAAAGTGTAAATGTTAACAGTAGGGGCAGTCTGCTTTGCTCAGTCAACCTGGTCTGATGGAGACTTCTCACCTTCAACACAGGGCTTCTTAAGTCACTTTAGGCACCTACCTCCAGCTAACACATAGGGAGAGTGGGGGATCACCATTAACTTTGCATGTCAATTCTATAATTGATGCACATTACTTCTATTTACCTTCCAGACTTTGACTACATGGGCATTTGTAAGTGCAAAAATGGCTGGGGAATGATATCTATTATAGGGACCAAGGTCAGGCTGCCCCAAGATGGGCCACTTTGGCATGAACATTATTTCTAGTTAAAGGCAATCAGAACCCAGCAGATTCATGAAAAGCGATTTACCTTTCCCTCAATTGCCTACTTATTGCCAGGAAGAAAGCTTTTAGCAAATTCCTTTTTATCTAAGAAAGTTATCTATATAATAGGGCAGCCTTTGTTTTCAAAATATTTCCTCTCACCTTCCCACTTATGATCTTTCTCCCCTTTGTTTTTCTCAGATCCCTACCCCTCTCCTTAGCTCATAAAAGTGTCATGTTGCCTCATTGTCTTTAGAATCTCCATGTCTGAGGAGCACCTGGGTAGCTCAGTTGGTTAAGCATCGACTTCAGCTCAGGTCATGATCTCGTGGTCGGTGATTTCAAGCCCCACGTTGGGCTCTGTGCTGACAGCTCCAGCAGGCCTGGAGCCTGCTTTGGAGTCTGTGTCTCCCTCTCTCTCTGCCCCTCCCCCACTCACACTCCGTCTCTCTCTGTCTCTCAAAAATAAGCAAACGTTAAAAAAAATTAGAAAGAAAGAAAGAAGAATCTCCATGTCTGAGTCTCTTCAGAAATGGTGTTGGGAAAACTGGACAGGGACATGCAGAAGAATGAACCTGGACCACTTTCTTACACCATTCACAAAAATAAACTCAAAATGGATGAAAGACATAAATGTAAGACAGGAAGCTATCAAAATCCTAGAGGAGAAAACAGGCAACAACCCCTTTGACCTCAGCCGCAGCAACTTCTTACTAGACATGGCTCTGGAGTCAAGGGAAACGAAAGCAAAAATGAACTATTGGGACCTCATCAAGATAAAAAGCTTCTGCACAGTGAAGGAAACAGTCAACAAAACTAAAAGGCAACCTATGGAATGGGAAAAGATATTTTCAAACAACATATCAGATAAAGGGTTAGTCTCTGAAATCTATAAAGAACTTATCAAACTTAACACACAAAAACAAGTAATCTAGTGAAGAAATAGATAAAGGACATGAGCAGACACTTTTCAAAAGAAGACATCCATATGGCTAACAGACACATGAAAAGATGCTAAACATCACTCATCATTAGAGAAATACAAATCAAAACCACAATGAGATGCCATCTTACAACTGTCAGAATGGCTAAAATTAACAACTCAGGCAACAACAGATGTTGGCGAAGATGTGGCGAAAGAACACTCTTGCACTGATCGTGGGAATGCAAACTGGTGCGGCCACTCTAGAGAACAGTATGGAGGTTCCTTAAAAAATTAAAAATAGAGATGCCCTACAACCCAGAAACTGCACTACTAGTATTTATCCAAATGATACCAAAATGCTGATTTGAAGGGGCACATGCCTCCTAATGTTTATAGCAGTCCTATCAACAACAGCCAAACCAGAGCATCTGGGTGGCTCAGTCAGTTAAGCATCCATCTTTGGCTCAGGTCACGATCTTGCAGTTCATGAGTTGGAGCCCTGTACAGGGCTCTGTGCTGACAGCCCAGAGCCTGGAGTCTGCTTCAGATTCTGTGTCTCCCTCTCTCTCTCTCTGCCCCTCTCCCACTCACAATCTGCCCCTCTCTCTCCCTCAAAATATAGAAATATTTTTTTAAATATTTTTAATTAAAAAATAAAAAGAAACAATAGCCAAATTATAGAAAGAGCCCATATAGAAATGTCCATCAACTGATGAATGGATAAAGATGTGGTGCATACATGCACACACACACACACACACACACACACACACACACAATGGAATATTACTCAGGGATCAAAAAGAATGAAATCTTAGCATATGCAACAACGTGAATAGAACTAGAGTATATTATGCTAAGCAAATAAGTCAGTCAAAGAAAGATAAATATCATATGATTTCACTCATATGAGGAATTTGAAAACAAATAGATGAACATAGGGGGAGGGAAGGAAAAATAAGATAAAAACAGAATGGGAGGCAAACTTGATGAGACTCTTAAATACAGAGAACAAACTGAAGGATGCTGGAGGGGTATCGGGTGGGGTGACGGGCTAAATGGGTGATGGACATTAAGAAGGGCACATGTTCAGGGCGCCTGGGTGGCTCAGTAGGTTGAGCGTCCTACTTTGGATCAGGTCACGATCTCACAGTCCGTGTGTTCGAGCCCCGTATCAGGCTCTGTGCTGACAGCTTGGAGCCTGGAGCCTGCATCGGGTTCTGTGTCTCCCTCTCTCTCTCTGCCCCTCCCCGACTCATGCTCTGTCTCAAAAATAAATAAACATTTAAAAAAAGGGGGGCACATGTTGAGATGGGCACTGGGTGTTATATGTAATGATAAATCACTAAATTCTATTTCTGAAACCATTATTACACTATATGTTAACTAACTTGGATTTAAATAAAATTTTAAAAAAGTAGAATTTCCATGTCTGGGGTACTGGAGTGGTCACTCAATTGGATAAGTCTCCATTCTTTGGCTCAGGTCATGGTTTCATGGTTCATGAGTTTGATCCCCACATCGGGCTCTCTGCTGTCAGCAGGGAGCCTGCTTTGGATCCTGTGTCCCCCTCTCTCTCTGCCCGTCCCCTGCTCATGCTCTCTCTCTCTCACTCTCTCTTTCTCTCTCTCTCCTCTCTCTCTCTCAAAAATAAGTAAACATTCAAAAACATTTTTTCATGTCTATGTGGATTCCCATGTTTTCAAACTTGATTTTTCTCCTGTTAATTTGGATCATGTCAGTTTGATTCTTAGTCCAGCTAGAAGGAACTTGAAGGGCAGATAATTCTTCCTCTCTGACGCTATTTTACATGCCCAGAATAAAGAGACACCAGATTTTGTGGAACCGATAGCAGTCTCCTTCAATTTTTCTGATAAATTCTTTGGTTAGGAAATCTTTTTTTGTGGGAAGGGAGTGGATTTGGTTTTTGTTTGTTTGTTTGTTTGTTGCAGCTCCAAAAAAAGACTTCTTGAGAAGTACTTCAATCTCCTTGATTATTCTATATTTCAGTTCAAATTACTGTCCACATCTTCCAGGAGCTCACTTTCATTTGACATGTTTTGCTTGTTCTCCTTGATCTCCCTCTCTGGCTCCCAGGACCTTTTAGATGTTTTTGGCTTATTTCATTTCTTCTGCTCAGTGGAACTCAGGGCTGATTGTAGTGTACCAAAATGATAAAAATGGCGCAAATATCAGAGGTCTCTCTGGTGGCCTACCAGCCATTAAGTCCTTGCTAAAGCACTTGTCACTTTCCTCCAGGCTTGAGTACCTGAGAGATGTCTGAGGATAGCTCAATTCTGTTTTCATTATTAAAAAAAAGAAAGAAAAGGAAAAAAAAAAGTTATTTCCTCCTTAGAAGCCAATGAAACCCAGGCCCACAAACATGTTAATCTTCAGGGTGCCTGGGTGCCTCAGTCAGTTGAGCTCAGCTCAGGTCATTATCTCACAGTTCATGGGTTCAAGCCCCGCATCAGGCTCTTGTGCTGACAGCTCAGAGCCTGGAGCCTGCTTCAGATTCTGTGTCTACCTCTCTCTCTCTCTCTCTCCCCCTCCCCTGTTCATGCTCTGTCTCTCTCTCTTTCAAAAATAAATAAATGTTAAATAAATAAATGTTTAATAAAATTTTAAAAAATTTAAAAAAAAAATAAAATATTGATCTTCTACTGGGTTTCTACTAATTTCCAAGGGCAAAGCTCTCTACAGATTCCAGTGATTTCAGCAATTTAGCTCAA
The DNA here is from genome assembly GCF_018350215.1 of Panthera leo. Classification (NCBI taxonomy): domain Eukaryota; kingdom Metazoa; phylum Chordata; class Mammalia; order Carnivora; family Felidae; genus Panthera; species Panthera leo. The sequence continues at coordinate 115,436,541 of NC_056683.1, read as the reverse complement.
GGCTCCTTCAATAGTGTTGGGTAATTGCCCCACCAGAAGGGAAGAGATAAAAAACCTTTCTACCCATTCATTCCATGGGTTCCAGTAGCCATTTGAATCAAGAGGTACAGACAATTTAGATAGGGTAGGTGGTAGAAGCGAGGAACATCCAACTCAGGTCACTGTCTTCCCAGAACCTCCCTGTTTTGAATCTCTGCGTATTAACTTGCAGAGATATTTTTCCCAGGGACAAAGATATAATGATAATCTTCTAAATGCTAGCTGCTTGTCCCTTGTTGTTTAATGAAGAAATATATAAACAAATTACAGAAAACTAAGATTCTCTGATATTTTTAAAGAAATGTAATTGCACCCACACCAAGTATGTATAATAACAGAAACTCAATTATTGATGTATCAAGTACTATTATATTTACTTTGGTAAATAGCTATGAATCGATGGCAATTGGCATTCATTTCATAAAAAAGACTATGCATTTTTACTTTTTAAACACTGCAAGTAAATTAAACAAAGGTTCTGAAATTTCATCTTTAACATCAACATCTTAAAACAAACTTCAGACTAAAATGTTTGACTTATCATTAAGTCTAAATAATTATCAATTTAAATGAATGAGCTTTTACTCTGAAGCCAAAACATAAAATGACATTTGATATAACAGTAAAATTCATGTATTCTTGTATTAAATTTTAGTAACTAGCACTTCCTAGCCTTACTTGTACTAATTACTTTCTAGAGTAATTGTGAATAACAAAGGAATTTCCTGTTCTCTATTATTTTAACCATCATTTACTATAATTAAAATGGCTTGAAAATATCTTATTTGCCCTGGAATGAAGGGAAAAGCTTAGAAAGAACTAAAAGAGCTATTATTTTGACTTGAACAACAATTACCCTTTTGCTCCCTTCACAACTCACTCTTACTTCCAATCCTGGGTTTGATAATTTGGACAAAAGAAGAAACAGGTAATAAAAAGAACTGTACAGAACTACCTCTTTTTACCAACAATTCAAAACTCCACTTTTAAAGGACAAATGACTACTGCATTTATTATACAGTAAACTTGTAATTTCTAACAGTGACCCCAAATTTTATTAATGGTCAGGCCACTTGCTTTTCCCAGGAAGCTTGCCATAATGGAATTACCTTTCAAATTGCATACTGTTATTATTCACTAGCACTAAAACACTCCTACCGCGAGCATTAATTTCCAGCATCAAAAAACTACCATCACGAGCAACTAATGAAAATACAAATAACAAATTATACATTTTAAAACTACATTTGAGTTTGAAAATCCTAATAGAAGGAACTGTCTGTGGTAACTGGGTAAAAATATGACTCCTTACATTTGATATTTTGTTTGTTTGTTTGTTTGTTTGTTTATAAGCAAGTTCTACATCCCGTAGGGCTTGGACTCCCAACCCCAAGATCAAGAGTTTCATGCCCTACCGACTGAGGCAGCCAGGCATCCCCTGATGTTTTCTAGTAAGAGAATTAATTAAAAAAAAAAAAATCTACTTTCTTATGAGAACTATTTTGTGTGTGTGAAACCTACCCCCAAAAAATAATTTGAGAAAAAGTCAGTAGAGCAAATCATGGTGCTCACATAAAAATTAATCATGTATTTTTAAAACAGAGTCTGTTTTGTACCTGATATTGGGAAACATTAATAGAGACTATGTCTACAGGATAGACACAGTCAAGACGGAAAATAAACATATCCACATTGTATTATAATCTAACATAATGAGTTATAATGGAGGTACAAGATGCAGTAAGAGCTGTATTAGTTAAGATTGTATTAGTAGTGTAGGGGTGGAAAAGTTTCCCTTCTTGCCTTCTAGGTTCTTTGGCTGGTTTAATAATTAAATTGATATTAGACAGATTAACAAGAGAAGAAAACAAAAGGTTAGTAACATGTATACATGGGAGAGACCCAGAAAAACTGAATAACTCTCCCCAATGGCCAAAGCCATCACCTTAAGTACCATCTTCAGCTAAAGACAAAAAAAAAGGTGTTGGGAGTGAATGGCCAGTTATAGGAGGTTACCAGGAAAAGCACAATAAGCAAGGGTAAGGTTGTTATGCAGATTTAAGTTGCCACCTTCTCCACTGACAGGAGTTTCTAGAGATCGAGGCCTACCCCACCCCCTTCCTCATACAGCCCAGTGACACACCCTTAGAAAGAGACATGTCCCTTTTGTAACTCCTACTGAAGGATAACTTGGTTTTCAGAACTTCTCCAGTGTTTACAGACTCTTAAAGAGAAAAGAAAAAAAAAAAAAAAACACCTATCATAATCCTTATGCCAAAGGAATCCGGCCCCTCTATAGTCCTGCCTTTGAAATTTCCCCAGAGGCTAAATTGATAGATTGAACCACATGTCACTGAACCAGTCTCTCATTCCTAAGAATAGATCAGTTTAGTTTAACGGTTGTGTCTCTGATGTGGTTTGAAGTGTTGGGGTTCAGAGCCAACGGCCAAGTAGGAATTTTTGAAACGTCTTGGGCACCAAAAGGCAGTTTTATTAAAGCACTGGGACAGGACTCCTGGGAAGAAGGAGCTGCACTGTGGTTGTGAAGAGTGGCCCATTATATTCTTTCAAGTTGGGAAGGATTTAGGGATAGAACAAACCTCCAAGGAATTTTGGAAACAAGGTTTCCAGGACCCTGAGGGGGCTAGCTATTGTTAGGAAAAGGTCACTTATTACTATTGAGTAAAAACTCAGTCATGAGGCCCTTTAGATGTATATCAGGGGGCCATATGCTTGGAGGATGATTGCTAACATATATTTGGGGGGTAGAGATAAAAGAAGTTTCCAAAGGAATTTTTATATGTTAAAGTAGACTTACAGGATCCTGGGGGGGGGGGGGGGGGGGGAGTGGGGGGGAGGGGTGCATTGAGCTAAGATTTAAGATTGCTTTTTGCCCTTAGCAAAGTGTCAACATGAAGGCAGTGGAGCTCTCAGAGGAAGGTCACTCTGCATGTTTCAAGAACTTGTCAATGGGCTGTTGGCAATAAGGAAACTGAATTCTTATTTCTTCTGCCTCTGTTTCCTACCTCATTTCATTTCAGGAGGCTGGTCTTGCAGGTGTTCCCTTGCAAGAGCACCCAAAGTTAGGCCTGTATTGTATGAGAAATTGGGTAGTTAATATATTTCTATGGAAGTGAAAGAAAACCAAAAATTAATGATTGGAGCAGACTACAAACCCAGTCTGAGTCTTGAGGGAAGTCAAGAGATGAGAAGATTGCCAGATGTGACAGAGTAGGCAGTTAGCTAGATACAAGCAGGGAACAAATGTTGTCCAAACGATACAAGGGTGAAGGCCAAGTTCCAAATATCCTGGACAGCCCCCAGGGGATATACAGGCATTTTTCCCTGTAATCGCTGCCTTACTGTAACCTATAGCTTCATTATAATACATTTACATTGTGGTTTTAACTCACCAATCCCCCACTGCCCTCCCCCCACAGTAAATGGCTGCTGTGACAGTTCCAACACGGACCCTGCTAGGGTATAGGCCCTGTATAGGGCCTAAAACTCCCCCTCCCAACCAGTAGGAGGAGGCTCTTAGATGATTGACTGAAACTTTAGTCAGGAATAGGCCCTGGCTATGACCCATACAAACCTAAAAAGAAAAGACAACATTGACCCTCCCCCTCCCCTCTTGTAGCCACCACCACTGTGCCTGCCGGCTCTCCCATCTGGAGAAGTTACTTTCACTTAAACTGCCATTAAACCCTTGCTTGACTAAGAGTTTGGCTCTGAATTCTTTCTTGGCCAAACTTAAGAACGAAGTCAGGAAGGGGACAAGCCATTGACATATGTAGGAGTCAAAGCATCATTTGCAGTTTGAATGTTTCTGATGATGTCATTGGGCGGTAAGCTCTAAGTGGCCCACACAGCAACAAGCACTAAGACTGTCTAAATCGAGCTCTTGTGAAGATTTCTCTGAAGTTCATACCAAGTCATCTAGCTTCAGTTTGTAGAGCTGCAGGAACAGGTTTAGTTCTCAATGATTCCTAATCAAAAGGTTGAGAAAAAATTGGAAACATCAGTTTGAAGAAGCATAGGTATTTAAGGAAACCAGAATTCAGGAGCCATTTTGGTTTATAGACAAATAACAAATGCTTGAAGATAATTAATCAGAACTAGAATCTAATATCTACAAAGATATGTTACTAAAATAGTTTCTCTCTAAAAACACTCTCATTTCCAACAAAGATAAGCAAATAAGACTAATTTGCTTGCCAGATACATTTAAGTTTCAATAAACTTGGCCTGATTATAGAAGTGCAGCAAGAATAGCAATTGTCTCTATAGACCTTTTTTTTAATTTTTAAAATTATTTTTTTTTATTTTAGAAAGAGAGCAGGGGAAAGGGGCAGAGAGGGATTGAGAGAGAGAGAGAGAGAGAGAGAGAGAGAGAGAGAGAGAGAGAGAGACTGTGTCATAAGCAGGCTCCACACTGAGAACATAGTCTGACACAGAGCTTGTGTCATGACCTGAGCCGAAACTCAGAGTTGAACACTCAACTGACTGAGCCACCCAGGCACCCCCTATATAGGCCCTTTTTAAATCTCCTTTGCTGGAACTTTTCATAAGGAGTCTCAGATTGAACTTTTAAAGCCCCTGGAGGCCAGGAAGCCAAGCCAAAGATTGGCTATTAGACTCACATGCAGTATATATAGACTGGGTGAGTTCCAATCTTTTCAGGGTCCCCAGAATACCCTCAAGTTTTCTACACCTGCCAGGAAGTGACTGTTTTCTCATCTGGTAAGTGAGCTAGAAACCTTGTAAGCAAGGTACTAGGCTGTTTTTCCAAGGGGATTTATTGGCTCCTTAAAGCTATCTGTCTCATTCCTTGAAGAGTCTATGCATGTCTCTCTCAAATACAACATTCCATAAAGCCTTGGTAATATAAACGATGTTTCCAATTGTGTCCTCTTACAGGGAGAACAGATGCTTACTGCACTTATGCAAATAAAAAGATAACCATGAAAATACCAGGGTGCTCACTGAGAGTTTCCAAATTCTGGAGGGTTAAGGCAGGGAGAAAAAGATAACTGTTTTGATTACTCACCAACGTGTATTTTACCAAACTTCTTCTGTAAGTTATGCTTAGCTTAAGAGAAAATTTTTCCTTAAATTGGGAAAAACAAAACATTTTTAAAAAATCAACAAAAAGTCACGAAAATTACAATCATCTTCATCAGTTCATTCAGGCCCATGCTAATTTTTGTCCTGCCTAGATCCAGTTTGCCCATTGGCTCTGGAAATTCTTACCCAGTTCAGTTTTATAATCTTAAGGTTGTCAGAAACCTGTATTCTAGAGTACTTTCCATGAGTTTCCTTGAAGATGAAGTACTTTGCAAACACTTTTGGAAAAGCATCCGAGTGAAATACTTACTCTCTGTAAAGGCTGAAGACTTAAAAATGGCCATGGTTAGAGATCTAATGAGAGTTCATTACCATGAAGTTGACAAGGAAATTTGGTTATTTCTGTGACAAACAACACTTCAAGATAACTAGAGTTACAAGTGATAACATTACACCAGGACATAGCAGATTTTTAGGAATTTCATACAATTTCTAGAACACTTATAAATATATATCTATACAATTATAATCTAAGAAAGTTTAGTATTTGGGGAAGCTTATCAAAAATATCAGAGTTCTGGACACTTGAATAAATAGGATCACAGGCCACTGTGAAACAATACCTACTTAACCAAAGTGACAAAGACTTCACAGGTCTTTGTAATATACAAGGTTACATTATTCTGAACAAAGCTTAGCTCTTTTAGTATCAAGAGAATTAGGCTTACTTACATAATTAAATCCCTGATGATAAAGATAACATGAAGTTTAGGGGATTATTTTGATAAAACACAAAATCTTTGCTTTTTAGGCAGATTACTTTAAAAGTTAGATAAACAAAAAAACCAACCTTTTACAATCTCTTACCAAAAGCAGACCAATAGTACAAGACATTGCTGTTGTTTAACAGAAAGAAAACCAAATTCTAATTTTGTACCAGTTCACTCTTGATATTAAGGTTCTTTTACTCACTTAAATTCATTCCAGTCTTAGCCACTCCTGAGCATGCATAAAATTTATTTCTAACGATTTCTTTCCACAAACCTTCTACAACTTTCAGATTTTGTTCTGTTGTTCTTCTTTCCCATTTTGAAATAACCAGTTTTACTATTAGACAAATTTACTTTTTTCCCCTTCAACAAAAATGCATTTTTATTTCTCATACATTCTTTTACTAAAAACACATATCCTAATTTCCTTGTATATGAAGATGTTTCCCTTATTATGTCTGGTAAATTTAGTTACATATATATTTTTTAACTGTTTTTAATGTTTATTTATTTTTGAGAGAGACAGACAGACAGAGTGCGACCAAGGGAGGGGAGGAGAGAGAGGGAGACACAGAATCAGAAGCAGGCTCCAGGCTCTGAGTTGTCAGCACAGAACCTGATGCAGTGTTCGCACTCACTAACCGTGAGATCATGACCTGAGCCAAAGTCACATGCCCAACCAAGCCACCCAGATACCCCTAGTTACATATATTAATTAACATTTTTAACTCTTAGAAATCTTAATCTCTAGTAAAAACTAAGAAGTAAGCAACTATAAGCTGTTATACCATTATTCTCTACATTAGCAAATTTATGAATACATTTTATAATTTCTAGAAGCATGTGCTACTTCGTAGTATAATCTTTCATCAAAGCACAATGCATGTTTAACTTTAGTTTCTCTTTAATTAGGCCAAAAGTAGATAAATGTTTGTTTAGTAATTAGTGTTTCACTATTTTATTTTATTTGGAAATGATCTAGATATTCAATGAATTTCTATTATTTAACTTAACTGAGCAAAATTCTAAAGTTTCAAGTTATCAAAAAGATTTGGAAGTGTGAAAATTAATGAAGAGAAACCTCACTAAAATTGAGTCAGGAGGTTTGGCAGTGGGAGCTACCATGACTTACCACTCATCTTCAATTACAAATCCAGCTGGAAGAGAAGGACCTTGTACATGGATCCTACTTTTCTTTTTTTAAGTTATTTATTTATTTTGAGAGAGAGAGAGAGAGAGAGAGAGAGAGAGAGAGAGAGAGTATGAGCAGGGGGAGGGGCAGAGAGATTGAATCCTAAGAAGGCCCTGTGCTGTGAGTGCCCCACATGGGGCTCAACCTCACAAACCATGAGATCATGACCTGAGCCAAAAATCAAGTTGGACACTTAACCCACTGAGCCATGCAGGTGCCCCATACATGGATGCCATTTTAGATATTATTTTACTATCCCAGAAGGAGGAAGAAAGGCTTTCAGCATCCCAGCAAGAGCCCAGCCACTGAAAGATAGTCCCAATTCAGCTAATGAAAAGCCACCATACCTTCAGTTCCCACTTTACTCCAATGAACATTTAGTTGATAACCCCCTTCCCAACTTCCTGCTTTCCTCTATGTAAAATCATCCATTTGTTTGTTTGTTTTTTTAGCAGACTTGCCTATGGTTTTACCACAGCTTACTTGTCTGGATTGCAATTCTCTGCTATTCCTGAATAAACCCATCTTTTGCTAGTGAAATAACTAGCAGTTTGGTTTTTAACATTAGCTATTACTTAGTGGCCCATATGGGGATCCAGAAAAGACCCCCAACAGCTCTGAGGCTGGTGAGCAAACAGGTTACGGTACCCATAGGGCCAGCTGGGCTTACTGCTTTCTCGCCGATGACGGGGTTTGAGGTAAATTTTTTTCCAGATTTTGAGCTTCACGCTTTGTGTTTGAGCTCTCCAGGCTTTGCTTGGTATCTGTTTTAAGGCCTTGGTTTTGTTTTTATCTCTAAGATTACTCATTTGGCTTTCAGTACAACTCTTTTTTGGACTCACAATATTCCTGATGGAACTGTGGAACTGTGCTAGCTTTTGGTCTGAGTCCTTTTTAGGATTGGACTACTCCAGGTGGAAGTGAGCTGGCCTTCAGTCCAATTCCTGCTTGGAATGGGATTGGACTGCCCCTTACTGTGCTGGTCTTGGTCTGATTCCTTTTGGAATCAGGTTGTTTCTGAAAACCTCTAAAAAATGGGATCCCAGTCATCATAATGCCTTGATTGTTCTCCCCCCACCCAACCTCCACTCCCATACACCCTTACTCTGACTCTGACCAGTTTTATGTTTAAAAACTATGTTCTCCCTGCATGCACACTTATAACTAAGTGGACTTACTTAACCAAAAGTAATTTGAAACTTCAATGGCTATTATGACGAAGTTTTGATCTCCCCACACTGCTTTTGCTCAAAATTAAGTTAGAAAGCCATGGTTCCTTAAAAGAATAGAAAAGGGGGGCGCCTGGGTGGCGCAGTCGATTAAGCATCCAACTTCTGCTCAGGTCATGATATCACAGTTCATGCGTTTGAGCCCCGCATCAGGCTCTGTGCTGACAGCTCAGAGCCTGGAGCCTGCTTCGGATTCTGTGTCTCCCTTGCTCTCTGCCCCTCCCCCGCTCATGCTCTGTCTCTCTCTCTCTCTGTCAAAAATAAATAAACATTAAAAAAAAAAAAAAACTTAAAAAAAAAAAAGAATAGAAAAGGAAAAGAAAAAAAAAAAAAAAAAACCTAACAGGATTCCTATTTTAAGTGGTACCTCAAGACTTCCAGATATTTTTAGGATTCTAAGTTTGCCTTTTTGCAAAATACTATTTCTAAATTGACTGAGGCAAACAATCGAAAGAGGAAAATGGCTTCTGAGGCATCTTTTTCCCCCTTTTCCATCTTTTTTGTCTGTAGACACATGGTGGCCATCTTGTGCTCAGGCCCCACCTCCAATGCCATTTTGCTCTATTCTGTCTGCTGAACTTACTTTTTCCTCTGAATCTCTCCCCATTCACTCCTCTCCTGAGCCTATTGAAACTGCCTTTAAAAAAAAATTAATGTTTATTTCTTTTCGAGAGAGAAAGAGACAGAGAGTGAGCAGGGGAGGGGCAGAGAGAGGGAGACACAGAATCCGAAGCAGGCTCCAGGCTCCGAGCTGTCCGCACAGAGCCCAACGTGGAGTTTGAACTCATAAACTGCAAGATCATGACCTGAGCCAAAGTTGGACCAACCAACTGAGCCACCCAGGCGCCCCAATAAATAAACTTTAAAAAATGTTATGATCCTCCTTTATTTTTTTAATGTTTTAAAAACATTTGTTAACTTTTGATAGAGAGCATGAACAGTGGAGGGGCAAAGAGAGAGGGGGATGGAGGACCTGAAGTGGGCTCTGTGCTGACAGTAGCGAGCCTGAGGTGAGGCTTCGACCAAGAGATCATGACCTGAACAAAAGTTGGATGCTCAACCAACTGAACCACCCAGGTGACCCACTGATTCTCCTTTAAATGTTGGATCCACCCAGGTAGCATTTAACTCTATATTTATTAATGACCTTAACTGAGATCTTTCTCTTTTAGTTAAAAGGAACAGGATGGAATGGGAAATTGCCTGCTCCAAATTTAGTTAATAAGGCAAACTAACTTGCTCACATCCTAAATGAGTTGCCTAAAAGAAAGACCACTAAAATTCTCAATTTTCAATTCTGGCAAATGAAGGTCCCTAAACAAAACAAAAAACCTTCTAGTTTTTGCTACTATTGCAAAGGGTCAGGGCACTAGAAAAATATTGTTACAAACTTAAGCACTCTGGTGTCTTCAGCCCTCTAGCCAGCCTTTCCAATGTCCTCCCAATTCCAGGAAGAGGGTTCTGAGGAACTACATAGGTTCTTCCCAGTCTTTTCCCTTAATCAGCTTGAGAAACCATTCTCCAGACTGGGAATGAATCTATGTAGTGAAACCAGAGCTATGCTCTCAGTATACAACTCCACTGCTAGAAAGTAGCTCCTGCCTCAGGGCACTAAAACAGTTCAGGGGGTCTCTAACAAACCTCAACAGGTTCCTGTCTCTGAACCTCTTCCCTTTTGTTTCAGTTTTTTGAGAGATGCTCATCGTTTTCCCTCTTAATTCTTCCATTCTGATTAATTTATTGAGCTGAGATTCCATAGAAAACTATCATGCCAGAATTTCTCCCAAAAGGGAGAATAATTCTAGAATCCGAAGGGAGAAATAATTCTAGAAGCTGACAGTAGTAATCAAAATAACCAACCAGGAGGATGAAATGACTCTCAGCCTCTTTTCTATGCTCCGTCCCTGATGGCACTATAGCTGAGTCTGGGGACACTGAGCATTTGTTCCTATTGGATCAGCTACCACTCTCTTTATAGGCAAAATCTTCAACTGATATCAGTAGACTCCACAGTGCGACTCCCATCAAGATTCAAATAGATCCCTCAAAACCTCTCCCCGTAATTAATCAAGGCCCTATGGTAAAGAAGCCCTTCAGGGCATCAAGCCTATAACAGAAGATTACAAGGCTCAGGGCCTCATTATCCCCTTCATTAGTCCCTGTAATACTCTTATTTTACCTGTGAGAAAATCCAGTGTCTGAGGATGGAGGTTTGCCCACAACCTCTGAGCCATGAACAATACTGTTATCCTTTGGCATTCTCTTGTTCCTAACCCCCCATGTGCTACTAACATCCATCCCCACTGAAAGCAAAATTTTTCACACCGTAATTGATCTCTGCCATACATTTTTAGTATTCCAGTTGATAAAGACAGCCGGCATCATTTTGTTTTCACTTGGGAAGACAGTAATACACCTCCTGGACAGTAATGTCCCCGGGTTCCAGAGAGTCCTTATTTTTCACAAAACATAGAAGCTGATTTGGAGAATATAAAGCTTTCTGCAGCATCTACCTTGTTGTAATACATAGGTGATTTGCTTCTCTGTTCTTCTTCTCAAACCTATTCACAGGAGGCAACATCCACCTGTTAAAACTTTTGGCCTTAAAGGGAAATGAAGTCTCAAAAACAAAAAATCCCAGTTTGTTCAAACTCAGATTAGATACTTAGAACATCTGATCCCAGAATAAGGGTGCATTTGGACCTGGATGAAACCCCTCATAACTGCTTAACACTGACAGATTACCTTCTGACTCCCCATGATAATTTATAGAAAATTTTCTAACCAATGCAGATTTTTCATGGTTTAGTGACAATTCTTATTTAAAAGTTAAAAGTGGTAAACATCATGCTGAGTATGCTATTACAACTCCCTTTGAAGTCACTGAGGCCACACCTTTCCCCTTGACTACTTCAGCCCAGCAGGCTGGGTTATATGCCCTTAGCCAGGCTTGCACTACTGAGAGTGTGGATGCCTTTGGGATAGCTCATGATTTTGGAATGTTATGGAAATGAGATTTCTTTATCTCCAATGGGAATAAGATTAAAAATGGCTGTCATGTCCAAAATTTATTAGATGCCATGCATTTGCCAGTGGCTGTAGCTATTATTAAGTTTCATGGGTGTTCCAGACTCAATCCCTAGATCCAGAGTAATCCAACTCACTGATATTTCCACTAAAAATGCTGCTTTCATGGAAATCAATAGCCAGGTCTTTGTCACGGTACAAGAGGATGTTCTCCTAAATGGCAATTTGGACAAATTGACCGCAGATGCCCAACAATTGGCCCCAGTAAGGAGAAATAATATTGGAAATCTAATAATTGTCAGTTCACTAAAAATAAAGAACAATCCAAATAATGATCTGGACTTTCCAAAAATCCTTAAATTCCCAATACTTACAACCATACATGCATTAAACCATTGGTCTGCTGACAAAATTATAATACTCATGAATCAATGTTGGTTGGAAAAGTTAATAAGACCACAAAAAGTGCCTACTCTTGCTTGTTTCACCTGTCCAAAGTACAATCCTGGGAAACCTGTCCATACCACCTCTGGGTATTTTAAATTGCCCAATGGACCATTTGAGTTTTGGCATGTGGATTTCATGCAGCTCCCCCAATCTCATGGATATAAATATGTTTTAGTTATGGTTTGTATGTTTTCTCCCTGGACTAAGGATTTTCCTTTTAGACAGTCCAATACCTCTTCTGTGGCTACAATTCCATTAGAAAGGATTATCCCTACCTGGGTAACCCTTCTCAAACGACATAGTGATCAGGGAACCTATTTACTGGTCAGGTCAACAAGTCTGTGCTACTTTTACAACACTTACATTGTACATACCATCCTCTATCCTCAGAGGTAGTCAAATGCACCAACAGTATTATTAAGACTCAATTTGCAAAAATTGCAGAAACTCTCCAAAAACCTTGGACTAAAGCATTGCTGTTTTGTCCTCTAAATCTCAAATCTACCCCATTTGGAACGCAGACTCTCAGCCTTTGAGACAGTCACAGGACATCCAATATACATGGCCCCTGCCTCCTTTTATCCATAGTTGATAAAAGGATATATACTTCAATAGCATGAAGACCTAACTGATCCTATTAAAAATAACCACCCTTGAGGAGTGCCAGGCTGGCTCAGTTGGTTAAGCATCTGACTCTTGATTTCGGCTCAGGTCATGATCTCAGGGTCATGATCTCATGACCTCAGGGCTCTGTGCTGACAATGTGGAGCCTACTTGGGATTCTCCCTCTCCCTCTCTCTCTGTCTGCCCCTCCCCTCTCATGTATGTGCTCTCTCTCTTTCTCTCTCCCTCAAAATAAATAAATAAACTTAAAAGTAAATAAACTTTTAAAAATAATAAATAACGATGCTTTAGTAATCTTTTTACAATGTACCCTTGGGAGATGATGACAAGCATCACCCCTTGCAACCTAGAAATTTTGTCTCTTGAAAAAAAATCTCCAGAACGATTCTTCAATGTCACTGGAAAGGCCCTTACTAGGTACTATTAACCAAACTTTGTGCTACCAAACTCCAAAGGATAGATTCTGGATTCACGTGACACATGTAAAGAAAGCACCAAACCCTGAAGGAAACTGCACACCACTGGTGACCTGAAAGTGAAGATTTCCTGGAATTGAAGCAGACAATACCTGATGAGACAGTTTTCCCAAGATGGTCATACCAGTCCTTTTTCTCACTGTTGCTTCTGCTGTCTCTCTTGTTTGTATCTCCCAAGCCCTTGCAAAAGGGGGAACCTCTTCTTTTCTTTTCTTTTTTTTTTTTTTTCCTTAAAATAAGTTCTGTGCCCAACATGGAGCTTGAACTCACAATCACAAGATGAAGATTTGCATGTTATACCAACTGAGCCAGCCAGGCACCTGAAGAAACCTTTTTTGGTTTTTTTTGTTTTTTTAATTATGGACTTTTGGAAATGGCTTGCTCATGATATCAAAACAAGTTAATTATCAAACAAGTTAATTTTTCATTTGCTTTTTCTGAAAGGTTAGAAGGTTCTGAATTCACAAAAGTCTCCTTTCGTCTGAACTATTAACTGCCTTTGGATTCTTTTCTTTTTTTTTTTTTTTTAGAGATAGAGAGAGCACATGCATGCACGTACACACACACACACACACACACACACACACACACACAGCACAGGGGAGGAGCAGAGAGAGAGAGAGAGAGAGAGAGAGAGAGAGAGAATCTTAAGCAAGCTCCATGCTCAGTATGGAGCCCAGTCTCATGACAGTGATCATGACTTGAGCCAAAATCAAGAGTTTGATGCTTAACTTACTGAGCCACCCAGATGCCCCTGACTTTGGATTCTCATCCAAATTTATGGCCTCTGATTTTGCAACCTTACAGTTTGTATTATCAATAGCACATTTTTTTCCAAATTGTTCTTATGAAATAACAATACTGTTTTAAAACATCTTTGAAGTTTTGCTCTTTTACAATGCACATCAGCTATTGTTTCATGTTTATACCTACACTGTAGCTTCCCAAATGCACTCAGTTAATTCTTCCAGTGTGCTCTTGCACTGTTCACTATCATGCTTTCTTGGTTGCTTTAAGCAGAGACTTCAGGAGGCATACCTGACTCCAGGTTGACCATTTGGGGAGAACTTTCCTCACCTATGACAGAATAAGTGCCCATAAATATCTCAGTTGGCTATTTTCAGACCTACAGTCCTGGTTTAGAACCATCTATAATTTTGAATTGTTATGTTACTTCTTCTGTTTGGCAAATTTATTTTAAGTCATATATTTTGTTGTTTGTTGATTTTTTTTAAAAGATGTACCCAGTAGGGTGCTGTTAGCTCAATGTTTCAAGATGATCCCCAATACTTACGACCTTGAGAAAGAAACTTTAGATGAGAAGTACCTGAGGGTTCTCCCTATCTAACCTTCCTTGTTACTCACATGTGGACTGAAGTATTTTCCAACTGCTAAGCACTTTCCCTCTGACATAGGACATGACAACCAGCAAAGGTTCTTCCTTGCACTGAGGCACAAAACCACTAATATAAAGAACCTGACTACTGGTCACCAATGCTTTCAAAAAAAGATCTCAATCAAAAGGAAAAAATGTGAAAATTAATTAGGTGTAACCTCACTAAAATTGAGTCTGGAAGTTCAGCAGAGGGAGCTGTCATGTTTCAACACTTATCCTCAATTGCGAATCCAACCATAAGGGACAGACCTTGCGCATGGATGCTGTTTTAGATATATTTTACTATCCCAGCAGGAGGAAGAAAGACTTTCCTCATCCCCCCCAGCAACAGTCTAGCCAATGAGAGAAGGTCACAACACAGCCAATGAAAAGCTAGTATACCTCCAGATCCCAATTTCCTCCAATTTTATTGATAACAACCTTCCCAAACTCCCACTTGCCTCTAAAAAATCATTCCTTCCTTTTTGGGGACAAACTTGCCTATGTTTTGCCACAGTTTGCTCCAGATTTCAATTCTCTGCTATTCTTGACTAAACCCATCTTTTCCTAGTAAAATAACGAGAAATTTATTTTTTTTTAATTTTTTTTTTTAATGTTTATTTATTTTTGAGACAGAGAGAAACAGAGCATGAACAGGGGAGGAGCAGAGAGAGAGGGAGACACAGAATCTGAAACAGGCACCAGGCTCTGAGCTGTCAGCACAGAGCCCGACGTGGGGCTCGAACTCACAGACCGTGAGATCATGACCTGAGCCGAAGTCGGACGCTTAACCAACGAGCCACCCAGGTGCCCCGAGAAATTTAATTTTTAAGGTTAACAAAAGTTACTTTTATGTACACATACCACACAATATAAATATTGCTAGCAAGTCTCCCTAAAGTCTTATCCCACAAGGTATCTAACTCACTTGCTCCCAAAAATTACATTGAGACTTCCCATGAAAACTTCATGAGACATTAGACAAAGTCTGCCATCATCCCAAGCTATGTTTCTTCCTGACAAATTTTGTAACAGAGATATAATATAAACTTATTTGACTAGTAAACCCAGGTAGAATAAAAGTTGTATGTCTGCATTATATTTAACTATGATAACTCTGAAGACATGTCTAATTTAATTAAACCAATCAACGTAAACTAACTCTAATACCAAATATATTTCCAGATCAAATAAACCTGAAAAGCATTTGGATCAGTTTGTTATATTACTGTGAACTTTAGGAATACTTAATTGATAAGTACTTAATTCTAAGCCAATTAAATAGAGCTCTTTACAAATCACTTTGACAACACAATCTGGAGGTAGAAAAATATAACACATCATATATATATATATACCCCACACACACATATATATGTATATGTATATATGTATATATCTAATATATACACACACTATATATACACTAGAGAGAGAGACATATAACCATTCAGACTGACATAGAGACCCTCCACAGTTATGGCCTTAAAATTTTAGCCATGAGTCAGGTTTATTTCAATTTTCCCCTTCCTTAAGTGGAAGACAATTCTGTTTCCAATCTGATATTTTACAATATCTACAAGCATTTTAATATGATGGAGGGAGGTTTGGAATTGGTAAAGATCAGTGAGGCACATTTCTGGTTTTTGTAGAGATCTGCAAGACAAAATAGTCGTTGCCCATTCCCCAAACAACTGGATTACAGCCAGAATATCAAGGAACTGGCCCATCTTTCCAACTAAATTTATTTATTTTTGTATCAAGGAGATTTCTACCTGAAAGGCTATATAATTTAGACCTATTGATATTGGGAGACATGAATTCTTTGTGATGGGGATCCAGCATACTCCCACAAAGGACATTGCATTGCAAGGCCTGAAGCAGGCAGAGGTTGGTTACAGAGCCCCAGAAAGTAGGAGGGATTGGAAGAGACGGCAAAGCAAACTCAGTCACCAGTCTCAGGAGCTTCTGCTAAATTCACTTCCTGGTCTTAGTACTTACATGAATAACCTGTATCCTTGGAACTGGAGATAAGGTTGGAGTGCTCTCTGTAAATCTTTTAGGGGAAGAAAAGTTAAAATAGACAGATGGAACTAAGACAAGGAAACCAAAGGGAACCCATGAAAAAATAGGTGTGTGTGTGTGTGTTTTCTTTGCTCTTTTCCTGCTTCTATTCTTGCTAGGACTTGCATCTCAACCTTACACGTGCTTTAATATATGTCCTCTTTGTAAAGGTCAAGTTAATGATTTCTTTGGAGTCTTCCAGCACAATAGATAACATCTAAGGAGTGACCAGGCTAGGTCCAAATGTTTATTTTCCAAGACCACTGACTCACCAAGACCTCTAGCTCCAGGGCATAAGCAACTTGTGGAGGACACCTGAGCATTTGTCCTTATTTGACCGGTTCCTGGATGCCTGACAGGACACGTACATCAGACTGTTGTCCTCAGTAAAAACCTGGATCCCAAGCAAAGATGAGACTCATTCTTCTTCTCCTTTCTGAATCATCCAGATGCTCTATCTGTATCTGCTCTATCTCTGCAATAAACTCTGCTCTCACTTCCTGCTGGCTTATGTTTAACTTCTCTCCTGGGGATAGCCAAGGACCCTTTTGGATGGTCCTGCGGGACCCCTCTGGGTCCTTGGACCTGACTTGCCTGTATCAGAGCCAAATTTTGAGAAGGGAAATTTACATTGGATATGAATGTTAATTTTTGTTCGAAAATTGTCTAATTTCTGTTCTTTCATCTTGTTAAGAGGGTCCCTAAGGTTAGCCATTATAATTATATCTTTTTTATTTGGCCTTTCCATAAGTACCAATAAGATATTTATTTAGGATGAGAGCACTCTAAAGAGGTTTTTTCAATATAGAAATTTCTCCAAATGTTCCATCATCTGGCCATTGATGACGAGGATCTACTAATCTTAATAGGGACTCAAACCAATAAGCCTTTTTATGGGTTAATCATGGATGCAAGAAGCATCCTCAAGGAGAATGCAAGAGGTGCAGGCCTCACAAGATCCAGACAGGTCACTTCCAGAGTCAGCCTTGAAAGCACAGGCACTAATTATAAGGGGCCGAGTTTTAAAGGACTTTTCCAAACAAAGGGAATCACGTTCCCCCGTTCCCCCACTTTTTTTACTTCCTAAGTTTGGATCCATAGCCTATTCAGCTGCCTGTCAGACAAATAGGCATCCTTCAACTGGTAAAGACCAGGGAGAACATTCTCACTAGTCAGAAAATAGAAAATAGAAAACAGTGACCATCTCTGGGAAGAAAAAGAAAGGCTAGAAAACAAGAATACTTATCACCAAATCTTTACCAGTGTTGCTATACCCAAGGAATGAATTCTGCAAATATTTTCTCCAGCTTATCTTAAGTTAGAAAAGAAACATATATTCTCACTTCCCCTGAATCCTGCAAGCAAAGATCCTGGAGACTGATATGGTGTTAATCTTACCTTCTGCCAGCTTTTTGTCAAAGGTCCCAAGATCTGCAGCAGCCCCAGAGCCAGCAGTGTCCAGCCAGTGAAAAATCCCATCCAGGTTGCCAAAACTTCAGGGGCAGAAGATTTTTTGTCTTCCTTTCTAGCTTTCTTGGCTAGTCTACTAATTACACTGATATTACATTAACAGAAGAAAACCAAACAAATGTTTGGTAATGTGTATACATGGGAGAGACCCAGAAAAACTGAGTAACTCTCTGAAATTGCCAAAGCCATCACCTTAAAACCATCTTCAGATAAAGACAAAACGAGATATTGAGGGTGGACAGTCAGTTATGAGAGATTATCTGGACATGCACTGGAAACAAGGGTAAGGTTATTCAGACCTAAGTCATTGCCTTCTCCACTGATAATAGTTTCTAAAGATTGAGTCATCCTTCTCTTCCTGGTACAGCAAGGGAGGCACCCTTACAAATAAAGATTTTCCTTATACATGTACACGTCTCTTTAAAAAAGGTAACTTCTGTTTGGTTTTTAGAGCTCCTATGTTTGCAGTTTCTTAAAAATTAATCAGCCTAAAATAATCCTTATACCAAAAAGACATATTTTGGGGTGGCAAATGGTGCCTCTACAGTGGCTCTAATGGATAAATTCCCAAATCTCCGTGGTTTAACACAATAAAAGTTTATTTTTCATTCTCACAGTTGTCCTATGCAGGAGTTGCTGGTCGGACAGTTCACCAACCAATGACTTGGGGGCCTGGGCTCCCTTCTTATAATAGCTCCCAAGATCCACTTGAGGGGATCTTTAAACCAACCACCTGAAAGTGAAAAACAGCATGGAGGATGACAACAGGAAAGCAATTACGGGCTAAGCTTAAACGTGTGCACAATTTTCCCGCCCACGTTCTATGGCTGTGTCAAACAAGTGAAGCTGAGAAAGATTTTGTCATGTGCCAGATAGAAAAAGAAATGTATTTGATATTCTGCAGCAAGGTCTGCACAAAAGTAGAGTAATAAAGGGCAATTTCACAGAGGCATTAATTCCTCCACTAACTTTTCAGAAATATGGTCCACTTTCCAGGTGGACAATACATTGTGAAGAGCATCCCAGGCAGAAGTAAAACAAGGATAAGTAATAATACAGGGTATTGGAGGAAGAGTAGGTTGTATGGTGTGACTGGAGTGTAAGAAACAAGGGTGCAGGAAGGGAAACTGGGAGAACACTTAGCTCATCTCTACAAAACTTACCAAATATTTATAATATGTTTCATATATACTTTTAGGAGCTGAAATGAGGAAAAACATAAAGAACAAGTCTCATCCTCAAAGAGTTTCCAGTTCAGTGGATTCCACGAAATAGAGAACTGTGATTAAAATACAAGATAGACTTAAAGAAAGAAAGAAAGAAAGAAAGAAAGAAAGAAAGAAAGAAAGAAAGAAAGGAAGGAAGAGGAGGGCTTCTTCCTAGATAGCTCAGTCAGTTAAGCATCTGACTTCAGCTTAGGTCATGATCTCGTGGTTCGTGGGTTCAAGCCTCGCAGCAGGTTCTGTGCTGACAGCTCACAGCCTGGAGCCTGCTTCGGAATCTGTGTGTCTCTCTCTCTGTCCCTCCTCTGCTCTGCTCTGTCTCTCTCTGTCTCTGAAAAATGAATAAATGTTAAAATTTTTTTTAAATAAATAAAATAAAATACAAGATAGACTCCAGACAAACTTAAGAGAAGAATCAATAGGACTTTGTGTGTGATTGGATAGGAGGTGGTAAGAAAGGTGAGAACAATAGATAGGGGGTAACAAAAGAAATACAAAATAATTTCCAGACTTTAATTTGGGAGACTATGTAATTAGGAGAGAGAATATAGGAACAGAAATATGTTTGGGATGGGTAGAATCAATTGATGAAATTAATTTTAAACTTTTGAGCTCCAGGAACTTACGGAGCACTCACGTCAAGACTAGCAAGTCTTTAAAATCACATACCTAAGTGCGATTAAAATAAGCACCACATATACTAAAATTGGGACAATACAAAGAAGAATAGCATGGCCCCTGTGCAAGGATGACACACAGATTTGTTAAACACTCCATAGTTTTCAAAAAAATGTTGTTGTCCCTTGGTCTCAGCTGGCTAGAACTGGGCTCTATCAGTTGTCTCTTTCTTTGCTCTATTTGCTGCATCTCCTACTTGAACTACTTTTCAGTTGGCCAATAAATAGTTTTTTATTGTATAATAAAAAAAAATAGCCTTCCGTAAAACCTCATGTAGGTATCACTCCATTAGATGAAAGATTTTTAAAAAGAAAGGACTTCCTCACTTCCTCTGTCCCTTGTAGATTTCTACCCATTCATAAGAATGAAACTACTTCCTTTATTATATGCCATTAGTAATCTTCTAATTGACAAAATTAGTAGATTCTTTTCATTCTGCCTACCAGAAGTCTTTGGGAATATGACACGTTTGATCATCCCCACTCTAATTAACACTACCTGACACTTTAAGTGTGATGACAGTGCTCTTTTCTGATGTTCTGACTAACTGACTAACTTATTAACATCTTACTGACTGGTTAGACATTCTTACTAACTGCTGAGCTTCTTGGATGACTCCCCTGCCTCTCCCTCTTTCCATATTTGGTCCCCTTTCCTTTCTTCTTCCATATGTCAACCTCCCCTACATCTCTGTCCTCAGCTACCAATCGCATCAAGGGTCTTACTCACAGGCCTCCAGAGAGGAGGGAGGTGGCCCAAATGAATGGGGAATATATGCATATGCACACCCTGAGTGAAGAGTTGGATTCATGATGAAAAAAGGCAGCTACTCCTCAGTTCCCTTTTATATTTGACTTATGAAAATGCCAAGCACTATGCCCAGATCACTGTTTTATTAAGAAAAGCCACCCAATCTGCTTTTTTTCAAATATTATAGAACAGTAAATGGTAACCCATTTGTTTATTTATTTAGTTATGTATGTATGTATATATGCATTTATTTATTTAATATAGGATGATAACGTTAGGGACTCAGGGCAGGCTGCCCCAAGAAGGGTCAGTTTGGCATAAAGTTTATTTTGAGTTAAAAGTAATAAAAACCCAGCAGATGCAGGGAAAGCTCTCTGCCTCTGCCATAGCTGCCTACATTTACATAGGAAAGGAGAGCCTGTACTAGGAGGAGAGCTATTTACAGAGACTCCCCCTTACCTAAGGAACTTATCTGCATAATAGGACAACCTTGTTTTTCCAAACATCTCCTTTCACCTTCCTGCTAATGAGCTTTCTCCCTTGTATCCTCAGTCCTCGCCCCCTCTCCTTAGCTCATATATGCTCCTGGTTGCCTCATTGTCTTCAGAATTTCATGCCTCTGTAGATTCCCTGTATGTATGCCTATTAAATTTGATTTTCTCCTGTTAATCTGTCTCATTCAACTGGATTCTAAGTCCAGCTAGAAGGACCATAGGGCTGAGGAAGGTCTTTCTCCCTGACAATATTATGTGGTAGCCCATTTATTTGTTAAAATCTACTTAGGAGAAAAAAAATGCATTCCTCAACGTTGCTAATTTGTCATCTCTGACATAATTGTTACAAATGACTCCTGAATTAATATCAACTGTCCTGACCTCTGTCCTTAGGTACAGTATCAGGGCTCCAGCTGTGAACTGGGTATCTCCATCTTGTTATCACCCAGGTACCTCAAATTCAAGATACTCCACAATGAGATGTGTGGAAATTGGCAAGTGTAATTTCTATTATCTTCACAAAATATGCTTCAGGACAAGCTCTGAACGTTCTATATCCATCACCTTCATTTACATGTCAATGCTAAAGTTAAGCTAAAATTCAGAACTCTGAATGACTCATATGCAATTAGGCCACTTTAGTGTGTTGAACAATCTATATATAACAAGAATAACAATAATGGTAGATATAATACAAACAATAGTAGTCAGTATCCACTGTTTCTATTATTGTATTAGGCATTATGTTAAGTATTTTACATGCATTAACTTAAAGAATCTTCACAACAACTGTAAGAGAAAAGTAGTATCATTATTTCCCTTTTATATGTGATGAAACATAGGCTCAAATAAGTTCCCCAAATAATCTTAGTACTAAATATATGGTTTCAGTATCTAAATCGAGGCATGACCGATCTAAAAGCCTTCTAAACGCCACACTCTATTGCCCATTCCAACCTATACCAAATTGTCGTGGTTGAAAATGAAGTTCACAATTTTTTGAACACTTCTGATGAGAAATCTATCATAAAGAATAAATTCTTTTTCCAGAACGGTGCTGTGCAATTAGGACCTTTGGGTCAAGGCAGATTGGTTACCCTCTATCCGTGGGAACATTGGCAATTATGGTGGGTCCAGCATCATTCTCTTCTTTGAGTCTTAGAACTTCTTCTTTCCCCATGGGGACTGCCTGTTTCCCCTTCTGGAGGTTGGGTTGGCAATGTAAGAGCCATGCCTATCCTATCACACTGCAGGATTAGGAATGTGTATTAGTTTGCCAGGGCTGCCACAACAAAGTACCAAAGACTGGGTGGCTTAAACAATAGAAATTTATTTTCTCTTAGTTCTAAGGGCTGGTCGTCTGAGATCCATGTATCAGCAGGGTTGATTTTTTTGAGGCCTCACTCCTAGGGTTGCAGATGGCCTTCTCCACATGTCTTCA
This sequence comes from Panthera leo, assembly GCF_018350215.1. Taxonomy (NCBI): domain Eukaryota; kingdom Metazoa; phylum Chordata; class Mammalia; order Carnivora; family Felidae; genus Panthera; species Panthera leo. Next base: position 115,414,175 of record NC_056683.1, on the reverse strand, counting down.
CATGGTCTTCCCCTCTGTACATGTCTGTGTCTAAATTTCCTCTTCTTATAAAAATGTCAGTCATACTGGATTTGAGCCCAACCTAAATGACTTTATTTTAACTTAATTACCTCCCTAAAGAAACTATCTCAAGAAGTATAGTCACATTCTGAGGTACTAGGAGTTAGAACTTTGATCTATGAATTTTGGAAGAACACAACTTGGCCTGTAACAGGATGTAACCAAAGCTAGCCAATCAGTACATCCCAGGCTCCTAAAGAGAGAGGTTGGTCCTATGGGTATATTTTTCAAGCAAGTTTAAGCATTGCCTTTTTAAGGATTGATAGGAATGTAGAAAAAGGAAGATCTTTTCCTATTCTCTGAGATTCCTAGTTCCAAGGATGATACAGTTTTGAAAGCTTATCCATAAGCTGCAAAGTTTCTCTTTGCAGCCATGTAGAGAAAATCTGTAAGGATCAACATAAGAAAAGCAAACATAGGAGATGGAAAGAAGAGAGAATTCTGGTGATGTCATTTGTCCAAAAATATCCAGCCATGCCTAAACCTAGTGAACCCCCATAATTCTTACTTGAAGCCATACATTTTTGTTTCATTAAACCAGTCTGAATTAGAATTCTGTCACTTTCAGGGAGGCTGGGTGACTCAGTCAGTTAAGCATCTAACTCTTGATCTCAGCACAGGTCTTGATTTTAGCATTGTGAATTCAAGCCCCGTGTTGAGCTCCATGTTGGGTGTGCAAACTGATTTAAAAAAAATAATAATAATTTAGAATTCTGTCACTTTCAACTGAAAGAGGTCTGATAAACATACCTTGGAAAAAATAGTACCTTTGGCAGAGTAAGTTACATAGAACAACTAATGTTGTATTGGTGTAAATATAAATCTTAGTTTACCAAACACTATTAATAGTCATTGCCTCTATTGAAACAATTCTAAGATGTGTTGCTTACAGTATGTTGCAGATCAAGTGATGACTATCCTCCAGAATATTTCCCTATATGGAATTTCTTGGTGAAGGTGGGGTAATGGCAAATTCTTGATGTTAACGTGGGAACAACCAACTTTTTTACTGGGCTCCACCAACACGCTCAGTTTAATGGATAGGACAAAAAGGTACGAACAATAAATTCACAGACAAAGACTTCTCCACCTCTCTTGTAATATAAATGTAAAACAAAGAAATTTGTCTTTTTTTTCAGCTGTAAAACTTGTGAAAATTTATAACAATCCTAGTGCCGATTATGAAGTATTTTCTAGCTCTCTTCCTAATAAGGAAATCCATGGTAGATTTGCATTTCCTGGGCAAACTGTGATTAACTTCACTCATTAGTTATGGCTAAACAGGTTGTAATCATAAATGATAACTTTCACTTCTAGGCCAAAACATTTAATCGCTAATGCAAAACTCTCCAGACCTCTCCTGGGTAGGATTCCAGAAAAGAGGACACAGAGCAAAGTGCCCATTTAGCCCACAAAAGGTATATAGTTTGAGCAAGATAAACACTTAAGTTGTAAATCGCTGAGGTTTGGGCGTGCTTGTTATTGTGGATTACATAGCTTATTCTGACTGAGATGAAATGTAAAATGTGGTAACAGCCTATTTTGACAAAGTGTGTTAAAATTGCACATTTTACATACTGTTATTGGCAGGTAAAATTGAGCAAACTTTTTGGAATAAACTTTGGCAGGATGTCCTAGGAGATTAAGAAATTATTCATTTTGTCTCCTGTACTCTACCCTAATATAAAAAGGAAAAAGGGAAGACGTGCTAGCCCTGGTCACAATAGTTTTATTTTCCAGGAAGTTCAAAGCTAAATTTATTTTAATAAAGTTCCAGTGTATTGTAAGTTAAAAGTACCCACTGTCTCTGAGTTCAGGCCATGTGTTAGGGTTCTCTAGAGAAACAGAACAAGTAGGATACATACAGATATTTATTTAGAAATTTATTGCAGGAGATTTATTATAGGAATTGGCTCATGTGGTTTTAGAGGCTGAGAGGTACCACAATCTGCTGTCTGCAAGTGGGAGAACCAGGGAAGTTGGTGGTATAATTCAGTCCAAGTTCAAAGGCCTGACAATCTTGAGGCCAATGGCATAACTCCAGGTCTGAGTTCAAAAGCCTGAGAACCAGGAACACTGATGTCAGAGCACAGGAGAAAATGGATGTCTCAGCTCAAGCAGAGAGGTGAATTCACTCTTTTTCCATTTTTTTTTTTTTTTTGGTTTTATTTATTTATTTTGAATGATGCTCACCCACACTGATTAGGGTTATCTTCTTTATTCAAGTCTACTGATTCAAATGCTAATCTCCTCCAAAGACCCCCCCCCCCCCCCCATGGACAAACCCAGAAATAATATTTTACCAGCTCACTGGCACCACTTAGTGCAGTCAGGTTAACATCTAAACTTAACCACCTCAGGACACTTAATTATGAATTCAGGCTTTACCTCTCTTTGGCTGTTGTCATTTGCCCTTACTATGCTTTGGTTTCTTCATCTTAAAAATGAGATTTCCAATATCACCAAAATTAATTGGATAAAATAAACATTCAGCAAATGTTAGCTATTAATAGAATCATTATATAAGACCTTATATTCTGTTCCCCACCTTGTCCAAGTCTATATTCTCTGTCCTAATTTATATACTCATACTACTGATGCTTTATTTCTGTACGTTAGGATATTGTTGTAAAGTTATTTTAGTTCTATTCAGTCATTTATGGAGTAAAGTAGAATATTACTGAAGGTGTTGTCAAATAGCATCGCCTCTCCATGTTGAGGTTCAGGACCAAATAATATCAAAATATCACTATTACTGGGTCACCTGGGTGACTCAGTCGGTTAAGTGCCTGACTTCAGCTCAGGTCATGATCTCATGGTTCATGAGTGCAAGCCCTGCGTGGGGCTCTGTGCTGATAGCCTGGAGCCTGCTTTGTATTTTGTGTGTCTCTCTCTCTGTCCCTCCTCCCCTCGATCTCTCTCTCTCGCTCTCAAAATAAACATTAAAAAAATTTAAAAATATCACCATTGTTGTTACTTGCAGAGGTGATTGGAGACTGTGGGCAGAGTGAACTTAAGACCTTATCCTGAAATGAACAAATGTAAACCCTTCCTCCACTAATCCCTGGGAGGACCAGGAAGCTGCAGACCCACCACACTGGGGCAGGGTCCTCATCAAAAGGCAAAGAGTTAACAACAATACACCCCTTCTCCTGGCATAACAATCCAAGTAAAAGAGAGGGGAAGAAGTTCCATTGATTATATTTAACTACTTATCCCAAACTCACCAATCAGGTAAGTTTCTCCTTTTCCCAAGAGTAGGTAAACATGAGAGATGGATAGAGACTGAAGGAATAACCCTGGCATAGGAAAACATGTGGCCAGGAAAACAGACATCTGTCCTCTGCCATTTAACAGCTTTTATTCACTGATTTCACTATTCTTAAACAGATCAGCCAGAGATGGCAATCACCTTGTGAAAGAACCAAAATCTATGTGCATAATCTTACTCTTCTCTTCTTAAGGACTTTCCCTAACAGCAACCATAGCTCATTTAGATATTCTCCCTTACTTTATACCCAAGAAGGGTCTACAACAGGTCAGATGCCTTGAATAAATGAGCTCCAAACCACACCATACCCTACTCATTTCTCATGTTATCTCCTATTTCAAGTTCTTTTTGGCTAAATTGTTCAACATAGACCTTCAGAAGTTATGCAATAAAACCCAAAGATGTTCCAATAATCATAAATATTAGAAATATACAAATTTTAATATACTTCTCTTAGAAAGTATCCTGGAAGACACTAAAATAAAAAAAATTAAATTTCTTTATAAGTACAGTCCAAAGAGTTAAACTGTAAAATCCAATTATCTTCCCCTTGCAAGTTTCAAAGAAAGTAAAGTCCATATTTCTTTCTCTACTATTACTGCTGTGTCTTAGCAGAAGCATCTTATTCAGACACTAGGATGGGTTTTAAGTTTCTTCAGCAGCTGTGGCCTGAGATGCTTTTATTATTGAAATACATGTGGTCTCTCACTCACATGGATAAATCCCAGAGTTAACAGATTATTGCACGAGACAATCAAAACCTGTGCCCTTTAACAGTGTAACCTGTTTCTTAAATTGGTCTCTTTTCTTCTCTATTTTATGTAAAGCTCTTATCGTTTGCAGGCTTTCAGGAACTAATTTCTTCTCCATTTTCATGATCTCTCAATTTCTGTCTCTTTCCAGGCCTTGCCATTTGATTTTCAAACATATTTTTTAGATCTCTGCAGTAATTACACAGTCACTAGGTTCTTTATGTTCAAAATCATCCACAGTTTACCTTCACAACCCTAGAATGGATAATCCCACCAAAACAATAACAAACCCTGCCCTGAATGTAATCTTCTGCCTGGCTTACCTTTAATATGATTCAATTTGTCTGTCTTCCCTTACCGTCCCAATTTTCAGTTTTTGAGTATATTCCCTCAGGACGCAGGACTCTTCGTGCTGACTGTTCACCAGCAATAGCTTTGTCACCTCTAAACTCATTCAGCAATTCTTTGAAGAGTTTATGCCGTTCATCCCCTCTCAAATCTATTCAGACTTTCTGTAACCACTTAGAATAGCTGCCCCATCTTCAAGGGGAGGATTACAACTTGCACCTCCTATATGTATCACTGGAGTGACAGTAAATGGATCCCAAGAACATTTCCTGCCTGGAGGCTGGGAATTGAGACAGAAGACATTAGTCATGCAGGCCAGTCCCAAATATACCTAAACTCCCAGTTGCCCCCACTGTTTCTTTCATCAGAGGTCTAATCCAAATCAAGATGAGATCCTCAATCACATTTCAAAGGAAGTGAGAAGTTTTAAAGTTTACCAATTTGAGCCTTGAGGCATTTAATTAGATTAACAGATGATAGGCAACATGATAGGGAATATATCAGATAAAAATGGGATCGGCTGGGCTCCTAGGTGGCTCAGTCACTTAAGGTTAAGCTTTAAGGTTAAGCGTCCCACTCTTGATTTCGGCTAAGTTCATGATCTCATGGGTTTATCAGATGGAACCGCATGTTGTGTTCTGCCGCTGACAGTACGAGCCTGTTTGGGATTCTCTCTCCCTTTCTCTCTGTCTCTTTCCCACTCAAGCTCGCACACTCTTTTTTTTTTTTTTTTTTAATTATTTATTTTGAGAGAGACAGAGAGCATGAGTGGGCAAGGGTCAGGGAGAGAGGGAGAGAGAGAGAATCCCAAGCAGGCTCTGCAATGTCAGTACAGAGCCCAATGTGGGGCTAAAACTCATGAACTGTGAGATCATGAACTGAGCCAAAAACAAGAGTCGGAAGCTCAACCGAGCCACCAACGTGCCCCCACCTCTCTTTCTCAATGAATAAATAAACTTTAAAAAATGGGATTGGCAATTATGGGGGTTTTGTGTTGTATTTTTTATTTTATTCATTAGAAGTGCTCTTTATTTGTTTGCAAGACTCAGAGACTTGAGACTTCAAACATAATAGAAGAAACTGTGATTTACTCTAGTAGTTTAAATTAAAATTTTTTTCAGAGATAGGGCACTTGGGTGGTTCATTCGGTTAAGCAACCCACTCTTGATTTCATCTCGATCTTGCAAGGTCACGATCTTGCAGTCTCGGGACAGAGACTGGGATCAAGCCCCACACTGGGCTCTGTGCTGACAGTAGAGCCTGCTTGGAATTCTCTTTCTCTCCCTTTCCCTCTCTCAGAATAAGTTAATAAACTGAAAACAAATTTTTTTCAGAGGTAAATATAGTAAGTTGTCTCAATTTATTGAAATCAGGCGGTAGTTTCATTATATTAGTACCTATAAGTTTTCAAATGTTAGAAATATTTCGTGATAAGGTATTTTTTTTAATTTCAAATTTGAGCCCAGCCAAGCACCAAGATGTTAGGTTTTTAGCTGCCAATGGTACCCTTTTCCCTCTCCAATTCAGAAACAGTTGAGAATACAGAAAGAAATCAGATGATTATAACATCATCTTTATCATTTGTGCAACAGCTTAGAGAATGTTGCTTTAGATCTTGAGCCAAGTGCCTTGCTAAACCTGATCCCTGGAATCGAATCATTGATCCAGCAGGGTAGCAGCCTGCAGACATGCAGCCCCACCACATCGCAGAGGATACGCATAAGCACATGCTCTTTGCAGGCAGGCAGATCTGAAAATACTGGCACAAGTCGCTACAGTGAACCGGAAGGGGCAAGAGAGAGTTCCCCTAGGTACTTAAAATATTCCATTTCTTGGTCTAAAGTCATTTCATGAGTATATAAATATGCAAACATCTGTCAAGCCGTACCCTGAAGATTTCCGTATTTCTCCATTGGTAATAATCAGCCAGGGCTGCCATAACATAATACCAGAGATAGAGTGGCTAAAACAATTGGGGATTATTTTCTCGCAGTTCTAAAAGCTGGAAGTCCAAACTCCAGGTACCGACAATGTTCTCCTGAGGTCTGCCTCCTTGGCTTGCACAGTGCTGACATACTCCTACATCCTCACATGGCCTTTTCTCTGTGCATACACATCCCTGGTGTCTCTTGATCTTCTTACAAGGACAACAGTCCTATTGGAATAAGGCCGCACCTTTGTGACCTTGTTTAACCTTAATTACCTTTTTAAAGGCCCTATCTCCAAATAAAGTCACATTGGGGGTAAAGGCTTCAACATCTTAATTTGGGCGAAGGAGGTACACATTTCAGTCCGTAGCACCATATATGGCATATTCAATAACAATATTTAAGTTTAAAAATAAATACAAGAAGGAAAGGTTTATAAAATTGGAATACTTCAATAAAAACAGAGATTGAATTCACTGTATGAGTTTAAGATATCCAATCCTTTCTGAGAAAAATATTGACAGGGAAAAGAGTACAAGAGACTGGAAGCCTATGGAAAAGAAAAGGTAATAGAGGGAACAGGGTCGGTTGGGATGCATCTGGAAGCAAAGATTAGGTGTTATTGCTTTACAGGTAGAAGTTAGTTTGGGAGAGACTGGGCTCCCTTGTCCTGGTACCGGTTGATGTACCCAGGTGAGGCCCTCAGTTGTCCACTTTGTGATGCAGAGGTGGGAACACAAAGGGGGTGTGGGACTGGCCCTAAGGAAGGCAGTTGTGGGAGAGCAGAAGGAAAGAAGTGACAGAGAGGGTAGGAAAGGAGAGAGGGAGAAAGGGAGGGGGGAAAGAGAGGCGGTAGACAGGAAGAAGGGTTGAATCAATACAACTCCACAAGAGACAAATATAGTATGCTTAATGTTTAAGTAAATAAACTCTGGAGGCTGACCGCCTAGGTTTATCTGCCAGCTCAGTCCCTTAAGTGTTATGTGCCACGAGGAAATCACTAAGTTGCTTTATGCCTCACTTTCTCTTCTTTTCTTTTTTTTAGTGTATTTATTTATTTTTGAGCAGGGCAGGTGGGGGCGGGGGGACAAGGGACAGAGAGGGAGGGAGAGAATCCCAAGCAGGCTCCATGTTGACTGATAGTGGGGCTCCATCCCATGAACTGTGAGATCATGACCTGAGCCAAAATCAAGAGTCGGATGCCCAACTGACTGAGCCACCCAGGTGCCCCAGTTTTGTTATCTGTCGAAGGAAGTAAAAAATACTATCTACTTCATATGATAATTTGTAGAATCAAATGAGGTAATACATGTGCAGCTTGGCATATTTGGCATATGTTTAAGCACGTACTATATAAACGTCTACTGTTCCATCTGGGATCCAAGGTATGAACAAGAGATGAAAACCTTCCTGTCTCTGAAGATCAAGTGAACAGGCACGATGGGAAATAGTCTGTTCCTGTTTCCACCCCCATGCTTGCTTCTCCTGCTGGGCCTAGATTTGTATAATTACAGCGGAACATAGCAAGCCTGGACAGATTGCTCTGTTTAGCCGTGCTGAGGTGGCTGGGAAGTGCACTGTAGTTCTCATGTGATTTGATTTAAGCCTTATATCTCCCAGCGTAGACCTAATTTCCCATCTAGGAAATAATGATATCCTGCCTTCCCATGATAAGGCTAAGTGAGAAAGGCTGCAGTCCTCAAATGTGATTTTTCTACATGGGTTATCTTGCTTGCTTTTTTCACTGAAACAGCCGAAGAAATTCCAGCAAAGACCATTTTATTTCCCTCCAATGTGCTACAGATTGATAGATCACACTAACCCCTGAGGGGGATCCTTTCTGAAATGTGAGAGTGCAGGTGTTTTGCTTATTTTCTAGGTGGGCATTTTTTCTTCCTTGCCAATGCATGTCTCCAGAGACCACAAGACTGTGCAGTAACCAGGAGCTGAAAAACCACAGGTTATGTTTACTGTGTGTTTATTAAAAGGTGTTAACAGCCAATTGTATAGCCTCACCCACTTAAACATAATCTCAGATGGTATTATTACCTTGAGTCTGAGGAATGTTTCTTTGGCATAGATTTTTAATAGCTCTTATGAAGAATATGGTCCTGTAGGAGATGCCAAATTTGTGGTTTCATCCAGTACAATTCAGATGGCAGACAGGATGTGGTTCAGCAGTTATGGGGGTTGCAGTGAGTCAGCTATGGAGACAAATGTTTCCATGGCGACCTTCCCCATTCATTCAGTGTGAGGCCTCCATATACCCATGAGGATTAATGACATGGCATTAACACTGATAATCATAATGAAGAGAGCTGTCTGAGAGTGGGGCAACCCAACCCTGACATTTGTGAGGAAATAGGATGGAGGGATTTAGCCAATGTGTAGAGGAAGAAAATATTGAACTACAGGGAAAGGAAATCCATTTCTTTTCTCTTTTATAGAATAGTTTTCCTGCCAGAATAGACCCTGCTGCTGACAGACTTCTATCATCTCCCCTCTGGGAATTCTCTCAGTATTACAACAAAATGGGAGGTGGAAATAAATAACCCAAAAAGTGATTCACTAAAGGTCACTAGAACCAAGAGGAGAGAATATGGAAGGGACACAGGCTTAAACTCCGCTCACTTTTTTACCATATTTTACTTGCTTAGTTGTTTTTTTAAATACTTTTAAATGTTTCTTAGGAAGTCTTTTTAGGAAGTCTTTTTACTGGGAGACTTCTCTTTTTTGATAGCTTCAGTGCATCATTTTTGTTCCTTTCAGGGAAAAAATATTCTTTTCATATTGTGCTAATATAGCAACATGTTATTTTGGTATACAGAGATATAGGACATTGTACTAACTGATAAAGTGAAACATTAGGAGCTTACAGTCTAACTCAGATGCCAGCCTGGGTAAAATTATACACATAGAGATTATACTTTCCCAGAGCAGGAGGCAGATATTCACAGGCTCTCAGAGGACTAGGCTTTGTGATTTAGTTAGATGTTTGCATGGTTATCTCCATTATTAAATTTCAAGATTCCACAGAGCAGAAACTTCATCTTATTCATCTCTGGCATTGCCAGCTCCACTCCCAAAACACACACAAATACACACAGGCGCACACACGCACACACACTCACACGCACGCACGCACACGTTAATCTAGCATCCTTTTTGACATACCACACACCACATGACCACATTTCTATGAAATAAATGCATTTGATCAGCGATGTAAAACCTCAGATGAGGCAATTAGGCACTTTGTATATGAAGTTCTAGAAATCCATAAAGTCAAATTATAATGGTTTTTAAAACTATGTAGCACTGTTTTGCTTCTTTAAATGTTTAGACAAGTGGATTTGACACAAATACAATAATGCCTAAGAGGCAGTAAATGAAAAACATGTGTGAAAAAAAATCAAGGGGTTCTCAAGGCAGCCCGAATTATTCAGATTGATTAAATGACGTCTGTAGAATGCTGATGACTGGACCTACTGTGGCGTTTATTAATCCATCAAATATTTATTGAGCACCTACTTTAACAGCTATTTTCTCTGTGCCAAGCATTATCCTAAGTGCTTTATGCATAATAACTTATTTAATCTTCCCTAAGAGGTAAACGCTATTATTAAAATACCTATTTTTTAGGCAAGTAAACTGAATTTAAACAAGTAATTTAACTAACTTGTCTGAATTCACACAGACCGTAGAGGTGGACTCATAAATTGAGACCTGGCTCCAGATCACCGGCTCTTAACCACTGTTCAGGACTGCCGACCCCTGGGCTAGGACCTGGGAATACAAAAACAATCAAGAAGTGTGTACATTTTCTGTGCTTTCATAAAGCTTAGCATCTTTCAAGAAAGACATACTGAAGAGAGCCAATTACAATCTCAAGTGGCAAGTACTTTTAAGAGTCAAGGAAGAACTCTAGGGACAGGGCACTGTAAGTCCTTTTAACCTAAGGAGTATGAAGCTCATCATAATGAGAAAAAGATAAAAATAGTAAAAGAGGTGAGTGCCATTTCACTAATGACCTTGTTTCCTAATAGTCTTTGGTGATGAGGTATGAATGGCTCAGCCAGAGTGCTGTCATGTTCAGAAGGGAAACTTTCCAAATGGTTCCGAAGATCAGGAGATGAACTTTACAAGTCATCTAGTAGATGTGCCAAAGAAAGAAAGCATCTGATGGACAGGGACTGTCATACCAAGTAGAACCTGTTGGCAGAGACTGTTGGAAGGGACAGTATTTCCATGAAACTGGAAGTGTAGAGACAGAAACTCTAGAGAACAGCACAGTCAACAAAGGATATTGATAAGTTTTTCTAGGGTTAGCGAGAATGCCATAGACATGAGAAACTGAGGAGCCCAGGCATCTGCTAAAGAAGATCCCTCTAAAAGTCAGTCTAAATGTCGGCAACTTATTACACATTTGTACTCATCATCATAATAGCAATACATACTGAGCATTTTGTAGGTGCCAAGCTCTTTGATAAGGGGAGGGGAAAAAAGTATTATTATTGTTTTCCTGATCAGAGTTATAGCAGAGCTAGTATATAAACCTAGTTTATTCCAAAGCTGTATCTTGTGGTAACTATGGTTTGTCTCCAAATTCTTGCTGATGTTAGCAAATGAGGCAAAATTAACAGCAGTTCACAAGTAGGAACCAGCGACTCACTGGATCTGAATGGAGGACTTGACCCATGATCATTGTACAACCCCAGAAGTAATGTCACTTAATGCCACTGATGCCCCTGTATAAAGGGGGACACAATCTATGGGGACACATTGAAAAAAAATGCAAGATTTTTCTCACTTCAAAGTTTTTATGAATTTCAAGTGTTGGTTGATTAGCTTCTTTCATACAACTGTTAATTACAACAGGATATCCAGGGGCAGGGCAAAGTACAGGTCAGGAGAATCACTAAAATTGGGGAGAAATACATTTTAAAACATCAAGGAAATGGGTTAACAAAGAAGAATCAAGAGGACAGATGTAAATACAGGAAGTCAGAGCAAGAGAGGAGTTTTAGAGGACTCAGCAAATAGCTCTTGGATGATCAGCAGAAATGGAAAGGGAAAAAGCAAAATGTGTGACCAATGAGCAGTCTATCAGAAATTGTCAGGGGGCACCCAGGTGGTTCAGTCAGTTAAGCTTCTGATTTCAGCTCAGGTCATGATCTCACAGTTTGTGGGTTCAAACCCCACGTCGGGTTCTGTGCTGACAGCTCAGAGCCTGGAGTCTGCTTCGGATTCCGTGTCTCCCTCTCTCTCTGCCCCACCCCATTCGCACTCTGTTTCCCTCTCTTTCTCAAAAATAAATACATATTTTTTAAAATTTTAAGAAAAAGATTATTTTACCCAAATAATGTATTTACCCCCTTTGACAATCTATACCTGAATGAGTTTCTTTTTTAAAAAAAAAAATTTTAAGTTTATTTATTTATTTTGAGAGAGAGAGAGAGAGAGAGAGAGAATGGGAATAGGGGAGGGGCAGAGAGAGAAGGAGAGAAAGAATCCCAAGCAGACTCTGCTGTCAGCACACTGCCCAATGGGAGGTTCAAATCCACAAACTGGATTTGAGCCAAAATCAAGAGTTGAAGGCTTAACCAACTGAACTGCTCAGGTGCCCCAATACCTGAATGAGTTCCAAGAAAAATCCTCAAAACTAACCAGTTCACTAATATTGTGGACCAGAAAATAGCTTCCTTATTTTAACAACAGGAAGCATTTTTATGACCTGTAGTACCCTGGGTGGTACTTTTGGGAATTATGAAGCAAGAATTTCCTTCCCTGTTTGCAAACCTTTAGCTATAAGTCATTGCCCTTGGTCTTGGTGCTTCTGGCTGGCTTATTAAGGATTTGATGTATTGTCTTTTGTCCTTTTGGCTCCTGTCACTGTCTTTACTTCCTTGTCCTTTTTCTGGTATCTACTTGGTTCTGGAATCTCTTTTTGGTTGCTTTTTCTCTTTTGTACAAAATGTTGTCTTGTCTTTTCAGCATTTCAAAAGCCCTCCCCAGTGACTTGAATTTGAAGAAAGCTGCAGGGTCGCAGCTCAGTGGTAAGCTTAGAATGACAGTGAAGTCCCTAAACAGGGACTACTCTTTCAGAACAGGGAAACCTAAAAATAAAATCTGTCTGCAGCTGGGACTGTGTGCGAAGACAACTATCACTGAAATGCAGAGGAAATCGAAAATATAAATAAAAAATAACCTTGCTATAAAGGTCTAAGGTGTTAAATTGGTTCCAAGGTAGAAACCTGGAAAAGGCCAACTTCATAGTAAGTGGTTTATCGCCCACAGATAGTTTAATGTGGTACAAGTTTGATTCATCCAAGAAATGTCACCCCCAAGATCGTAAGGAAACAGCAGAGGCTCTAAGTCAGCCTAACTTCCCCTAAAACAACTGGAGAGTTCCACGCTCCCCTAAGCACTTCTCTTTGCTTTATTTTCCTTCTACATGAGCAGCCCTGGTTATTTGTTGGCAGTCTTTTCCACCAGCACAAGCTTCCTTTGAAGAGCAATTCTTTTGAATTGTCAGTCCCCATGCGGAGTGTTCCCCTCCCCCACTCTGTTCTTCCTTGCACTCCAATTTTCACATCATCCTTTCAACCCATCATCTTCAACCCCTCCCTCTTAATCCTGTCTATCATTCTTACATGGTTTCACTTCCTTTTCTCTTCACTTTGGACCACTCCCCTGCCTTATCACTTGTTTGTACCTTTTGGGCAAATCCCAAATCTAAATTTAGTACCTCCACCCAGGCTGTGATAACATGTGAGGAAAAATAACCATGCATAGGTGTGGCTAGTGCTACTAAAAATGTACGTTCATCTCTTCAGTTGGGCTATCCATATTTCTTAGCAATCTTATGTGTCTCTCTTTCAGCTCTCTCAACTATGAGCCACCAATGTTGTTTCAGATACTCACCAAGGTTTACAATCCTCTTTATTCTAGATGTCCTATTTTGTTCTTAATGTTGCAGGATTTTTTATCTCCATACCCAGGGTTCGTTGTCTCCCCCCTTCAAAGAATGAAGAGGTGGACACAAAATGAGCAACAGGCAAAAGTTCATTAGATTATAAGCTCAGAAAGGAAGAATAGTATGAAAGCTCTCTTTATAGAGAAGGGGATATTCGAAAGTGAATGCCTGTGACAATAGACGAGGGTCTTTGTTTTATAAGGTTCTGGTTAGCATTCCCTTCCTTTCCACCTCATTCCTTCTCAGGTTCTACCCTAACTGGCTGGATAACTCTAGGTGCTGGGTTGTCCATTCCTGATTGGCTCGACTCCATTGTATGAGGAGTGTTCTATGGCCACACCGTTCCTTGTGGGCTATACATTTCATGGTCTACTACTGAATTTTAGTTCGATCTTTTGTCAACTTCCTGAGGGAAACCTGAGGGGGAGTAGGTGGTGTCTGTTACATTCTTAAGAGGAAACTTACAACCTAAGGAGTGTGCTGTGGTCAGACACTCCCAGCATTGTTCCAAAATATGTATTTTTCCCTACCCAGGGACCTCAGTTCCTATCCTTCCCTCTCTGCCTATTTTATCCTATCTTTTCCCTATCATATTAGCATGCACTTATGCAAAGAAAAGTGGGACCCTCTGTAACATACAAGACTAAATAATCATTTCTACTACCTGGTACACCATGTTGTTTCTAGGAGCACCCCTAGTACTTTTTTTTTTTTTTTTTTTTTTTTCTTTTTTTGATCATCTACCTTCTGGCTTTCCCTCAGATTATAGCACCAATGTTTATTTGTCTTAAATTAGCTGCAAAAAAAAAAAAAAAATTCTCAAAGCTAAGTTCTTCTCTAACTACTTTTCCTGTTTTCTCCTTCTTTTACGGTTAAGAAATACAGTCTTCACTTACCATCTTTGCTTATTCATTCACTTCTCATTCATTTTAAGTGTAATTGCTTGACATCATCATTAAAGTAATGCATGTACCTATTTTAAAAGACTTATACTATACACCTGAAACCAAAGTAACATTGTGTGTCAACTATACTTCAATTAAATAATAATTAAAATTTATTTAAAAGGTAAAAAATAAACATTAAAATAAAAAAAGACTGGGGCACCTGGGTGGCTCAGTAGGTTGAGCATCCGACCTTGGCTCAGCTCAAGATGTCATCGTTCTTAAGTTCAAGCCCTGCATTAAGCTCACTGCTGTTAGTGTGGAGCCTGCTTCGGGTCCTCCGACCCCCAATCTCTGTCTCTGCTCCCTCTCCTCCCCACCCCCACCATATGTGCATGCACACAAGCACACTCTCTAAAATAAATAAAACATTTAATAATAATAATAATAATAATAATAATAATAATAATTTTTTAAAGATTTAAAATAAAAAATTTAGAATAAAAATAAAAAATAAATAGGGGCACCTGGGTGGCTCAGTCAGTTAAGGGTCTGACTCTTGGTTTCTGCTCAGGTCATGATCTGACAGTTGGTAGGTTCGAGCCCCACATTGGACTCAGCACTGCTGGTGCACGGCCTGTTTGGGATTGTCTCTCTCTCCCTCTCTCTCTGCCTCTACCATGCTTTCTCTGTCTTTCAAAACAAATAAATAAACTTAAAAAAAATAAACAGATAAATAAGATTTACAATAATGAATAGTAATTTCCAGATATATCTCTGGCCATCTCCCAATTTGGCTACACTTGGCCAAATCTTCTTTAAATAAATCTTCAGGCTAACTGAACACTGTCATTTTAACATGTTTCTTCATCAAAGGGATATTTTTAAATTTCCTCATTTTGACAGTGTAGCTTCTCCAGTGTCTGATAGAGAGGATAAGCTTTCTGGATTCTTGTGTATCTGAAAATATTGCTGTTCTTTCCTCATACATGAGGACATGGGTATGGGTGACACTATGAGTGGTGGTCTGGGTATTGAATTCTGTGCTGAACAGTGATTTCCCTCCGATTTTGAAGGCACTACTCTAGTATTTCCAGCATTGTGTTACAACTGAGAAATTCAATGTTACTCATTACAATTATTGTTCATTTTTACTGTCAATTTTACAGAGTAAAAGACTTTTCACAATTCTCAAACAGGAAAGTCGCACAAATAGCACAAAGAATTTTTTTCTTGAACCATTTGAGAAAAAGTTTCACTTCGAAGCCTCAACGTCCTGATTACTTTAGTGGATATTTCTTACAAAGACATTTGATATGCTTCTACACAGAAAAAAATGCAGGCGTCAAAATCAGAAAAGTAACACAGATGCACTACTGTCACTTAACTCGTTCAGTTTAACTCTTTAGGCCACCTCTTTGGACCCTATTCAAGTTTCACCCGCTGTCCACTAATTCTTATATAAAAGATCTGGTTCAGAATCACCTTTTGCAGGGTCTCTTTACCCTCCCTCAGTCCGGAACAATTCTTCAGTTTTTCCTTCCCTTTTATAACCTTGAGAATTTTGGAGAGGACAGGTCCGTTATTTTGTGGGATGTCCCTCAGTTTGGGTTTGTCCAATTATTTCTTCATAATTAGATTCAGGATACGTATTTTTTGCAGGACTGCCACAGAAGTGGTGTTATATTCTTCTCAGTGTATCGTAACTGCTTTCTAATGCCTGGTCCGTCTTCTTCCATTCTTCTACTCTTAAACCTTTAAAATTGAGTCATTATATTAAAATTGTATCTCATGTAGATAGCATGTAGTTGGGTCCTCCATTTTTTATCTAATCTGCCAGACTTTGCTCCTTAAATGGAGTACTTCAATCATTTAGATTAATGCAGTTATTGATAAGGTTGCATTTAGGTCTTTATTCTTGCTATTGGCTTCTATTTGTCTCTTTTGTTCTTTGTTCATTTTTTTGCTATTTTGGTTCTTATGAGTACTATGAGTATTCTTTAGTATTCCATTTCATCTCCACTGTTGGTTTATGAGCTATATCCATTTTATATTTTTAGTAGTTTCTGTATGGTTTACAATATGCATCTTTAACTTTCAGAGTATGATTTTCAAGTTATTGATTTAAATTATTTATTCAACAACAAATAATATACTTCTTTATGTTGTAAAGACATTGCAACTGTCTTTTAATAAGACTTTAACAAATAACAAAATT
The DNA here is from genome assembly GCF_018350215.1 of Panthera leo. Classification (NCBI taxonomy): domain Eukaryota; kingdom Metazoa; phylum Chordata; class Mammalia; order Carnivora; family Felidae; genus Panthera; species Panthera leo. The sequence continues at coordinate 115,397,738 of NC_056683.1, read as the reverse complement.
GTTTTGTTATTCCTTAACTTTATTCCTTAACTTTAACAAATAACAAAATTGATAATCATATTAGATATAAATTAATTACTTCTTATCAAAAGACAGAGATTCTTAGCCTAAATTTAAAAATAGTCTCTCTTCAGCTGGTGCTATTGTTGTCATATACTTTACTTCCACATGTATGTTACAAATCACAAAACACAGGGCGCCTGAGTGGCTCAGTCGGTTAAGCGTCTGACTTTTGATTTCAGTTTAAGTCATGATCTCACAGTTCGTGAGTTTGAGCCCCACATTGGGCTCCATGCTGACGGTGTGGAATCTACTTGGGAATCTCTCTTTCTCCCTTTCTCTCTGACCCCACCCTGCTCTCACTTTCTCTTTCTCTCTCTCTCTAAATAAATAAACTTTTTTTTAAAAAAATCACAGACTACATTGTCATTAGTTTTATTTAAATAGTTTATTTTCAAAAAGTGAAAAATAAAAATGAAACAAAAAATGAATTTTGCAGAAAATTAAAACTTCTGGAGACAGATGATGTTAATGGTTGCACAAAAATGTGAACGTGCTTAATACCAATAAACTGCACACTTAAAAATAGTTAAAATGGTAAATTTTATATTATGTATATTTTACCACAGGAAGGAAAAAAAAGGATTTTTTATTTCCTGCATATTTACCATTTCTGGCACTCTTTATTCCTTTGCATACATACAGGTTTCCACTTGGTATCATTTTCTTCAACCCAAAGAATTTTGTTTACTATTTCTTGGAGTTAAAAGTCTGCTGGCAACAAATTCTTCTAGTTCTTGTTTGTCTAAAGAAGTTTTAATTTGCCTGCCTTTTTTGAAAATAGTTTGCTGGATGTAAAATTCTTTAAGCATTTTAAAAATATTATTTCATTACTTCTTGACTTGCACTGTTTTTGAAGGGAAGTCTTTGATCATTCTCATGTGCTTTTTTTTCCCTCTAGCTGGTAGGGATTAACTCAATTTTTAAGGAAAGGCAGTCCTGTGCTATCTGTTTGCCAGTGTTTGAAAACCATTGTTTCATATATTTGGTCCAGTTTTCCAGTTATTTACAAAAAAAGGATAAGTCCTATATCAGTTACTCCCTCATGTAAGAAAACAAAATTTGTCATCCTAACCCACAAATTTTTATGCATTGTACTAAAATTATCATTTATTTTAAAATATTTTCTTATAATCTTCCGATTTCACCTTTAATCCACCTATTATTTAAAATCTTTTAACTTCCAGGGCTACCTGGATGCCTCAGGTGGTTAATCATCTGACTCTTGATCTCAGCTCAGGTCTTGATTTCAGGATCATGAGTTCAAGCCCCACATTGGGCCTCGTGCTGGGCATGAAAAAAAATCTGTTAATTTCTGAGTATTTCAGACATTTTTAGACATCTTGTTACTTATTTCCTATTTACATTCATTGTGGTCAGAGAATATACTCAGGAATATTGCAATCTTTTGAGGTTTATTCAGACTTATTTTAGGATGTAACACATCAACTATATTAGTAAATGTTCCACGTGCACTTAAGGATGTATATTCTGCACTTCCTAGGTGTCAGTTAGCTCAAGGTATCTGGTGTTATTCTGATCTTCTATATCCTTACTGAATTTTTTTTTGTTTTTGTCTAATTGTTCTATCTTAATGAGTGAAATATCATGAGCAAATGTCTATTGCTCTCATTGGTTCTGTCAGGTGCTTTTGCAAGAATTTTAAAGGTCTGTTACTGGGCACATATGCATATATAGCTGTTATATTTCCTTAATGAATTAACAGTTTATCATTATAAAATGTTCCTCTTTACATCTGATAATACACTTCATCTCAGAGTATATTTTGTCTGTCATTACTGTGCTACTCCGTATTTCTTATGCTTACTGACTCCATGGTATAATTTTTTTTTCATTGTTTTGCTTCAATTGATCTGAATTTTTTTAATGAAAAGTTTTTCTCTTATGGGGAAGATATAATTGGGCCTTACATTTTTATCCAGGGTAAGAATCTCTGTCTTTTAATAAGACTTTACACTAACAAAATTGATAATCATATTAGATATAAATTAATTACTTCTTATTAAAAGACAGAGATTCTTAGCCTAAATTTAAAAATAAATAAATAAGATTATTAAAGTATAAGTTTTTATTTTATTTTATTTTTTCTATTTGTCTCATTGGGTTTTTTCTTGTGGTGGTGGTGGTTTTTCTTGTCTTCCTTCTTTCTTGTCTTCTTTTAGGTTAACTGCATTTTTTTCCCCTTTGAATTCCTTGGTTGGCTTTTTAAATATATATCTTTGCATTATTTTTAGTGGATGTTTATGGGATTACACCACGCATCATTAACTTACCATGATCTACTCAGACTTAATTTTATAATGCTTCAAACAAAATGTAAGAACTTTGCAAAGTAAAATTTCCATTTATCCACTCCTGTCCTTTTTGCTATTGTTGTCATGTCTATTATTTCTACAAACATATAGTTTCAATTATGTAGTTTATTTTCCTGTTCTTAGGTTTATAGTTTTTGTTTTTGTCATATGACTTTTTTTTTCAATTAAATTTTTTAATGCTTACTTATTTTTGAGAAAGAGAGAGACAGTATGAGCAGGGAAGAGGCAGAGAGAGAGCGAGGGAGACACAGAATCCGAAGCAGGCTCCAGGCTGTTAGGACAGAGCCTGACACGGGGCTGAAACTCATGGACTGTGAGATCATGACCTGAGCTGAAGTTGAACGCTTCCCTGGCTAAGCTACCCAGGCGCCCTGTCATATGACTTTTAAAGAAACGACTTGAATATAATTTTGTATTTTCTCACATATGGATCAAGCACTGGTGAAAAAGACAGATGTAAGGACCTGTGCTTGGGACCTCACATTCCCAGAATTCTATAGTCTACCCTTGTCACTCCATGAAGGAAAGCAACATCTCTCCCTGTCTTCCATACTTCTGGTTTTATTCCACCTTAGTGAAGACTTTGTTAACAGGAAGCAAAAGCTAGATTCTGCAGTGTTTTACTTCCGTATCTTTCAGTATCTAGTGTGTTCTCTTCAAAAGAAAAAAATACATATATCATATTATTTTTCTTGCTTCACTTGGCTGATTCTTCCCCTGACTTATATTTTGCCATTTGAAATCTATACTCTCAGTCTCGGTAGCGTCCATGTAATTGGGCCCTGCCTCACTCTTCTGTCTTCTTTCTCATTCTGCGTTTACCTGCTGAGATACTTGTTTCCTGAAGTCACCCTGCCATCCCATGGCTTTTTCTTTTCCTCAGATTCGCCTCCTATAGGGGGAACCCTTTCATATAATTGACCATCTGGCCCAACACTCAGGTCAAGAATCATCTGCACCCAAGGGTTTCTGTTTCCGTCTCCCCCTCACAGGTGGTAAAAACCATACCTTCCTCTGGGTCCCAAGCATGACCTGTATATTCTGATGCCTTTGTTCTCTTAATATTTAAATGCATTTGCTTGTTTACCTGGCTTTTATAAGCACTTTGAAATCATAGAACATATCCCTTTCCTCTTCTTCCACGTTGCTAGCACAGTGTCAGCACTGGATGCCGTTGGATGAACAAATTACTAACTGAACACATGAAGGAAGGGATTTAAAAATTTGTATATAATAAGTGGTAGTGGGCAATTTTAAGGTGGTAAATCTGTTCATAAGGAAGCACTATCTTAAACTGAAGAAGTTAAACTGAGATGGAAATGTAATGATTATATTAGGAAGAAACAGTTAAGAATTAACAAGAAGAGGGGCACCGGGGTGGCTCAGTTGGTTAAGCATCTGACTCTTGGTTTTGGCTCAGGTCATGAACTCACAGTTTGTGAGTTCAAGCCCAGAGTCTGAGACCCACGTCCTGCTCTGCACTAAGCCTACTTAGGATTCTTTCTCCCTTTCTCTCTGCCCCTCCCCTTCTCTCTCTGCCTCTCTCTATCTCTCAAAATAAAAAAAAATAAATGTAAAAAAAAAAAAAAAGAATTAACAAAAAGATCGTACCAAGATTTCTAAATATAAATTGGATCCCTGTTACAAAATTATCCCTTTTTTTTCTGAGGAAATATAGATTGTCATGCAATCTCTAGCTGATTGGCCAGGATGCTCACTGACATCTGACCCAGCAGAAGAGGCCAGCGTGAGACAATGTCTTTGCTGGACAAATAAAATGCAAATGCAAACATGCTTGATCATTTCAGAGTAATGGATTTAAAATTCTAAAAAAAAGTGTAAGTCCAAGGCAGAAAAAAAAAAAGTCTCTTAAAAATCAGTGTTTTAATGATGAACAATTTTGTTCAATTAAAGTTTAGACTAATTGCTATGGTGATTTTGGAAAAGAATGAAGTTAATGAGTTTCTGAATGTCAACTGCAATTTTTGAGTACTTTTAATTTGCAATCTCTTTATTTAATGGAGAAAGCATTGAAGACTCACTGAATGTATTCAAACTGCATTTTAGATTTTACAGCTGTACTTTAGCATAGGAATTCTATTTTACTATAATATCCACTTGGTTTTAGAAGTAAAGTCTTGAAAGTCTCCTTTAGGAGTGTCAAATCATACACCCTGTCAGATTCCAAAAATAACTTTGCTCTACGTTATACAGGATAAGAATCTGGCCTGATATACTAATCCTCTGATCTAGAGGAAAATAGTTGACAGATTGCTTGACCTAGCAAATCATTCAGATAACTCTGCTAGGAGCAATGGCCCTGCCATTTTTTTTTTAATATAAATTTTTGATTCATATCAATTTTCACTAAAGGAAACTTTAAGAAAAATGCCTAAGGATTTTTGAATTCACTATATTTTAAATGTCTTATTTCAGGTAGATAGAAAGCAATCCCTTCTCTTTCCTGCTTTTGTAGAGGCAAATGGGGATAATAGTAAGAGTGACAATTTGTCTTTTCCTTCCTGCTTGGATATTAATTATGATAAATGTAAAAATACAGCACAGCTACCTACACATTTAAATCTACTGCAGCCTAGACACCTACCTGCAGATCAATAGTTAGGAATCGTCAGAAACTGTGTGCATACATAAATAATTGGTGCTTTTCCTCACACTTTAGAATTTTGCTTTTCATTCCTCAGTATTGATGTCTGCAGAGAAAGGAGTGAAATGGCAGTACAAAGTCTAACGCACCAATCACATGAGCCCAATCACACACGGGAAAGAAGTAATGAGCTGATTTTTCTCATTTTTCTGCCTGCATTTTCCCCTTTTGATTTTATACCACCAAGGTAATATTTGAAATATCAGAAAAAATGCACCAAAATAAAAACATGAAAAGCAAAAAAAAAAAAAGGCATCAAATCAAAGGTGACTTTCTGTGTCTGCATTTCAGATTCATGCTGCCAATTATTTCAGGCCCAGGAAACTCAGAGACACAAGGTTTATCTGCTGCTACAAATCCATTATTTTCCCCTTAGTTATCAGGGTGGCAGACAACACAAACACAGAAATATGTATATGCCACGATTTTGTATTCAATTAATGGTTTACTAGTGCTACTATCACTAAATCGAGCTACTCTAGAAAAATACCCACCCCATGGTTCCTCTCTTTCCACCTTGCGGTTGAAAGGCCCTAATGAGAAATGCCACTAGTTCTGAGGCTTTTAGTGGAGTACATCAGACTGATTTAAGAGCTTTGACCTTTTCCTGACTAACTCAGGGGCACTGATCTTTGAAATAAACTTTACTCAAGATAAACACACATACACAAATGAGAGGTTCAATACAATTACTTGAGCGCTAGAGGGCATTAAATTTAACAAGTAATATATAGGTAATGGCCCATGTTATCTACAGATCTATTATGATAAATTATATCTAATTATCTGTGTTTCTATGATAGACATCCATGTACTCTTTCCTCCATCAGTATTTGAGGCAAATAAACAACTTTTAAGAGAGAAATTTCACTCCTCTCCAGTAGTGGTTGGTTCAGAGCAACCACTTTAAGTGGTGCCTCTGGAATTGTTTTAGATTCTTTCAACACACCAGCTCAGTATATAGTGTGCATTCAAAATATTTTCCTGTAAACATTTAATTAATTTTTTAATTTTTTAGTGTTTATTTATTTTTGAGAGAGAGAGACAGACAGAGACAGAGTGAGAGTGGGGCAGGGGTGGAGAGAGAGGGAGACACAGAATCGGAACTAGGCTCCAGGCTCTGAGCTGTCAGCGCAGAACCGGACGTGGGGCTCGAACTCACAAACTGTGAGATCATGACCTGAGCTGAAGTCAGATGCCTAACTGACAGAGCCACCCAGGCACCCCAACATTTAATTAATTTTAAAAAATCGTATCATGGTGCTTGAACAATAATTTTATAATATTTTAGAAACAGAAGGACTTTAAGATTTTGCAGACAAACGTCTTCTTTTGACATGAGAGAAACAAGGACCTGAGAAATAAAATGATCCACCAGCGGTCAAACCTTCAGTTCATGAACAGATCAGGACCAGAAAACAATGACTTCGAGTACAGCATATTTTCATCAAGGTTACATCATGGTGAGATGTCAGAATGTTTTTGTTGTCTTTTGAAATTACTATCCACTCCCTGCCCCCCGCAGCTTTTATTTATTTATTTATTTATTTTTAAAGTTTATTTATTTATTTTTAAGTAATCTCTGCTTCTAACATGGGGCTCAAACCCATAACCCTCCTGATCAAGAGACTCTTCTGACTAAATCAGCCAGGTTCCCCTCCATCAGCTTGTATTTATAAAAGCAGCCTTTCATGACTCAACAACTCTCTAAAGTGTAAGCTTTTATTTTCAAACTTCAGGGTTTTTGTTTTTGTATTTTTTTTTTTTTTTTAATTAAAACAAGTACTTTCTGTTGAAGACTTAACGGTTTTTCACATTATGGAAGAATAACTTAGATCTTGGAAATCGGCTTTGAAACTTTAGTAATGCTTGTCCATGTATACGTCCCCTGAAAATCCATTGGGCATTCAAGATGTTTATTCATCAAAGATTTAAGGGTACTTCATTATACAACATCAAAAGTTTACATGCATGATTGACATTTGTGTCTAGGGTTTTGTTTTGTTTTGTTTTGTTTTCTTTCCTTTTTAAAGCCGAGTTGGTATTTGGTGACAAGTAGAAGACTACAAACTCAGCGAGGAAAAAAATCTTTCAAAAATAAAGAAGTTAATGACTTGATATTTCCCCAGAGGTTTTTATAGACTGTTTAAGGAATGAGTCACAAATTTGTATTTCTGGAATCTGACTCTGGCCCATTGACCTATTTTATGTAACTGTGTCCAATTTACTTTTTAAATGTGAACATCTTTAGGGCAGCTGGGTGGCTCAGTCAGTTGAGTGTCTGACTCTTGATTTCAGCTCAGGTCGTAATTCTCGGGTCATGGGATTGAACCTGCATGCGCTGAGCCTGGAGCCTTCTTAGAATTGTCTCTTTCTCTCTGCCCCTCCGCCCATCATGCATTTTGTGTGCGTGTGTGTGCGCGCGTGCCCACTCTATCTAAAATTCTTTAAAAATGTGACCATCTTTGTATATACCGTTAGTTTTATTTTAGAAAAGAGTATTTTGTTGCTTATGATGGACTCTATGTCTAATGATTTATTACTGGAAGTTATTTGAGACTACCGCAGGGGATTTTTTTCATTGTACAAAGTATAAAGTCTGATATTCTAAAATATATTTATAGATGAAAATGCCTCAAAACTTACTGTGCATTATTAGGGAGAATAAAGACTACAAATTTAAGAGATCAAACCATAGGAGATCAACAAAGCCATCAAAATTTCCCCAATTAACAAATTTATTAATTGACCATCCTACATAACATAATTTAATTGTTATTCCCCTGCTATAAATTAAGAAGTGAATTACATGCCAATGCACACCCAAGCCTGGTGTTCTGTATTGAAAGATATGCGTGAGTTACTGTTCTATACTGAGTAACCGTCAGTCTTGCCCTTATACGGAGGATACACAGCCATTGCTCCGTGGTGGAAGCTGTGGTCCATGGAATGCAGCTTTGTTTGTAGACCTCTATTCTAACAGTTAGAGTGATGCATTTTATCATAATCATAACGCATTTAATTGAACAGAGCAATTTAAGAAACAGAGTCTAGGTCAAGGCAGATTGTAATCTAAGAGAGTTAATACTGATCTAGAAAATATAGAGGCCATGCAAACAACAAAATAAGAAGCAATGAATAATTACCAAGATAAAGCTTAGCAGTTTCACTTTATTTCTGTTCAAGGTAAATGCATTTTGGACAACCCACCTTTGATTGCTAAATGCTTTAAAGGGCCATCAGGTGCTATTATTTCCTCACTGAGCTTTCACTACTCCAGAAATCATGTTTTTCTAGAACTGCATTCCTGGATAGGGGGCAAGAGAGCGTGGGGCATAAACTGAAAAATAAATAAATCCAAAGAGTCATTTTTGTGCAACATTTAAGCTAATTGTTTTAACAGTACATAATATATACACAGCAAATTACCAAAGAACTTTCCTCTTTAATACACTAAGAGATGACTATAATTGACAAGCATTATTTTTGCATTCCTTAAAGAATTGATTAAAATATAAGAATGAGAAAAAGAAATATATATTTAAAGAAATAATAATTGCAATAATGATAGTAAGCCTTACTAATTAAACCTTCCTAATGTTATGTTAAACTCCTAATTTTCTTTAAAAATCTTCTGGCTCTTATCAACAAATCTTTATTCCAAAAAGATATGAATAATTTGAGGATTGTCAGGTGTGTGTATGTTACAATGATAACTGGTTATCAAAAAGAGACAAAACTCAGGAGAAATCCAATGGTTTTACATTGTTTTCTAATATAGACTAATATATTTTAGTATCTAAAACCTGCACTTTTATTTTATTTTATTTTTCAAAACTTGTTATTTTAGACTCAAAATATATCAATATAAAAAGTGGTAAATATTTTTCAGGCTGCTACTCTCTGGTGGTGGAAACCTTAAACTTCCATTTTTGTGCCTGCTAACAAGGAAACAAAATAATTATGATTACAAAACAAAAAGTTCATCCTGAAATAAGGATTGGAACAGTTTTAAGTTGGTAAGTTTTGTTCAAATTACAGTCAGTTCTGCTTTAATGCAACATATGTGTTTCTAAAAATCTCCACACTATGGAAAAGAATGCAATTGGGGCATGATACTCAAAAGATTTGTCAAGTAGAACATTAAAAAAAAAAAAAAAAGGACAGAAGAGAACCTAGTAAAAATGGTGGCAAAGTCATACTTGTTAAATAGATAAGAAATACATATATACTGCAATAAATATGGCACTTAACCTAGAAAATGCCCTAAGGTTTGTTTTATGGAAGGGTTGCAGTTTCTGAGTTACAGTGAAGAGGTGGAAGGAAGGTTTCGTGATACAACAGGAAGTTGTAACACCAGATGTGGATTAGGGGAGGCTGCTGATGTATGTACATGTTTTTGTGTTCTCTGAGACTCAGCTGAGCTGTGTGCTGTTTCCTATGTCAACCTTAAAAATAAAATGGCCAGTTATTTCACTAGAAAGACAGATTTATTGGGGAATAGCAGTCATTACAATCCAGGACAAGCAAGCTACAGCAAAAACCATGGATGTCCACCAAGCAAAGGAGAGGAAAGCTCTTTCATAGAAGAAAGCAGGTAAATTGGGATGGCTGTGATCAACCAAAAGTTCCTTGGGGTAAACTGGGTATTGAAGTACAATGGCTTCTCATTGGCTGAACTGTGACTGTTTATCATTGGCTGAGTTATTGCCAGGGGAGGAAGAAAGCATACCCACATCTCAAACAGCAATTAAATGAAAGTAAATGATCCTGTCAATATATACATTGAAACTAGAGGACAGTGACCGTTGACGCAATTGTTAGGCCAATGGTTATAATTGTTAGGCCAATGGTTCTCAAACTTTAACTTGATCGGAATCAACTGCAGTATTTGTTAAAACTCAGATTTCCCCCAGGGGTGCCTGGGTGGCTCAGGTCATGATCCCACAGTTTTTGGCTTCCAGTCCCCCGTGAGATTCTGTGCTGACAGCTCAGAGCCTGGATCTTGCTTCGGACGCTGTATCTCCAGAGCTCTCTTTCTGCCCCTCCTCTCTTTGCGCTCTGTTTCTCTCTCTCTCAAAAATAAATAAACACTTGGGGTGCCTGGGTGGCTCAGTCGGTTAAGCGTCCGACTTTGGTTCAGGTCATGATCTCACGGTCTGTGAGTTCGAGCCCCGCATGGGGCTGTGTGCTGACAGCTCGGAGCCTGGAGCCTGCTTCGGATTCTGTGTCTCCCTCTCTCTCTGACCCTCCCCGTTCATGCTCTGTCTCAAAAATAAATAAACATTAAAAAGAAATTAAAAAAATAAAATAAACACTTAAAAAAAAGTCAGATTTGCCCTAATCCCAGAGTTTCTATTTTAGTATTGGCATTTCTGATCATTCCCAGGAGATGCTTGCCACTGCTGGAGAGGGGATGTGTGCATACTTTGGGAATCATCTGGTTACACCATACCAACTACTGCAGAAAGCAGTTGACAACACTGTGTCTCAGTACTTATATAAAGGAGAAAATGTGTTTTCATCATGGTTACCGTTAAGAATGTGACTTTCTCATCAAAAAGATCCCAACAACCTCCCTCTAACTTTCTTTGTTCCAGTGTTAGTAGCAAAACAAAGAAAATAAAAACAAATTTAATGGTTAGGCTTATGCAGTATGTTGGGCGTCTGGATCACCTCCTAACAAGTATCTGTCATTCTCCATTACCCAGAAACCATGCATTTGTGGTGCAACTGACTTCCTCCAAGGATGAGACCTGATTAGACTAAATCAGTTAAACTCATTCCCTCTGAGCATCCATGGTTTATTCAGAGGAAAATTTCAATGATTTGCAAAGCAATGGTTTCATTCTTTTCTATAAACCTGAATAGAGAAACAGGTCATTCCAGAAGCTGCTGGCAACCATTTATAATCATAAGACAAGCCAGAAGGAGGGCAAATCTAAAATAGCAGGAGACCAGAGCCAAGAAAATAATAGAAAAATAGAGCTGGATTCTTCACTGGACAGAACCTGAAAGCCCACACTACTACTAAACCTTTCAGTTACATGACTGGATTAACCACTTTTAATTTTTAAGCCAGTTTGAGTTGGGCTCTTTGTAACTTTAACCAAACCAAACAAACAAGAAGTCAAAAGAAGAAAACAAAAAACAAAAAAAAAGAAAAAAAAAAAACCCTCATACCTAAATATGTATAGATGAAGGCAAGAAAAGACAAGAGCTAATAAGTAAATGAAACAAGTGTATTGAAGGAATGTAGTCTCCATAGAAATCTACTGATACCTAAAGTGAACTTTGGCTGTTTTTACAAGCAGGGACCAAGATCTTGTTAGTAAGGTTCTGAAACAAAGTATCAATTTCAGGTAGTACAGACTGGATAAATCACCAAGAGGGTGAAAAGATACACAGCATCCAGAACAATTAAAGGTAAAGGTTATTTCCCTTGTCTCCTGGTTAGACTTCAGTTATCTATATAGAAAATAAATGTAGTCCCCATTCTACAATGTAGCAAGTCATCCTTATCATTCTTTGATCAACATCATAAAATCTCATTCTAACCTATTCTCACATACAGATATCTGGACTGTGTAGAATTTTTACCTATTATAACAAAGTTTTGGGCAAAGAGTGAGAAGATCTAGTTAAGCAGTCTTACTCCCACCCCACGTAACAAAATTGCATCTTAACCAAACTTACTACTGTCTGGATATGCTCTATTTTTACCAATAGAAAACAAAACATAAAGACATGAAAAGTAAAAGAGAAATGCATTCAAGAAAAATATATGTGGAGCGCCTGGGTGGCTCAGTGGGTTGAGCATCTGACTCTTGATTTCTGCTCAGGTCATGATCCCCAGGTGGTGGGCTCGAGCCCCAAATTGGACTCTGCACAGAGTGTGGAGCCTGCTTAAGATTTTCTCTCTCTCTCTCTCCCTTTGCCCCTCTTCCTCACTTGCATGCACACACTCTCTCTTAAATGAAATTTCAAAGAAAAGAAAAATATACTTAATTTGCCAGGTTGCCTGCTATAAGAGAAATTACTTCACTTTTATTTAGTCTAAGAGCAAATTAAGCCCAGTAAACCAAATGACAAGTAGAAGAGCATTATTTTAGGAGTAACAAAAATCTGAGTTTGAAATCCCACTTCTGTTATTTAACTTTACACAAGCTATTTAACTTTCTTGAGTCCCATCTGTAAGATGGGGATTGTGTGTAATTTATGGAGGATTTTTTTGTCTGTGTGACAAATAAGACAGCATATGAAAAGCACCTCACAGTGCCTGATAGACATTAGGTGCCTAATATATGATGATTTATTATCTTACCCTAAATACCTCAACGGCTTCTTAGAACAGAATATAAGGTAGTTATATTTCATCAGATTGTTTAGGCTATTCATGGAGGAGGACAATCTGAGTCCTACTGACCATAGAAGTCTCCAGAGCACTACTATATTAGATGGTTATATTGTATTATATTATATTTTGAGGTTATTCCCAAACAGTATTGGACAAGGGGCCCTTCACTGGGATATCTACTGACAAAGGAAACATAATAATATCCAGGGCAACCAGGGCAACATTCAGGTATATACGAGGCGGATAACAAATAGTTGCATAGAAACCAGATCACTATACAAAGTGTTTCCTATTAACAAAAAGGCAGAAGCTCTGTATGTTCCTCTGGACAAGCAGTTTTCACTTTCGGCAATGGGGCAAGAAACCTAAGGACTGAGTGTGTCCATGGAAAGTAAGTCATCAAACAATGAAGCGGCAGGAAAAGTATGTAGCATTTTAGAACTTGTTTATGAACACAGTCTTCTGGAATATTTCCACAAAGTTGATGAAATTGTGATCCCATTTACTCCTGCTTGCCAAACGGTAATGATCTCAAACCACCGAGTTTAAGGAAAAGGAGAATACCTTAACAGCTTTTGCACAGATCAATTCTGTCTTTTATGTAATAAAAGCTACACTATTGGAAATCCTGTCCATTGAAAAGAATGTACATTGGGATAAAAAGTACAGCACAGCAAATATATTAAATAATATGGTAATAACTTTGTAGGGTGATAGATGGCTGCTACATTTATAATGGTGAGCATTTAATAATACATATAATTGTCACATCACTATGTTGTACACTTGAAACTAACACAATATTGTATGTTGACTATACTTCAATTAAAAATATATACATGTCTAGCTCTATATTTATAGGCATGTATTAATGGATAGGTGGCTAGAGTTTTGTTTTGTTTTTCTGATTGTTTTAACCTTATTTTGGCATCTGCAATGTACTTTTTAAAAAGCCTTGTCAGAATGAAAGGTTCACCTGAGAAAATTATAGAATATACACTGAAAAGCAGAATGCATCATAATATTTTTGTGATTTTCTGCCCACCCCTGTCACCTCACTATTCAAACTGCATATTTGGGTGTTACTCAGAATATGAAATGTTATTCCAAAATCGATTTAATGGGATATTAATTCCTAAAGAATTCAAATATTTCTGTCATATTTGTGATGAACTTTTCTTTTGTCGAAAAGAATATAAAGAGATTAAAGAAAATATTTTTCTGGTGCTTAACATACGGAGATTATTTTTTTCAATAAACATGGTTGGATTCCTAGTTCTACCATTACCAGCTAGATGACCTTGGACAAATAACACAATTCCACACCAGTAGGTACCAAAAGTAGCAAGGAATCAACAAGTACTACATAGATCCTTGTGAAGAACACATTAAATTATTAATATAAAATATCTTCTACAGAGGCAGTTTTATATTTAAGTATTCTAGATGCAATCAGCTCAGTTACTTAGACCTATGTGACTTAAGTAATTTACTTTGGGGGCCCCTGGATGGCTCAGTCAGTTAAGTGTACGACTCTTGATTTCAGCTCAGGTCATGATCTCGGTACATGGGTTCTAGCCCCACATCAGGCTTGCTGCTGTCAGCCAGGAGCCCACCTCAGATCATCTGTTCCCCTCTCTCTCTGCCCCTTCCTCATTTCTGCTCTCTGTCTCTCTCAAAAATAGAAAAACATAAAAAAAAAGAAGTAATTTACTTTGTTTAAGCCCAAGTTCTGCATTTGCACATTGCAAAAAAATAGAAATGATACCTAACTACTTATCTATAGGATTCTAATGAAATTATATTCTCTAAAAGAACATTACCAAAGGTAAAATATTATAAAATCTTTAAATAATAGGTGTTCTGGTCCCAATTACACCAAGATAAATCCTTAAAACACAGAGATTCTTCAGTTACGTATATTAGATTATAAACTCCATGAAGTTAGGGATTCTGACTCATTTGTTTCTTGATATATTTTGAACTCCTAGGAGAATGCTTGATATATAGTGGGTGTTCAATGAATATTATCATAAATATATGGAAAAAAATTAGTCTATATGTTGATAGTGACAGGTTGAGGGAAAAAAAAGATAATGATTTGTGTGCCACTGAGAAATCAGCTGGCAATGAGAGTGAAGGATTTTCTGGAGGGTCAGGAAATCATTTGAGAGAAGGTGGTGTATTTTTATTCCATAATTTACATTGGAAAGGAAATAGCCATATGATATTTCCCTTGGGGCTAAACAATACATTGGTTTTCTCCCACACATGTGAGAAAGAAAACAAATCAATGAGAATAAACTAGAAGCAATCATTCAGCAATCTAGGGATCTTTTCAAGAAATAAAATGTGATGTACTTCCTCAAATTGATACCCATTTGTCCCTACAGCCTGTATCTCTATCTGCGTGTACACCTAAAATTCTATTAAATAACTTTTATTCATGATAGTGACTCAGGGTCCTCAAAGAAATGATAAATTATATTCAGTATTATCCTTACTAACACAGAGAACTATGTAACATGTTTCATAAATACTTTTTCTTCATAAAAAGTATCACTAGTTTTTAAAGTTGTGGTATCTGCTTTTCTCCAAACATTTTAAATTTTTATTAATGCTTATTTATTTTTGAGAGAGAGACAGAGCATGAGCAGGGGAAAGGACAGAGAGAGAGGGAGAGAGACAAAACCGAGGCAATCTCCAGGCTCTGGGCTGTCAGCACAGAGCCCAACACAGGGATTGAATCCAAAGACCATGAGATCATGATCTAAGCCAAAGTTGGACACTTAGCTGACTGAGCCACCCAGGCACCCTTCCTCCAAACATTTAACTAAGCCTCTATATGTGTCATGAAATGTAGAGAATGCAAAGAAATAAATATGTCCCAAACTATAATGGAGTTTAAATTCAATTCAATTCAATGAAAGAGAGATTAAACTTCTGTTATCTGCTCAATCTATTTTCCTAGACCACCAATAATTATATATCAGGTTTATTTCCTGTAAAACTAAAAACAATTAAATCATATTAATATGTATCTACGTTGATATTCTGGATTTTCCTTTGTGGGAAGTTTTCCTATTAACTATTAGTTTTTTATTTGTTTTTGTTTGTTTTTGTGTATTTTCTCTGTGCATGAGTGTATTACTCAGAATACTATAATGTTATCATGTATTATTTTCCAGCAGCTCCCAATGTATATTTCTATCCAAATATTCATCCACAGTTTATTACAATTCTTAATTTACTTGTCTGTCTCCCCAACAATTGTAGTCTGAGTTTACTAAGATATGGATTATGGCTTGACTTTGTTCCTCTAACATGTAACACAGTACCTGGAATATTATATATATTAATTGTGGAAAGAAGGAAAAAAAGAAGAAAGTAAGGGGATAAAAATCCACAGTTCACTGCAAATGATCACGTGATCTGAAACTGGAGAATTTTTTTTTTAATTAATTCATTCATTTGTTTTTTTTTTCAATATATGAAATTTATTGTCAAATTGGTTTCCATACAACATCCAGTGCTCATCCCAACAGGTGCCCTCCTCAATACCCATCACCCACCCTCCTCTCCCTCCCACCCCCCATCAACCCTCAGTTTGTTCTCAGTTTTTAAGAGTCTCTTATGCTTTGGCTCTCTCCCACTCTACCCTCTTTTTCTTTTTTTTTCCTTCCCCTCCCCCATGGGTTTCTGTTAAGTTTCTCAGGATCCACCTAAGAGTGAAAACATATGGTATCTGTCTTTCTCTGTATGGCTTATTTCACTTAACATCACACTCTCCAGTTCCATCCACGTTGCTATAAAAGGGCTATATTTCATTCTTTCTCATTGCCACGTAGTACTCCATTGTGTATATAAACCACAATTTCTTTATCCATTCATCAGTTGATGGACATTTAGGCTTTTCCACAATTTGGCTATTGTTGAGAGTGCTGCTATAAACACTGGGGTACAAGTGCCCCTATGCATCAGTACTCCTGTATCTCTTGGGTAAATTCCTAGCAGTGCTATTGCTGGGTCATAGGGTAGGTCTATTTTTAATTTTTTGAGGAACCTCCACACTGTTTTCCAGAGCGGCTGCACCAGTTTGCATTCCCACCAACAGTGCAAGAGGGTTCCCGTTTCTCCACATCCTCGCCAGCATCTATTGTCTCCTGATTTGTTCATTTTAGCCACTCTGACTGGCGTGAGGTGACATCTGAGTGTGGTTTTGATTTGTATTTCCCTGATAAGAAGCGACGTTGAGCATCTTTTCATGTGCCTGTTGGCCATCCGGATGTCTTCTTTAGAGAAGTGTGTATTCATGTTTTCTGCCCATTTCTTCACTGGATTATTTGTTTTTCAGGTGTGGAGTTTGGTGAGCTCTTTATAGATTTTGGATACTAGCCCTTTGTTCGATATGTCATTTGCAAATATCTTTTCCCATTCCGTTGGTTGCCTTTTAGTTTTGTTGGTTGTTTCCTTTGCTGTGCAGAAGCTTTTTATCTTCATAAGGGCCCAGTAGTTCATTTTTGCTTTTAATTCCCTTGCCTTTGGGGCTGTGTCAAGTAAGAGATTGCTACGGCTGAGGTCAGAGAGGTCTTTTCCTGCTTTCTCCTCTAGGGTTTTGATGGTTTCCTGTCTCACATTCAGGTCCTTTATCCATTTTGAGTTTATTTTTGTGAATGGTGTGAGAAAGTGGTCTAGTTTCAACCTTCTGCATGTTGCTGTCCAGTTCTCCCAGCACCATTTGTTAAAGAGACTGTCTTTTCTCCATTGGATGTTCTTTCCTGCTTTGTCAAAGATGAGTTGGCCATACGTTTGTGGGTCTAGTTCTGGGGTTTCTATTCTATTCCATTGGTCTATGTGTCTGTTTTTGTGCCAATACCATGCTGTCTTGATGATGACAGCTTTGTAGTAGAGGCTAAAGTCTGGGATTGTGATGCCTCCTGCTTTGGTCTTCTTCTTCAAAATTACTTTGGCTATTCGGGGCCTTTGTGGTTCCATATGAATTTTAGGATTGCTTGTTCTAGTTTCGAGAAGAATGCTGGTGCAATTTTGCTTGGGATTGCATTGAATGTATAGATAGCTTTGGGTAGTATTGACATTTTGACAATATTTATTCTTCCAATCCATGAGCATGGCATGTTTTTCCATTTCTTTATATCTTCTTCAATTTCCTTCATAAGCTTTCTATAGCTTTCAGCATACAGATCTTTTATATCTTTGGTTAGATTTATTGCTAGGTATTTTATGCTTCTTGGTGCAATTGTGAATGGGATCGGTTTCTTTATTTTTCTTTCTGTTGCTTCATTATTAGTGTATAAGAATGCAACTGATTTCTGTACATTGATTTTGTAACATTTATTTGTTTTTTTAATTTACATCCAAGTTAGCATATAGTGCAACAATGATTTCAGGGGTAGATTCCTTAATGCCCCTTACCCATTTAGCCCATCCCCCCTTCCACAACCCATCCAGTAACCCTCTGTTTGTTCTCCATATTTAAGAGTCTCTTCTGCTTTGTCCCCCTCCCTGTTTTCATATTATTTTTGTTTCCCTTCCCTTATGTTCATCTGTTTTGTATCTTAAATTCCTCATATGACTGAAGTCATATGATATTTGTCTTTCTCTGACTAATAATACCCTCTAGTTCCATCCATGTAGTTGCAAATGGCAAGATTTTATTCTTCTTGATAGCCAAGTAATACTCCATTATATATATATATATATATATATATATATATATATATATATGCACACACCACATCTTCTTTATCCATTCATCTGTCAATGGACATTTGGGTAAGAATTTTTAAAGAACTAAATATATTGATGCCAAATTATGCTGGAGATTTAAGAAAATAAAAAAGCAAAAGAAACAATACTATAGAGGTAAGTTTATACCAGGAATTAGATCATGTCTATCTACATACACGAGGAAACATCTTTTTGTTTACTTTTCTTTTCTTTTTTTTTTTTTTTTTTTGCCACATAAAGGAAAATCAGACCCTACTGAGCTGGACAGTCTAGTCCTGCCATATTAGTCACCTTGGACCATGAAAGGTTCAGATTTCCATAACCAGACTAAAGCAGAACATTGTGGCTGTTACCTGAAAGACACAAGTAGGAGGGGGAGGAAGCACTTAGTCATCCTCTATACCTTTTTGCTTCAACTACCTGAGTAATTGGCTTACCGCTCCAGTTTTCCTAGAATGTGGAAAATTGGCAGACCCTGCAAACGGAAATTTGCCCAGTCTTAACCTAGGGTACTGGTCTCTTCACTATGAATCACCCCCACACTCTAAATAAACAATAAACAACTAGAAACTCACCAAGAAGGTTTCTACCAAAATTACATGCCTGCTGCTTTCAGACTTGAAAAATAGAAACTCAAAAGTGAGTTAAAGGAAAATGAAAGCACAAATAAAACTCGAGCCTGGTATAGTCCTACAGACAGGTTTTACTGGTATAGCAGCGATCGCACTAGTACTCTGTGCAGGGTTCTGGGATCACACCCCAAGGGCACACCCTTGGGGATCTCAGATAACTTCCCACCACCATTCTGTCCACAGCCGGCATTTCTCATTGGTATCTGTTAGGACAGCTGGGAAGATATTATCTTACCAAAATAAACTTTTTTTTTAATTGAAAGTTATGATTGCACCTTCAATACAACCCAGAATATGGTGTGTCAGCTTCGCTGTACATTATTTTCCCATTACTATTCCGGAAAGATCTCTATCTGTGACTGCCTGCAGAGAAGAGAAAAAAAAAAAATCAAAATGGAGCATTATAACTTATAGCCCAGAGGGTTGAAAAAGAAAAGAACAAACAGCAACAACAACCTGGGATCCCATATCATCCTTACCCTTAGGAAAGGAAAAGATTTACTTGATTGCAAAGTAGCTTAGTTCACAAATGCAAGAATATTTTTATAAGCCTACCACAAAAGAAAGTGCAGCATCTAAGCAAATTTAAAATGTATTTTAAATGTGTATGTATATTGTCAAATTATATTCCCCAAAAAATGTTTTACTTATATGAACTATCTAGTCTTAAAACTACATGGGATCCATCCTCCACATTGGCTTGTATGAAGGCCTGGGAGGCCATGGGTGCCCCTAAACTCTCTCCCTGCCCCTATCTTTGTCTTCCTAAAGACATAGTTCAAGTGGTGTCTACTCAGAGACACTTTCTCTCAACATTCTTCTATCTTTTTTTTTTTAAGATTTTATTTTTAAGTAATCTCTACACCCAACGTGAGGCTTGAACTTGCAACCCAGAGACCAATAGTCGCCTGCTCCTCCGACTGAGCCAGCTGGGCACCTCTATTTCTCTGAACTTTCTACTTAGAATACCTTTCTTCCTTACTGGGGTTCCTTGTGTTCTTTTATCAGAATTTTTATAAATTTTAACTACTTTATCTATTTCCTTGCTTGTATCTATTTCCTTCAGTAGAATTTATGTCTCCAAAGGGCAAGTACCTTCTCTGTCTTATTGATCACTGCATTCTCAACACCCATCTCTGTACTTGACATATATTAAGTACTCAGATATTTTGTTGACTGAATAAATGAATTGGACAAACTAGTATTAAACAACCATGGTTTATTTCCTGGCCTTGCTATTTATGTACCACATAATCTTGACAGTTATTTACCTCCCTAAGTGTCTTTTGATTTCCTTCCTTTGTAAAGCGATAATAGTTCTAAACACATGGAAATGTTGTGAGCATTAAATGAAATAATGTGAGTAAAGAGCATCATGTCTAAAAAGAAGTTATCTGTTAGTACCTGGACCAAAAAGAGGAGGCAGAGAGATAGGGAGTGAATGAACTCAACCAGGCACTCTTTGGGAATTGAATAAACACTCGTGGCAAGTGGAGGCAATTTGAGTTGTTGGTTGGCAGCTTCTTGGAGGCAGAAGACCATCATCTACTTGGCCACAGTTTGCTTAGAAGGTGCACATGTGTCTCTAGAAGGAGGAGATCATTAAAATTCCTTCTCCCTGAAGACATTCTAAGGATAGATTCCCACAAACCATCTCTATTCAATGCCCAGATTCTGTGTTGTTGTTTTCTTGTAGTTTCCTTGAAGGAACCAACTGTCAAACAGTCATGATAGAGATAGGATTTTCCGGACTTTATGCTCAACCCTATCTTACTATCACTCCCATCACTACATAGCCAGAGAAAGGAAAAGGTTGAGAGAAAAAAATGTGGAGCAGAACACTGGGTCCTTCTATTGTCTTTATGAAGGAAGCCAAAGAAATCTGTTAAAGGCTATTTTTAATTTTTTTAATGTTTATTTATTCTTGAGAGAGAGAGAGACAGAGACAGAGAGTGAGTGGGGGAGGGGCAGAGAGAGAGAGAGAGAGACATAGAATCTGAAGCAGGCTCCAGGCTCTGAGCTGTCAGCACAGAGATGGACATGGGGTTCGAACTCATGAACAATGAGATTATGACCTGAGCCAAAGCCTGATGCTTAACTGACAGAACCACCCAGGAGACCCTAAAGGCTCATTTTTGACTTGTAACATCAAAGATGGGATTTACAGCACTGGAAAATGTAGAGAATTGAAACAAAAACTTTTTAGTATAATATAATTCTATAATTGTGTGTGTGTGTGTGTGTGTGTGTGTGTGTATTACATATGCATATAACTGGATGTAAACTATCCCCATAAAATTAAAAATATTTTGGTTATGAATTTCATTATAAATCATTTATGTTAAAATTAAAATGTTGCAAAGAATACCATATTTTATTTTGAAAATGAATGCACATTATCATTTGGTAGTCAACATAAAATTAAGATATATTTTAAGTTTCCATCTAAAACTTTTTTTAAAGTAGCCCATTTTGGGTTTGAACTGTTCAGTTAATTTGTTTAGTCTTCTGCTTTGTTTTGTGAAGGCTTTAACAAATATATTAGGTAAGCTCTACCCAAGGCACAGATCTGCAAGCAGAGATTCTTTATAAATCTAAAATAAATGACATACCAAGGTCAATATTTTCACTGACAGTAGCTCTAGAGCTGCCTAAATATCCAAAGTATTTGGAGGTGTGTATTGGGGATGGGTGATATTTTTATGTTGGTTTTTTGTTTGTTTTTGGTTTTTTGTGTTTTGGTTTTCAGTTTTTGGGTTTTTTGGAAAAAACACTTCAATGAGCCTTGAACAAATCTTGAAGATGTTCAGAGTGAACTTCCTGCTTCCAATACGGTGACTCTCAATCTTATGATAACCAACCCTCCTGCTTATTGTAATTATTTTGTTACACTCTCATTGTGATCCTCACATAAAATTCATACATAATGCAACCTACTAATATGCATAATTTCAAAAAAGTAAGGAAGGAGGGAAAAAAGAAAAGATGGAAGAAAAGAAGGAAGGAAGGAAGGAGAGGGTGGAAGGAAAGAAGAAAGGAAGGAAGGTAGGAAGGAAGGACGGATGGAATGTAGGAAGGAAGGCAGGCTGGAAGAAAGGAAGGAAGGATGGAATGTAGGAAGGAAGGCAAGCTGGAAGAAAGGAAGGAATTCCTAACTATACAATTTTAGAGTCATAATAGGAAAATAAAATAATTTCCATTCCAATATGTAAGGACTCAGGCACAAGTACACCAGAAGACATATTAAAATTGCCAGATGCTGGGGCGCCTGGGTGGCTCAGTCGGTTAAGGGGCCGACTTCGGCTCAGGTCATGATTTCGCAGTCTGTGAGTTCGAGCCCCGCACCGGGCTCTGTGCTGACAGCTTAGAGCCTGGAGCCTGTTTCAGATTCTGTGTCTCCCTCTCTCTCTCTGACCCTCCCCCGTTCATGCTCTGTCTCTCTCTGTCTCAAAAATAAATAAACGTTAAAAAATTTTTTTTTTAAAAATTGCCAGATGCTTGCACATACATGAAATGAATAAGATGATTTTTGACACATAGGGTAAGGTGAACTCATTTTGTATAAATATAGGAAAACGAAAATAAGAAAATATGTATGGACACTAGAACAAAAAGTGGTGTTACGAAAAAATGTAGTAGTCAGAATAATTCCCCCTTCGTCTCCCAAGATGTCCACATCCTAATCCTTGGAACATGTGAATATATATATTAAGCTACATGGCAAAGAAAAAATAAGATGGATTGGTGAACCTAAAAATGGGATTATCCTGGATCATCTGGGTATCGTGAGGGCCATTAAGAACATTAAAAGTGAAAGAGATGGTCAGAGAAAGAGATGTGAAGACAGAAGCAAGGCCAGAATGGTATGATGTGAAAAAGAGGCAGCTTACCTGTGCTCGCCTGTGCTAGCTGTGAAGATGGAGACAGACGAAAGGAAGGCTGGCATCCTAGGAAAGGAAAGGATTCACCCCTACAGCCTCCGGAAAGAAACACTGTCCTGTCAAAACCTTGATTTTAGCCTCGTGCAAACCAAGTCAGGCTTCTAACGCGTAGGACAGAAAGATAAGAAATTTGTATTGTTTGAAGCCACTAAGTTTGTGGTGATTTATCACAACGGTATTATACAAAATAAACACGCCAATCTCACCTATATGATAAGAGAGAGCTATAACCTTATTGAAATAAGGATGAGGGCACCTGGGTGGCTCAGTTGGCTGAGCTTCCAGCTCTTGGTTTCGGTTCAGGTCATGATTTCATGGTTCTTGAGTTTGAGCTTCATGAAGAGCCTGCTTGGAATTCTCTCTCTCTCTTTCTGCCTCTCCCCCACCAAATAAATAAATAAATAAATAAATAAATAAATAAACTGATGACAAGTCAAGACAAATTATAAACTTTCATAGGGGAGGGAAAAAAGGAAAATATGCTACCCTCACAAATGGCCTGAGTTTTATAAATATGGATTCAAAATAAGGCCTTATTTTATGGCAAGGAATGAGACAGTGACAGATTAGTCACAGAAAATCCATCTCATTTCCTGGTAGCCTGCTACCTGCTAAGACATGTTTTAGACACTTGTACTTAGAATTTGAAGTACATCCTTCTATTGGTTTTATGAAATAAATGATGGATTGAGATGAAATAAGCAGACAACTACAAAACAAAAGTTTATAAAGAAGTTGTAAAATTATCTCCCAGGGACAGTATAAAAATTTGGAAAACCTAAATGGACAATCTAAAATTTTATAAATAATTTCACCGTGCTTTTTCACAACAGATTTCTTACTGACTATTGACAGGTTACAGAATAAATGAAATATATGTAGGTTGAAAAGTGTTGGGAACTAAATTGTGTTCCCCCAAACTTTTTTGGTCTGCAGGTTTATAGCCTTCATCAATTTTTTAAAAATTTTTTTTAATGTCTATTCATCTTTCGAGAGAGAGAGACTGTGAGCAGGGAAGGGGAAGAGAGAGAGAGACACACACACAGAATCTGAAGCAGGCTCCAGGCTCTGAGCTGTTAGCACAGAGCCTGATGCGGGACTCGAACTCATGAACTGTGAGCATGACCTGAGCTAAAGTTGACTCAGCCACTGAGGCGTCCCATAGCCTTCACCAAATTTGAGAGGTTTTTGACCATTATAATTTCTTCCTTCAAATATTTCTTCCTTCCCCTTTTGGAAATTCCAATCACATGTACAGTAGGCCACATGAAATTGTCCCAGAACTGATATGCTATTCATTTTCTTTTAAAGTCTTTTTCCCCCCATTTCATTTGAATAATTTTTATTGTTCTATCTATAAATTCACAAAATTTTTTTCTGCAGTGCTTAGTATCCAGTTAATACTGTTTAGTATTTTTTTCATCCTTGACGTTGTATTTTTCACCTGCAGAAATTCTATTTGGTTCTCTGTTACATCTTCCAACTTTCTTACTATTATAGTCCATCTTTCTTCTAGCTACTTTAACATGTAGAATGGAGTTATAAGTATTTTAGTGTCCTTGTCTGCTGATTATAACATCTTTGCCAGTTCTCATTGATTGATTGATTGATTACTTTTGATCAGGTGATTTGTCTCCTAACTATGGGTTGCATTTTTCCCACTCCTTTTATATCTCATAATTTCTTATTAAATATCATGCAAGATTAATTTTACCTCGTGAACTGTTGGATATTTTGCATTCTAAAAATATTTTAAGCTTTTTCTTAGAAACAATTTGATCTTTTGGTGTCCGGCTTTTAAGATTTGTTATGCAAGACTTGAGCCATGTGTGGTCTAAATATTCCCAATGCCAAGACTAGACCCTATACCCAAATCTGTGTGAATTCTGTAGTTTTTAATTGTGGCTGGTAGTAATAAACACTATTCCCCATCCATTATGAATGTTTGGTCCTGTACTTTTATTTGGGGTGGTCCTCAATTACTGTTGAGGGAGGTAGTTTTTTCAAATCCATGCACTGATTGGTACCTTGATGAATATTAGAGGATGGTTCTCTGTAGTTGTCCAGAGTTTTATCTTTGTGTGGCTATCTCCTCTCTGGTACTCTAGTTTCCATGTGAAGTATTTTTGTTGGTTTGTTTTAAGTAAACTCTATCCCTAACATGGGGCTCAAACTCACGACCCCATGATCAAGAGTCCCCCAAGATCAAGAGTGGTATGCTCTACTGACTGAGCCCACCAGGTGCCCTTAGCCGCCATGTGAACTTAAACTGCATTATTTTCCTTGAATTCTTAGCCCAATCTCCTCAAATCAAGGAGTCCATTGATCTCTTACCCTCCTTATGATCTGGAAATTCTCTCAAAGTAGGAGCAATCACAGGGCTCACATTTGTTTCCTATCTGCCAGAAATCATTGTCCTTTGTCCTTTAAGGCCAATGTCTTAAAAACCATTATTTTCTATATGTGTCATTTTTTAGTTGTTTCAGATAGAATTGTAAATTTGGTTCTTGTTGTTTTCTCTTGGCCACAAATAAAGTTGATGTGCCTTAGAAATGTTATATATGTGGATTATTTTTAATATTTTAGTTTTAAATATTGGAATTTAAATTCATAAGTCTAATCTATTTATATTCATCATTATTACTGATATACCTGGGCACATTTCTCCAACCTTCATTTACTTTTGCTTACCATTTCTGTTTCTTTTTAATGCTTTCTGCTTTTAAAAAGAAAAAAGCCAATCCTCCCCTTCAGACAAAAAATTAGCAAATCCTTAAGTTTAAAAAATTTTCTTCCACAATGGTGCCCATCATGTAATTTTTTTCTAGGCTTTTAATTCTGGAGTATTGTGGGTATATTTCTTCTTTTTAATTGTTCTTAAATAAATGGCTACAATAAAAACAAACTTCAGTAAGCTATTTAATCACCTTCAATTCAGGTATCTTTTGCAGCATTTCTTGGATTTTTCTCTCCTCCTACTTTATCTAAAACTATTGTCTATATGAGTCTTCATATAAGGTTTTGTATAAGTCTTTTTTAAGGCTTTCCGTGACTGAGAACATTTTTTTTATTATGCTGACATAGTTGAAAACAGTTTGGCTTAAAAATTCTATATATCAAATTACCGTTAAACCTTGGTTTACGAGCATAATTTGTTCCAGAAACACACTTATAATCCAAAGCGCTTGTATGTCAAAGCAAATTTCCTCATAAAAAATAATGGAAACTCTGGTGTTTCATTCCACAATTCAAAAATATTCACATAAAAATGATTACAATACTGTAATATAATACAAAATAATAAAGATAATACAAAATATAAAGAAAAAATATATTTTTCATATCACATAGGAGCATACTCAGGTTTATAATAAAACTTCAACAAATGACTGTTGAATTTATGTAAATAAGCAAGGCTTTATCTTATTCACATAATCAAGCTACTCAAATCCCCCAAAAAAGTATGGTGGATTATAGACAGCTTGAAAAAGAAAGACAACCAAGAATGAGCAAAGTCCTGGCCACTAATTGACTTTGAACATGTTACAAAGGCATTAGTATCTCTTAAAATTCCATAGATAATTCCATTGTGTGGCTAAGATTAAGTACCACACTCAAAAATTTGGAAAATGAGGGGTGGAGACACAACTGCCTGAAGTCAGATTGCCTCCACCTGTTTTGTTTTTGTCTTTGTTCTTGTTTTACTTCCTCAGAAAGAAAGAGGTGTTTCACTGTCCAAAATTCACTCTTAAGGATACTGGGGCAAGGGGCACCTGACTGGCTCAGTTGGTAGAGCATGTATGTGACTCTTATCTTGGGTCATGAGTTCAAACCCCACGTTGGGCATAGAGTTTGCTTAAACACATGCAGACATACACACACGCACACACACACACACACACACACACACACACAAAAGGATACTGGGAGAAGAGTCAAGAGTTCTGGGCAGGGATTTGGAGCCAGCACTGCTTGTCCCAAGATAATGGGGGGCAGGGAGAGAGAACAGTACTCCAGCTCTTCTTTTTCTATTTCATCTATTTTATCTTTTTCTATTTTATCCAACTGCTTTGTTGGGCTGCATCCTATCCAAGGCTAAAACCATCTGCACATGCACATGCACATGCACATGCACACACACACACTTCAACCAATTGCCAAGAAGGCAGCAGAGGCAATACCCCAGAGTTCTCTCACAGTGTTGTTCAGTTTCTTGTTCTGGTTCCTGGAGGTTGAAAATAGGAGAGGCTTCTAGCGGTTGAGCCAGTGTAGTATCTTGGTTGAAATTAGCATCAAAACAGTGTGTATTAAAACTATTCCCAAAAAAATGACACAAAATAAAAGTTTTGCATATAGGGGCACATGGATGGCTCAGTCAATTAAGCATCCAACTCTTGATTTCGGCTCAGGTCATGATCTCACAGTTCATGAGTTCAAGCCCCATGCATGGGGCTCTGCATGGACAGTGTGGAGCCTGCTTGGGATTCTCTTTCTCTCTCTCTGTCTCTGTCTCTCTCTCTCCTCTGTCCTTCCTTCACTTGTGTTTTCTATCTCAAAAAACAAAAACAAAAAAAAAAAAACAAGCTTTGCATATAATGGAAAACAGAGTTAAACTCTGGATTCAGATGAAGTTTTGAATACCTTGTGGGTGTTTGAATGTCATGCAAGATTCTTTGTTATATAATTCCTTGTTTTTTTTAGAACTGCCCTGCATATTGCAGGACATCAATCATTCCTGGCTCTTGCCTTTCCCTCTAAATCATAATATATTGTGCCAAAATGTGAAGGGTCTTGCAAGCCCTAATAAATTTGAACCTTATACTAAAAGTCAGTGGAAGATGCTAAAGGTTTTTAGTGAAGAAAAATACAAGGTTCAATTCAACAGTAGTGAACTAGACTGGGCAATGCTGTCAGTTGCTTAAAGAAGGCACCACCTTGGTGTCTCCATAGTATCAACAGAAATTAGTCAAGAGCGTGGCAAATAGCAGACAATAAATAAATGGGTAAACAGACATGAATGGAAAGAAAGAAAAGAGAGAAAGACAGAAAGAAAAGAACATAGAAAGCAGGAAGACCAGGAAGCAGGGCTAATACAACTATCTAATTAATTATTAAAGAAGACTCAAACTAAAGTAGTAATAGTGGAATAGTGAAAACTGGACAGATGAAAAATATTTAGAAGAAATAATCAATAGGTCCTATGAAATAGTATAATGTAGTAACCAGAACATGAATTCTGTAACCCAGCTAATCCCTGACTTAGGCAATAATTCCTTTTAAGCACAGAGAAGGCATAATAATATAGGAAGTTCAAAGATAAGGCTATTAAATTGTTCATTTCTGTAAGATATTCATAGTTTCTCAAACACATACATATTTTTCATACCACATAGGAACATATTCAGATATATAATAAAACTTCTATAAATCCCTGTTGAATTTATGTAAATAAGCAAGGCTTTATCTTATTTACGTAATCAAGCTACTCAAATCCCCCAGAAAAGTATGGTGGATTATAAAGAGCTTGAAAAAGAAAGACAACCAAGAATGAGCAAAGGCCTAGTCACTAATTAATTGACTTTGAACATCTTACAAAGGTTATAAATAATAGGGCTTTCATGATATAAAGAAAAAAAATTAAACACACAAAATATTTCTTGCAGCACTATTCACAATAGCCACTATACAGAAACAACCTAAGTGTTTGTCTACAGATGAATGGGTAAAGATGTGATACACACACACACACACACACACACACTCACACTGGAATATTATTCAGCTATGAGAAAGGAGAAAATCCTGCCATTTGCAGCAATATGGATGGAACTTGAGGACATTATGCTAAGTCAGATAAGTCAGACAGAGAAATAGTACTGTATGACATCACTTATAGATAGAATCTAAGAAAGACAAAGTTATAGAAACAGAGAGTAGACCGGTGGTTACCATGGGCTGGGGAGTGGGGACACTGGGGACACATTGGTCAAAGGTGACAAAAGAAAACAACAAGCAAAAATAACAAGAAAAGAATAACCAAAAACCACATTTATAAGATTAAAGTTACTGCAACTGAGGGTTGTGCTAGGGAAATGGTAACTAAACTCAGAAAGAGAAAAATCTTCTATTTTATTTATTTATTTTTGATGTTTATTTATTTTTGAGAGAGCATAAGCTGTGGAGGGGCAGAGAGAGAAGGACAGAGGATCTAAGTGGGCTCAGCACTGACAGCCAAGTAGGGCTTAAACTCACGAACCGCGAGATCATGACCTGAACCAAAGTCAGATGCTCAACCAACTGACTGAGCCTTCCAGATGCCCCGAGAAAAATCTTTTCGAGAAGTGAAACTATGATAAAACCCAAAAGGAAAACACAAGTATTCATGACAGGTTTTTCATGTCACATTTCCAGTTAGAAAATTTGTTTAATACATCTGGGCACAGAGCAAACAAATACAGGCTTTCAGTGGTATCAGAGAAAAACTGATATTGAGGATATTGAACAGGGAAACCTACTGCGTTATCAGATCTAACATACAGAAACAGCAGCAGATGAGAATTAAATATGGAATGTTCAAGAACTTGTGGCAAAGTTTTCGACAATGGGGCAGTCATAGCACTTTCAGTTGGCAAGGCTATCAAAATGATAAAGCAGTTTGTCTTAAGTTCCTTCCACGTCACCCTCCTTCCCTTGGAGTCCTAATCTCTCAGGTTCTCTGCCTTCTTGGGGCCCTTTCACCTCCTCCCTCCCATCCCCACTCCAGGGCCACCATTGGATAATCATGGATGATCTCCACTAAAATGTTACTTGATGATAGATTAATGTGTTTTCCATTTAAACAGAAAACACTTGTACAAATCCTTCTGTACAGCTAGACAAAGGCAGCTCGTACTGGGTGTTCAGCGAAAGGACTGGGAAGAGGTAGAGGTGGCAAGGAGGCTGGTCTCCAGGGGCCCTGAGAGACATACCTTGGGTGTTTTTGTTTCTTTGTTTGCTTTGCATGTATTCTGTAAAGAAGCATACACATGTCCTGCCATCCCCACGGAATATTTTATATCCTCATAGTCTAAAGGAAATTTAAGAGATTTGAATTAAACCTAGTATTCATCAACCCTCATCCCCATCATGATGGCATTATAAGTAGTGGAGAGAATTTTGACATCATGGATGGTTCTCTAGGTAATGGAAGACTAGAATGAAGGAAAAAAATGATTAAAAGAGAGAGATGAGATTAATGGAATAATAGACTAATATGGATGGTGAGAAGGTACATCTTTCAGTCTAACAGTACTTTAGAAACAATGATTTTGAAGGCTAAAGTAACATAGTGTAGAAAACAGAAAATACTTGGGGAAAGGTGGGAAATAACATAGATGGAGAAAAGCAAACAGAATGGAATAACCTTAAAATAAGAGTATTTATGTTTTTTAATAACTTACTGACAGCAGATCTTGATAAATGATGAAATGTTTCTTCCACTCCATTGTCTTCTCCCATACTTTGTGCCTCTTATCTATTCATAGGAGCAGAGCAGATGACTTTGTTCTCATCATATGAGTAATTGTGACTATTATTTGAGCAGATAAAGCTTTCTGGAATAAAAAGTTATATTATTTATTTGTAGATACTGCCACACGCAAGATGTATACACAAAACTCTGATAATATTTTACATCACATTTTGTAAAAATGATTAAAGTAATTTATAAATATGAATTAAACATCACAGAAGCTCCTATTAGCAATAGGGCTTTATTATTAATATGTAGACACCAACCATTGGTTATGACCTCTAAAGATCTCTTCTATAGTTCTCACAAATCTATTATAAACCTCTTCAATCACATGCATGACCAAAATATGTATTTACATAATTATTTGATAGTTGTTTTGAATCAAATTATCATTTCATAAAGATATCTGGGAAGTTATAAACCTATACAGTATTCTAAAATATTGCTCTCAAGTGCAATTTAGGATATATTTTTTTCTGCCTCTAATATTGTTTTAGTCTTCCTTGTTCTTCCAGAGCGCTGTTTCTGATTCTTCCTTTCCCCTGCCTCCTTTCCAGTGTTTATTTCCTCCCTTGATGTAATGTGCCATCTTTTAATTATTTTGTATCAAGTCCATCTGTAAAAGTTCTGTTCCTTTTTTTTTTTTTTTTTCTATTCTCTCAATCTAATACATTATCCTCTCTGGATCATCTATGTTTTGCTCTTTCGGTATTAGAGGATTACTAGTATTTGCAAATAATATCAGAAGCTGATGTTTGATTGTATTAAGCCAGGACCAAAACACGGAAGAGCAAGGGCCAGGGAAAGAGGCAAATAGGGTAATAAGTTCACAAGATTTCTGCTCTAAAATTATTTGAAACTTTCTTTCATTATATTTGATAATTTCCTACCTTACTAATTGCTCAAAAAATGTTTTTAAAAGAGAACATCACCTGTGTTAAGTGGTTGATAAAGTAAGGATACATATATTACGTTTTCCCTTGTCAGAATTTCAGTATTCAAAGAGCATCAGGATGTGTTCTATTATTGCTGTATAGCTTATTGGCTTTACCAGTTAAGTGTAGGTAATTGTCCTCTTCTAATTGTGCACAAAAGCAGTTAATACGTCTTCATCTCTTACAAACTTTTCTCTCAGCACTGCCTACACTTCCAGTCAAATTGTGTGTTTTGTAGGGCTTTAAGGGTCTTACTATATAACAGAATCTCCTTGATTAGAAAGAATCTCACTTAGCCAGAGGATACCGTGTTCATTTCCTAGGGCTACCATAAGAAAGTACCACAAACTCTGTGGCTTAAAACAGCAGAAATATATTGTCTCACAATTCTGAAGACTAAAAGTCTGAAATCAAGATGACAGCAATGCCATAATCTCTCTGAAGGCTGTAGGAAAGGATTCTTCCAGGCCTCTTTCTAGATTTTGGTAGAAGCTAGCAATCCTTGGCATTCCTTCATTTATGGCAGAATCGCTCCAATATCTGATTGACTTCTCATGGCCTTCTTCCTGTGTGTGTCTGTTTTCTCTTCTTATAAGCATTAGGGTCCATTTTAATCCAGTATGATCTCATCTTAATTTGATTACATTCTGCGAAGATCCTATTTCCAAGTAAGGTTACATTTATAGCTGCCAGGGTTAAGACTTTGTTGACACAATTCAACCCAAAACAGATACCTTTTCATTCTTTTCTCATTTGAAACCACAGTGATGAAATACCTAATATGATGTTATATATACTGTAGATGTTTAATTCACATTAGTTGATTTTGATTTCTACACTTATTAGTTATTTCAGTGGTAATGGTAGTAATAAGAAAAGCATCAGCGAAAAAGGATTTTTTGCTTTCACCTATAAAAAAACAGGTTGAAATACAAGTTTTAATAATGATGTGTTACTCAATATTTTATGTGTTGTTCAAATCATATTCTTGCTTTTATTTTTTAATATATTTCTGGAAACGCAGAAACCCATATAAAGTAAATTGAACCAGACTAAAATATCTAGGAATAAGTTGAGATACTGTCTTTATATGAAGTAAAATTAAGCCTATTTTAAAACAAAGTAATGCAACTCGGGCTTTGCTTGAATGGAGAGCAGATGTAAGATCTGAATATTCAATAACTGCTGAGCAGAAAGAGTAAACCTCTGGGTTTTGGGGGGGGGGGTTCCAGTTAATTATACTAATTAAAATTAGAACTTCCACCATTAAAATTACCTGCAGCTGTATGGTTCTTGCCGCTATTGTTATTGTACAGTGAAAACACTCCAACAGAGGACACCAAGAATTTCTCGTGATCTACACACCCACACAGTCTTGTCACTTTGGAAAGATTGTAGACAGCATAACTAATAAAGTTATTGTGCTCTTGTGAAAGAATAATAGCATGTTTGAAGAGAGTGTATTAACCCTGTTGTAAAGTGTTGATTGCACTCTATAGTAAAGGAAATGAAAGAACAAAGATAAAGTGTTTTTAATTCTTACCCTGTTTGCTCTTGCTTGTTTTATTTCATTTCAATTTACACCTATATTCCAGAACACTAAAAATGTATCACCAGCCTCAGAAGCAGTTTTATTTTTTCTACATGCTTTTGTAACAATTTGATGCTTTTAAGAACAGATATGTAAGCTAACTTAGGAAGTGATGAATAAGAAATATCGTCCAATCTCAAATAACTGTGAGCTCAATTTGCTATGTTTACTATAGTAAAAAAAGAAGAAAGGGAGAAAAAAGATGGAAGAGAGAGAAAGAAAAGAGAATCAGAGAGAGAGAGAGAGAGAAAACAGTTATTTTGATTTACTTTTTTGTTGTACCTTCTAAGATTTCTATTTACTGGGCCATAACAGTATCAAGTTGTAATACGGATTGTAAACTTTTGGAGAATATAGCAATAAACAAACAGTCAATATTTTTGAAACCTCAAATATGACATTAGAAATTTTTAATGATGTGCCAATCCTCATTAATGACTCTTAATGCAAATAATATGTGCATAAATATGAATATTCATCCAAATCCCCTAATATTCCCTATACATAAGGAGCAAGCTCTTTGGAAGGTGGATAGCATGAGAAGCAGAAGTAATGGAAATTATTTGGATATTGGGGTTTTTAAATTGAAAACAGTAAAGGAAATTTTTGAAATTTTAGTTTCAGAACTGTAGAGTTTATATTTATGCACTAATGCTACCTTTCTTAGATCATTTACATAAAAACAAGATATGCATGAAATAAGTAATATTTGCATATTGATTGCCTTTATACTCATTGTGGTATAACAAGTCTTTAGAGTATAACTCATGAGTATTGATGTATAAACATAAATTGGATTCCAGGTAAATGAAAAAAATATTCAAAGTTTACATTTGAAAGACTTTTTTAAACCAAAAATTATGGCAGGATGAAGCTCCACGGTTTTGAGTAGCAACTGATGAACATTTCATACATTATTTATTAGACATAAGTCAATATTTAAAAATCAGATAAAATTATATTTTATTGTTAATGAACATCATTTGAAATCATCCTTGTGTGGTGATCTAGTAAGTATAAAAACCACTTACCTTTTCTGAACTACTACTCTTAAGAACAGAGTTCCTGTAATTGCATTCCTATTTCTCTCTCTCTCTCTCTCTCTCTTTTTTAGATATATCTGTAAAGACATTTGGCATCTCATCAGCAAAAACAGCAGCTGGAGAAAGGCCTTCCTACGTGCTCTGTCAAGGGAATTGCAAGTTTAGGTGGGGTTTTAATACACATCAAGGATTTACTGACATAACGTAGATTGCATGCTTTCATTCTATTATTTGTGCCTTTCTCTTTTAATGGAAATGAAAACAATTATAGAGCAGAAAAGATAAAGCTACTCTTTGAGAGTACTGTATTATAGTCCATGAAGAGGTATAAACTGACAAATACATGCATAAGGTAGGTATTTACACATCACATGACACTAGTTAAACATAATTTCTATGTTCAAGTTTTGTGGGAAACATCTGTGAAAGTTGACCCAAGCCAACAAATCAATAACATTCTATGTAAGCAAAGGAAGTTTTTATTATCTTTTTTTTTTAATTCCAATTAACATTTTCCTGGAACTGCTAGTGATTATCTGGCATTTTTACATTTCTTTTTTTTTTTAATTTTTTAATGTTTATTTATTTTTGAGAGAGAGAGAGAGAGACCCATGAGTGGGTGAGGGGCAGAGAGAGGGAGACACAGAATCCAAAGCAGGCTCCAGGCTCTGAGCTGTCAGCACAGAGCCCAACATGGGGCTTGAACCCACGAACTGTGAGATCATGACCTGAGCAAAGTTGGGCGCTTAACCAACTGATCCATTCAGGTGCCCCTTGCCTTTTTACATTTCTAACATCATTAATAAATTGCTTATTTCATAAATTCCACACAATTTGGACTTTAAGAAAATTCAAATATTTTTAGACAAATATTCCCTGATTCTAATCCTGGAAGTTTCCTTCATAGTGTGCTGACCATTCTTCAATGTGGCAAATCCCATTCTGGTTGCTGTAGTCCTACATCAAACAGAAGCAATGATTCAACAAATTGAGAAACAAATCTCAATCTAAAAAGGAAAAAGGAGCTGTAAAAATGTAGTTGATAGAGTTCTGGCAAATATATGGGATGCGAACATTATCAAAGAGTCAAATTCCTCTGTGTTTGATTCATGCTTAATTAAAGAATCATAGAAATATAGAGATGGAAGTGGCCTCATCTGTCAAATCAACATTCATTTTATTTTAATATTTATTTATTTATTTATTTATTTATTTAGAGAGAGAGAGAGCGAGAGATAGAGCACGCATGCGTTTACAGGCATGAGTGGGCCAGAGGGAAAGAGAGTGAGAGAGAATCTTGGGCATGGAGCCAGACATGGGGCTTGATCTCACAACTGTGAGATCATGACCAGAGCTGAGATCAACAGTAAGACACTTAACCAACTGATCCACCCAGGTGCTCCTCAACATTAATTTTAAAGTAACTTTACATTAAAAATTTTTTTATTGTTTATTTATTTTTGAGAGAGAGAGAGAGTGCGCAAACAGGGAAGAGGCAGAGAGAGAGGGAGACATAGAATCCGAAGCAGGCTTCAGGCTCTGAGCCCAGCCTGACACAGGGCTCAAACCCATGAACTGCAAGATCATGACCTGAACCGAAGTTGGACGCATAACCAACTGAGCCACCCAGGTGCCTCTAAAGTACTACATTTTGAAATTAAGTCAAAATTTGGGGTGCCTGGCTGGCTCAGTCAGTAGAACATGCAACTCTTGATCTCAAGGTTGTAAATTCAAGCCCCACAGTGGGTATAGAGATTACTTAAAATAAAATCTTTAATTGGTGGGAAACCAAACTCATGCAGCCACTCCGGAAAACGGTATGGAGGCTTCTCAATAAGTTAAAAATAGAACTACTTTGTAGCCTAGCAATTGCACTACTAAATATTTAACCAAAGGATACAAAAATACTGATCTGAAGGGACATGTGCACCCCAATGTTTACATCAGCACTATCAACAATAGCTGCACTGATGAAAGGATAAAGTTGTGATATATATACACAATGGAATATTACTCAGCCATCAAGAAGAATGAAATCTTGCCATTTGCCACAACATGGATGGAACTAGAATTTATTCTGCTAAGTGAAATAAGTCAGAGAAAGACAAATACCATATAGTTTCACTTGTGTGGAATTTAAGAAACAAAACAGATAAACATAGGGGAGGGGAGAAAAATAAAATAAAATAAAAACAGAGAGGGAGGCAAGCCATAAGAGTCTCTTAACTATAGAGAACAAACTGAGGGTTCCTGGAAGGGAGTTGGGTGGGGGATGGGCTAAATGGATGATGGGTACTAAGAAGGTCACTTGCTGAGATGAGCACTGGATGTTATACGTAAGTGATGAATCACTAAATTCTACTCCTGAAATCGATATTACACTATATCTTAACAGACTTAAATAAAAACAGGGGCACCTGGGTGGCTCAGTCAGTTAAGCAACCAGTTTTGGCTCAGGTCACAATCTCACGGTTCATGAGTTCTAGCCCCACGTTGGGATATGTGCTGATAGCATGGAGCCTTTTTGAGATTCTCCCTCTCTATCTGCCTCTCCCCTGCTCTCACACTCTCTGCCTTTCTCAAAAATAAATAATAAATTAAAAACTTAGTAAATAAATAAATACATGGAAGAGGAAATAAAATTCTAAAGAATATACCTCCCAAAAATAAATAATAAATAACATCTTTAATTAATTTATTTATTACAATTAAGTCTTATTTCCTGTGTTATTTTAAGGAAACAGGTTTTATTTTAACTCAATCATAGATTGAACTCTTGCGTTCATTTCCACACCCTAAGAAAAGAATAAATCCGCAAAGACAAAGAGAATGAGAGAGAAGACAATGGCAGGTAAGAGATGTGAACAAGTTTTTAGAACATGAAAGCAGATGGAGAGTAATCAAAGTGGTGGAGCAAAATTAAGACGCAGTCTAAGCCCCACAAAGGAGAATATCAAAATATTAGCAGATTCACCCCTTAGAATCTCAGAAAGGCTTGGCCAACGGAGGCTCCCAATACTGGCCCAGGCAGAGGTGTGCCCTGGAGCCCATAGGCCCTCAGATCAGTTTCCCCCATTTCCCAGAAGGCCCTGGGTTCATTGTCAACCTCCAAAGCCACCAGCAATGAGTTGCAAATCCAAACACATTTGAGGAAAACCTCCAACATTTAACACAGAGAACAAAACAAAGTCTGATAATTTACCCTCTCTTCAGCAGTATATAGGAATGCTTATTTTTCTCATGTCTTCTTCAGTCTTGGATATTTGTAATCTGTTAAAATAAAATAATCTCATGTTAAGTGTCTTACCACAATAAATTAGTAGATAGATAGATGATAGGTAGATAGATAATAGATGATAGATAGATGGTAGATAGATAGATAGATAGATAGATAAGTTGAGGCAGAATGTTTGTATAAATTGCCTAAAGTCTAGTAAGTAATAAAATAGGTATAGGTGGGATCTGAACCTAGCTTGTTAGATTCCAGAGTTTATACTTTTAGCAACTTATATATTTTTTAAAATGTGAATTCCAAAATTATTCTCCAATTTATGGTTTGTTCTCTGAACTCCAATATTGGTAAAGATGTTGGTTTATTGCTGTTTATTTTTATTTTTTAAAAAAGATCTTATTTTTAAGTAATCTCTCCATCCAACATGGGGTTCAAACTTTCAACCTCAAGATCAAGAGTCATGTGCTCAACTAACTGAGCAAGTCAGGCACCACGGCTTAATGCTATTTTAGATGACTTATTTTTGAAATCCAAATGTGTCCATCTTTTTTTTAATTGTTAACAATTAATTTTATTCTTTTTTTTTTTTTTTAATTTTTTTTTTTTAATTTTTTTTTTTTAAACGTTTATTTATTTTTGAGACAGAGAGAGACAGAGCATGAATGGGGGAGAGTCAGAGAGAGGGAGACACAGAATTGAAACAGGCTCCGGGCTCTGAGCTGCTAGCACAGGGGCCCGATGCGGGGCTCGAACTCACAGACCGCGAGATCGTGACCTGAGCCGAAGTCGGCGCTCAACCGACTGAGCCACCCAGGCGCCCCTAATTTTATTCTTTTTTGCCCAGCTTTTTGAAAAAACAAACTTTCCACATCAAGACTATATCAAATACTCTCTCATAGTTCCTCCCAATAATGTTATAACTTGATGCATTTGAAATTTACTTTTATTGATAGGCCATTTTCTAATAATATCTATTAAATAATTTAGTCTTTCCACACTGGATTTAAAATGTTTCTCTCTTTCTTTTGTTTTCTGTATTCTATATAAATATTCATTTATATATTCATGTTAGGTCTCAGTAAAAACAATTTTTAAAACCTAAACTATCAGAAGAAAATTTAACAACATCGCTTGCCAAATGACAAATAATTCATTATCTTTAGTTTTAAAAAAGTTTGTATTTTCAAATAATTATGGAGTCACAGGAAGTTGCAAAGGTAGTACAATGAGATTTCATGTCCCATTCATCTAATTTCTTCAGTGGTTACATCTTACCTAACTATAGTACAATAGAAAACCAGGAAACTGACATTGGTACATTGTTTGGGTATAGTTCTTTGTCACTTTATCATGCATAAAATTTCACATAATCATCAGAACTATTTCATCACCTCTAAGATCTCCCTCTGGCTACCCCTTTATTCACATTTATCCCATATTCCTTACCATCTCTAACCCTAAAAGAAGACTAATCTAGTTTCCATTTCTATAATTTTTTATTTGCAAATGTTATATAAATGGAATCATACAATATGCAACCTTTGAATTTGGCTCTTTAAACACAGCATAATGCTTTTGAGATCCATCCACATTGTCACATATGGCAATAATTCATGCCTTTTTATTGCTGAATCGTATTCCACGTAAAACCTTGGATTGTGAGTAACTTGTTCTGAGAGTGTTCCACAAGACGAGCAAACATTTCTTATAAATTAACTTGATAAATGAGCAATGTTTTGCAATACGACTAGTACATGATGCTGAACGTTACATGATCACAACTGAGCCAATGGTTCTCTCTCTCTCACTGCAGGATTGTGGGTGATCGTCTCCTATGCTCAGATGCTCAGTTTCAGGCTGCAGTGTTCGACAGAAATCCGTGATTTTTCAGACTATTGGAAGGTGCCCACAACTGGCACTCGTGTATTTTTTGTCACTTCAAAGCACCCGTGGACAGTCCTCACTTTTCCATACAAGAGTAAGCTTAGGAATGCTTTGCTCCATTCTAGGTCAGGCTGCCTGCAGATATAGACCCTCTCCTGTGCTGCCTTATTGCCAGTTACATTAATTACAGTATATAGCAGGAGTTTCTTAATACTGTGCTGTAGTCAATATCCACGCGAGCATATACAATGGCCCCCATGCAGAAAAATGTTGAAAAGAAAGGTGGTAAGAAGAAGGAGATGATTACTATAGAAGTTAAGAAGAAAATCTTTGAGAAGTACGAATGATGTACACGAGTGGCCAAATTGTAAGATTTTATAGAAGTCTATGTCTGCATCTCATCTGCAGAGGAGGAGGAGAAAAAGGCAGAGATATCCCTCACTTCAAATGAGTTTAGAGAGATGTGTAAAATATGGGAAACAGTGTAAAAGTTTTTAGAAAATCACCACCTGAATAAGGCTGTAGCAGTGTAAGCAATGTTATCTGTTTAATGACAATGGAACGTCATATTTCTGTGAAATCCTC
Source organism: Panthera leo (assembly GCF_018350215.1). Lineage (NCBI taxonomy): Eukaryota > Metazoa > Chordata > Mammalia > Carnivora > Felidae > Panthera > Panthera leo. The sequence goes on along the minus strand of NC_056683.1, from coordinate 115,358,216 downwards.
CAAAAGGAGGCAAAAGCAAGTGTTACTAGAAGGTTCTTTGTTAAAGTTGCACAAAAAGAAAAAAGATTACACTGAGCCAATAGATAGCAGTGATTCTGTTAGTGTCAGTGAAAATCAACCTACACAATAATCCTCCTCTCTCTTGTCTCCCTCACACCAGCCACAAAGGTTTTCAAAGGTAAGTGCAGGTTAATTTGTTTATTCGAAGACAAATTCTGTTTTCCTTTATCTGGACATTTCTTTTATTTTTTCTTTTTTATCTTTTCTTTCTTTTCTTTTCTTTTCTTTTCTTTTTTTTTTTTAATTAGGCTCTACACCCAACATGGGGCTTGAACTCACAACCCTGAGACAAAGAGTCTACTCTACCAACTGAGCCAGCCATGTGCTTCTGCACATTTCCTGATTTCCACTTTATTCTTGAAGCATATATCTGCTGGATGTAGACTTATGAGTTAATAGTCCTTTTCTTTAACTACTTGGAAAAGTACTGTGCCACATTCTTGTGGTCTTCATGGTTTCTGATGAGAAATCTGTGAAAAGTCATTTCTCTTTTTTCTTTCAAGAGGTTTTCTTTGTCTTTTTCTTCAGAAGTTTGACACTGATGTGGCTTTGTGTGGTTTTTCTTTGTGTTTGTCCAATTCACATTTCACTCACCCCCTTGAATCACTCTACATTTACATTAAGAATTGAATTTGCAGTTAGTAACGTTCTCAGAAAGAAAATTCTAGTCCTAAGTAGCTTCACTGGTGAATTCCACCAAACATTTATTGAATATCTACTACCAATTCTCCACATAATGTTTCAGAGAATTAAAGGGGAAAAAAATACTCCCTATGTCATTCTGTGACATTAGCACTATTATGCTAACACCAAAACCAGACAAATATTTATGAAGGACATAGATGAAATCTTAAAATAGTTGCAAATTTTTAATCAATCATACATAAATCAATCATATATTTCACCATATTAACAGACTAAGAAAAAAAAAAACTGTGAACATCTCAATTAATTCAGAAAAAAAATCCCCTTGGCAAAATCTAACGTTCATTCCTAGTAAAACTTAACTGACTAGGAATAGAAGGAAAATCTTCAACCTAATAAAGGTTATAATCTACAGTTAACCTGAAGCTACTTTAAATAAAATGTTGAATGCTTTCTGATTAAGATATGGAATAGGTAACATTGTATTAAACAGAGAAAGAATTCTTCCACCTTCGTATCAGGAACAAAGCTGGGCTGACTGCCTCACCACTGCTATATAACACAGAACTAGAGGTTCTATGTAGGGCAAGACAAGAAAATAAAATAAAAGGAATTCTGAGTGGAAAGGAAAAAGTACAATTATATATACTCTCAATTTACACGGTGATATGAAGAAAATCTTTTAGAATTTACAAAAAAGCTAGTAGAATCAATAAGTTAGTTAAGCAATTTGAAGTATATAAGATCAAGATATAAATTCGATTGTATATCTCTATGCTAGTAATGAATAGTCAGAAGTTTGAAGCTTAAAATAGCATTTACAATTGCATAAAATATATAAAATCATTAGGAATAAATCTGACCGAGGTTGTGCAAGACATGAACACTAAAAATTTCAAAACAATGCTAAGAGAAATAAAAGATCTAAACAAATGGAGAGACATATTATGTTCATGAATCAGAAGTTCAATATTGTTAAGATGTCAATTCTCCCCAGATTCAATGCGGTTTCAATGAAAAATTCCAGCTTTGTTTTGTAGAAAGTGAGAAGTTGATTCTAAAATTTATCTGGAAATTTAAGGAACTTGGAATAATCAAAACAACTTTTGAGAAAGAGGAATAAAGCTGGAAGAATTAAATCACATATTCTCCAGATAATCTACAGGTATGGTAATCAAGACAGTTTGCTAATGGTATAAAAATAGAAATATTTTTGGGTGGCTCATTTGGTTGTGTCCAGCTTTGGCTCAGGTCATGATCTCACAGTTCGTGAGTTCAAGCCCCGCATCAGGCTCTGTGCTGACAGCTCAGAGCTTGGAGCCTGCTTCGGATTCTGTGTCTCCCTCTTTCTCTACCCCTCCCCTGCTTGTTCTCTCTCTCTGTCTCTCTCTGTCTCTCTCATTCTCTCTCAAAATCAATAAATAAACATTAAAAAAAAAAATAGAAATATAGACCAAAGGAAGAAAATACAGAGTATAAAGATAGATACACATATATATGGCCAATTGTGTTTTGACAAAGGTGCAAAGGGAATTCAGTGGAGAAAGTATACTCTCTTCATCAAATGATAGTCGAATAATTATATACCCATATTCTGTAAAAAGGGTACCTCAATCCAAACTGCACATCATATACACAAAACAAATCAAAATGCATCACAGACCTAAATGCAAAACATAAAATTTTAAAGATTTTAGAGGAATCATAGAAAATTTATGACATTGGGTTAGGCAAAGTCTTATTAGATAAAATACTGAAAGCATCAAACATAAAACAAAACCCCCAAAAATTGTAAATTAGAGTTAATCAAATTAAAAATTTCTGCTTTTCAAAAGATACTGATAAGATGATGAAAAGAGGAGACTAAGGAAGAGGAAGATGGTGGCGTAGGAGGACGCTGGGCTCACTGCGCATCCTGCTGATCACTTAGATTAACCTACACCTGCCTAAATAATCCAGAAAACAGTCAGAAGACTAGCAGAACGGAGTCTCCGGAGCCAAGCGCAGACGAGAGGCCCAAGGAGGAGGGTAGGAAGGACGGAGAGGTGGTGCGCCCTCCACGGACTGGTGGGAGGGAGCGAGGGCGGAGGGGCGGCCCGCTGGCCAAGCAGAGCCCCCGAGTTTGGCTTGCAAAAGTGGAGGGGCCGGACAGAGTGTGTTCTGACAGCAAGAGGGACTTGACATCTGGAAGGTTATAAGCTAACAGCTCTGCTAGGAGAACCAGAGGGCTGGAGGACAACGGGAAGGAGAGTTGCTGAGCCCCGGATGACAGGGCTCAGTTTGGCAGGGAACAAAGGCGCTCACCAGCACCATCTCCCTTGCCCATCCCCCAGCCAAAATCCCAAAGGGAACCGGTTCCTGCCAGGGAACTTGCTTGCACCACGCAAACACCCAAAGCTGTGCTTCCCTCCGGCGGGTCTGACTCACTCCTGGTGCTGCAGGGCCCCTCCCGAAGTGGATCTCTGAAGGAAAAGCGAGCTGAGCCTACCCCTCCCACCCCTGTGCACCTTGCCGATCCACCCCAGCTAATATGCCAGATCCCCAGCACCACAAGCCTGGCAGTGTGCAAGTAGCCCAGATGGGCCACGCCACCCCACAGTGAATCCCGCCCCTAGGAGAGGGGAAGAGAAGGCACACACCAGTCTGACTGTGGCCCCAGCGGTGGGCTGGAGGCAGACATCAGGTCTGACTGTGGCCCCGCCCACCAACGCAAGTTATTCAAGACAGCACAGGGAAGTGCCCTGCAGTTCTATCCAAAATGACAAAACGGAAGAATTCCCCTCAAAAGAATCTCCAGGAAATAACAACAGCTAATGAACTGATCAAAAAGGATTTAAACAATATAACAGAAAGTGAATTTAGAATAATAGTCATAAAATTAATCGCTGGGCTTGAAAACAGTATAGAGGACAGCAGAGTATCTATTGCTACAGAGATCAAGGGACTAAGGAACAGTCAGGAGGAGCTAAAAAATGCTATAAATGAACTGCAAAATAAAATGGAGATGACCACGGCTTGGATTGAAGAGACAGAGGAGAGAATAGGTGAACTAGAAGATAAAATTATGGAAAAAGAGGAAGCTGAGAAAAAGAGAGATAAAAAAATCCAGGAGTATGAGGGGAAAATTAGAGAACTAAGTGATGCACTAAAGAGAAATAATCTATGCATAATTGGTATTCCAGAGGAGGAAGAGAGAGGGAAAGGTGCTGAAGGTGTACTTGAAGAAATCATAGCTGAGAACTTCCCTGATCTGGGGAAGGAAAAAGGCATTGAAATCCAAGAGGCACAGAGAACTCACTTCAGAAGTAACTTGAATCGATCCTCTGCACGATGTATCATAGTGAAACTGGCAAAATACAAGGATAAAGAGAAAATTCTGAAAGCAGCTAGGGATAAACATGCTCTAACATATGGAGGGAGACCTATAAGACTTGTGACCAATCTCTCTACTGAAACTTGGAGGCCAGAAGGGAATGGCAGGAGATCTTCAATGTGATGAAGAGAAAAAATATGCAGCCGAGAATCCTTTATCCAGCAAGTCTATCATTTAGAATAGAGGGAGAGATAAAGGTCTTCCCAAAAAACAAAAACTGAAGGAATTCGTCACCACTAAACCAGCCCTACAAGAGATCCTAAGGGGGATCCTGTGAGACTAAGTACCAGAGACATCACTACAAGCATGAAAGCTACAGACATCAAAATGACTCTAAACCCGTATCTTTCTATAATAACACTGAATGTAAAAAGACTAAATGCACCAACCAAAAGACATAGGGTATCAGAATGGATAAAAAAATAAGACTCATCTGTTTGCTGTCTACAAGAGACTCATTTTAGACCTGAGGACACCTTCAGATTGAGAGTGAGAGGATGGAGAAATATTTATCATGCTACTGGAAGTCAAAAGAAAGCTGGAGTAGCCATACTTATATCAGACAAACTAGACTTTAAATTAAAGGCTGTAACAAGAGATGAAGAAGGGCATTATATAATAATTACAGGGTCTATCCATCAGGAAGAGCTAACAATTAGAAATGTCTATGCACCAAATATGGTAGCCCCCAAATATATAAAACAATTACTCACAAACATAAGCAGCCTTATTGATAAGAATGTGGTAATTGCAGGGGAATTTAACACTCCACTTGCAGAAATGGATAGATCATCTAGACACACGGCCAATAAAGAAACAAGGGCCCTGAATGATACATTGGATCAGATGGACTTGACAGATATATTTAGAACTCTGCATCCCAAAGCAACAGAATATACTTTCTTCTCGAATGCACATGGAACACTCTCCAAGATAGATCACATACTGGGTCACAAAACAGCCCTTCATAAGTTTACAAGAATTGAGATCATACCATTCATACTTTCAGGCCACAATGCTATGAAGCTTGAAATCAACCACAGGAAAAAGTCTGGAAAACCTCCAAAAGCATGGAGGTTAAAGAACACCCTACTAACGAATGAGTGGGTCAACCAGGCAATTAGAGAAGAAATTAAAAAATATATGGAAACAAACGAAAATGAAAATACAACAATCCAAATGCTTTGGGATGCAGAGAAGGCAGTCCTGAGAGGAAAATACATTCCAATCCAGGCCTATCTCAAGAAACAAGAAAAACCCCAAATACAAAATCTAACAGCACACCTAAAGGAAATAGAAGCAGAACAGCAAAGGCAGCCTAAACCCAGCAGAAGAAGAGAAATAATAAAGATCAGAGCAGAAATAAACAATATAGAATCTAAAAAAACTGTAGAGCAGATCAAGGAAACCAAGAGTTGGTTTTTTGAAAAAATAAACAAAATTGATAAACCTCTAGCCAGGCTTCTCAAAAAGAAAAGGGAGATGACCCAAATAGATAAAATCATGAATGAAAATGGAATGATTACAACCAATCCCTCAGAGATACAAAAATTATCAGGGAATACTATGAAAAATTATATGCCAACAAATCGGACAACCTGGAAGAAATGGACAAATTCCTAAGCACCCACACACTTCCAAAACTCAATCAGGAGGAAATAGAAAGCTTGAACAGACCCATAACCAGCAAAGAAATTGAATCATTTATCAAAAATCTCCCAACAAATAAGAGTCCAGGACGAGATGGTTTCCAGGGGACTTCTACCAGACATTTAAAGCAGAGATAATACCTATCCTTCTCAAGCTATTCCAAGAAATAGAAAGGGAAGGAACACTTCCAGACTCATTCTATGAAGCCAGTATTACTTTGATTCCTAAACCAGACAGAGACCCATTAAAAAAAGAGAACTGCAGGTCAATATCCCTGATGAATATGGATACAAAAATTCTCAATAAGATACTAGCAAATCGAATTCAACAGCATATAAAAAGAATTATTCATCATGATCAAATGGGATTCATTCCTGGGATGCAGGGCTGGTTCAACATTCGCAAATCAATCAACGTGATACATCACATTAATACAAGAAAAGATAAGAACCATATGATCCTGTCAATCGATGCAGAAAAGGCATTTGACAAAATTCAGCACCCTTTCTTAATAAAAACCCTTGAGAAAGTCGGGATAGAAGGAACATACTTAAAGATCATAAAAGCCATTTATGAAAAGCCACAGCTAACATCATCCTCAATGGGGAAAAACTGAGAGCTTTTTCCCTGAGATCAGGAACACAACTAGGATGTCCACTCTCACCGCTGTTGTTTAACATAGTGTTGGAAGTTCCAGCATCAGCAATCAGACAACAAAAGGAAATCAAAGGCATCAAAATTGGCAAAGATGAAGTTAAGCTTTCACTTTTGCAGATGGCATGATATTATACATGGAAAATCCGATAGACTCCACCAAAATTCTGCTAGAACTGATACATGAATTCAGCAAAGTTGCAGGATACAAAATCAATGTACAGAAATCAGTTGAGTTCTTATACATTAAGAATGAAGCAACAGAAAGAAAAATAAAGAAACTGATCCCATTCACAATTGCACCAAGAAGCATAAAATACCTAGCAATAAATCTAACCAAAGATGTAAAAGATCTGTATGCTGAAAACTATAGAAAGCTTATGAAGGAAATTGAAGAAGATATAAAGAAATGGAAAGACATGCCATGCTCATGGATTGGAAGAATAAATATTGTCAAAATGTCGATACTACCCAAAGCTATCTATACATTCAATGCAATCCCAAGCAAAATTGCACCAGCATTCTTCTCGAAACTAGAACAAGCAATCCTAAAATTCATATGGAACCACAAAAGGCCCTGAATAGCTAAAGTAATTTTGAAGAAGAAGACCAAAGCCGGAGGCATCACAATCCCAGACTTTAGCCTCTACTACAAAGCTGTCATCATCAAGACAGCATGGTATTGGCACAAAAACAGACACATAGACCAATGGAATAGAATAGAAACCCCAGAACTAGACCCACAAACGTATGGCCAACTCATCTTTGACAAAGCAGGAAAGAACATCCAATGGAGAAAAGACAGTCTCTTTAACAAATGGTGCTGGGAGAACTGGACAGCAACATGCAGAAGGTTGAAACTAGACCACTTTCTCACACCATTCACAAAAATAAACTCAAAATGGATAAAGGACCTGAATGTGAGACAGGAAACCATCAAAACCCTAGAGGAGAAAGCAGGAAAAGACCTCTCTGACCTCAGCCGTAGCAATCTCTTACTTGACACATCCCAAAGGCAAGGGAATTAAAAGCAAAAATGAACTACTGGGCCCTTACGAAGATAAAAAGCTTCTGCACAGCAAAGGAAACAACCAACAAAACTAAAAGGCAACCAACGGAATGGGAAAAGATATTTGCAAATGACATATTGGACAAAGGGCTAGTATCCAAAATCTATAAAGAGCTCACCAAACTCCACACCCGAAAAACAAATAACCCAGTGAAGAAATGGGCAGAAAACATGAATACACACTTCTCTAAAGAAGACATCCGGATGGCCAACAGGCACATGAAAAGATGCTCAACGTCGCTTCTTATCAGGGAAATACAAATCAAAACCACACTCAGATGTCACCTCACGCCAGTCAGAGTGGCCAAAATGAATAAATCAGGAGACTATAGATGCTGGCAAGGATGTGGAGAAACAGGAACCCTCTTGCACTGTTGGTGGGAATGCAAACTGGTGCAGCCATTCTGGAAAACAGTGTGGAGCTTCCTCAAAAAATTAAAAGTAGACCTACTGTATGACCCAGCAGTAGCACTGCTAGGAATTTACCCAAGGGATACAGGAGTACTGATGCATAGGGGCACTTGTACCCCAATGTTTATAGCAGCACTCTCAACAATAGCCAAATTATGGAAAGAGCCTAAATGTCCATCAACTGATGAATGGATAAAGAAATTGTGGTTTATATACACAATGGAATACTACATGGCAATGAGAAAGAATGAAATATGGCCCTTTGTAGCAACGTGGATGGAACTGGAGAGTGTTATGCTAAGTGAAATAAGCCATACAGAGAAAGACAGATACCATATGGTTTCACTCTTATGTGGATCCTGAGAAACATAACAGAAACCCATGGGGGAGGGGAAGGAAAAAAAAGAGGTTAGAGTGGGAGAGAGCCAAAGCATAAGAGACTCTTAAAAGCTGAGAACAAACTGAGGGTTGGAGGAGGGTGGTGATGGGTATTGAGGAGGCACCTTTTGGGATGAGCACTGGGTGTTGTATGGAAACCAATGTGACAATAAATTTAAAAAAAAAAAAGATGATGAAAAGATAAGCCAGAGACTGAGAGAAAATATGTACTTGTTCTGTATTTGGTAGACTTCTATCCAAAGTATATTTAAAAACACTAAAATCTCATTGATAAAACAACAAACAAATTGAAAATGGGTATAAGAAAAATTAAGCTGGAGCATCCTTTATGTATAACCAGAAAGTGAAGAGGTGCTCAGAACACTGATGAAGGCATGTCAAAATGATGCATAAAACAAGCTGAAAGAGCTCCCAATATCCAATTTGAGCAATATCACAATTTGAGCAATAACAACAAAAAAGAAATACGGCTTTATAACCCAAAGTGTAACATAAATTTTCATGAGTCAGTCCATGTTAATATAAACAAATGATTAAATAAATAAATGAAAGAAAAAAGGCAAGTTGCCTATGCAGAACTTCAAGTAATGTATATAAATACTTCACCCTCTAGAGAGAGTGTAACTTCCCACTTATTAAGTGTGGTCTGCACATAGTGACTTCTTTGCAAGGAGTACAGTATGGAAAGAAGGCAGGAGGAGAGTAAACCTACAGTGAAGAACTCTATCAAACACTACCTTTGTTAGGTGATCAAGGTTAACATCAATAGTGATAAATCAAGTTTATAGTATGTATTGTTGATATGATATGATGAAAATGGTACTTTACCTTTTGTCATCTTTTCCAAAAAAAACTACAATCCTAGTCTAACCATGAGAAAAATACCAGACAAATTCAATTAGAGGAGCATTCTATGAAATGCCTGGTCCATACTCTCAAAATCATCCATTGAGGGATGCCTGGCTGGCTCAGTCGGTAGAGGATGCAACTCTTGATCTTGGAGTTGTGAGTTCAAGCCCCAGATTGGGTGTAGAGGTTACTTTAAAAAATCTTTAAAAATGTTTTCCCATTGAAAACAAGGAAAATCTTAGTTATGATTATTAATTATGATATGATATCCTAGATGGGATCCTTGAATAAATATGGGACATTGGGTAAAAACTAAGGAAATCCGAAAAGAGTATGGATTTTAATTAATGACGTTGAATCAATATTGGTTCATTACAAAAAAGGTACCATACTACTCTAAAATGTTAAAAGAAACTGGCACAGAGGATGTGTATACCATTTTCTTAATTTTCCTATATATCTAAAACTGTTCTGAAAAATGAAGTCTATGTTTAAAGGACGGATATAAATTTTGAAAAAAACACTTCACTAGATAAGATATACGGATGGAAAATAGTTCCATGAAAAGATTCTTGACATTACTAGTCAGTAGAAAAATGCAAATTAAAATCACACTTGGATTTTGTTGGAGACCACGACACACGTATTTGAAAGTCCCAGACCAAAAGTCTGACCGTACCAAATGAGGAAGATGCAAACTAACTAGAATTCCCCGACACTGCTGACGGAAATGTGAAATGGTACCAACTGCTTTGAAAAACACTGTGGCAGTTCCTTGAAAAGTTAAATATACACATGCCAGATGATCCATCTATTCCACTTCTGGATATTTACTAAAAAAATGAAAGCATATGTCTCTACAAAAACTTATACAAATATGTTCACAGCAGTTTTATTTGTAATATCCAAAACCGCAATGGAGCCAAACTGATTCATGAACAAGTAAATTGATAAAGAAATTGTGGCTATCCATGCTGTCAGTCTAGTCAACATTAAAAGGAATAAACTATTAATGCACAGAACAGCGTGGATGGATTTCAAAATAATTAGACCTAGTGAAATAAGTCAATCAAAAAAGGAGTACACATTGTATGATTCTGTTTTATATAAAATCATAGAAAATGCAAACTAATCTACAGTGACAGAAAGCGGATTAGTGGTTGTCTGATGAACAGGAGTGAAGAGAAGGCCAGGAGGAGTAAGAGGAAGGGGTGACAAAGAATCTCAAAGAAACTTCTGGGGGTGATGGATATGTTCATTATCTTGATTGTGTTGATGTTTTCACAAGTGTATACATAATGTCAAAATTTATTGGATTGTGTACTTTAAATATATGCAGTTTATTATATGATATTTTCATCCATCTGAGGTGATTTGGAAATTTTACTAAGTTAGAGAAGCTTACTTTCAAATTCCTATTTTTCTAGCCAGACTAAATGTCATTAATATACGAACTATGTTTGCTTAATTAATGTCATCCTATTACCACTTGATCAAGTGCTAATAGCACTTTTAGAATTGAAGACAAAAGTTCATTACAATAGTTTTAAATAGGGCAGTATTTATGTGTTTACCTTCCACATGAAAAAAAAAAGCATTACACTACAAGAAAAGAGCTCCACATGCATCAGTGTTCCTTAAAGATAATATTCATTTGAAGGAAGGAAGAGCGAATGAGAGGGAAGAAAGGAAGAAGTAAGTGAGGGAGGGAGGAGGAAAAGGAGAGAGACAGGGAGGGAGGGGAGAAGGGAAGAAAGGACCTATATAGATTCCTCCCCCCCCCAAAATTATCTTTTTGCATTAATAACTTGACTCCTGCAATCCCACATATAGAACATAAAATGTTTTCTTTTATCACCAAAGAAAGGAAATATAAATATTCTGGGTATGTATGAGATATGGTACTAAATGGGAGTTAAATGGACCAGTACAGTAAACAATTACATGATTCACAGAGCAGGGTGGCAAAACACTAAGAGCCATCTATCAAAAACTTTGCAAACAGCTGGATCATAAGAGAAACTCATAGGACTGATAGCAGAACACAGCGCTGGGCATCTGCTTTTGGCAATGAGTTGATAAAATGAAACTAAGGTTTACCTAGTTGCATTTAAATAAGATCGCCTAGATTGAGTATTCTATTTCCCTCCCTGACAAGAAACCATTTATTTTTGTTTGTTTGTTTTAAACGAATAATCCTGTTTGAAATCTAGTGTTCTCTGCTGCTCTCTAATAAAAACCACTCTAATTCCACTTTTAATAGTTCACAAAGGGGCCTTGGATTATTAACCTTTGATCAATTTCTAAACATAACTGACCTTTAATATAATCCAATTTTATTGAATTTTTAAAAATAGAAATAAGGAAGAAAAATTGAGAACCAATACAACAAAGCAATTCTGAAGGAAGCTCTACTGTCTTTTTCCTGAAAACCATGGGGCAAGATGTGTATCAAAGTTAAAAACTTTTAGAATTCTAGAACAGTGATGTGTTACATATACCATATATTACGTACTTCCACAGTGGGATCTGGGGAAGCACTGAAATCAAAGATATAGCTATTTTTGGAGGGAAATGTGTTAATATCCATGAATGTGTCAAATAGAGATTATAAATAACCTCATGTTTAACTAGGTTTTGCCGCCATATGAGTTTCAAAACACCTTTTGGTATTCAGATCATTTTGGATTTCCAATTTGCAGATAAGACATTATGGATTCAATTTTATAATTTCAATATGTTGAAGAGAAGAAAATTGTTACATAAAACTGGAGAAGATGGGCTGAAGTATGAAAAAATATATGCACACATTTAATAGATTCCCATTAACTTTTAAAGTGCTGATAATATAGATAGATGGCTGTTAGATTTCAACTATTGTACTTCAGTTTTATTTTTCCAGAGTTTAACAGAATGGCCATGTAGTTTCTGAAAGTGTGGCTGTGGATCATGAAACCAATGTTATTTTTAGAGGAAAAAGCTCAAGAATTACAAATAGGGGTGTGGTAGGTAGAATTATCAAAATTGTAATATATCATATTTAAGATAGTATACTTAAAATATACTTTATACAGACTTCTTATATTTAAGATAGTAAATTATATTCCCCTTACATTGGCACCTCATTACAATAGTATCATCAGGTTCTATGTAGAACAACCTTTAGGTCATCATATGAGATGTTTTTTGTTTTTTTTTTAATTTATTTTTTTAACATTCTATTTATTTTTGAGACAGAGAGAGACAGAGCATGAACAGGGAAGGGTCAGAGAGAGGGAGACACAGAATCTGAAACAGGCTCCAGGCTCTGAGCTGTCAGCACAGAGCCCCGACGCGGGGCTCGAACTCACAGACCGCGAGATCGTGACCTGAGTCGAAATCAGCCGCTTAACCGACTGAGCCACCCAGGCGCCCCATGAAATATTTTAGGTCTAAATTTAGTATATTGAACACTGAAGTCCAACTGACTTCTGTTTTATCTGAAACTTTTGAATGAATGAATGAATAATGAATAAATAAATAAATAAATAAATGAAAGGAAGGAAGGAAAAATAGATTTCATTCTGGGAATAATATATTAGACATCCCACGTATTATGGTAGGACTTGTTAGCTCAACCTTCCTGCTTAAATATGCACTTACTTAATTTCAGCATAGCTTATATATGTAATATTATTTTTCAGAAACTTGAATTTTGCTCAGGTTCAATTGGACTTATGTAACAAATTGAAAAGAAATTCTGAGTACATAAAGTAGTCTGAGTATATATGAAGGTAAAGTACCATTAAAATGTCATGTACTTGGGGCGCCTGGGTGGCGCAGTCGGTTAAGCGTCCGACTTCAGCCAGGTCACGATCTCGCGGTCCGTGAGTTCGAGCCCCGCGTCAGGCTCTGGGCTGATGGCTCGGAGCCTGGAGCCTGTTTCCGATTCTGTGTCTCCCTCTCTCTCTGCCCCTCCCCCATTCATGCTCTGTCTCTCTCTGTCCCAAAAATAAATAAAAAACGTTGAAAAAAAAAAAAAAAAAATGTCATGTACCCATTCCCATACCTCAGCAAGTATGAATTGTGTTATTCTGTGAATCATCTAATGAGTAAGTCTTTCTCTTCATTTGTTAACATTTCATCCCTCAAATTTCAAAATGTTTACCCATATAAACAAAATCATTATGATTAATTTCAAAATGTAGTAGACAAACAGCTTTCTGTTAAACATGACCACGTAAGTGTAGCTGAGGTTAAGTAAAGAAAGAGAAAAATAGATTAAAACACCACCACCACCACTCTGTGCCTGACTTATGTGAAGTTACTGCACATACATAATTATTATTTACTTTTCAGCACAATAACCTCAGATTTGTACTATTATATATTTTATAGATAAGGTGAAGAAATTTCCCCAGGTCACAGATATGTAGTTTTTCTGTCTCTAGATGGCTAGCCTTTTCTTTCTTTTGGACTACTTCCTTTTTCCTGATCCAGCAAAAGATTAAGTGAACAGAACCACATGGGTGTATATATATATATATATATATATATATATATACACACACACACATATATATGTGTATATATATATATATATATTTTAATGCCATGAGCTGGATAGAATTCTCAACCATTAAAGTATTCTGCTAAAACATCAAAGTATATAGATTCTCCCCCAAATGTTTCTGGCAACAAGCCTATCTGATCACTCCAGAGTGACACCAAGTAGAGTATGAGAAGTTGAACCAGGAACTCAAATGCTTGATTTGTGCTATTATCCCCACACATTCAGCCAACTAATTATTTTTAGCTTCTTGTATTCCCTAATCCACAATCTAGGGCTCTTGATGCCCATCATCTTTGTGTCTCTCTATCAATCTGGAGCATTTTAAGACTGAATGATATTAGAAAGGCTTCAAAAACAGCATCTCTGAAATATTATTATGCCCTCCTGCAACTTACATTTCTGTCTCTTTGGCCAGAATGTTCAAGGAACTTCAAGTAGTGCCCAGATGTTTTGAGACATTTGATTAGCAGGAGTTATTCCTCTGAAAGTGTGAGAGATTTATTTTGAGATGTGTGCTGTTACCCTGACTGCTGCTATAAAGCTGTGGGTTGTTCTTTCCTTTTTACCATAGGAGTACTTTATAATTTCAGTAAGATCCTCTCTGCATGAAATAATGTACTTTAATGTAGATTTCCTGCAGCAATCCACAAATACTTCTCTGTGGGATTTTACGTTTCAACCAATTCAATGTACTCATATCACTTTTAAATTCATTTTTACTTACATTTTTATAATGTTCACCCTGACTAGTAATTTTAGCCTCACCATAGATATTTTTTGTCACATCCCCTATAAATCTTAAAGCCCTAGAACTCTGAGCCATAAGCAAAAGATTCTTTTTTTTTTCTTGGATCCTCATTCTAATATGGAATGACAAGTATTAGATCATAAAATATTAAATAAAAATGAAAATTTTCCTCAATGTTAACATGATTAGTTTGGATTAAAAAATAAAACAGAGTGGCTTTTGCTAACTTGCATTACAGTCTGGCTGAAGGTAGAGCAGTGTTCTTATTTGGATATAGCCTATATATATATATATATATTCCTGACCCCTGGAGTGGGTTTTTTGGTTTAAGCTTTTTAATTCCAATTCCAATTTCAATAAACTTTATTGGCATGGCAAGGAATACAAGCATGGCTAGAATCCATAAATTATGTTTGTGACTCGAAGGCAGTAGTTTTCACAGAGGAAATGGAATTTTTTTTCTTGCATCTTCATTTTTCCATTAAGTAAAGGAAATGGAAGAGAATATTTCAGTCCTGGTAAGACAGAGCAGAAGAAGGAAAAATGGACTTCTCCATGGGGCTGCTTTAATGCAATGAGCCATGAATAGGAAGCAAACACTGTCTTTAAAGAAATAAAAGAAATACCAATTCAGTATTTTGTATCACAATAAAATGGGCATACAGGAGACTATCTTGGCTCTGCAGGGCCTGAAGTTTAATGCAACTTTGTGGACCCCTTTGAGGAAAGAAATTAAAATTAAAAATTAGATTCCAAAGTGAATATTTAAAATGATAAAAGAAATTATACCCAGTTATATATTAAAAAGCTGACAACTAAAATAAAGCACAAAAATCCAAGGAAAATATAACCTTATTATTAATTACTGCCTAACTTTAACTCTCCCCCCAAGCACCTCTTTATATGACAATTCCTATATTTTCTTTATTTTTTCCTATATGTTCTATAAGTGTAATGAAAAGATAACCTAATCTGTCTTCTAGCCTGGTAGATCAAGTGAGTTTTAAATTAATGTTGATTTAGAAAACTTTATTTCCACCTCATAATTCATGGTTGGTAATGTCATGCCAAGATGCCCCCTATGTTGGCATGCATTAAAAATAGGTGACTTTAAAACAGACATACATAGGGGTGCCTGCCTGGGTGGCTCAGTCAGTTGGGTGTCCGACTTCGGCTTGGGTCATGATCTTGCAGTCTGTGAGTTCGAGCTCTGTATCAGGCTCTGTGCTGACAGCTCAGAGCCGGGAGCCTGCTTCGGATTCTGTGTTTCCCTCTCTCTGGACCTTCCCCTCTCGAGCTCTGTGTCTCCCTCTCTCTCTCAAAAATAATAAACATTAAAAAAAAAAGTTTTAAAAAGACATACAGAATGTTTTTAGTACTTCTTTAGGCATGTGCCCTATGATCTGAGGAGTTCTATAAATTCCATTGTGCATAATTGTCACCAAAAAGAAAAAAATGTATGCTGCATCTATAATTATACATGTTGCATTATTGTGTATATTCCTAACAGAAGAGGACTTCTGTTTTGAGTGGAGATCCTCCTCTTACCTTTAAGTGTTAAATATATGAAAAAAATTATCTCAGACTAGCATCTGGATCCATAAATTTCCAACTCTCTTTTCTCCTCCACCACTGATAATACTTGTAGTATCCATTACTGTAGAGCCAGTTCATATACAATCTCTATCTTCTATTTCCATGTTATGACCCCATGTGAATCAGCACAAATATTCATGAAAGCCACTTCTATAGCAGGACAACCAGGAATAACTTAACTATACATGGAAGTAATTGCAAACCACAAAAATTTATTCCACTAAACCAGGATTTCTCAGTGTTGGCACTATTGACATTTTGAGCCCAATCAATTTTTGTTGATGGGAGGGAGGTCATTCTGTGAATTCCAGGTGTTTGGCAGCCTCCCTGGCCTCTGTCCCACTCCCCACCCCGGCTGTGATACCCAAAAATGTTCCCAGACATTGCTGAATGTCCCTGACAGGGGACACTTCTGAACTTATCCAGTTAACTGAATACCAAAAAGTCTACCACTCCTCCAATATCACTCAGCAGGGCAAAACATGGCACAAGACAAGCTGAAAAGAAAAGAGATACATTTTTTTAATGTTTATTTATTTATTTTGAGACAGAGAATGTGAGCAGGGGAGAAACAGTGAGAATCCCAAGCAGGCTCTGCTCTGTCAGTGCAGAGCCAGACACGGGGCTTGATCCCACGAACCCTGAGATCGTAACTTGAGCCAAAATCAAGAGTCGGACGTTTGACCCACTAAGCCACCCAGGCACCCCAAAAAAGACAATGTCTTAACCAATAGCAGATATGATATCTTTTTTCTGCAAATTTCACAAAAAGCTCATGATTACATGAACATATTGTTAGGGACTTCCCAGGGTTTTGGAAGGGGTCCATGCAAAGGGGTTTAGAGAGTAAGCTTTATTAATGTTATGATAAATCATTTTCTGTTTGTACTTGAGATTATAGAGGAAATAATGATTTTTGGTATTTGTATACTCTATTGGTCAAGGGTTCTCTGAACTTAGATGAACTGTTCCTAATGGGCAAAAGTTGTTTAAATTGTACTAAATAGGGAAAAACCTAGATGCCCCAAATAAGATTAAGAAACTAAGAGTTAAGGGGCACCTCGGTGGCACAGCCAGTCAAGCGTCTGACTTTGGCTCATGTCATGATGTCGTGGTTCATGAGTTTGAGCCCCACATCAGGCCCTCTGCTCTCAGCACAGAGCCTGCTTCAGAACCTCTGTACCCCCACCCCCCACCTCTCTCTCTCATTCTCTCTCTCTGTTTCTTTTCCTCAAAAATAAATAAAAATGTTAAAAAAAAAAGAAACTAAGAGTTAAGTTAAATATGTTTCTTTCCTATAGTGTGATGTTTTCCAAACATAGTTGACAATAAGACCTTTTTTCATGCAACACTCTTATTATCTCACTGGACACTAGTATAATTTGAATGACAACCTGGTGAATGTTGGTATTGTGGTCAGAAGATGACATTTGCACCAGGAAGTTTTGAGTCTAAATCTTGGGTCAGTTCTTTACCAGCAATGTGGCCATAATGAAGTCAATGAATCTATTCAGGGTTCTCTAATCTTATCTGTAAAACTGGGATCAAAATAGCTGCCCTAGAGTATTATTATGAGGTTTAAAAGTAGCACATAGTACTTTGTATAGTCCCTGACACATGGTATGTGCACCATAAATCACACCTGTTTGTGTTTGAGTGTATTCCCGGAAAGGACTTTAAAGGAGCATCATTAATCCGTAATCACAGGGAAGACATTTGTATTGAGTTGTAATTCTTTTAGCTTTTACTTAATGTATGTTGAGTGACTTTTTAGGGAGAACAAAATCTGCCTGGATTTGTCGAGCCCCATGAAATGCTCAATAGTTTTTTTGTGTCAAAATCTCTTGGCTCTGGAAGAAGCAAACCCACAGCTTTTTCTAGTAGAGAATAATTCACTACTATTAATTTGATATGGAAATAATAGTATTCTTAGGAAGGCTATATACTAAGTATTAACCATGGTTGTGCCCAAATGGGTAGGAGTTGTAATGTTTTATAAAGTTCTTCTTTTGAATTTTTCTGTGTTATTTTTGTAATGAGGAAACAGTTATTTTTAAAACTTAAAATAATAAAACCCTGAGTTCTTTGGTGCCAAAGTTCTGGTAACGCTCATGCTCCTGGTAGGAGGAGATTGTGTCTATTTAGATAGTGCTATACACAGCACAATAATTCCAAGACCTAAAAATAAAGATAGCCTTTAGGACTAAAAAAGAGATCTTAAGGATCATCTTTTCCCATACTTTCCTGTGAAATATGAAGAAATGGATTCCTGGGAGTTTAGGGTACTTGCAAGCAGTTAGTTGATGATAGAACCAGGTGCTTTTCAACATATTTCTGTGTAATAAACAATGCAGATCTTAGGTGACTAGGAGAAGGGTGATTACAAGCAGTGTTGACGATTCATGTACTGTCAGTTCCATTATTCATATTCGAATTCCTTCCAAATTATCCTACTAATGTAATCCCAGCTGCCTTGTTTCTTTGCCTCTTAAAACAAACTCTCAATGGTAAAAGTCTAAAATAGTCACAGACTGTCTTATAATCTTCCCCTATTCCCTTCTCCCTTCTGGCATTTTCTCCAAGATTCTGAATCTCTTCTCCCCTACCCACAGTGTCGTATGCTATTCCTGGCTGCTTCAAGTCTCTATCCTGGCCTTCACCCAAAGCCTCCCCATTTCAAAGTATTCATAATTCCAATGTTTCCCCCTCCTTCCCTAGCTCTGGCCAACTCCAACTTAAACTTCAAGATTTACCTCAAATCTGTGGTCCTCTCTCTGAAGCTTTTACCCAATTCCCAAGGCGGTGTCAGTGGTTCCTCTTCCTAATAACTATCACTTATTAAAATCAAGGTGGTTTCTTTCCCCAACCAGCATGTGACACTGACAGGCCTTACTCATTTTTGTAACCAGTTAACCTGTAAGAAGATGCTAAATAGATAGTATCTGAATGAGTGAGTTCGGGTCTGAAAGTAGCTCAGCTCTACTAGATGTTTGAAATAATTCCAACGGATGTACAAATGACGCATAGACCTTCTGCTCCACCCCCACAAAAAATATTTGAGTATTTGATAAGACACATGGAATGATGGAATTTTACACAAAGTGACTCTAAAGAGTACCCTGAGTGCCCTGAAATTCATAACATATAGGCAATCAAGGTCATCCTGGTATAAAGCCTACTCTGTACTTGAAGGGTACAGCAGCTAGAATAGTCTGGTACAAGGAACTAGTGAGAAAGCAAAAGCAAAACACTGGATAATCCTAGGAAGGCATTGAGAGGTTGGGGGAGACAGGGAGAGATGAGAAAACATGACTGAAAGCAACTGGCATTGGGGGTCCTAAAGCAGACACTGGCAACAGGGACCTCAGACTGTCGTCGCTCGTAGAGATTTGGCCACCAAACTACTCTTTCACTATATTAAGTTAAATACAGCTTCTTCGGTGGTTGACATCAGAATAAATTTCATCCTCCAGTTTCACATTTCAGTAGCAGAAACTGACAACTCAGATCCCAAATTGTCCCCATTAGAAGTGAGAGAGACAGATGGGAGGGGAGTACACAGAGTAAAGATATTTGTCACCCATCCTTGCTAGAAAAATGACAGAAATTAATTGCTTCTTCATCTGTTTTTTTCCAGCAGGTTGTTTGTACCTTAATTGTGCCTATCATATTTGCCTTTATTTCTATTTTGTTTTTCCCATGTCGTTCTCCCTACCCCCATGCTCAACATTAGATGGTAACTTAAGCTGTTAGATGTATGGACCTTGTGTCCCATCTCTGTTCCCCTAAATGCCCAGTACAGAGCATTAAAAATAGGAAGGAAGGGAGAGGGAAGGAGAGAGGGCAAGATGCAGTGAGGAATGGCCATATCAGGAAGGTATTGGTTAACAAGAAGTGGGCATATGGATTAAAGGAGTGGAGGTAACTGGATGGGCTGTAGTGGGGGAAATGGAGGCTGAGGGTTCAAGGGGAAGAAAAAGGAGATGGTGATGATAGAACAATTGCAAAACCTAGTTTCAAATTCACTTGCATTTTCTGTGATTATTGCTGAGAGTTTTGCAGAGTCTGGTGTTTCAATTTTGATTGAAGTAGTTAGGGCCAACTTTTCAATTTATTCCACTGCTAAATAATTAATCTGCCCTTGGGCTCCTTAGTAAACTGATCAGCAGCTGTATTACTACTGGACAAAATAGCTCTGTGACGGGTCTTGTCACTTCCTAACTCAGGTGTCATTTTTCTTCTTGAGAAACCATACCTTTAGATCTGAATCACATAATTTTTTTTAATGCAGGAATAGGTTGCAATAATTTAAAGGCACTTCTAATGTCTTACCTAGTCTCCTCAAACATGTCCATTTGCTAAGATTTATAGATTCTGTACCAAGATTTATTTTTCTTGACAGTTTTGTTAAGAATTTGGAGGACCTGGTGGGCCATCTTAATCTCTTTCTCTCTCCAAAATTCAAGGATAACTGGCAGAATGTCACATAGAGGAGATAGAAACTTAAAAGCTAGTAGCATTCTTTGATTTAAAGATGCACAACCATAAATTACATTTTAACCATAGCCTTTCATAAGGCAGAAGCCATCCTTATTCCCATTTCACCCTGACAAGTGGTTAATTAGCACATGCTTTAAGGACGCACTACAAATCTTAGATAAGACACCCTACCTCTCTGTGACTTGGCATTTTTCATCTAAAAGGATTTAAGAAGCAGGAAGGTAGAACCTCTTGATCTATTCTGTGAATCCACAAAATTTAAGTAGTCATTCTCCTGGGATAGATTGATCGATTGATTGATCGATGATTTGCCTATTTAGTCGTAGACTTAGCTCTTAGTTTACAAAAATGAAACCAGTACATTAAAATATAAATGAGTAAAGAAGTCAAGGTGAAAGGAAAACAGGGAAGACTTGTAAAATAAGACAAGCAGAATTTAGTATACAGAGAGGTAGACCAGCAAACTGTACACAATTACTAAACATAACTGCAAATTTAGTTCTGTGTTTCCTAGCAGCCAAAGTAAAAAAAGAAAACCGCTATAGCTACACAATTTTTCTTTTCTTTTCTTTTTTTATATTTTGTAATGTTTATTTATTTTTGAGTGAGGGAGAGACAGAGTGTGAGTGTGGGAGGGGCAGAGAGAGAGACACACACAGAATCTGAAGCAGACTCCAGGCTCTGAGCTGTCAGCCCAGAGCCCAACGCAGGGTCCGAACCCACCAGCTGTGAGATCATGACCTGAGCTGAAGTCGGACCCCCAACCTACTGAGCCACCCAGGTGGCCTACAATTTGTTACGAAATACAAGTACACGTGGTTTAGAAAAAACTTTTTTCTTGTCTATTAACCATACATTCTTTTCCTGTGTTCAGCCAAAATTTGGTTTCAAAAGCAAAATAAAATAAAAGTCTCTTTTTTCTGATTTTTTCAGATATTGCAATATTAATTATAACAAATGTTTTATTTATTTGTCTATTTAATCTTTCTCAGCTAGAGTGTAAACACGGGGCAGAGATTTTTTTTTGCATATTTTGTACCTTGCTGTATAGGCAGCACGTGGAATGGTACCCGGTACTGTGAAGTACACAGTGAGTATTTATTAAGTAAATAAAGAAAAAAATTAGGTTGTGTGGGGCAGGCCGGCAGAAGAGATGTCTCAGCCAAACCACTGAATGAAGGGTTTATAACCAGTAATTGGATCCTAGGCTATCAACCTGATCACTATTTATTTACTAAAGTATCCTATGATTAAAAGACAACATTTCAAATAAGAGGTATGGACTTAGCTTCCCTTTCTTCAACCTATCTAGGAAGGATAAACCCCCAAACTCTCAGATCTGTGATGATGTAAGCAGCCCTAAACTGGGGGTTCATGGCTGGCTGGCTTGTTCAGTGGAGCATACAACTCTTGATATCAGGGTGGTGAGTTCAAACTCCAGTTTGGGTGTGGAGTCTACATAAAAAAATATAGTCTTAAAGTGTTTCAGGGTGCAATCTCATTTTATCCAAGATACCCTGGATTAGACTCACAGATTTCACTGCTGCAATAGAAATTGAATTCTACGTATCAAAAAATGAGTTGTGAATATAAACCTTCAGTATCTCTGTGTGCAAATAAGTGATGCTGACGGCTATTTGTTATGCCTAAAATAAAATATTTCATCAGCAAAAAGAACATAAAAGTTTAAACTAAGTTGGCATTCTTGATCAATATTGCAGCTATAAACAAAAAAATAGAAATGTAATAAAGGAAAAAATGGTCTTCAATATCTTGTATCAGAATGATACTTTTAACTTCAAATGCCATAGAAGTTAAGATTTTCTTACTTTATTCTGTGTCTGTGTTTTTTTTTTTTTAAGCTATTTCTCCTGGGACTTGTTCTTTCATTGTCTCAAAATTCTGTACCTTCTCCCTTCTCCTCCCAGACTATTTAACCACTTGACTATCCATGAAAAGACCATCCATCTTTTCATCCATCTATCCATCCACCCATCCATCTCTGAACTGTCATTATTTGAACAACTATATAACATTAACTATTTTACGGGCAGGGATACAATGACAAACAATACATAATCCTTAACTTTCAGGGAATTAGAATGACAACCTGTGCACCAATTTAAGTTTGATTCCTAAGGAGGCAATGATCCCCAGAAGTAATGACCAGCAGATTCACATGTAAAAGATTTAAGCAAATGCATGGGGGGACACGAGCATGAGCCTTGTAGAATATAGAGGAATATAGTTTCAGCCCTTCAATGGCATATGATCTATAGAAGACAACATAATAATCGCTATGACAGGAAATATACCAAATGTAAATGATGGTTAATCTTCTAAATAACTACTGACAAAGGCTATCTCCCAGTTTATGTGTTTCTCTGATTAAATAGTATGATTATATCAGAATAGAATGTGATTGCTAGCATTTATAGCAAAGGAATTGTAGCAGAATGCTAAGAAATGTATTCATTGCAAATATAGAAGAGAGAAATTTTCAAATACATTTAAAAATTTTATAAATTTTCTACCACAATTTGCTTTTGTGTGGTAATTCAATATATGCTTGTCATTCAAAATAAGTGTTTTGAAATAGCATACTTCTCATCACTGCAGACTCTGGAGGCAGAGGGCCTGAATTTGCTCTTTATTTTTTTTTTTTATTATTATTTTTTTAATAAATTATTATTTTTTTTTTTTTTTAATTTTTTTTTCAACGTTTTTTATTTATTTTTGGGACAGAGAGAGAGAGCATGAACAGGGGAGGGGCATAGAGAGAGGGAGACACAGAATCGGAAACAGGCTCCAGGCTCCGAGCCATCAGCCCAGAGCCTGACGCGAGCCATCAGCCCAGAGCCTGACGCGGGGCTCGAACTCATGGACCGCGAGATCGTGACCTGGCTGAAGTCGGACGCTTAACCGACTGCGCCACCCAGGCGCCCTGAATTTGCTCTTTAGTTTCACCTCTTACTTAAGCAGATTGCTTAATCTATTCAAGTATCAGTTTTTTCATTTTCCACTTGAGCATGTTAGATGAGTATAATCGCTTTAAGGATCAAATGAAGATAACCCATGTGTATCAGCTTCCTATTGCTGCTGTAACAAATGATTGCAAACTTAGTGGCTTCAAACTACTCATATTTATTACCTTACAGTCTGGAGGTCATAAGTCTGAATGTTTTTCACTGGACTAAAATCAAGGTGGAGAATCTATTCACTCGACTTTCCGAGCTTCTAGAAACCACTTGCTCATGGCCCCCCTCCTCTATCTCCAAAGCTAGCAGTGTAGCATTTTCTCTGCGTTCTGATTTCTGCTTCCACCCTTACATCTCTCTTACTCTTTTGCCTTTCTCTTAAAAGGACCCTGTGGATGACATTGAGCCCACCTAGATATTCCAGGATAAATTTACCTGACAACATCCTTAACTTCATCATAGCCTCAGGTCTTTTTAGCCACACAAGGGAACATATTCACATATTCATAGGTTCCAGGGACATGGATATTTTTGTGGAGAATAGGACGTTGCCATTTTTCTTCCTACTACCCCATGTAAAGTGTTTTTTTTAATTATCTAATATTATTTCTTATGTACACTCTCCTTGTCCAACAAGCTTCTCTAAAGTTTATACAGAATAGTTATTTATGACCATTTCACATGCAGAAACAGAAATAAAACTAGGTTTAGATGTGGGGGCATGTGGGTGCCTCAGTTACGTGTCTGACTTCAGCCAGGGTCATGATCTCATAGTTCCTGGGTTTGAGCCCCATCAGGCTCTGTGCTGACAGCTCAGAGCCTGGAGCCTGCTTCAGATTCTGTGTCTCCCTCTCCCTCTCTCTGCCCCTCCGCTGCTCGTGCTCTGTCTCTCTCTCTCCCTCTCTCTCTCTCTCAATAATACAAAAAAACATTAAAAGATTAAAAAAAAAAAAACAGCAACAACTAGGTTTAGACCTATCTCAGCCTCTGATTCTTTCCCCAGATAATCGTTGCTTGTCATTTTTTGACTTTTTGCTGAGATCAATGGACCATTAGTTTATATCAGCTGTAGTTGTCAACAAGTAAAAGAGCTAATTGACTATTTCATTATGGCTCCAAAGAAACTGCATGTAATTTTAATACTCTACTGGGCTTGTAAGTCTATTTCTTAATGATCTCTTTTGTGGGCCTATGCAGTTTAGACAGTTAGGAAGCTTTAAAAACATATAAACTGATGTTATAAGAAATCTGTATTTTAGGTATCTTCCAACAAGACTTCTTAGGTGATTTGAAAGCATTCAACAATAAAATAAGAACTCATCTCAAGGACAGACAGGTACAACAGCCAATGAGAGACGCATTTTGGTCAGTTTTCAAGAGCACCCTACTTCACAGAAAGCCAGTTTGAGTAAGTTCAAGCTCCAAAAAGTGGTTTATGCATCAGGAACTTTTTTGCCAGTCACAACCATCACTTTTTTTTTTTTCACAGTCTCTACCCTCAATGTGGGGCTAGAATTCACAACCCTAAGATCAAGAGTTGCATGCTCCACTGACTGAGTCCTCCAGGGGTCCCACAACCATCACTTTCTTCAAGGTGTAGCTCCAAACTAGTCATCTCCAAAAAGCTATTCCCTCCAACTGTACTTCATTCACCATGAACTAAAACTTTGTTTTCTTTTCTTTCACATTTAGGAAATGTGTGTGTGTGTGTGTGTGTGTGTGTGCATGTGTATTATTACACACACAATTGTACATATATATTACACACACATGCTACATATGGTGTGTTGTCTCTTATTTTTTTGTCTGTTAAATTCAAATGTAAACTACTAATTCCCCTATATCCCCATCGAGTAACTAGTACTGTATTGTACACTTAATAAATGCTTGCAAATGACAAAATGAATTCTTTGCTTTGCTTTAAAGAGGACGTCAGCCCTGAAATGAGCCCCTATGTTTGTGTGTAGGTTTTAGTGGTTCATTTTCTTGTCAGACTTCCTCTGGTTATGAATGCTGTGGCAGCACCAACAGTGTAAAGGGAAGATTTTATTGGAGAACATTTGGAGGATTAGAAAAATCTCCAGAGTCTTGGAAGTACCACATTGTGTGTTCAGAATTCTATTTCATTCTGTCTCAAGATCAGAATAAGCAGAGAAGAAAGATGGCAAGATCCACAGGGTTCCATATGTGAAGCCAGCCCCCAACCCCCTTCAGAAATAAGTGGGAGGAAGGAAGGAGCACAATCATTAGAGAATTTCTCATTCAGCTGTGTTAATTCTCCTCAGGCTGCAGCTTTGCATATGAGCTCTTAACCCTGCAAAATGTATTATTGAATACATGATGAATTTAATTAGTTGTAAGAGTTATCCCCTTTCCTGGTTTTGCTAAAATAACAAATAAACAAAAAAAAATACCTCAGGATAATTGGTCCTTTCAGACCAGAAGAATTCAAATAGTATTCAATGGGATGCTATATTACTTGCACCTTTATACCTTTTTTCCCTCTAGTGAGCCAGGAAAAAAAACGCAACTTTTTCCTTCCTTTTCTTTTCTTTTTTTTTTTGTTCAGCATGGAAATTACTTGCTAGTATAAAGGGTGGCTAAGGCACCCTATAGTGTTCCAGAAAAGCTAATTTATCAAACACGCACTAGGGTACTATGAAGACCCTAATTTTTTTCCCTCTGAGTTCAATCTTTTATTAACATCATTAGACTAGGCTTTTTGAAAATGAGGAGAGACTCTGAAGTCAGAATACACCAGTTCTGGAAGTTGACTGTCACTGTCCCCATCCCTCCACCTCAATCCAATTCACACTTTTATGATTGGCTTCCTTTTTGACCCATGCTTGTTAATTATATCCAGCTGTAGGCAAATTGCTCTTCCAAATTGGCAACACCGAGCTCTCAAGCTACTCAAAAAAATTTTTTTTTTCTTCCCTGGATAAAACCTTTGGAGCATGCATTTTCTTGACTAGTGTTTCTGAACTAATCCCCCGTTATGGATATTTTAAAGGGTTCAAGGGACTCACAAAATAACTCTGGTTTTGAATACAGTGCATTTGTTTCCATTTGATCCAAAATTACCTAAGAACATACAGAGAGAAGAATTTCCTTAGAGACTTAGGCACACAGCCATCACTATTCAATTTGTTCCTGGATGTTCTGATGTCAAGACCTAAGTAGTAACTGGCCAGGTCCCAGCACTACTCCAGGGAGCAATTGGGCTTTGCCCTACAGTGGAAGACCCAACACCCACTCAGAACAACAGTTTTCAAAGACATAATACTTTTTTTTCCTTTTCTGGAAGGCTCTGCTCTGCTCAAGGGCTTTATTGTCAGAAATTCCCTGCCCCTCCCTTCCTGGATATATACATACCCAGGCAAGAATATTATATTAAGAAAATGCTTTATTTTCTTTTTCTTTTTCTTTTTACTCTTTGCAAAGAGAAAATAGAGCCTCACTGCCACCTGCTAGCCCAAGAGTTTTGGTCTGGTGACTTGGCATTGAGGATTTTTCTCCTAACTCAGATGAATCTTTTTAGAGATGAGAGTTAAGTACATAGGCATTGGCGGGAGGGTGGGAATGAGATTTGCAGTCAGAATATCCAGGTCAAAGAGAGCTCTGCTATTAATCATTGCCAAACCTTGGCCAAGTATTTTAATCCCTCTAAACTTTGGTTTTCTCTGTCAGGTAATTATCCTACCTGCCCTGGCTACTTCATAGGTTGGATAGATTGAGGATAGATTGAGATCATGTGGGTTGATAGGCATTGCAAAATGAAAAGCATATGTAAGCAATTAGTTATTCTTAACAAGCTGATAATGTTATCTAATTGCTTATAAACATAGGCTTTGGGTACTCTTGGTCTGTCACTGGGTAAATAAAAACTTTGCTTCTGCTGGGTACAGATTTGTGCATAATCCTTCATTGGAACAAGAGAAAGAAAACAATGTTTACTCAGCAACTATTATCATCCAGACTATTTCATGTTTATGCCTACTGCATCTATATTAAAAATCTATATTAAAAACATATACAGTTGAGCCTTGAACAACACGGATTCGAACCACATGGGTCCACTTATATGCAGATATTTTTCAATAAATACAGTGCAGTTTACTGTAAATGTATTTCCTCTTATGATTTTCTCAACATTTTTTCTCTAGCTTTTCTGTAAGAATACAGTATATAATACATATAACATACAGAATATATGTTAACCAACTGTTTATGTTATCCAGGGGTTTCTGGCCAACAATATGCTATTGTTAGTTAAGTTTTGTGAGAGTCAAAGTAACATGAGGCTTTTTGATTGTGCTGGAGTCAGTGACCCTAACCCTCACATTGTTTGAGTCAAGTGTATTTCATTTAGTCATCTGAAAATCTGAATGATTAGCCTCATTTTCATATGAAGGAAATGGAGATATAGAGATATAGCAGTGCTTCTCCAACTCTGTCCCCTGAAATGCTAATTATGAGTGATACTTCTTTAAAAATTTTTTTTAATGTTTATTTATTTTTGAGAGAGAGAGAGAGCGTGAGAGCAAGCAGGGGAGGGGCAGAGATAGAGGGAGACACAGAATCTGAAGCAGGCTCCAGGCTCTGAGCTGTCAGCACAGAGCCCCATGCAGGGCTCGAACTCATGAACCTCAAAATCATGACCTGAGCTGAAGTCAGATGCTTAACTGACTGAGCCACCCTGGAACCCCAGAAATACTTCTTTATTAAAGAGTTCTGTGGTCCAAAACTTTGAGAACCATTGCATTCTTGTCCCCCTGCCCCCACTCCAGATTCATAGTGCATAGTACCATATTGATAACCATGGAAAAAAGAGTTATATAGTAAAGAAGACTGTTATAGGAAAGGAACCTACTTACCTTTCTCAATTCAGTGTTCTCCTAGCTTATTTGATTTGCAGAACTTATTTTCCAGTCATACTCATGAAATTTTGGTAAAACTGGGATTCCACAGAAAATATTTTCTCCAACACAGATCTAAATTCATGAGTGGAGTTACTATGTGGCAAATCTGCAATCAGAATACAAATCTCTTTAAAAGATACACTCTCATATATACCTCAAATGGTAGGAAAGGGCAATTATAATTTTTTTTCTATATCTACTAATTATATCAATATTATGGTGTATGGTTTTTTTTAAGTCTTTGTTATTTCTTAGTTTTCCCATGTTGCAACTTGCTCTTGTTTTTATAAGTTTCAGTTTCTAGTGGCCATGAGATAATTGTATTTAGATAATGCTCATGAATCTGCCTATTGTTGGACATTTATATTTTTTCCACTTTTCCCCTTTGAAAATGACAAATATCTTTGTGTATATAACATTTTCCATATTTTGGGTTATTTCCTTAGAATAGCTAGTAGATTGAGGAATAAGAACATTTTAGTGATTTTTAATGTATGTTGACTATTATTTTGTAAGTTATACCAGATTTATACTTCTATGGATTGATTGATACATTCATTCATTTTTCTAAATAAATGGAGATCTACTAAGTTCCAAATACTTGCTAAATACTATGTGGAAGACAAACATACTCTACTCAAAGGATTTCAATGCACTCTGGCCAGCATTAGTTATTATGGCCAGCATCCATGACAACTGACAAAAGGACTTATTTTCTTGTCTAAAAGTTTTGTTTTACGCCTTTGACTTTTAGTGAGAAGTCATTCTTGCTGGTTTGCTGATTCCTTTTGAGAATTTTCTTGCATTTCTTTGTTTCCCCTTACCCCCTTTTCACTCGCATTTGTGCTGATGACCAAATTACTTAATCTCTAATCCTGTTCCCTGATTTGTCAAATGGGAGTGATAATTGTACTGACGTCAAAGGATTGTTGTCTGACCTCAGTGAGATGTTGCATATCTTACTTAAGTCAGGGCCTAGCACATTGTAAGTGCTCTGTAAATATTACTGTTATTACTTCCAGCATTGTTAAAGTGAAATGAATCTTCTATCAGTTGACCCAAGGAATACCCAAGGTAAGAACAGTGTGGATAACCCTAACCCCTCACACCATATGTTAATTTTTTAAACAAGCATTTTGTGTGTTTATGTTTTTTAACGTGTATTTATTTTTGAGACAGAGAGACAGAGCATGAACGGGGGAGGGTCAGAGAGAGGGAGACACAGAATCTGAAACAGGCTCCAGGCTCTGAGCTGTCAACACAGAGCCTGACGTGGGGCTCGAACTCACGGACCGAGAGATCATGACCTGAGCCAAAGTCGGCTGCTTAACCGACTGAGCCACCCAGGTGCCCCACATTTTGTGTGTTTAAACCAATCTACCAAGTCATGAACTTCCTTCATCTTTCTTTCTTTATAGAAGAATAGATGAATTAGTATATGGGTGGTGGGTTTTTGTTTGGTTTTCCTGAAGCATATTCCTGCTAAATTTTACAAAGATCTCCTTAGTCCTTCAAAAAGAAAATGTATGTCTTTCAGTTTTTTGTTACCTAGGATTTAGGAATGTTCCTCAAAGAAATAGGAACAGTGATGTGAGAGCACTTATAGGTTAGTGAGTTGAAAAAAAAAAAAAAAAGGTTCTTTGCACCCTAAGGAAGAATGAATTTTATTGTGCTGAATTGAATTGACAGGTGTTGGGATAGTCAGTGTGCTAATCAGCCAGTCAGAAAACTCCAAATTCTGTTTAATCAAGCTTCTATTCTAAGCAAAAATTTTAAAAAGTCTTTTTCTTCCTGATTTTATATGTGTATATATGTATATGTATTTCCGGTTGTATCATAAACTTGGTCACTAATAGCACTAATAGCATATATTTCATTTGTAGAAAGGAGGAATGTATGACTTGGTAAATAAATTATATGAATGTTAAGTTGAATTTCACAATGTCTTATTTACAAAGGCTAAAGATATCTGAGTACCTGACAGATGTCAATCAATAGATCCTATTGTTCCAAGAATTGTATCTACCACATTAAAATTCTTAATAAAAATGTGTATTCAATTGTGACTGCATCTATTTTACTTGATATTTTACAAAAAGGAATAAAGTGTGCACTATATAGTCTTTTCGCAGAAGCAAGTTAAGTGTGGCATATGGTGAAACCACTTCAAGCTGTTGAAGAACCAGCAAACTGTAAAATACTTTACTGTCATAATATAGCATCATTTTCCTCCGGATGAAATCATCCGTTGCTGTTTTCATTGTCGGTGTAAAGTCCTTTTGTTAAATACTTATGTCTTAAGTACCTATTAGATATTAAAAACAAAGCTGAAGCCCTTTTCTACTCCAGCAGACCTATGCGAAAGGAAGGGATAATGAGCGCTGATGCAGTTCTTAGGCTCTTCCTGAGGGAAGACGTGGAAAGAGGCCGGAAGGTTTCAGAACCACAAGCAAAGTCAGCGAAGCAGAGAGTAAATCCAAACATTCGGAAAATGACAAATAAACCAGAAAGGAGACACGCCAGCTGTTCACACTGGAAAGTTACCGAACGTTTATTGGCTTCAAGTTTTATTTTTACATAATAAGGGACAAGTTTCCTGGGGGTGGGGTCAGGTGTCTTATTCCTTATTACAAGAATAAGGAACAGGGAGTTTTCAATGCAGGTGGGTGTTTCCTTAGGGCGCTTCTCCACTCCCGCTTCTTCCTACCGGCAACCGCTCCGGTGGAACCTGCACCGCAGGGACAGAAACCCAAGACGCCCCTGTCCGGGCGGCCGGGCTTTCTCTGCGCCCGTCCTCTGTGGTCCGGCCACACTGCTTACCAAACAGTCGCCTCGCAAACTCCGATTTCTGGAACTGGGCAGCCAACGGCGCAGATCCCCTTTCCCGCCCGCTCCCCCGAGCGGCGGCGGGCGGCGAACAAAGGCGGCGAGAGGCGCGGGGCGCGCGGCCGGGGCTGGCGCGCGACTCTCCGGCAGGAGGCGGCGGCGCCGCGCCCGAGCCTGCATTCCTCCGAAGCTCCCGGAGCCCGCGGGGCGACGTCACCCCCGGCTCCGCCCCCGTCCCTCCCCGAGCAAAGTAACTCTTGACTAACAGGAGCAGCCTCCGCCGAGCATGGAGAGCTGCCGCCGCGGCCGGCCGGCGACGCGGGCGACGCTTGCGCCCCAGCGGTAGTTTGGGCACCGCGAAGAAGGCAAAAGTGCCGGCGGGCTGCTGTGGACTTCCCGCCCTCACCGCGCGAGGCCCGGCCGGCACCTCGGCCGTGGGTTTCGCTGCGATCCCCCCCGGCAGCTCTTTGCAAAGCTGCTTGAAACTTCTCCCAAAGTCGACATGGATACGGCGGCGGCGGCGCTGCCTGTTTTTGTGCCGCTCTTGCTCCTCTCCCCTTGGTCTCCCCTGGGGTCGGCCCAAGGCCAGTTCTCCGCAGGTGAGTGGCTCGGGCGGCTGGGGGAGGGAGTGGGGGCTGTCCGGAGTCCCGACGAACGCCTCCGGCCCGGGGCTCGCGGGGGCTGGAGCCGGCTCCTTGCCGGGGCCGGGGGCAAGGATTCGCGGGAAGCTTACGCGGCCGGGGAGTCGGGTGGGGGGGGGGGAGCGGCACAAGGCAGAGGGAAAGATGTCCCCAGAGTTTGTGCTAGGTAGGACGCGGGGCACCGGGCTGGGCGCCACTTGGCGCAGGTAACTTTCATCTCCGCACCCCATTGTTCCTCTCGGAGGCTCGCTCCGGCCCGGGGCTGGCAGGGCTGTCCGGGAGCGCGGGGAGACCTTGATTTTAAACTGGTAGCCTCGGCGCCCAGCGCACGCTTACCGCGCTGGGGAAGAGAGAAGGAAAAAGTAGTTACGACTCTGGGGACGGCTACTCTGTTGCTCGTGGTGCGGGCTTGTTGCTGTCTGCCTCTGGAGCATTAAAAAAAAAAAAAAAAAAAAAAATGTCCCCGGGAAGCCATTGTCAGAAATGTGGAGACTGGAAGGGACTGACCTCGGCGCGCTTTGCCAGGTGCTTTTTGTCCTGGGAATAACCTCCCTTGACTATTGTCTAACTACTTCCCTGTCCCTCCCCCAGTCCCTTTCTCCTCCCCCGGTGTTGGCTGCTCCCGGTTTTGCCCTGTGGGTTAGGGCACTGCGTGGAGTAGGTTCCGTGTGTGTGTTGGCGGAGCCTGTTAAGATGTTTTGAAATATGATTCTAAGGATCCACACCGAGCCGTCCTGCGCAGCGCGGTCTGGGCGCCGAGCCGGGGAAGCTTGACCCCGGGCGGTGGCAGTCCGCTCCTCCGGCGGAGCACCGCGAAGCTGGCGCGGTGACCCCCGGAGCCCGCCTGAATGATGGGGGCTATCAACGACCGCCGCCAGCTGGTAGAGCCCAAAGGGAGGGATGTGGTGCGGTCTTGCAGGTTGGCTCTTGGGGTTCTTGGTAAAGCCACTTAGAGAAGTCTGCGAAACCCCGTCTCTCCCAGCCCTGTACTCTGTACCCTTCCAGTTTTATTATCTTTCCTTGGTTGCTTCTTTCGGTTTCTCCTCTGGGGGCTCTGAAGTTTCACCAGGTGCATACTCGGGAGCGGGCTCCCGGGCGCTTGTCTGCCTCTCGCCGGTCCTGACAACTTTTCTCGCCAGTCCGCCCAGCTCGGCTCGGCTGGCAAGCCCAAGTGCTGCCCTGGTTCGCGGTGCAGATGGAGATGCACTGGTGGCCGAGGGGTGATGGAGAAGACCGGGGAAGTGACAGCCGCGCTCTTGGCTGAGGCCGCAGGACGCGGAGAACGAGAACGAACTTACTTTGCACTTGTCGGTTGTTGTGGCTGTCCTGTTTCCCGGAAATAAACTCAGAGTGTTTTCATCCGGAGGGATGTTGATTTCCCTCCCATCCCCTCTCCCCTTCTGTGGAACTCTGTAAAAGGAGTTGGACAACAGCACTGAGGCAGATTATGAAATGCAGCGTGTAGAGGAAAAGCTGTGTATATCGGTGATGTATGCAGTGCAACAGATCTATGCAATGAATGATCCGATGGCTTAATTTAATTCTTTCTGGAGTAAGCATTTCTACTGCATGCGTCTCTGACATACAATGCCGGTTGGTATCGGAACCGTGCTTGATGTAAGTCATTATATGCAGGCAAGTTAGAGTGGGTATTGATTTCTGCACAGTGTTTGTCACTGCACTGAGAGCCTACGCTTCAAAAGGCATGTAGTTTGTTAATTGAAAGTTTGAATCCTACCAGTTGCATGATTAAACTTACATGTATTCAAGAGTTGCAACCATTAATGTCTCAACAGCTGATGGACAAATTTTCAGCAATAAAGAAACTTTTATTTTTGCCTTTTCCAATGTTATTTACCCTTTAGTAAATATTAAATTTCCTCTTAACAGAATGTGTAGATGAGCTTTTCTGATCCCTGGAGTTTAGCTATCTCTAATGAACAATTGCATTTGTTGGCATCCAGTTCTAAGTAATTTAACTAAATATGCCTGACTTTGCTTTAGTGACAACGTAAAACATTTGACTTTATGTTTTACATGTAAAAAACAGAATGTGCAGTCCTGATAAATGCAATTCTTGCAGGACTGCGCCTTAAAAATTTTGTCATTCATGATTTACATAGATGCCCAGAAATGAATGCTTTTTATTCCCCCTGCTTAAAGTCAGATTGTGAATATGCCTTTTTCTCCATGAATTAAAAGTTTGTCTTGTAAAGATTTTCATGTTTTGGCTTTCCTAAGCCATGTGGTATTCTGCTGCCCTCAGATTTTATGGTAGTCAGATTTGTTGCAAATACATAGATTCAGACATTGGAGCTGTATTCTTTCTTGCTGTTTTTTTCCCCTTATATTCTACTTTAAATAATGCACTTTTATTTCTTTTAAGGAATTTCAACAAAATGCTTTAAAAGTCTAAAACAAATATATGTTAAGAATTTTTAAATAACCTTTTAAATAAATCTTTTAAATCACATCCATTAAGGCCAATTTACCACTTTTAGATATTATCATGTGGCTCCTAATGTAGTAAGTGTCAAAAGCAAATTTTGAAAGAATAAGGATTATTGGATATGTCATATACTCATCCAGTGTGCTTTGTTTAAACCGCAAATTTAAGAATATTTTTTCATGACTGTGATTTTTTTCTTAGTTTTTGGAATTAAAGTGTAAAAATGCTGCATGGTGAACCTCTTTAAAACCAGAACAGCCTATGAATATCAACTTACGTTACTTTCACTTAAAACGATACCAGCGGCATAGCTGGGGAAACTGAGGCATAGAAGCACAAAGATGCACTGACATTTATTCACTGGGTTGTGTCACTGTTATCTCTTGATATTATAATAGGAGAAAGTTTTCTGTACTAGGACTCAGATGACTGACAAAACAAGTCACAGATGAAGTCACCTGGAAGCTCAGCTTTCTCATCTATAAAATGGGGATAATAATACCTGTCCTAACCTTTCCACCTGGTTTTTATGAGGATGGTATGAAATAATTTATGTGAACGGACACCGTAAGTTGTAAAGCATTATGCAGTTCTCTGGGGGTGTAGTCATCATACATTAAGGTGGGTAAGTACCTTGACATGAGTCACCTTTGCTCGCTCCCACACTCGCCGAGTGAGGACAGTATGTGTGTGTCCTTGCCACACTGTGTGTGACAATTTAGGAGCATGTGTATGTGTTTCCCTCGCTGGTCATTCATTTTAATCTTTATTAAACATAAACATGCTAGTTTGGCCAGACTATAATTTTATCAGCACAGTGAGACAAATTATCCTTTTTTTTTTTTTTTGCTTACCTCTTGTAAATTGTTGCTTGAGCTTCTTGTGGAAGGGTCATTAACATTTCTAGTATTCTACCAACAGAAGAACTATATTTTTAGTCCATTCATTTAGCTGTTTGTTCAACTCTTGGTTATTCAGCTTTTTCATCTCAGTAAGGAGAAAAAATATGCATGGTTTTAGATGCAGTCTTATCAGTGACCTAGAGAGGGACTATTGTGTCTCTAGTATGATGTGAACCTGGAAATGCAGCTCAAGATCCTGACTTCACCTAGCATACAGTTCCTGACATGTCACGCTGTAAGCGCACACTCACTTGATCCCATAGGACCTTGCAACTCATCTAAACAATGACACTTTCCTGTTGTCTGACTCCTTGATGTCTCTGTATGTAGAGTTAATGTCTTTTGTACTTACTACCTACTATGAAAATACATCAGAAACAGTTTGTCTTAAGGTTTGCTTGTTGATTTCCTCGTCCCTCAATTCATTGAAACTTTAAATTCTAACGCTAGTAATGATACGTAACTGGACAGTTCCAGGACTGGTTTTTCTCTTACTGTTGTCCATATATCTGACTCTGCTGATTTTCCTAGATTGCAAGATGTCGTTTTGTGTCTGGCCTACCCAGTCGGGAAGAGGCAGGTCTGGCTGCTATTTGGGCTTTGGCACGTGTGCTGCTGACAGCTCTTCTCTTTGTATTCATAAATGCGAATTTGAAAACTATGTCAACCCCTCTGCCACTCTTCCCCTCTCCCACCCTCCTTCCCACTCCTCTTTAGCAATAACAAAGCCCACATGCACACACACAAAATCACAGCCTTTTTGTTCTCACTGAATATCTTGTGGTGCTGGACCTGTTCTTAAAAACTGGAAATGTGACTCAACCAGTACCCAGAGCAAACGCCAATTTTCCCACCAAATCTCACGTTTCTACCAATGATGGTTTACAACACATTTTTGTGGCCTTCAAAAAAAAACATTTGATTCACGTGATATGGTCCTATAGAGAGAAACTGTGTTGTTGCCTGCTAATACTTTTGAAGTGCAGTGATCTAGGTCTGCTCAAGGTGGTATTAAAGACAGTGTAAATCATGCTAAATATGGATGTACTTCTCAGAGGCATGGAAAATGCTGTCCTCATCTGCCCTGTGCTGTTCCCATTTCCTCTGCTTGCTCTTCATGGAGAGCAGGAAGAGGAATACTGCACGACTCAGAGCAGGAAACATCAAGAGAGTTTACAGATTGTTCTTAAAGACAAAACAAAGAACACTAGGATTGTGTGTGTGTGTGTGTGTGTGTGTGTGTGTGTGTGTGTGTTTGATCTTTAATTTTCTAAAGAGAGGGGGGGAAGCCTTATTTTTGATTTGTTTACTGGAATCAGCCTTTGCCTTTGTCCAAACACATTCATTTCTTATTCTGTGGATGTAAAAATTTCCCTCTGTGTATTCCTCTCAGACTTTACCCTTTGATCATATGTATTTGTTTTGTGTTCCTTTATCAAGTGTGTTTCTCTTTGCCTAAAAAGGTTATACTTGCTTTTGAACATGACTTGTGTTTTCACCAAAACTCATGCTGTTTGTCATAGTTACTGTACAGTGGTATCTTGACAATGATATCTTACCAGTTCATGATGTGTTAAACTGGGATTTGACAACGAGGTAAGTCAGTCTGTCCATCAGGATAATTTTAATTTTAACTGAAGCCAGAAATAAACTTGTATGTACATCCATGAAATGATATTTTATTTTTTCATGAAATGGTATTTTAATGTCACAGTGTTTGTGCTTATATATCTCTGAATGGAAGAGAGACTTTAAGTTCCTTTTTGTAAATGGGGATAGAGCACACTTGAGGACCTTATTGCCTGTTATTTTGACATACGTGAGATAAGTTACATACAGCTATGCTGTGGAAAATGAAGAAAATATGTTTGAATGTTTGATATCAGAATTCTGGAGGTAGAT
Source organism: Panthera leo (assembly GCF_018350215.1). Lineage (NCBI taxonomy): Eukaryota > Metazoa > Chordata > Mammalia > Carnivora > Felidae > Panthera > Panthera leo. The sequence continues at coordinate 115,321,090 of NC_056683.1, read as the reverse complement.
AGTTTACAGACTTCAAACTCCATCTTACTAGAAATGTGTTCTTATGAACAGTGTTCTTAAAGAAACTTAGTTCCACATAAAAGTTTTTATTAGTTCCGTGAAGATTGTGTTGTGAGAAGTATGTTTATTTTCCTGAAGTATTCTTATGGAAATTCTTTTGTAGTTAATATTTTAGTAATAAAAACTTGAACAGGGGCACCTGGGTGGCTCAGTCGGTTAAGCTCAGGTCATGATCTCAAGCCTGGAGCCTGCTTTGGATTCTGTGTCTCCCTCTCTCTGCTCCTCCTCTGCCTGTGCTCTGTCTCTGTCTCTCTCTCTTTCAAAAATAAATAAACATTAAAAAAAGCTTGAACATACATAATTCAACTTGGTTTTGTGAGGTTTTGCAGAGTGTCGAGGTTCTGGGAAAACACTGGGCCTGGGATGGAAGGACCGCATTGATCCAGTCGGGGAACATTGCCATATCACCACTTAACTCTGCTTGGGGTTTTTGGCTTTCTCCTCTGTGTGTTGATAATCCATTAAAAATTACAAGTGGCTTATTTTGTCACTTACAATTGTTTTAGGAGCAAATTAAGTAGTCCTGAGTGAAATAATCTGTGTTTCCACTTTATATGATTGTAGAGCTCTGTTACTAAACACGATGAACAAGGCAGTGCTGGCTGAATTTTTCTGCAGGTAGTCATTCTAGGAATTACCTTTGTAAGAGGAACTCAGAATTAAGGCCAAATAAAAGAGTGTCTAGGTGAGTGACTGCATTAATTTGTTGGGAAGGCTGAAAGATAGAAGTACGTGTTTTGTGTATGTCACACACACACACACACACACACACACACACATCTTAACAATGATAGAATTTCATCGTCCAAAGGTTCAGGTGAGAAGGAAGCTAAGGACATCTACAGATGGAATCCAACTCCTGTACTTATATTTTGGAAAGAGTATTGCAAATAGATAATTATTTTGCCTATTTCATAGATGAAAACACTGACATGGACACGTGAACTATGGAGTATATAATATATATACTTGTACTATACTTTTAATGAAGAAATAATAAATCTTCCTTCAGATTGGTATCTATTTATATAAACCCTTCCCAGTCAGCCTGTTCCTTAACCAGCTGCTTTTAGGCTGATTCTCCAAACCCCATCCAGAGTAGCAGCTGACCAGCTACAGAGATTCCCCTAATCTTTGTTGGGGGGTGGGGTGACCACGCAGCTGCTTAAGTGACATACTGGCCACAGCTCCTTGATATGATTCTCCTTGGATCATTCAGCAAATTCAAGAGTAGAGAGGAAGTCTTTCTGGTGGCTTCACAGCCTACCCAGGGGTTGATGACTGAATGCTTCATGGTCATTGGATTCATCAGCTCCAAGGTGCCCTAGAATTTTGCTGCTTGAATTGTGGTCCAGGGACCAGCGACATCAGCCTTGGAGTCACTTATTAGAGCCCTTCTCAGAACAACTGACTCAGAATCTGCATTTTAATGAAACCCCCAGGTGATTTGCTTGAACATTGAATTTTGAGAAATACTGCTTTAGGCCAAAGAAAGCTCATCTTGAAAAGATTTGTCACATGCACTTTCCTGTAGAATACTAAGAGTATTGTGAAGGGATTAATTACAATGTGAAACACATTTCCCTATTTCCCTGGAATTATATTTCTGATCAGTATTTACTTAATTTAACGCCGCAGACACATCAAAACAGCAGTAGTATTCACTTTTTAAAAAGAATACTCAAACAGTTTTGAAAGAAATATTTTCATAAGAGAATAAAACAAGGCTAAATATAAATAGTTTTGGCTATGAACATATTTAAAGGTAAGGATATTATCGAGGGACCAAACGTGATATCTGCCAATAATTAAAAAAAAATTTTTTTTAATGTTTATTTATGTTTGAGAGACAGAGTGTGAGCGGGTGAGGGGCAGAGAGAGATGGAGACACAGAATCCGAAGCAGGCTCCAGGTTGCAAGCTGTCAGCACAGAGCCCGACGCAGGGCTCGAACTCACGGACTGTGAGATCATGACCTGAGCGAAGTTGGACGCTTAAACAACTGAGCCACCCAGGCACCCCTATGCCAATAATTTTTATTTAGCACACTGATATGTTGATACAGGAAATGATATTCCCTCTGATATTACTAGCAGCAGTTTCTTGTTTTATATTTATCTTTTGCTTCTACGTGTAATTTAAAGATCTTTGTAATAAGGAGCTCATTTAAGGACAGTCAAATGTAATGAATGAGAATTAGATAGAATGCATTAAATATAACTGGTGTTCTTTTTACTATCTTTTGTGCTCATATTTAAGAACAGATTCTTGTCAGTTTTCTCAAGAGAAAAATTATGATGTAATAGACAGTGTATAGTATTCATGTCAAAACACAATTTTACTTGCATTTTATAGCTTGCTTTAGCATTCTTTTAGAAAATGAATTTTCCCAGAAGACCTAATTGCCTTCTTATTAATGAGCCTGTAAGTGTGTTTTGTTATCCGTTTGCTATTCTAAACGTGTCTACTTTGGCTGGCTGTTTTAACAGTGAAGTCTCTGATTAAATCACCACTGCTGTATTTGTTTTTGCCATTCACTAGTGATTTAGACAATACTGGCATAATGACATGGTTATGGCAGAGACTAATGAAAACCAAGAAATATGAATTAATATTAACCCATAATAGTTGGTTGTGTTATGATATTGGGAGCTGGAGTTTGGGGCAACACACAACAGAATTCTCTGCATGTTTGATACTGTAAGTGAAAGTCTCTTAACCTGTGTTGTTCGAAATACAAAGAATATGGTTGCTGAATTAATAAATAAACTACAAATCAATGATTTCCACATGTACTTATTCTAGACACTGGTGTTTAACGGAAGAGGCTTAATTCCAGATAGATCAGTGCTAGAGTGCAGCTTAGTGATGGAGAGAAACTCTGAAAGGTACTTCTAGACACCTTAAAGAGCTTTAGAGTCTGCAGATTTTGACTTGTTATATTTTCTAAATTTACTACACATTCTAGAGCTTTCCTTTTGTGCTACTTCTACTTTGATTCTTGTCAGCAGTAATTAGGTTAATTTATTCTCGCACACATGGGAGAGGAGCTCTTGCAAAAACAATAAAAGCAGCCATGTACTGAGTGCCTACGACCTGCCAGGCCTTATGAGCAATGTTTCCCATGAATTTAAATCCTCATGATAATCCTTTAAGATAGGAATCCTCTCCGCTTTGTGAACTGAGGACTAGAGAGGTTACGTCATAACTTGCCTCAGGTGTGTGAGGAACTTGTAGAACCCAAATTCATTATTGAATATTTACATGTCTGTAGCAGGTAAACATTTTTTTGGTTGCTTGTTGGCAGAAAAGGCGACTGAGACCGGATACAAGCAGAATTTATTTTCTCTCCTAACTGACGATTCAGCTGAAGCTTGATGTAGAGTTCACATAACTCCACTGGGGTATGATCCCTTTCTGCCTGCTCAGCTTAGCTCTGGGGCACTCCAGGAGCTTCATTCTTAAGCTCCATTTAGAGGCACGGTAGCTTTGGCGGCTCCCATACTGCAAGATTTTTGGTTCACGTGTGTTTGGAAAATGTGTGCTTTATGTGGTGGTTGCACCTGCAAAGGCCCTGAGGTTCACTCTGATCAGATTCAGCAATCACGTATCCAGCCCCCTGATTTAAGGCTCCAACTGAGGGGAGGCAAGTACACTGATTGGCTTAATCCACTAGGATTCTGGGTTCAGCTCTAGATCCCCACTCAGGTCACATGGACTGATGGGGGCACGGTGGATCAAACCATTATTTATCAGCAGATAGAAGGATGGGTTCTGGAAAGGCAACCAAACTACAGTATGGTTACTCAAGATAGAATTTAGTACAGCATGAGAAGTAAAAGCAAAGAAGGTGTGGTAGACCTGTGTGTGTATTTATAATCCTTTGAGGGGAAAGAAAGTATATGGTGAGGAAAAGGCAGTTGCATTAGTTGGTTCCCAGCTATGGACCACTAATGGTAACATCAAGAAGGCATGGTGGCCTAGCCTTGTCAGAATCTAAGGGGAAGAGGGCGGGGGAGGAAGAGAGGACCGAGGCACTTTGCACATGGCAGTTTTGCATGCATTGCAGACCAGCAGTTCATAATTTTGGAAGTGTTTCTTTTGGGGACTGCTTAAAACATGGGTTTTATTATTTTCATTATCTTATTGTCTTTGCCTCATGACTGAGTAAGTCCAACGTTAAAAATTCACAGAATTTTAAGTGGTGAAAAGGACTTTAGAAGTTAATACCCCTTCATTTGGTATAACTGGTCCAAAGTCATACAGCTCTGAAGAACTTAGCTCAAATTCAAGATTTTTAATTTTTAGGTCACTTTTGTCACCAACATATACATTGTTTTGCTTAATGGTAATTTATACAGGTAGTTATTATTTAAACTTTTGTTTACTTATTCTGGTTTGTATTTTAAAGTTCTAAAGCAATGTTTCCAAAAGCAAGCCTGACCTAAGGATTGGCTTTCATTAAAATTATAATCCAGGGGCTACTGGGTGGCTCAGTGGGTTGAGTGTCTGACTTTTTTTTTATGTTTACTTATTTATTTTGAAAGAGAGAGAGAGAGTGAGTGAGCCTGAGTGGAAGAGGGGCAGAAAGAGAGGGAGAGAGAATCCCAGGCAGGTTCTGTGCTGTCAGCTCAGAGCCCTGTGGGGTGCTCGATCTCACAAACTGAGATCATGACCTGAGTCAAAATTAAGAGTTGGCTGCTTCACAGTGTAGTGTCTGACTCTTGATTTCAGCTGAGATCATGATCTCAGGGTTCTGGCATCGAGCCCCGCATCAGGCTCCACGCTGAGAGTGGAGCCTGCTTGGGATTCTCTCTTCCTCTTCTTCTGCCCCTCTCCCCCACTCATGCACTCCATCTCTCTCTCTCTCTCTCTCTCTCTCTCTCTCAAAAAAAAAATAATAATAAAAATTTAAAATTGAAAAATGTTGGAATCCAGATATGAGGTGATAGTAATTAGTATGTCTGTGAATAGAAGAGACCATCTTAGGAAACTGCTTGATTTTCATTTATCCTCCATATGTACATGTATAGGTGTGTGCATGCATGCATTTGTTTATTTTTAGAAGTCAAGGGATAAGTGAAGCTGTGATAAATGATGCTAATTGACCCAGAGAAATTGAGCCTAGAAACTCTTCACTTCGGAAACTAATTTTGAAAAACTCAAGAGATGAAGGTGAACTTGCTTATAATTTTGATCTTCTCAGCTCTTGTGCCTAACTTTATAATGCATTTCTGAACAACATGGGATATTCAAAAGAGTTGCTATAAGAAATGGCTTGGGGTACTGAATACTGAATGAAATGTAGGAAACTAGCTGTTTGCCCAGCCGCCCCCCCCCCCCTCCCCACACACACACACTTATAATGAGAGATTTACCGGGCCTGTGTTAGATGCATACTTGTGCTGGTGGCCTAAAGCTGGGTGTGTCTGAGGACCAGGGGCTCAAATGTGGCTGTGCCAGTTTAGACCAGAGTCTCATCCCCAGGAACTTCCATGGCTGCTATGGCCCTTTTCTAGCCAGAGCAGCTGGCCTGGCAACATAGGGGTGAAGACAGTGGTTGTGGAAGAAGGTTTATTGACTGGAGCACGCTTCTTTTTGTCACTGGAGATTTCTTTCAACACATCTTTGTTATCTTAAAAAAGTTACTGAATTACTATTTTCTTCCCTATGTATTTCCTGCTTCCTCCATGACTCTTTTTTATCCCTTATTTATATCCTTATCAGGTGTGATTCCTGAATAAAGTTTGCAATAATTTGCCTAACAACCTGGCCGGTTGAGTCAGAGTGCTATCTAGTATTGACCCATTTTTGCCACTTTAGCTAAACTGACATTTAAATACTTAGGTAATGTATGAGGTCATGAGGTTGGCAGTGATCTGCTTCAGAGAGAGAAAAAGGTTTCTTTCAAGATCTATATGAGTCCATTTTTTTAAGTTTATTTATTTTGAGATAGAGAGAGAGAGAGAGCGCAAGTGGAGGAGGGGCAGAGAGAGAGGCAGAGAGCAAAACCCAAGCAGGCTCCAGGCTCTGAGCTGCCAGTGCAGTGTGGGGCTTGAACTCACGAAACCCGGAGATCATGACCTGAGCTGAAAGCAAGAGAGCGATGCTTAACCTAACCGACTGAGCCACCCAGGCGCCCCTGTGAGTCCATTAAGTGCATGGAGCACCGGGCATGCTATGACTGTGTGCCAGTCTTAGTTTTGTTACTTTCCAGCTCTGAGATTTGGAGTTAATACCTTTCTGCTTAATCCTTAATTTCCTTCTCATTAAAATGGGAATATTACAATGAAGAGTGATTGTAATATCTTCTTTAGTTACTTAGTAAGACAGTTTTTAAAAGTACAATTAGGAATGCCTGGGTGGCTCAGTCAGTTAAGCATCAGACTTCGGCTCAGGTCATGATCTCACGGCTTGTAGTTCGAGCCCCATTTCGGGCTCTGTGCCAACAGCTCAGAGCCTGGAGCCTGCTTCGGATTCTGTATCTCCCTCTCTCTTTGCTCCTCCCCCACTCACACAGTCTCTCAAAAAATCAATAAACATTAAAAAAAGAAGAAGAAAGGTAAAATTAATAATGTGTATGAAAGTATTTTTTATAATTGTAAACTACCATAAAATATAATTTATTTTTGTTGGGAATATGAAGTTTGATAATAAATTATTGTTGAAGGCAAAAATAATATGCTGAACAATGGAAATGAAACCAATAGATGCTTTGCACATTTGCAGTTATACATTCTATATCTGTTTGCATATCTAAGCTTTGGGGAAAGTGGTATGAGAAAGAAGCCAGTACATTTCTTGTGAACAGTGAGTAAATTTCGTATCGTGAATCATAAAATGTACCCTCTCGGATTCATTTTCACCTATATACTTATTTTCTCTCTGTATAAGTAAACTCTACTCTGTAATGCTCCCAAACAATATTTGTGTTTTCTCCAGATATGCCAGTAAAGATTGCATGATTATGAACCACTTTTACTGAAAAATTTTAAGCAAATGTTTTAAGGACTGCAATCCTATAGAGCAAGTTTATGGAAAGTATAGTTTTTCCTTTGAGTATTTTCATGAAGAAACAAAAAATGCTCTCGTTATCTGAACTGGTGGGCCTGGCTGGCCAGAGCGTGATTCTGATAAGGTTTATATGTCTTTATTTATTCTTCCACTCTACATATCGTTCAACATCTGCTAAGTGTCAATGCTGTGACAGGTCTTGGATATGCTGGCAAGCAAGCCAGGCATTGTCCTTGCCCTTTGGGAGCAGATGTGACTTTTATGATTATTAAAGGAGTGGTTAAAGATTACTTTTGCAGAGCTTCACATCTAGTGATTCACGGGTAAAGCCTGGAGCTATTTTGTAACTGACCGTACCCCTGCCTGTGGCTTGGCAAATCTGAGTTCAGACTGTCTCCAACAATTTGCTGGTCCACTTTAGAAGCTGCCTGGGAGAATCCATTGTGTCAGCAATCTTTCCATATCCTTGACTCTACACACAAAAAACTAGAAGCCTACCAAAAAAGCATTATGCAAAAATTTGCTGCAATGATAATAGAATTCTATCAAGTGGAATTTCCCAGAAGTTGAGTAATCGGAAGTGTAAGCAGGTGTAAACAGGTTGGACAGATTAGCGAGCACAGTTGTCTTTCTAGAGGCTCACCATCACTTATTCTCCCTCTGGGAACATGAGCAGGAAGATTGGGGGGCGGCCTCCCGGAGGCTGTGTGTAAATGCACATTCACAGTGTGAACATTCCGATGCAGAGGTCCTGGCTGTTTGGCTGCAGATTCATAGTTGCTGTGACCTACAGCTGTTTATCGACTGCCTCTGTTTTCTCTGATCAGCCTTCTGTCTGCTGCGGCTTCATTGAAGCTCATTGTCGCAAGTGGTGGGCGACCCGTAGGAAGAGAGGCCAGAGGCTGGCCACGAGTCCTGGCAACCCAGAGTGGGCTAGATAATCCCTAGACTGCCCCCGCACCTGCCTCCCGGAAGCAGCAAATTCAATACCCGGTGCTTTAGTCTTTCATTTTGGAGGGGGCAACAGTATTGTCATTTAAATACACCTATTGCCCTACAGGAAATGGGGATTTTAAACCTCTGTATTAAAAGAGGCCTAAACGACCTGCAATGTATGAATGAAGGAGAGAAGCAAATTTGGAGATGTGTACATTGTTCTAAGAAAAGAAAAAAAATCCCTGAATTCCATAGACTGGAGCTTCAGAAATTGAAATGTAGAAAACTTATGTTATTTTTTACTTTTTAGGACTTTATTTTATTTTATTTTATTATTATTTTTTTAATGTTTATTTATTTTTGCGAGAGAGACACACACAGTGTGAATGGGGGAGGGATAGAGAGAGGGAGACACAGAATCTGAAGCAGGCTCCATGCCCCGAGCTGTCAACATAGAGCCCGATGCGGGGGCCCCAACCCACGAGACATGAGTCCATGACCTGAGCCGAAGTTGGCCACTTAACCGACTGAGCCACCCAGGCGCCCCAAGACTTTATTTTTTGAAGTAATCTCTACACTTATCATGGGGCTCAAACTCACAACCCCGAGATCAAGAGTCCCATGCTCCACTGTCTGAACCAGCCAGGTGCCCCCACATTTGGAAAAATTAATTTAGTTGAGTCACTAACATTTTGTGCCCATTTTATATTTAAGCAAGGGACACTGAAATGCTGATCTCCAGTCATAAGTAATGTATAGCATAATGCATATAGCATATAGCATATAGCATAATGTTTAATAGCATATAGCATAACGTTTAAGATCACAGACTTTGGAACCTGACTGTACTTGAGTATGAATAATGGTTCCAATGTTTTCTTGCTACTGGACCTAACCATGTTCCTTCAGGTTTCCACACTGTGTCTGTGAAATAGGGTAATACAAGTACCTACCTATCCTGGGTTTTTTTTTTCAATATTGAGTTAAAGTGCTTCAAAGAGTGTGTGACACATTAATAAAATTCATTCTCTTTAGCTTTTGTTATCATGTCCTTATGTTTGGGCTAAATGAATCCAAGTTTGCATAATATCCTATCCCAAGCTGATATCTTTAAAAATCTCTGACTCCGTTATCTTCTCCTTTAAAATAAAACCAGCAAACGGTAGATGTCTGAAATAATTCCGTATGTTGATTAACAGAGGCCACAGCAAACATTATAAGGAACATCATTCAATGTTTATGAAAACAAGTGGGAAATTTATACTGATTCCTAAGGAATCAGACTCTTAGGATGAATGACTAAAAACAAAAACGAAAATAAAAACAAATAACCCCCCAAAACTACATCTGTACAGTGAGAGTATCAGAAGCTGTACATTTTAGGTGTGTATACCTCAGACATCTTTAGAAAATGCATTTAACATTTCTTATCCAGGTTGGAGAAGGTGGGAAATTTGGGGCACTCATAAAACTGCTTCCAGCCTGGACAGATTCAATCACAGATAAAATACAAAAGCTCTAATTTGGGAAAAAGATTGAGATGGGCATTGACCAGAAACTTGAGGAGTGAAATCTCTATCACTTCCAGAAGCGTCCATCCCAGTGACACTGTTGTCCAATCTAGAAGGAGTATTCAGGTTTAGGAATGAGATAATAATTTGCAGAAGATAAAGAGATACCTCCTCAGTTCCTAAAGAATGTTGTTTCTCCGAAGTCTGTAGAAGGAGAAAAGGGTATGCCATTTGCATTTGACACATGCTGAGTAAATGAATTACTGGCATTTAGAACTTCTGTTTCCCTATGAATTCTAGATGACTGTTTTGTTTTCCTTTTGAAGGTTGCTGTGGATATTTAATCTTACTTAGCTCAGGTAGTTTCAAATCCATTTAATCCCCAAGACTTTTTCAAGCCACTGTCAACAGGGAAAAGCCATTTTAGAATCCTGGCATATGACTCAGGGTCTGGCTAAACTTTTAACGATTGTTAGCTTGCTTACAGAATTGCTCTGTGGCCATTGTGGTCATTGTGGAGGAAAGCATCTCTCAACTTCAACAAGGATTTTATGTGCCACTCAAGCTTCAGATCTTTTGTACTCTCACTTTCTTACTATATATACTCCCTCTAGCTTTAATTGAAATAAGTCTCCCTTTTCCTTGAGTTCTACTAATGAAAATGTTTGCTCTCCAGATACAATTAAAAATTCCTGTCAACTTTCTTATCAGAGAAGCTCTTTGCACTGCAGGTTTGAATCTCGCAGATATAATACTTTTATAATATTCAATTTATCATAATAATGCAATTTTGTACCCTGACTGGATGTTCCTACTAACATAGGTTTTTGTGATTGTGGTGGCAGAAAGTGTTTTCATAAGCTCCTCTCCATTTAAAATGTAGGTTTCTTAAGATGTCATTTTGATGGAACATTTGCCCAAATTCATAGTCTTAATAAAAAGGAGCACAAAAACAACAAAACAAACTCTTATAGCATATATAAACTGAAATATGGAACTATTCCAAAAAGGGGATGCACACTGGACTGTTTGTTCTGTGCTCTAGAATCATGACCCAGTTATTATTTGGAAAGCAGACCGGTTCTTATATATGTCACAACAAATACCCAAAGGATATCAAGTTGGAACAAGAGAATGATGGACCTATGTGTGGATTGAAAATACTATGTAACAGACAGTATACTTAAGTATAATATACATAGGAACAGGAGTGCCTGGCTGGCTCATTCAGTAGAGCATGTGACTGTTGATCTCAGGGTCCTGAGTTCAAGTCCCGTGTTGGATGTAGAGCCTACTTAAAAAAACAAAATGTATTTATTTATTTTGACCCAGAGAGAAAGTGCAAGCGGGGGAAGGTGAGAGAAGAGGAGAAAGCAAGAATCCCAAGCAGGCTCCTCACTGACAGCACCTATCTTGTTATGGAGCTTGAACCCACAAACTGTGAGATCATGACCTAATCCAAAGTCAGACGCTCAAGCGATTGAATCACCCAGGTGTCCTATATGAACTATACATTCTAATCAGTGTGGTTCAGACTGACTTCTAGTCTTTTTGGATGAGGAAATTGAAGAAATGAATAAACCAGGGAATTTTAGGGCAGAAATATCCAGAAGGACTGAGGTGCTCTGACTCCTTGCACTCAAGGCTTGGTTTCTTAGATTCTGTAAAGGAGATTTCTGGCTCATTCTTATCAGGAATGCAGATCCCAGGTGAGGACTGGGAATTCTTTCTAGGGCTGTTGTTCACTCCTTTAGCTTGGGTACAGGAATCTATAGGCTAGTGCTCTGTATTTCCCACAGTTCCCACGCTGTTCACCTAAGTATCCATTTAAGATCTATCTTTCCAGGTCTCTCAGTTTGCTTACAGTTTGGAATCAGGATACCAGTAGTTGGACGGCACTTTATCGACCTCCATCACTCATTCATAATTGTATCACAAACTTACCCAGTTGCCAGCACATTTTAGAAAAGCATAGGGGAGCCCTGGTTGGCTCAGTCAGAGAATGTGACTCTTGATCTCGGGGTTGTGAGTTTGAGCCCCACGAGATAGAGGTAGAGATAGCTCTAAAAACAAAGATTTGTAGAGATAACTAAAAAACAAAAAACAAAACAAAACAAAACAAAACCTTAAAAAAGGGAAGAAAAGCATGTAATCTTAAGAGTATCTCATGTTGCTTCAAATGTGGTCAGATAAAGGGTAGAGGAGAAAGGAAGGCAGGATCTCCTACCAGCAGTTACTTATTCAGATGCCATGCCTTGAAAACAGGAGGTTTCCTTTGAGGTGGAGACTTGTTGTTGACACCCCCATTAATTGTTGGAATTAGAGCTACATCAGGCATTGTCTTTTTTTTTAAGTTTATTTTTTATAAAGAGCCACATACTCTTTATACATATTTTTTATAAAAAGCCAACCAGATGCCCCTCAAGCATTGTCTTTTATGTGAACAATGAGAAAAAGGATATATCTCTTCTGTCCATTATGGCAATAGACTTGAACTTTATATGACAGCTTGTTGAATATAACATCCTTATGAGCTTGTTAAATAGTGATACCAGTCTAAATTATTAGCACATTCTCTTTGGCAATATCTTGTTGGGACAGACAGCACTGATTTGTGCATTCATATGATTGACTATGATCTCTGTTAGAGGTGCTGGGGAGCTAGTGGCTTTTTCATTCAATACGATGCGTATGGCAGAGCTTGTCTCGTTTCAGATAAGTTCACACAATATTTAATGATTGTCCATTTTTGTGCCAGGCGGTGTGTTTAGCACAGAGAGTAAAGAGATGAAAAAGTCGACCAAGTCCCTGCACTCAAGGACTTCACAGACTAGTTGGAGGATCTAGAAATAACTAAGTTATAATGCAGAGTGGGAGGTACAGCGAGAGAGTACTATCTGGATGTGGGGAAAAGACAGTCACTCACTGCTGGGGTGATTAGTTAGGCTTTTCTGGATCAGAAGGCCATCAATGAATGGCAAATGCTCAAGCATGGCCACACAATGCTCATGGAAAACTGAGGAAATAATGGTGATGATGGTAAATGCTTTAAGTGAACTCCCAAAAACAACAACAACAACAACAATAACAACAACAACAACAACAACAACAAAACCCAAGTTCAGGTTTTAGCATTTGCCAAATCCCCTTGGTAAATGCTACCACTGTGAATGGTTTCAAATTACCAGTGTCACATCACTGAACAGAGTCGGGAATGATGAGTGGTGGCACACCATTATATAGCCATACAAACACAAGAGAAGTTTCTGCCATACAAATACAAGAGAAGTAAATAGCTTTGAGAACGTAGAGGTAATATAGCAATTGTATAATGTAGTAAAATATTTAGGAAGTAAGGAGTTTTGAGTTAGTACCTCTGTTTTAAATGTAATTTATTCAGCTCTAAGTTTCTATAATTTAGTTTTTAAAAATGGCTGTTGATTAACAACTGGCTCACAAAATTGTTGGAGATGTTAACAGTTGATGGTTAGTAGCTGGTATGGGTTGGCTCTGGCATACCACTCAATGCTATTTATAATCTTGGATATGGGTGTGATGGGTACAGTGAGTGAATCCTCTTAAATTATGAGGCTTTTCTATAACACTCTCCCAATAAAGCAGAATTTAGTGTGAGAAATACAAGTTCATATTGAAACCCATTATTGAGGATTTAGTTTCCAACAGTTTAGGTTCATAGATAGTCAGTGCTCAGCCTAGAAGGCTTTGGGAGCATCCACTATGGAGTTCACAGGAAAAGTTCTAAGAACTATGTCCCCCTGCTCAATTGAAGTTTTCTCACCGCACAGGGTGAACATCTTTGGTCGTAAATGTCGGTGTGAGTAGTCACTCTCCTTAGAGCCCTGCTCAAGTATACTTAAAGAGTAAGTTTTTAAATGCCTTTGAATTATGTACATTTTCATGCTAAGCACTATCTTTTCCAGAATATGACACAGTAGGTAGTGGGTTTCCAACCGATATAGCTTTAAAATTATTTTATAATCCTTATAATAGCATATCACTGTGGCCCACAAGAGCACCCAACATTTATTTAAAAATGTTTGAAGAGTAAACATGCTAGTGAAAGTGAATGGATTTACATCCTGGTGTGCTATACATTGCTGCTTTGATGGAGTATTTTGGATGTCTATGAAATTAAGATCTACAAAATATACATTTTTTTTATACACGGCATATAGTTCTTTATTTCAGTTCTTGATTTAATGATCTTTTATTATTTTCCACTGAATTATCAATTGTTTGCCAAAGTTACTTCTGATTATTTTACTTATCTAAAATTCTTTATTTTTAAATCTCTCTCAGTGTCACAAAAAAGTGGAATGTTGTTTTAACACATGCTCTTACAGTATTTATTTCCATAAGACAAGAATATTTCATGTTCTAAAAAATGTCATGTAAGTTAATACTGCAGTGCTAAATGAAAATCCTTGTGTCTTGTATGCTTTTGTTAGGCTCTGCCCACTGAAAAGATAGTGTCTAAAAGTAAGATATTCACACTTTGGAGTATATTGTAAGATATTTTGTGAAATTGGCAGATTGTGTATATGTTGTATATGCATGTTTTGTTTTGTTCCTTTTGGTAGGAAGGTGTGTGTGTGTGTGTGTGTGTGTGTGTGTGTGTGTGAATTTAGTAATATAATGACAGAGTGCTGAAAGGATCCAAGCGTTATTTTGGCAAAATGGATTTCTCTCTGTATGACTTTTCTCTGCATATCTTACATAAAAATTTTCATCTCATATTTGGAAAAAACTTTCCTCCCTCACATAAGAACAATTTCAAGAATTTGGGAACATTCCAAACCTTATGATTTAAAACTAGATTTCATAAAAATGTTTCCTTGTTTGTTCAAAACAAAATACAGATTTTAATCCTTCTTAGTTAGTGGTCTCTTCTTAGTGGTCTCTCTTCCTGGAAGAAACCAAGTGGGAGAAAACATAGAGACAAATATTACTTAGTATTAATAAAGGTGTAGTACTAAATTGGCTAGAAGTTTTGTTTTTCTGCACTTAAACGTGGTTATAGGAAAGAGGCATATGTTAATATAAACTCTTAGGGATTTACTTTATACATCAATTTCTACTATGTGTCGGGGATCAGTAGATGTTAAACTCAGTCTCTTACTTTTATGCCTATAATACTATAGCAATTAGTTGATATTCAAGAATGATGGCTGAATTAGCTAAGCACATTCAAAGATTTAATTGTTAGTATACTGTAGTAATTCATAAGGCTGGAAAGCTTACCAGTATTGGACACAGTGATTGAAACGAAAGAACCTCCCTTAATGCCCCATTGCTAAGGTAATTAAATGATTGTATTTTCCAGGACAAACCATTTTAGAGCATTTGTTTTTAACAGACAACTTCTGCATAGTGTTATTTTCTGTCACAACACTGTTGCTCATCAGGGTCTGATAAAGATCGGTAATTCATTTCTCACTGTCTTAGCCACTTTGTTGAAGCCTAATGATGTAACACAACAATGTGTGAGCATTAGAATTTTACCTGATACTGGTGTCAGACACTGAAGCCATTTGTGTTATTTCACTGGAGTGTTTACATGTTTTTTTTTAAACAAAATTTTTTTAATGTTTATTTATTTTTGAGAGAGAGCAGGAGACAGAGTGTGAGCAGGGGAGGGGCAGAGAGAGAGGGAGACACAGAATCTGAAGCAGGCTCCAGGCTCTGAGCTGTCAGCACAGAGCCTGATGCGGGGCTCGAACTCACCACCTGTGAGAGATCATGACCTGAGCCAAAGTCAGATGCTTAACCAACTGAGCCACCCAGGTGCCCCTACATGTCTTTTCTAGACTGTCATTTCAAGGACAAAAAAAAAGAATCCTTCTTTAATGTTTTAGGGTTCCTTAGCCTATTGTGACATTAACTTTCAAAAATATTATTTTACTGAGTCTAGCACTGGACCAGGTACTTTGTAAGCATCAATTCAGTATTTTCAAACTGCATGCAACCACCCATTTAGTGGGTATGGAATTCAGTTCAGTAGGTAGCAGCCAACTTAAAAAAAAATGAAATAGAGAATATAACAACGATAATAAAAATAGGTACGCATACCACAGAGGAGGTATTATTTCATGAAATTTTGGTTTTAATTAAATAGATTTATATATTTTTGTCTATGTGTATTCAGTCACAGCATGAAATGAATTTCTCACTTGGGTTTGACCAAACCAGCAGGAAAGCACCCCAGTTTTTCATATAATGCTCACAGCCATCATGTGATGTAGTGTAAGGTCTGTGGTGTGCACAAAGTCACACAGTTTGTAAACTCCAAGATTAATCTTTGACCATTATGTTGTGGCACATTGGTGTGCTTTACAGAATATAGGGTTTGCCTAATTTGGTGAATGAGTGATTTAATTTAGCTGAGTCTATTTCCTTATCCTCAGTTTGGAGGTAATGCCATTACTACTCTAACTATTTAGAGAGTTATAAGGATCAAATAAGGTAATTTATGTGAATGTGCTTTTCCACCTTGAAAGATCTACACAAATGAAAGTTATAATGACTTACTTTTGCCTCTTAAAATATGAATTGGCTACAAGATTTGACTAAATATGATTGTATTAAGTACCTTTTAAAGTATATTTCAGGGGGTGCCTGGCTGGCTCAGTTGGAAGATCATGCGACTCTTAATCTTGGGGTTGTGAGTTCGAACCCCATGTTGGATGTAATTATTAAAAAAAAGTATTTTTCAAACTCAAAGGTTTATAATTCAGTGTTTCAGGAGTACCAACTCCGGTTGGGTACTTTTATAGCTTTTGTGGTGAATGAAGGAGCTATAATTTTTATTTATATTTATTTTTCCTAGTTTGATGTTACACTTGACAAAACAACAGAAGGCAAATGTACTTTGGACAAGCCTATACAAACTCATTATTCACATTTGTCTTCAAGTAAACCTGCATCTTGATTTTATTTTTATCTATCTATCTATCTATTTATTTATTTAAATGTTGATTTATGTTTGAGAGGGAGACACACACACACACACACACACACACACACACACACACACGAGTGTGAGCAGGAGAGGGGTAGAGAGAGAGAGAGAAAGGGACACACAGAATTCGAAGCAGGCTTCAGGCTCTGAGCTGTCAGCACAGAGCCCGACGCTGGGCTCCAACTCACGAACTGTGAGCTCATGACCTGAGCTGAAGTCAGACACTTGACCACCTGAGCCACCCAGGCGCCCCACCTGCATCTTGATTTTAAAAGAAAACACTACGTTAAGTAAAATTTAATTAAAAAGAAATACCAATGGTGATACTCAATGGAACATCTAAAAAGTTCTGAATAAAAAGATACCCAAGACTTAAAAACAACAACTAAGGAACAAAAAAGCAAACTCAAAACCTTTGATGGTAAAATTTGTGAGCGGAGGTATTTCATCAAATAAAAGCTAGTAAAATAGCTTGCTGTCTGTCTTTTGTCTCTCTGTCATTCTTTCTTTCTCTCAGTTCTCTGTCTTTCTATGTGGCCATCTAGCCAAACTTCTTGTTAAGATAGATGTTTTTATTCCGTATTTATTCTCTGGCCTAATTCCAGGATATAATGATAAGAATATATGCATTTTGCATTTTGTATGTCAGAATGGCATAACCTCATAATTCGGCATACATCCTGAAACCTTTGAGTTATGAACATTACCATAATTAAACATTTAGAGGAATAGGCAGTTATCTGGACAGAGGAGCATTGATGCCTCTGCTCTCCAGCAGCCCTTTAATATAGTCCTAGTAAAAGCAGAGGAGGATATTGGGATGCAAATTAGGTAGAGGAAGGCTCTTTGCCAAGTGTTGTTTATTGAACAGAGTAAATGTCTCCCCCGTGGGGTGGGGGAGCTGGTTAGTTTAAGTGGGCAGGGAGAGCAACGATTCTTCCAAGGGCTGAGGTTTCTCAAGGAAGTGCCCCAAATGTAGATTCCCTGGACCCTGCTGGGAGGAGCGGGCAAGGCCTACCCCATCCAGGAGCCCAGGTGGAGAAAATGACCTGTTTCAAAATCGAGAACTGACCACAGATTATAAATTAGGCTCCTTGAAATGAAAGTGAAGCTGTGATTTATTTTTTTTTAACAATTTGACAGAAAGCGAGTTTTAAGGAAATAAGATGACTGTAGTTTCAGGGGATTTATTTAGGGTTCCTAAGAGAACTAATTGTTGGCCTTTTTCACACTTCAGCAATGAACAGGATGCTAATAGCAAAGCATCCCTACCTATTCATGAGAAAAATTCTCTAGGGGAGTTATGTTAGTCAACATGTTAAAAACACTTACTATTAGAAAAAATACTTTAGAGTATAAAAACATATTCTTTTAAAGTGTTCTGCAGTTCAGATTTTAAAATAATTCACAGTATGACCTTACCCCACCTTCAGTTAATGAGATTTTACTGTTTATGTGTTAGCTACATCTAATAGGGAAAAAGAAATTCTAATAAGTGATAATCACATAAACTTTAGATCTAAACTAAGAGAACGTGGATCATCAAAATTTGGATGAATAAAAACTGGGAGAGAATCTGTAAGGGTGTTGGAGTAAGAAATAAAGGAGGGGAAATGGGAAGAATTCAGTCAAAACCAAAATGAGAAAGCTGAGGTATTTAAATATGTAACTCATTTTGATGTTTATTTGATTAAGTGTAAAATTTTACATGTACTCGTTTCAAAGCAAGATAAAAATCTCAAGTATTTAGGGGAGCCTGGGTGGCATAGTCAGTTAAGTGTCTGACTTAGGCTCAGGTCACGATCTTCTCCGTCAGGCTCTGTGTTGATAGCACAGAATCTGCTTGGGATTCTCTCTCTCTCTCTCTCTCTCTCTCTCTCTCTCTCTTTCTGCCTCTCTCTCTCTCTGTCCCTTCGCCACTTGCGCTTTCTCTCTCTCAAAATAAATAAGTAAACTTAAAAAAGTAAAAACACAACAAATCCTAAGTATTTAGAGCTGTTTTACTTCTGTCTAGTTGGTGCTAAAAGTATTATTATTTTTATTATTTTTGGTATATAGCCAGGGATAATTAAATAAATATTTAGAGTGGTGCGTATTTTAATGTTACTTATTTCCTTCATTACCTGGAATCTTGAAACTATTAATATTAAGATTAGTTTTCTGCTACTGACTGACTGGCATGTTTATTTTGTCCCTCTGAAAATTTACTTAACTGCTGGGAGTATAGAGCAAAGCCTTCTCCAATTTTGACAATTGATACAAGGCAATTTTATAAGTGATTAATCACATGCTATTTATATGTCGGAGAGTTATGGCATAGAGTTATATTGTTATCCTTTTTGGCTCTTACCCCTTTTAGCTTATAAATAACCTAATGTTTGTTACCCATGGTGTTTTACCGATTCCACAGCCACCTTGGCCTTCCTTAGTTTACTACGATGCCAAGCACTACAAACATACTTTGAGTAAAATTTTTCCAAGGGAAACTGTGGTCTTCTTTGTTTATAAAGAATTTTATGATAAAATAAGAACAATTCCACAAAGAGAGAGAGAGAGAGAAACCAAAAAACCAGACTCTTAATTGTAGAGAAGGAACTGATGGTTGCCAGAGGGGAGGTGGTTGGGGGATTAAAGAGTTACACTTATCATGATGAAAAAAAGAACAATTCCACAAGTCACACCTGAAAATGTCACATTATATCATATAGAAGCAGTTAAGGTTGGTTTATACATTATTTGTCTATTTAGAAGATAATGAATTTTAAAGGATAGCAATAATTTTAAGGGCTGTATATATTATTATTAATGGTCAAGCTGAAGGAAGTTCTGTTATTTCCAGGTTTGCTGTCTTTCTGATCCTCTAGTACCAGACCATGTAAGCATTAAATCTGGATCTGGTCTTACATCCTAGGATCCAAAACTAAAGTTCTAGCATGTCATTCTGCTTTAATATTTTACATTAAAAAACAATTATTTACTAAATACTAACTATATGTACAACATTTAGCTAGAAACTGTAAGGATGTAAAATATATGATAAATTCTTTAATAAATAACAATCATAGGTAGAATTTCCTAATTAATATCCTCTGTTTTCAACTTTACTCCCAGATAAGGTTTTTTTAGGACCAGAACCCTCTCTGTCTGTCCTACTTTTCTACCTCATGGTTTAGGAAAATGTTTTTTTCCAACTGTCCCATTGCTGGACTGTAAGGTGAGGCTTCTTCATTAGGTCTGCTTCTTCTTCCAAGGTTTTGGAGGACATTTTCTTTTCTTTTCTTTTTTTTTTTTTGGAGGACATTTTCAGTGAATCTTTAAAAATATGTTGAGCACATTTACTATGGCATGCTTTAAGGACTGAGGACATGATCCTTTTCAGCATGAACCTTCTATTATGGTCCTTACAGTCTAGGGAAGACAGATGTTAAACAGATATTTATAAAGAAGTAATCCTAAATTTGTAAAGTACCCTAAAGGAGTTAGTAGAATGTCTTTCAGGAAGATTTTCTTTGCCTTACAGTTACTGAGAATGAAAGAGTGAACAGGAATTCTTTTTTTGTTCACCTACGTTTGTTTGTTTATTTATTTATTTATTTATTTATTTATTTAGAGCATGATTGGGGGAGGGGCAGAGAGAGAGGGAAAGAGAGAGAGTCCCAAGCAGACCCCTCACTCAGTGCAGAGCCCCATGTGGGGCTCCGCACCACAAACCGCGAGATCATGACCTGAGCGGAAACCAAGAGTCCGACGCCCAACTGACTGCACCACCCAGGTGTCCCAGGAATTCTTGATGTGAAGGAAGATGAGCAGAAGAGTCTAGGCGAAGAGCACAGCTTGCGTGGGGACAGGAGAGAATGTGGTGTATTTTAGCAACTAACAGTAGCCCACCATTCTTGGAGAGGGCACTGTGAAGAGGAGCTTGACTATAAATGATTGTGGGAGTTTTTTATAGAGAAAGAGTGGAACAAAAGTCTGAAAAGGTCATGATCAGATTTTCATTTTATAAGGATCACTCTCAGCATCGTGCAAACAGTGGTTTGGAGGGAGTCATCTGGATTTTGGTGAGAGTAGTTAGAAGGACATCTTGTTTTTTGTTTTTTTTTTTTTAATATTTATTGTTTTGGGGAGTGGGAGAGAGAGAGCAGGAGCAGGGGAGGGGCAGAAAGAGGGAGATGGGGGTCCAAAGTGGGCTCCGTGCTGATAACAGATGCGGGCTCGAACCCACAAACGGTGAGGTCATGACCTGAGCTGAATGAAGTTGGATGCTTAACCGACTGAGCCACCCAGGCGCCCCAAGGAGGACATCTTTCTAATCTAAGTGAGGGATGATAGCCTGTGGAGGGTAAGGTGGGAGAGAAGTGGACGGAGATGTAGGAGATGTAGTTTAAAAGTAGATGTGATGGGGCTTGCTGATGGAGTAGTGAGAGGTGCTGCTTGAGCACCCAGTTTGAACTGTAACGTTTACCAAGCTGGAGAATGTTCCAGTTGGGTCTTTTGGGCCTTTGCCGCCCTGAAAATTTAAAAACAAATCTGCATGTTACCTTTCCCCTGCATAATTTTGTTGTACGCATAATGACTGAATATTCTTATTTTTCAGTTATGGTCGAAGGTACCTGTGTAAGGATTTGTACGTGTGTATCTGTTGAAAACTTTGTTAATTCCCCATTTCAGTTCCAAACAACAGGGTCCTTACCCTCCGGCACCTTTCCATATTGGCTCTTTCTCTCCTTTATGCCTTAGCTTCCTTGAGTGATAAGCTTTATTATCTTTGAAGTTCTTTTCCTGTTAACTTTCTCTTCTTCAGAATATATAAAAATACATGTATATTATATGTGTTCATCCACACATCCCCTCATGCAGTTTTAGATTGCACTGAACTGGTATGTAATAAAATATGGAAGAAGAAGGGAAGTTAAAAAAAATTTTTTTAGTGGGTTGCCTTAGAAAATGGACATACAGAAAGTTGAGAACTGAGAATCTTTTTTTTTTTTGTGGCGAGGGGCGGAGGGGGGGAGGCGATTCAGGATAGCAAGGATTCTACCATTGTGCGGCTTACTAAAGTCAGAAAAATAGGAACTCTACTATTATTTTTCCCCACATACTTTTGGGGCATTATGACACTTTTAATGTGAATTGTAAAATGTAGGAGGTATACTCTAATTCCCTTTCACACACATAAATCAAGTCGCAGGCTCTTTGGGAAATGTTTACTAGAAATCGTCGTGGGCAGATTTTAAAATGCTTTTGGATTGCATGACGGCATGGTGCCACTTCGATTGAAGGCTTGTAATATTTTATTTTCTTTCCCAAAGAGTCAAGATAAATCCTGTAAACCTTTTTTCTCGTTTTGTTGTTTCTGTTGTACCATTGTGTTTGGCTCTAACCTTTTACCCTGGGGAAACAAAAGTGTTTTCTTACTCTGGGGCTCCCACTGAGTGCTCAGCTGTTGGGCACCAGTTTCAAAGTTGTTTCTTATTTACACACTGTAATTCTGGCTGATCAGAAAACTTCCTAAGTCCTATCTGAACTATCTGAAATATAATATGCTAGTTTTAAGGGATATATTTTGACAGGAAATCTTTGTCAAAACTTACCATATTG
Source organism: Panthera leo (assembly GCF_018350215.1). Classification (NCBI taxonomy): domain Eukaryota; kingdom Metazoa; phylum Chordata; class Mammalia; order Carnivora; family Felidae; genus Panthera; species Panthera leo. Next base: position 115,298,990 of record NC_056683.1, on the reverse strand, counting down.
TAACTTATTTTTTTAATATAAAATCTAATTTAATTACACTATTATGTCCTTTTTAAAAAATGGTTACAATGAACTTCAACATAAAGCCTCAAGCAAATTCATCAAATAGCAGGTTCCAGTAACCACTCTCTATTCCTTCACCATTGATAGTATCAACAAATGTGTTAGGTCACTAATGTATGCTGTATGCTGGGCACCGTGTTAGGTACTGTATAGACTTTGACCTCCAGCAGCTTCAGTCTGTTGATAAATGTTACAACTCACTTAGGCATGAAGAGCTAAAAGACAGGTGGGGGCGGGCGGGGGGGGGGTGACTGGCTGTACCTGGAAAAGTTGGGAAAAGCATCATAGATGAAGTTAAGTCTTACCTTTGGAGTTTCCAGATGAAGAGCATTGGAGTGGCTTAAATATTTACAGTGTAACGGTGTGATAAATTCGATCATAATGTTAGGTTTTGGCATTGTGGGAACACACTGAAGAGGTATATTATTCATTCATTTAGAGGTGGGTGGATGGAGTTTAACTAGGATGGAATTCACCTAGGAAGGGTTGGTTGCTCTAAGGATGTGCAGGAATTAGGGCAAAGGGAGAGCCAAAGGGGTTATTTATTTAAAAGAATTATTATTAAATTTTTTGTAATGTTTAGTTTTGAGAGAGCAAGTGAGAGAGAGAGAGAGAGAGCGCGCGAGAGAGAGCACACTCACGCGAGAGAGCGCATGGGAGCAGGGAGGGGGGTAGAGAGAGGGAGACAGAGGATCCAAAGTGAGCTCCACACTGACAGCGGAGAGCCTGATGTGGGGCTCGAACTCACTAACCACAAGATCATGACCTTAACTGAAGTCAGGCACTTAACCAATGAGCCACCCAGGTGGATCGACTATGAAACCCTTGAGTCCTGGGCCAGGGAGCATTGACTTTATCCTGGGGGCAACCTGAAGACATCAAAGGATTTGAGGTATGGGGGTGATATGATTTTCACAGTTAGAAGATTATGTTAAATTCATTTAAAAAAAATGAGGAACATTGGTGAATCAATTTCCAGGGGAGGCTTCACCACCTAGCTCTCTTCCTGCTTTAATGCTTGGGCTATTAAGTTACCGTGCAGCCTTTGCCTTTAGCGTCCTGTGCTTGCTGTAATTTTTGCTACCCTTGTCCTTGCTGCTACCCACCATTCTCTTTTGCATCCATCATGTTCGTGGTACATAGTGGTCCAGGCAGGATCGTGCAGGGTGACTGAAAAAGTAACAAGGGAAAAAAAAAATCACGTATTAATGTAAGTCTAATGTTTATTTTGGTGGTAGATTTTGGTGTTCACAGGAGTACTTGAGTCTGTTTCAATTGACCTGACGTTCTCATCATACTTTTCCTGCTTGGGAAATTACCACAGGTAAAATAATTGGAAATTATTGGTATAACCCAAGCTACATTACACCTGCCAAGTGTGGATACACGGGAGCCAGGCTGCTTTTGTATGCTTCCTCATAAACATTCTTTCCCCATTCTTTATCAGCACATAATCTTGAGACACAAAAAACCTTTGTGTCCCACTGGGAATGTGAGAAAATCAAACCTATATATTGGTTTTGTTCCTGGTTAGGAGCCACTAACATTTCTATATTAACCACCCAGGTTTTGAATGGAGATAAATGTTTTCAGCAAGATGTGTCCTACATTTATTTTCCTCAAGATATCACCATTCCAGTACAAGATATCTTAAAGACAGACTATAAATGTCTGTTTTTAATCCACCTGATGCTGTGATTTGTGGGTACTTGTTAGAAATGGAAATTTAGGGGCGCCTGGGTGGCTTGGTCGGTTAAGCATCCGACTTCGGCTCAGGTCATGATCTCACGGTCCGTGAGTTCGAGCCCCGCGTCGGGCTCTGTGCTGACAGCTCAGAGCCTGGGGCCTGTTTCAGATTCTGTGTCTCCCTCTCTCTCTGCCCCTCCCCTGTTCATGCTCTGTCTCTCTCTGTCTCAAAAATAAATAAACGTTAAAAAAAAAAACAAGAAAGAAATGGAAATTTAATGGAGCTTAGTCTAATAGTTAAGCACTTATATAGCACTTCCCATGCGCCAGTCTCTTTACGCAAATGAACACATTTAATTTTCACAATCAACCAAGGTAGGTGTTCTTGTTATGCACTTTCACAGACTGAATTGTGTGCCTCCCCACCAGATTCCTATGTTGAAGCCCTAATCCTCAATGTGACTGTATTTGGAGACAGAACCTTTAAAGAGGCAATTAAGTTTAAATGTGATCTTCCGGGTGGGGCCCTAATCCAACAGTACCAGCGTCCTTATAAGAAGAGGAAGACACTGCCAGGATGCATGCACACACACAAAAGGCCCTGGGAGGACATAGGGGAGGCGTCAGCCCTCTGCCATTTGAGGAGAGAAGCCTCAGGAGAACCTTGCCATCACCTTGATCTTGGACTTCAAGTGTTTGGAATTGCAAGAAAATAAGTTTGTTCTTTAAGCTACCTAGTCTGTGTGTAAGGCAGCCCTAATAGACTAATACATGCAAATTTTGCACACAGAGGGTTGGAGGCACGGAGAGTTTAAGCCCCTGGCTCAAGGTCACACAACAACAAAAAAATGACACAGTCAAGGTTCATACTTGGGAGGTGTGATTATGTAATCATTGTGGTTAACCACTAGGCTATACTGGATCTCATGAAGATAGAGCATCTCAATACCTGGGCCTAGGTAGTGTGACTGCATACCGCCTGTGCCATTTTCCCTTCCCTCCTGTCCTGCACCCACCCCTCTTCCTTCTGGTGCACAGCATTCAAGGACTGTTCACTTTGGGCTGTACGGTGTAGGAACGATACATCTGCAGAATCCCTTACACTTATCACGGCTGGTAATTTGCTGTGTGTGGCTCCAGCAATTTCATGGTTCAGAATGAACAGGGTCAGCAAACACTGTTAAGATTTTTCTTGTCATGCATTAACTTTTCAAATAATAGCAAAACTCACCTTTGTTCTTTTCCCAGCATTAGTCCCATTATTTCTGTTAAAGGCTGCTTTTGTAGTATTTCCCTGACTGGTGTCTTTTGGTGAGGAATTTCTGGGGAAGGAAAGGAACAGGGAAATGGAGAGAAAAAAAAAGAAAAGGTTTTAGAATGAAAGTGACTGTTAATGCCCAAGACTTTGCTAACTGGTGAATTGAGCAACCCCCCATTTTTTTGTGAGTTGAGCACTTTTTAACTATCTAAAGATATGTTAATATCCTACATGTTTATAAATAATCTTTAAAATATGGTAGATACGATCTTACGCCTCCGCAAACCTAAAAAAATCCACGCGGTTGTAAAAATGAAATACAGTGATCATTGAGGGTAAGTTGTAGGATATTTCCTGAAAATACATGTATATTGGTCTGGGAAATAATAGAAAGTTTTCCTCTGAGCTTATTAATCACTTCCCATGAATTTGTAATTATGTAGGTTGTATAAAAAAATAAAACTTACAGTGAATACTTGGACTCCATTCCTAATCCTCCATTTAGGATGTAATTAAATGAAGACTAGTTGTATGCATTGTCAACTGCCTTTTACATAATAGTGCACTTTGATGCAAATACTGACACATTAAAATAATAAAATTATATTTTATTGATAAATTTTTATATTTTATATCTTAATTTTATATGATCGAGAGCTACTAAGCATGGTTTAGTTTCTGAAGCCATTTTAGTATTATCTCACTCATTGGTATGATAGAGGCTTGAGAATGTGCATTGTTTCCTAGTGAAGTTTGCTCCCAGCTCAGGGACTGACCCATCACCTGCTCTGTGGGCAAGACTCTTAGCAGGATGAGAAGAAACAGGAGTTTGCATCCGTCGCACTTTCCTCTAAACAAACTGCCTTTGGAATGATTTATGAAATTTTTTTTCCAATCATGGAACCACTTTGTTATGTCTGCGTTTCTGTATGTCCATTTCAGTAGGAAATGTATTCCATTTCCAGAGTGAGACATTTTTCTTTATAAGTTACATTTGTCTTTATAAGTTTATTTAATACCTGAAGGTATACTCTTCAATTTACAGCACTGAAATTCGTTGCTGTGGAAATATTTTCAAAACCCTAAGCCTCTATGATTTGTGGAGAGTGTATCTGAGAATCACATGAACTGTTCTTTTTTTTTTAAGCATGCTCTTTTCTCATGCCTACTTACAATAAAATAAGGAATGTAACTTATGAGAAAGAGATTTTTTTTCATATAGAGTAGTTTTTCTTTTCGATTAGAGATCAATGGCTTTATGTGTTAGTGTAAATTTTTTTTGTCAGTAACTAGTTCTAGTTTTAAAGCATTCTATTTGCCAGTGAAAAGTGAAAGAAAGTAATTACTGCATTTTATTATAGCTGAATATTCACTTTTATTTTAAGAATTTTCATCAGATTTTAAATAATTAAATGACATTTATTTTATTTATTTATTTTTTTTAATGTTTATTTTTAAGAGAGAGACAGAGACAGAGTGTGAGTGAGGGAGGAGCAGAGAGAGAGGGAGATACAGAACCCAAGGCAGGATCCAGGCTCTGAGCTGTCAGCACAGCACCTGATGTGGGGCTCAAACCCACAAACCGTGAGATCATGATGTGAGCTGAAGTCAGATGCTTAACCGACTGAGCCACCCAGGCATTTCGATAATTAAATGACATTTAAATTTATTGAAAAACATCAATACCACTACTCTAATACAGGTATAATGATTTCCTTCTTGAACCTCATCCTCTCAATACTAACTCCCAGAAATGCTAAATCTGGGTTACCTGTTGTTGAAACTAACTGTAATAGGGTTTTCTCTGTATTTAAGTAGGTTTTTGCTTGGAATTATCTAGCATGCTTTTTATTCTGACACCAGTTTGCATGTATGTCTCTTTCAACAGCACCAAGCAATTAACTTGATTCTGACACTTTCTACTTGGAGGTAACATGAGATCCCATAGGTGAAGGGCTTGTTCCTATAAGACTGCCTCCACTTCTCCTTCAGATGCCAGTCGCAAGTCTAGGTTGTCACCTTTGCTTCTGACCAACCACCTGTAGAGGGGAGGTTCCCTCAGCCTCCTCCTTGTATTTGATTAATTTGCTAGAGTGACTCTCAGAACTCAGAGAAATATTTGACTTACTAGATTACCAATATATTATAAAAAGGATATAATTTACGAACAGCAAGATGGAAGAGGAACATAGGATAAGGTATGGAGCAAGGGGCAAGGAGCCCTCATGTTTGGGCTTGCCATTCTCCCCACATCTTCACATGCTCACTAACCTGGAAGCTTTCTGAACATAGTCCTTCTGGGTTTTTATGGAGGTTCCATTACAGAGGCATGGTTGATTGGATCATTGACATTGGGTGATTGGTTCAACCTCCAGCCCTTCTCCCCTTCCTGGAGGTGATGAGGTGTGGGACTGAAAGTTCCAACCCTCCAAACACAAGGTTGGTTCGCCAGGCAACCAGCCCCCATCTTTAGAAACTTTCTAAAGGTGAGCTCATTAATATCAACTCAGGTGCTGTTGAAAGGGGATTTGTATAAACATCAAGACACCTTTATTACTGTTATCACTTAGGAAATTCCAAGGGTTTTTTTAGAAGTTCTGTGCCTGAAACAAGGATGAAGACCAAGATTATATTTCTTATAAATCACAATATCAAAATACTCAACATGTTTCAAAGATAATTATCTGCTTTTGTTTAGGTTACAAATATATTATCTTGGATCCTAGAGTAGTGGCTGTGGTTTGTGGATGCCCAGCGTCTATTCCCCATTCTGATAATAGCATCCAGATTTTGCATTGGCAAGTCGACTGCACACACCTCACTGTATTTATCTTGGAGGAACTTTCAACCAAGTGTCCTGCCTTCCTTTATCAAGGTGTTGGGTAGATGAGCTAACTAGGAAAATAAAAGCCCTACCCTAGGATTTTTTTCCCTAAGAGATGTGTTTTATTTTATTTTATTATTATTTTTTTAAATTTAAGTTTCTTTTTATTTTATTTTGAGATTGACAGAGACAGAGCAAGTGGGGGAAGGGGAGAGAGAGAAGGAGAGAGAATCCCAAGCAGGCTCTCCTCTGCCAGCACAGAGTCCGATGCAGGTCTTGAACTCATGAACTGTGAGATCATGGCCTGAGTTGAAACCAAGAGTCTGACGCTTAACCGACTGAGCCACCCAGGTGCCCCTAAGTGTTTTATTTTTTTTTTTTTATCATTTTATTTTATTTTTATTTTTTTCACCCCCTAAGTGTACTCTTTAATTCCCATCACCTGTTTCCCCCGTCGCCCTACCCACCTCCTTTCTGGTAACCATCAGTTTGTTCTCTATAGCGAAGAGTCGGTTTCTTGATTTCTCTCTCTCTCTCTCTCTCTCTTTTTCCTTTGCTCATTTGTTTTGTTTCTTAAATTCCACATGTGAGTGAGATCATATGGTGTTTCTCTTTCTTTGACTGACTTACTTTGCTTAGTATTATATTCTCTAGCTCTATCCCTGCTGTTGCAAATTGCAAGATCTCACTCTTTTTTATGGTTGATTAATATTCCAGTGTGTGTGTGTGTGTGTGTGTGTGTGTGTGTGTGTGTGTGCGCGTGCCATACATTCTTCATTCATCTGTCTGTAGACACTTGGGCTGCTTCCATAATTTGGCTATTGTAAATAATACTGTAATAAACATAGGGGTGCATATATCCCTTTGAATTAACTGTTTTTGTATTTTTGGGGGGGGTAAATAACCCAGTAGTGTGGTTTCTGGATCATAGGGCAGTTCTATTTTTCATTTTTTGAGAAACCCGCATACTGTTTTTCATAGTGGCTGCCTCAATTAGCATTCTCGGCAACGGTGCAAGAGGGTTCCTTTTTCTCCATATCGTCCCCAACACTTGTTTCTTGTTACCCTAGGATTACTTCAACAGACCTAGGAAGTTATTTGCTAACAGGTAGAGAAAATTTTAAGATTTAAAATGAGAAAGCTTGTGACATTCATCTTTTCTGCCATGTGGAGAAAGCAGTTAAAGCGTATTTGCAAGAAGACCTGGAGATTCCCTGCCATGTTAAAAATCCCTGGTTCCAACAAGACACCAGGCCTAAATTGAAGCTGCTTATTATACCAAACTGTGTCACCCGAACAAATCATGTCATCAGACCAAGACTTAATTACAGTTTTTGGCTGTACCAGAAATTGAATCTTAAACCAGTCAACCAGGAATCCTCTGATCAGCATTAGTTAGGTAATCTGCCTCATAGACGTTGGCATCCCCTCAAGAAAAGTAACCTTGCAATAACCAATCCACTTTTTTGCTTACTAGATAATTTCCTTGTTCTTGCTTCCTTCTGTCTATACAAGTCTTTGATTTTGTACAGGTCCTTGGAGCTCCTTTCTGTCTGCTAGATTGGATGCTGCCTGATTCATGAATTGTTGAATAAAGCTAATAAGAGCTTTTAAATTTGCTCAGTTGAATTTCATTTTTTAACTCAACTGTTTATGAGAACGAGCTTTTTCCTTGCATATTTATGGTTTAATTATTCAACATTTCTGATTCTGCAAGTCAAAGTGTTTCTCCTTTTGCCTAAGCTAGTTTGGGTTCAATTTCAGTCACTTATAACCAAACTGGTAATCATCTCATATTATTTTTTTGTGTGTATTCATATTTCTTCTCTCTTATGCATAAATTATTCCCAGTAGTTATAATCACAGAACAGATACAATATTGTTTTCTGCTTTTTGCCCAATTAATACATCTAATAAATGCATGCTTTTTTCCCTAAATATTTGTATTTGTTATACAGACCTGCATAATATATGAATTTGTACTGTGGTTTAGGTTTACCATTGAGCTTACGTTAAATATTTAGGTTTCCTTTCATACCTTTGAGATTTTTTTTTTAAAAACAGTTTAAAATAACAAGGGTCCCTGGGTCTAAAAGCTTGATTATCAAGAAAAAGATGAGGGGTGGGGCGCCTGGGTGGCTCTGTCGGTTGAGCGTCCGACTTCAGCTCGGGTCATGATCTCACAGTCTGTGAGTTTGAGCCCCGCGTCGGGCTCTGTGCTGACAGCTCAGAGCCCGGAGCCTGTTTCAGATTCTGTGTCTCCTCTCTCTCTGACCCTCCTCCATTCATGTTCTGTCTCTCTCTGTCTCAAAAATAAATAAACGTTAAAAAATTAAAAAAAAAAAAAAAAAGAAAAAAGAAAAAGATGAGGGGCACCTGGGTGGCTCAGTTGATTTAGTGCCTGACTTTGGCTCAGTCGATTTCGTGCCTGACTTTTGATCTCATGGTTCATGGGTTCCAGCCCTGCATCCGGCTCTGTGCTGACAGCTCAGAGCCTGAAACCTGCTTCAGATTCTGTGTTTTCCTCTCTCTCTGCCCCTCCCCTGCTCACATTCCCTCTCTCTCTCAAAAATAAATAAACATTAACAAAATTAAAAAAAAAAAGAAAAGAATATTTCAATATTTTTTAATGTAATTTCATATTTGTTTCCTAAATGGATATTCCACATTTATGTTGATAGTATCAATATGTTTCACCATTTACAACTGTACCAGCTTTGTTTATTATAATTTTAAAAATTAATACATTTTAATAACACTTTCTGTATTTAATTACTTAAATCCTTTAATTACCAAGTTTTTGTTTAGACCCTTCTTTTAATTTTTTTTTTACTTTCACTCTATTTCAACCCATTGTCAATTTACTCCGTGTATTATTGGAATAAATTCCTAGCTATTATTGGGTCTCTCCCATTGCCACTTGTATTTCGTCTCTATCACATACTAAGCGTGCAACCTTGAAGAAGATATTAAATATTCAAGTAACTCATCTCAATGGAGCTGATAATAGTACCTACATTAGAGTGGTATAATGCACGTAGAATGCTTAGCGTGGTATCTGGCACATAGGATGTGAGATAGTAAGAAATTTATGCACTGGCTTATATTCTTCCCCTGAAACCAGTGCAAGTTGCCTACGTTAGGGGATGTGTCTTTGTTGGCTTACAACTAGTTTTAGCACTCCTGGGAATATCTTTTCTCTTTATAGGCAGAATTCTCACATCATCCCCTTCCCTTTTTAGGGTACACTTGGTTCACAGTTACTCTGAGGATAAAGATTCATGGACAAAGACAATATAGATACAAGACAAGTACTAAATTTCTAGAACACTTAAGAATTCTAATAGTCTGACAGAGTCCTCATTCACATTAGGTGTGCCCTGTCCCCAAACAAATACTGACTTTAGTGACAAAAATGAGTGTGTGGCAGGCACAGTATTTTGGGGGTTGGGACAGGCACTTGTTGATCTTGTCAAAGAATTCAAAATAATGGAACAGGCATGGATGTGGGAGCCTGATTAAACTTACTTCAAATGCCAACTCTGCCAGTTGCTCTCTAAGTTAGTCTACTTTAAGCCATTGTTTAACTTCTTTGTCCAAAATAGGGATAAGACCTGTCTTCTGGCTCTTATAAAGATGAAATGATAAAGAAATGGTACATAGATTTTTAAAAAGTAGGTTCATGGCTCAAGAAAAACTGCTGGTTATTCTTCATCCCTAGAAGGTATTTTCCATTATTGCTTGTCTGATCATTGTTAATTTATTCTTTGATAACATGTTTTCAGGAGGAGTAACATTCTATTTCTTCTGGGACCCAGTCAACTTCCCCCCTCTGCTTCCGATGTCTTTCGGTAGAGATTACCTCCAGCTTGGTCCACTGGAAGAGCTCCTCTCACTTGCCCTACAGGCTCTCCCTCGGTTTACTAACATCCCTCACTGGTGAGGCTATTTGTACGAGCCCAAATAGTCCTTTCTTCTTTTGTTTTACTTCATTTTATTCACTGTAGCAACACATGTAAGTTAGTTCTGTGTCTCCTCTCCATGAATGGGATCTTGTTTTTGTAATGTTTGCTGTGGAGGAGGTATTATTTATGTGTGTGTATACGTGTGTATTTTCCTTTATCAATATATTTTTAAATAGAATTCTATATACTTAAGTTGTACGACATGATTCGATAGACATATACATAGTGAAATGATTACTACAGCCAAGCTAATTAACCTATCGCCACCTCCTGTAATTACCATTTGTGTGTATGACGAGTGCACTTGAAGTCTATTTTAGCATATTTTCAGTGTTCAGTACAGTATTAAGTAGAGTCATCTGTATGTGTTTCCAGTGAGTGATTTATTAGATATAACATTTTAATTATATGGATCTTTATGAGATGATGTCATATTAGATGCCAGGCAAGTTTTCTCTTTTCCACTCTTATTTTTCCCCCAGTGAAGGGAATTGTTAGAAATTTGATGGCAGCAGAACTGAATGAAGACTAAATAGCATGAGCACTGGTTATTTCCTTAGAACCAGACGATAAATGTGTGATGTGTGCTATTGTAAACAATGGTTTTGTATTTAGAATGTCATTACTTAAGTTATTTAAAAAAAAATCATTATGGATTGATTGCAACAAAACCATAGGTTAACATTTTTATAGACTACTAGGTATTTCTGATAATTTTTGTAATCATGTAGTAGTTGAATTGTAATTATATATCTTTATTTGTGGGTAGCACTAAAACTTCACATAATTGGCATTGTTATATGTAGATCATTCTTCCTTTTTATTGTGCGTTCAGAGATACCACTCTAATGCTTTTGATCCTGTGAGCATCCTGTGGAGATTGTCTGCTTGTTAAAATGGAAATTTAATTTTTATGAGGTTTGTATGTATTTTGAAGCAAATTAAAATTACAGCAGATAGGGTTGTGAATTTGATTTGTATTTTCTGAAAGGAAGGAAAGTATTGAGTTTAAAAATACGATTTTATTTGAACAAACTATACTAGTTAAATTTATTTTTGAGGACAGTATTAGTAGAAAAAATATAAATGGCGATAATTTTCCATTTCCTCTTTTTACATTTGAGAAGTATAACTCAATATTTTCTTAATACTTTGTTTTTATTTATTTATTTTTAATTTTTTTTAACATTTATTTATTTTTGAGACAGAGAGAGAGACAGAGTGCAGAGGAGGGGCAGAGAAAGAGGGAGACACAGAATCTGAAACAGGCTCCAGGCCCTGAGCTGTCAGCATGGAGCCTGACGTGGGGCTCGAACTCACGAACTGCAAGATCACGACCTGAGCCAAAGTCAGACGCTTGACCCACTGAGCCACCCAGGCACCCCAATGCTTTGTTTCTTAAATAGGGCAATAACAAAAAGTCATTTACAAGTGCCTTATTACCTTGCAGAGGATTACTCAGAAATATTTTCCTTCCTCGGTTTACTGAACATGGGAGCATAGAGGTACTGATACTATCATTTGATAACTGGCTCAATAACAATGAAATTGGCAGCACAGACTCAGTCTTATTGAAATTTGTTATAGCTAGTATTCTAGCTTGTTAAAACTTGGAAACAGATGTTTATTGAAGGTTAATTATTCACTTGAAAATTAAAAAAAAATTTTAATGTTTATTCACAGAGAGACAAAGTGTGAGCTGGGGAGGTGCAGAGAGAGAGAGGGAGACACAGAACCCAAAGCAGGCTCCAGGCTCTGAGCTGTCAGCACAGAGCCTGATGCGGGACTCAAATTCACGAACTGGGAGATGATGACCTGAGCCAAAGTCGGACACTCAACCGATTGAGCCACCCAAGGGCCCCTCACTTGAAAATTAACCAATAAACAGGAATGAGACTAAACCTCTAGAAAGTATTACTTTTCCAAAAAAACCAAAATCTTAATTTTACATTAATTTTACTGTTAGGAGTTTAAAATGTTGCTAAGCATTTACTGTTAGGGCTTCTATAGAATGAACTAGAAAGAAAGACGAGTGGAACTGAAACCCACTTTGGGGAAAATACAGGTTTGCTGAAAGATTATTGCTTGTTAAACCTCCTTTATACTGCCTTGGAAATAATTTAAGACCAAAAGTGATGGGTAAGCCCGCTAATACCAAATGTTTGTTTTCTTTGATAAACATGGCAATTGTAACGTGTACATCTGGGATTCACCAGTTACTGTATTTGAAGGACACTTTGGTCAGTAGTTAAGATATGTTCTGAGGAATCAAGGGACACTGGGGATATATAACAGAGTCATGAAGAGGGGAAATAAATTGAAAAGGAAATGACTGACCCTGGAAATTACCGGGACATCCTGCCCAGGATGTCGTTACCAAATCTGTGCTCCATTATTTTTATAAAAAGATAAAATTTATACATATTAGAGGACAATGGCAAACTGAGACATAATTGTCCTGTGATAATAAAGGATGTTTCATATCACATTAGCCTAGTACTTTTAATTAGAGTTTCAGTTTAATTACACTATAATTCTAAAGTAGTTGCAGGCGCTGTGTGATTATAGAGTACAGAGATTTTATTTAGGACTGACTCTTCAAGTCATGGTAGCCATGACTGTGTGCAAAATGACATTGAATGCACAGCCTAGTGTCTAGTCACTTTTAGGAAAAAGTGTGAGTTCCCTTAGTCCATTAGATTTTCATTACTATTTGTGTGTGTTTGTGTGTGTTTCCTTGCTCATCTTGATGAAAAAATGGTTACTCAGAAATAGAGTCAGCCTCAGGGTGCCTGGATGGCTCAGTCGGTTAAGTGTCGGACTTAGGCTCAGGTCATGATCTCATGGTTCGTGAGTTCAAGCCCCACATGGGGCTCTGTGCTGACAGCTCAGAGCCTGGATCCTGCTTCAGATTCTGTGTTTCCTTCTCTATCTGACCCTCCTCCACTCACACTCTGTCTGTGTCTCTCAAAAATAAACATTGAAAAAATTAAAAAAAAAAAGAAAAGAAATAGTCTCAATATTCCTATACTTAAACTGTGCTAATTCATGGGGCTACTGGCTGTCTCAGTCAGAAGAGCATGTGACTTTTGATCTTGGGGTTGTGAGTTCAAGCCCCACATTGGGTGTAAAGATTACTTAAATAAAAACCTTAAAAAAACTGTGCTGGGAGGTTTGGGTGACTCAGTCAGTTAAGTGTCTGACTCTTGATCTGGACTCAGGTCATGATATTGGCTCAGGTCATGATCTTGTGGTTCGTGAGGTCAAGCCGCTGTGTTGTCAGCCTGGATCCTGCTTAGGATTCTCTCTCTCCCTCCCTCTCTCTTTTCCTTCCCTGCTCACTCATGCACACACGTGTACTCACTCTGTCTCAAAATAAATAAACCTAAAAAAAAAGAGGAGGTTAAAAAAAAAGCACAATGCTAATTCATAGTGTCAAAGGAAGAGAAGATGAGAACAAAACAAAGGTGAAAAATCAGAATTATATTACTTTTGAATTATACTATTTTTTTGAAAGACATGCTGCTTTTTTACCTTTAAACACTCTAAGTGGTGGAAAAAACAATATAAATGAGTCAATAGAATAAAAATATAATGGCAGAAAAAATATTGCTCTTGTAGGCCTTGATAATGTAATACACTGCTAAAGCATTTAAAAGTGAAAAGACTGTTTCGGATTCTGTGTCTCCCTCTCTCTCTGACCCTTCCCCCGTTCATGCTCTGTCTCTTTCTGTCTCAAAAATAAATAAACGTTAAAAAAAAAAAAAAAAAAGGGGGCGCCTGGGTGGCTCAGTCAGTTAAGCGGCAGGCTTCGGCTCAGGTCGTGATCTCGCAGTCCGTGAGTTCGAGCCCCGCGTCGGGCTCTGTGCTGACGGCTCAGAGCCTGGAGCCTGTTTCGGATTCTGTGTCTCCCTCTCTCTCTGACCCTTCCCCCGTTCATGCTCTGTCTCTCTCTGTCTCAAAAATAAATAAACGTTAAAAAAAAAAAAGTGAAAAGAGACATTGCTGGACTCAGTGTTGATGGCATTACTATACTATTGAGGGGCCTATATCTAAATACTTACTAATTAGACTTCAGATTAGTAAAGTTTTGTTTTGATTAAGAATCCTGTATCTAAGGAGTTAGCCATAAATTGGCTTAGCTCGGAATAAAGCATGGTGTGGATACATCAAGTGGTTTTATGGGTAGGATATACTACCTGGTTCCTCCTTGCTCTGACTTCATTTGTTGTTGTCTGGGATAATGAGAACTGTTCATTGGCTTAATGCCTTTGCTTGTAAGAGACAGATGCTATCTGATCTCTCCTGTCAGAAGAATTCCCAGAATAAGCCATTCAACCAAGAACAATTAGTGTCTTGTTGATTGCAAACACTAGGGATTCTCTGTATTCTCCCCTACCCGTTTTTTGTTGTTGTTGTTCATGGGTGTCCGTCAGTAGCAAAAACTTCACTAACTGAAGTGGCACATTGGTGGCTTTTGAAGAGAGACTGCTTTTCTGTGATTTGGCTGTTTTTTATTCCTTTGATGTAAGCACACAGTATCTAAAAATGCCCACATTGCCAGTTGATCGGTAGCATTTCTGTTGAGCCTGTCTCCCACGGTGTGTTTCTCTTTGTGGCTTCTGATGTATACACTTCATGTTAAACTGGTCTCTGATTCCGATCTTCATTCTCCACCTCCTTCTCCCCTTATTTCTCATCTAATGACCAAACATCATTCACAATCAGGATTTTCTTTATCTTTGTTCCCATTTTAGAGCAGCTTAAGCAATACATTGGGGCTGAAAACAAATACATATACTACTGTGCAGTTTGAATGATGAAGGAAGGGAGATAGAGCTGGGCCACAAGGAGTATATTGTCAGTTTTACTTAAAGGCTGAGGTACATGGCATTTCACTTGGTATTTCATGTCTTCCTAAGGCTGAGGTATACAGCTGGCCCTTGAACAACACATCAGTTGGGGTGCTGACCCTCAGTGCCATTGAAAATCCACGTATAACTTTTGACCCCCTGCAAAAAACTTCACTAATATACTGTTGACTAGAAACCTTATCAGTAACATAAACAATTGATTAACATATATTTTATATATTATTATATACCCTATTTTACAATAAAGTAAGCCAAAAGCCTATGAAGACAATCATAAGGAAGAGAAAATACAGAACTGTACTGCAGAAAATCCATATATAAGCTGACTTATATAGCTGAAACCTGTGCTGTTCAAGGGTCAGTTGTATTATCTAACATCATCCAGCACAGGTCTTATTGGGGCTCTTGAGTCCATCTTCTCGCTTGAAGAAAGGAAGAATGTGCTTTCTGCCGCTAAAGGTGAGCGTTAAAAGCAAGCAAACAACATAAAAGAGACCTGGTAAAGTGCTAGTTTGTGCTGATGCCTAAAACCCATATAAGCAGGATTTATTTATTCATTTTTTTTACGCATTTTATTTTTTTGAGAACAATTTGATGAGAATAGAATTAAATTTTGAGAACAAAATACACAGCAGCCAGATGGTCCAGTTTAGAACCCCTCTTGAGTTGAGTGCTTGACTTCTGGAAAATAGGATGCTATATAGTACTGGAAGAGATAAAATACCCAGTTCCTGTAAGTATGTAAATCTTGTTGGAGACTCTTGAAATGTATATTTATAAAAATTCTTGGTAAAAATTGAGGACTAGCTCTCACTAAGTTAATAATATTATAGTTCAAAACAAATGAACTGAAATGATGTAATGTGATCAGAGTATCTCTAAGGCAACTGAGGCATAATTATTGAATCAGGTCAAGGAAGAGGGAGAGATTTAGAATTGGAGGAGAAAAAGACGTGAAATGTTTTCTTCATAAAGGGGACCTTGATACCACAATCCCTGCAATACAGTATTGTAAATGGTGCATGGGGAAATAGAAGAATCGTGACTTAATCTATCATGCAGACAGTGTGTCTCCATTCTTTCATCTTTTCTCAGCCCACTGTCTCAAGATCTGGATTGGTTAGTCTCTTGAGGATTGTTGTGTGTTGTAAGTATCCAACACTATAAAGCAATAAAAATGCAAAGCATTTGGTATGTGCTTTTTGCAAATTTGTAAAATGCTAAAGGGTCTCATAGTCTAAATCTTGGCAAAACCATTGGTAAATGAGGTGTAAGGTAAGTGGCCAGTGAACAGGTGAGCTTACATAATTGGCTAGATATTTAGTTTTAATGCTAGGAAAGTAAAGAATATGTGTGAGATGATGGAAGTACATTTTCAAAATTACTTCAAAAGTAAGATGTAATTAGGGCTCTTAAATTTTTGCTCTCTGAAATTGGAATTAGAAATGTAAGCTTATTTGCCTCCCATATTTTTCTTAAAATTGTTGTCAGGACTTAACTATGTATCACAATTAGAAGACTGTGCTTACAGGGTGTTTTATGTACACTGAACCAGCAGTGGGGTTCAAAGTTATGTTGGTGTGGATATGATAAAGAGAGTGACCTACGGAAGAGGGGTGTAATGATGAGAAATAAGAAGTGAATTTGAGGGCGCCTGGGTTCCTCAGTTGGTTAAGTGTCTGACTTCGGCTCAGGTCGTGATGTCATGTGTTGGGCCCTGCGCTGACAGTGTGGAGCCTGCTTGGGATTCTCTCTCTGTCTCTCTCTGTCTCTCTCTCTCTCTCTCCTCTCCCTCTCCACCCCCCCCCCCCCCGTCTCTCTGCCTCTCCCCCCTCAAAATAAGTGAATAGACATTTAAAAAAAAGAAGTGAATTTGGGGGCTCTTGGGTTGCTTTAGTTGGTTGGGCATCCAACTCTTACTTTCGGCTTAGGTCATGATCTCAGGGTGTGGGATCAAGCCACAAGTCAGGCTCTGCAGTGAGTATAGAGCCTGCTTTAGATTCTCTCTCTCTCTCTCTCTCTCTCTCTCTCTCTCTGTCTCTGTGTCTCCTGTGCCTCTCCCTGGCTTACACACACTCTCTTTCTCCAAGGGAAAAAAAAAGGGGAATTTGGAAAAGTGGCAGAAGTATTTTTCAGGGCTTGAATGATACAGTATTACATTTTAGACCTTGTACAGTATGATTCATGAAGACCTTGGAGTGGGCATTTGTCATGGGAGGTTGATGTGACATTGGAAAGCACCCTGATTCTGTGGATAGAATACTGGACTAGATGCCATGAGCCCTGTGTTGTATAGCCTTGTCTCCTTCTCCAACTAGATATGGAAGCCTCTTCAAACCTTTGTTTTCATGAGGAAAATATAGAGGTTAGACTGATCTGTAAGGTACCTCCTGTATTTTCTGCAGGTTATTCTGACAATTCAGTATAGTAGAGGACACTGAGGTGGGTGGATGGGCCAGGGACTTACTTTAATTCATGTGTGAGGAATGAGGGTTGTGCTTCATTTAAGAATGAAGTGAAGAGGATAGATCCAGGAGGTATGGTAGAGGTGGAAATGGCTGACTTTGTAGACAGGTTGAATGTTGAGGATGAGGAAGAGGGAGGAGTCAAACATAATATGAAATTTCTGAGTCTAGGGGATTTGGGGAGACAGAGGCAACACGGAAAGTTACAAGAAACTTGCAAACACTTGCTTATAACTAGGGGGAGAAGATGAGCTCAGGTTTTCACATGTCAGGTTTTAGCTGACATCTGAGTGAGATGTCCTGCAGGCATCTGAAAGTACAAGAGTGGAAAGGGAATGAGGGAGGCTAGGCGATGGCTCCTGGGTGTCAGCCACAGACTGTAGAATTGAAAGTGAACCAGCTCATTGAGGGAGGGATGGGAAGAAGGAAAGAACACAGGCCTGAGGTTGGAGGGAGGATAGGGGGAAAAGGCTTCATGTAATTCATAGCCAGTGGTGTGGAAGGTAAGAACAGAGAGAATTTAGAGGGGGAGAGGGCCAAGGGGAGCTGAAAGCTTGAGAAAGCCACTGGATTGGGTTTTGATAGTAGTGGCCTCAGGTAGTTTCCTTGGACTATTTCCAGAATACTGAAGTGTATTTTAACCACAAGACAGAATGTAAGAGCTCTAATAAGTAGGAAAATAGATAGTATATGTCTATATTTTTTAATGTTTATTTTTGAGGGGTGGGGAGGGAGGGAGAGAAGGGCAGAGAGAGAGAGAGACACAGAATCTGAAGCAGGCTCCAGGCTCAGAGCTGTCAGCACAGAGCCTAACACAGGGCTGGAACTCATGAACTGTGAGATCATGACCTGAACTGAAGTTGGACGCTCAACTGACTGAGCCACCCAGGCACCCCCATAAATAGTATTTTTTTAAATGTGTATTTATTTTGAGAGAGAGAGAGAGCAAGCGAGCGTGCACACGCATGCACATGCATGCCCACATGGGGGAGGGGCGGAGAGAGAGGGAGACAGAATCTCAAGCAGGCTTCACGCTGTCAGCACGGAGCCCAGTGTGGAGCTCCATCGTAAGAACCATGAGATCATTCCTGAGCCTAAATCAAGAGGCAGACACTTAATCAACCAAGCCATCCAGGCACCCTGAAAATAAATAGTATTAAGCAAAATTAAGGCATTTAATTTAGTAGAATGCCAAGAGAAAACAAAAACTTTCTCCCCCTTTAGTTCTGTCTTCATTGGACAATTAACAGTTGCGTATCATTTCCTTTTTAAATCCGACCTAAACTGCCCTACTGTCTACCCAAACACAGCATATCCTTTACAGGAAAACAGAGAGAAAACCTGTGTATGACACCTACTCTTTCACAACTACTCAACTGGGGTCAAAAATTACCCCACCCTCCACTCTGTTTACTATAGAGAGGCCCTGGGCCAGCTTGGTTTGACCACCCGTATGTGTCAACACTGTGTGTGAGTTTGGATGCATTTTGTTGCAGTGGAGTTTGGACAGCGGGATTGAGTCAATACAGGACTTTATGACCTTGTGTAGTTTGTAACTAGGAACTTGAAGGAAGATGGATCTAGTGACAAACGTCTACCTGAGGATGGCCGAGATGACTGTTTTTCCCCAATAATATTTAATTAACTACCGTCATCCTCTTAGAAGTAAAGTGTGGATTTTTTAATCCATCGGAGACATCTGATTAGTTGCAGTGACTTATCACCAGCACCGTACAGTTTTACCGACGCAGGGGAGGTAAGGCACTAGCGAGCGTCTGAACCGTTGAGCACGCCCCTAATGCTGTGCAGCACCGGGAGTCTTCTGGATCTTAGAGCGTGGGCAAGTCACCCAACAACCAACTTCAACGATCCCAGGTCCACTCTGGTATAGTCCCTGTTTGCTGAGGTTTTGCCCCAGGCTCTGACCCACCTCTGTTTACCCCTTGAGAATATCTAGCTTTTTCTGTAGCTTCTCAGGAAGGAGTGAGAACCCGGGTGCCTCGGGTGAGGGAGATGAGCCGTAAGGAAGCCGCAGCGAGGCTGGTGTGGAGCTCAGTGCTCCACTCACCTGTTCGTCCAGGCAAAGGAAGTGCCGGGGAACAGCTGCGGCATTCATATCCTAGGAATTTTATTTTGTAGCAGTATAAAGAAGCCTATAACTGAAAGCACTTCTTACTTTGTCAGCAGGTTAGCAAGACTTTTTAAAAATACTGCTTTTTGAAAAAAGTTTTTTTCTAGCTATAATAGTACTTTTCTTTGAGGTGGGCAGGTGAAAAACAAAGCAACTATGAAAATGTTTTAAGTAACAGAAATCCAAGGCACAGTTAGTTATCTTTCTTTTTTCTAAAAAACAAACCATCCAAACCGCACACATATTTAAGATCCTTTCTCTCCTGGAGTGACAAAAATATCATAAGAATGCAAAATGGTCTGTTATCTACACTCTTGTTTTGCAGCATTATTTTGTTTACCTTTAGCATAATAAAGGTCATGTTAGGGTTCATTGAATACCTGTATTCCACTTTCCAGAGTAGATAGATGACTAGAGGCCCATGTGAGCAACCCTAGCACAAGTATATTAAAGTACCCAGCAGAACTCCAGGTACTAGGCAGTTCAAGTGCAGGACAAATAAGCCACTGCAAGCGTCTCCCGCTGGTGGGTGGATGTGTCCCGTTATAGCTACCAACGCTCAGATCCAGTGATGGCTCCGGATTGGATCCAGTGAGGACGGATATGTGAAAGTGTTCTGTATATGCCGGTATTGCTATCAGAAAACAACAGTGTGGGGAGGAGAGATGTGGGAAGGAGTCCGTGAACCACAAGCAGAATGTGCGGGTCTTAAACTCTTTAATCTTTGTTTTACCCTTTTCCCATGGAACGTCGATATCAAAACATTGTCTCCAAATGTTGGCTGCATTCCTTAATTCCAAGTAGTGAGGAGTGCCACGCCCCCTCTTTCATTTGTTTTAAAAAGTGTTAGCACATATGCTCCAAGTAAGGTGATGGTCAAACATGCCTTTATAGGGAGTGCATAGTGATTTTTCCAGGCTCTTTGTTTACTGGTAGGGCAATGGCATTTGGAGAAAGATGGCAAGAAGAGATATTGTAATGCCTCGAAATTGAGCTGTGCCTGTTCTCACAGACCTGTGGAAAGACAGTGTTTTTAAGTAGGAACTTTATTATCATCAATTTGCTTTATTCTTAATGGAAAAAAAATTGTCAATGTCTAACTTGTGTATTTGAATACATTCTGTGTATGTCAAGCTTACATCACAAATATCTGCTGTTTTTTACACAAAAGGGTTTTTCATTTCTGAGTGTTTTAGAAAGAACTAGGTGAGTGCAGCCTTTTCTTTAGTGCTTTTAAATAATATTAGTTGATTTGTGGTGATTACTTCTCTTGAAGTTTAGCTTTTAGACTTTAATTTATAGCTTATAGAAAAGAGATTGCAACTTTTGGTAAATGTTGAATGTAACTATGAAAATAATGTTATTAACTTCTGTCTCTCTCTCTTTCTGCTACATCTGCTAGAGATTCCTAAGTGTAACTGTGTGTATTTTCTCTAATAGAATTGGTTAGCTTCTTTCCTGAAATAAAATGGGCTTGTTTATTTGTCATAAGTGTGTTACTTTTCCTAAAATTTAGGTTAGGGTAATTTCACACAAAAATGGGTAAACATGTTTACTCTTCATGGCTTTCTTGATTGCTCTGACTTCTTCATAAAATTTGGAAATCACATTTTAACTTTTCATTGCCTTTTTATTAAGTTTGGAAAACTAAACACATGGAAGCATCTTGATTTTACCTACTGGTGCTAACAATCTAGCAAAATTTGATTTTTTTTCAATCTCAAGACTGATTTTTTTAAAAAAGCAGTTTAGAAAGAACCTATGTTTATTGGCAACATTTATCATCATCTGGACCTTAAGTAATTATTTGCAGGTTTTTAGGACCTAAATAAGTAATAAACATAAACTTGAAAAATATACAGTAATTTGTGGAATCAAACCAAAATGAAATTATACTTTGCTTACTCATGAATGAAAGCTAAATTATTTAAAGACTACCAAATTAAAAAGAGTGTTGAAATAAAACTAAATATACATCTTTTAGGCCTTATTAAAATAAACCTGCTTTATTAAAATAATTTGAAGATTTTCCAGTGAATTATTTATACATATTTTATCCAAAGAGTCATACCTAGCTGACAATACTGCTGACATTGTTTTGGGTGACTTGACCTCAGACAAAAATAATGTTTCCCAGTGCATAGGACATGCTGAACACATTCATGGCCAAGATGGTGTATGAGATGTTTTTCTTTCCTCTTTTTTTTTTTTCTTAAAGTTTATTTATTTTGAGAGAGAAAGCGAGCATGAGTGGGGAGGGGCAGAAAGAGGGAGAGTCAAAATCCCAAGCAGCCTCCACACTGTCAGCACAGAGCCAGATTAGGGGCTAGAACTCTCGAACTGTGAGATCGTGACCTCAGCCAAGATCAATAGTTGGACGCTTGGGGCACCTGGGTGGCTCAGTCAGTTAAGCATCTGATTCTGGATTTCAGCTCAGGTCATGATCTCACAGTTCACGAGTTTGAGCCCCACATCGGGCTCTGCGCTGAGGGCGGAGCCTGCTTGGGATTCTCTCTCTCCTTCTCTCTCTGCCCTTTTCCTGCTTGTGCTCATGCTATCTCAAAATAAATAAACTTAAAAAAAAAAAAAGTCAGATGCTTAACCGACTGAGCCACCAGTTGCCCCTGTGTGAGATGTTTTTGAGGGTCTGTTTATATGATCCCAGTAAAAATTAGATCACTTCTCGGTATGAAAGGAAAAGGTGTTGGTGAACAAGGATTGCCATGGGGAGGTGTAGTTCTTGGGCCACAGAAGTAGATCAGTACCAAGGTTGTCCTCTTTGGGGAATTACGGAATGAAATAATGACCAAAATATAATGGAAAACTTGTGTTTGTAGAATACCCTTTGTACATTTTTTAAGAAAAGGACTTGGTATGTCAAAACCAGTGCTAATTTTGAAAAATTAATACAATGTTGATGGAATGACCTTATGTAATTACAAAATACCGTACAAAAGTACTTGACACTGAACTATATACTAGGATGTGGCTGTAAACCTTCTCTTTTATTAGGAAGTGCCATCTGTTTCTTCTCTAAAAGAATTTTAAAATGTGTTTCTCATCAGTAAAATACAGTTGCTTTTCAATCAAAATGATATTCCAGCTCAGTCCTCTCCTTTATGTTTTAGATCTTTTTTTTTCTTTTTTTCTTTTTTTCTTTTTTTTTTTTTTTTGAGAGAGAGAGAGTGAGCATGCGAGGGGCAGAGGGAGAGGGAAAGAGAATCTTAAGCAGGCTCCATGCTCAATGCAGAGCCATGGGTTTGATTGCGTGACCCTGAGATCATGACCTGAGCTGAAATGAAGAGTTGTCTGCTTAATCAACTAACCTTTTTAAGATAATCTCCCAGGCACCCCTAGATCTTTTTGAGACAGTATCCCACAAAGATGCCCAGGCATGCCATTCAAACTCAATACATTTAAAAGCAATTGTATTATTTGCTCTCAAGCATGCTTCATTATAATCCTTCCCAGTTCCAGTTACCCAACTGATTCTTCCTCTTTTCTTCCTTACACCAAATCTCATACTGTCTCTTTAAAATCTCCCATGCCTTATCTATACCTCTTGCCTGTTCCCATACTGCTTTCGTAAAGATCCTTAAAACATCTTTCCTGGACTATTGCAGTGGTTTCTTTATCTTGTCTCCTGCCTTGGCTGCACAAATGACCTCTAATCAGTCCTTCTTTCACAGTGCTCTCAAAGTGATTTATCTGAAACAAAAATCTGATCATGTGAGCCCATCTGAAATGTTCACTGCCTCCCTATTGCCAACAGAATATAGCTTTACCTCTTAAACGGCTTCTCTGTATAAGGCACTCTTTAAATATATTATCCTGTATAATCCTCACAGCAAGTAAATGAGGTACTTACTAACTCTTATTATCTCCATTTTTCAAATGAGGAAAGAGACACAGAGAGATTAAGTGCCTGGCCCAGGCTCATGCAGCTGATAAATGACAGGGCCGGGATTTGGCCAGACGGCCTGATGCTGGATCCCCTGTTCGCAAACACTGTGCTTTGGTGCTTCTAACTTCGCTTCCCATAAAGGAAGGGTTTGAAATTCAAAGTAAACAGAGAGGATGTACTCGTTTTATATCATCACATGCCCGTGTTTGTGGTCTGCCTTGATACTTTCTGTAAAGAAGACTGTTTTAAATTTTACGGTATAAAATTAGGTTGAAAGGCAACGGGCAGATCTTGGCCTGAGAGCTGATGTGTCATAAGTACTAATGGCTCTTAAGCTATTAAGTACATTGTGTGGCTTCAGTTGTAGTTGAGCCATTTTCACATGTTTTTGCAACACTCGGACATGATCTCCTTTCAGTAATGGACTTTCCCACCAATGTGTCCTTGACAGTTTGGGGCATACATTTTGCTCCAGAGAAAAATATAATGACACTGAGCCTTTGGTATGAAGATATTTCACTACTTGCTTCTGCCTGAGGCAATCATGAATTTTTAGTTGTTGCAGAGGTTGGGAAAACTTTAAAATTTTTATGGATGGAACTATCGAATGCTTTCTGTCCTAGAGTTCGGTTTCATTTGAGAAAAGGAATATACAAATTTAAATACACAGCCTCACTTTGCCAATTCTTTGCTGTTTTTTCAATCCATAGTCTATTCTATGCATTTTTTTTCCACTTTCTAAAGGTTATTCATTTTTCCTTCAGGTCAGTGTCAGTGTCAGTGTCAGATAAGTTAGAAAGATCTTTTTTTTTTTTTTTTCCATTGAAAAATGTATTGTTTCTTGGTCATAGTTCAAACTTTTGTGGATGACTTAGAACAGGTAAATTTCTAAATGCATCTTCCGCATGAGAACCCTTCATCAATTTGATGATGGCCATACACCTCTCCTTTGAATAAATATTCAAGTTCCACCCTAACATGACTTTCAGGTTTTTTATTATTATCCCACTCTGAGTTAGAAGACCCATGTGTATATGTAGGTATGGTTTTGTGTCACCTAGAAAATCAGTGGCGGTTATCTTAAATAGAACCTAAATATAGGTCCCTGTTAGGGGCTGAATTGTGTCCCCTTAAATTCACGTGTTGAAGTCCTAACTCCCAGGACATCAGAATGCGACTATATTTGGAGACAGGGCCTTTGAAGAGGTACTTAAAGAAAATGAGGTCATATGGTGGGCCCTAATCCCATATGACTGGTGTCCTTGTAGGAAGAGATTAGCATAGACAGGTATGCTGAAAAGGTAGCCCTCTGTAAGTGAAGGAGCAAGGCCTCAGAAGAAACCAAATGTGCTGATACCTTGATCTTGGACTTCTCCTTTCCAGAACTGTGAGAAAATAAATTTCAGTTATTTCAACCACCTAGTATGTGGCATTTGGTTATGACAGCCTTAGTAAACAATGTAGTCTGTACAGTTTGTGCCTTAATTCCTCAAGCCCATGACAGTGATTACTGAACCATGATTTGCGGCCCTGGTAGATTCAGTAGAAAGGGATGATTTATGGGCACACTCAAAACTGATATTATCCAAAACAGTTTAGTTTTTTGTGTGTATTATTTTGTCTAGGATGCTTCTTTGATACTTTGTGCTACAGAAATGAATGTTCATTCTGAAGTAAAAAACAATGGAAGTTTAAATAAAAAATGCAGCCTTTGAGCAGAAGTGGTAGTTTTACAAAATAGGGTTCATATGCTGATGAGCAAGAAATTCTGATTATTTTAGTCTTGAGACCACTTGCCAGAATTCATATTCTGCAGCCTCAGAGACTGCAGAAGGAGCATGAAGTCCAAGAGTTTTAAAAGTTCTATAAAGTTCTCTGTGATCACTTCTCAGCCTTTTGGCTAAGATCAAGTGTAAAGTTCTCTGGGGCACCTGGGTGGCTCAGTCAGTTGAGTATCTGGCTCTTGGTTTCCTCTCAGGTCATGATCTCATGGTTTGTGGGTTTGAGCCCTGAGCTGGGCTGTGCGCTGACATTGCAAAGGTTACTCAGGATTCTCTTTTTCTGCCCCCGCCCCCCGCCCTTTCTCTCTCTCTCTCTCTCTCTCTCTCTCTCTCTCTTTCCTCTCTCTCTTTCTTTCTTGTGCAAAATAAATAAATAAACTTAAAAAAATTTAAAGTTCTCTAGGAGATACTTGAAAAATAGGTAGTGATAGACGAGCCATTTAATATTCCTAAACATCTGATTTCTGATCACAAACTGATACCATCTTGGATTCTGTGACATTACAAAAAAATTAGGAAAATTATCAATTGCCATTAATAATAGTAAACATTGATTTGGGAAAGAATCCCGCATTGATGTTAAACTGGGGGCAGGAGAAGCTTGATGGAGAACAGAATATTTACATGCTCTTAAAGCATCTCCCTATAGATATGTTGATTTCAAAGACAAAAAAATGGTACCTTATATAATAGTGGAGAAACAGAACATCAAAATTACCATCATTAAAGGGGGGAGACATATCATGTGATCTGGGTATGATACCATGAGAAGAACATAAAATCACTTTCATAGTGTTCTGACAACAAATGCATTACCTGAATCTAATCATGAGGAAACATCAGATAAACCCCACTAGAGGATTCTAAAAAGTACCTGACTTTCCTTCCTCAGAATGACAACAGGTGTTGGCCTACAGATGTGCTGAGCTCTGTGTTACATAAGCATATTGTGTCAATGGTAAAGTTTCTGAATTTGCTAACAGTATTGTGGTTTGTAAGAGAATATTCTTGTGGTTGGAAGACATATACCATGGAAACATGGAAGAATTAAGGGCATGCTGTATGCAACCTACTATCAAATTGTTTAGGAAATATAAAAAAGTTGTATTGAATTATATCAAATAAATGTTAAGCATATGGAAAGAGAAAGAGAAAATCAGTGGACAACATGTTGAAATTGATTAATTTGGTTAGTAAAGCATATGCAGGAGTTCTTTGTATTATTCTTGCTACTTTTCTGTAAGTTTGGGATTATTTTGAAACAAAAAGATAAAAGCAAATTAAAAGAACTCCCTACGACTAAAAGTGGGGAGAGGAGCAAAAAACAAAACTAACAATCAACATACATGTGCACACACGCCCACTCACTGCATTTGGTGGTGTTGCACCATCTGTGACATACTGAACCATGTGAATAAACAGAAGCTACAAAAACAGGCTTCTGGGGGACTATTCAAATAAAAGGCAGGATTCATGAGGGAGATGAAGACAAAGAATGGAATTAGGAACCAAGGCTCAGCAGAACCTCATATGGCTTTTGAACTCTCTTGAAGGATGAAGACTTGGGGAGAAAGTAAGATGTGGAGGTGTTGCTGATGCTTTTTTTTTTTAAGTTTTATCTTATTTATTTGAGAGAGACTGAGTGTGAGGGAGGGAGGGGCAGACAGAGGGAGAGGGAATCCCAGGCAGGTTTCACACTGCCAGCACAGAGCCCAACTCGGGGCTCGAACCCACGAAACTGTGAGCCAAAACCAAGAGTGGGTGCTTAACTGACTGAACCACCCAGGCACGCCTGATGCTTTTGCTCTGCTCTCCTTACCCACCTCCCAATTCCTCCCTCTCTCAATATTCCTCCCCCCTTTTACTCTCTCTCTCCCTCTCCCCCCATTTCTTTTGGTTTTGTTGTTGGCCTTGTTTTTACTTTTTTCTCTCTCTTCCTCTGCCCTTCTCTCTCATAAGTTGGTACATGGATTTGCTTTTGATATGTTCCTATTAAACATCCACTGAGTTAAATCATTGTAGACAAACCATAATCAGCACAACAATGTTCAAATCATTTGAAACTTAGCTTCAGTTAGGTTAACTTCACACATACTCATATATACCTGGTAGACTTCTAGCTCATGATAAAAAATAGGAAAGAATGTGGTTACCTGTCTATTAACTTGGTCCATTTCATGGCCAGGCCACTTTCTCCTTATTGATTGGTCTGCTTTTGGAGTGTGTGTGTGTGTGTGTGTGTGTGTGCACGTACACACATGTGTGTGTGCCTGTCTGTGTGTTTTTGTGGTTTGGGAGGATTTTTCTCCCCTATTAAATGCACTTCTCGTTTCCATTTTTCACTTACTTGCATTTGTCTCCCTTTAAGACATCCCTTTCCCCCAGTAATATAGCCCTCATCACAGCTCCATGTGGGTAAGGTGCCTCCTTTGCACCTTACCCCAAACTTCCTGGCAGCTTTCTTTTATTGCATGTCAAACAGTATCATTTTATTTTGTAAAGGTATGCAGTGTGATGATTTCATATACATATACACTGTAAAATGATTACCATGATCAAATTAATTGTCACATCTATCATCTCACATAGTTAGCATTTTTTTGTGTGTGTGTGGTAAGATCTACTCTCTTAGCACATTTCAAGTATACACTGCAATATTATTAACTATAGTTACCATGTCAGTAGAACTTCTTCATCTTATAATTGAAAGTTTGTCAATAACCAGCAAAGAAATTGAATCAGTAATCAAAAAACTCCCAACAAGCAAAAGTCCACGACTAGATGGCTTCACAGATGAATTCTACTGTACATTAAAAGAAGAGTTAATACCTATTTTTCTCAAACTACTTCAAAAAATAGAAAAGGAAGGAAAACTTCCAAATTTATTCTTTGAGGCTCACATTACCCTGATACCAAAACCAGATAAAGACATTAGTGGAAAAGGGAACTACAGGCCAATATCCCTGATGAACATATATGCAAAAATCCTCAACAAAATACTAGCAAACTGAATTCAACAATGCATTAAAAGAATAATCCACCACAATCAAGGGGGATTTATTCCCAGGTTGAAAGATTGTTCAATATTTGCCAGTCAGTCATTGTGATACATCACATCAATAAGAGAAAGGATAAGAGTGAGAGTGATATGATCATATCAATAGATGCAGAAAAAGCATTTGACAAAGTGCAACATCCATTCATGATATAAACCCTCAACAAAGTAGGTTTAGAGGCAATATACCTCAACTTAATATAGGACATATATGAAAATCCCACAGCTAACATCATACTTAATGGTGAAAAATTGAGAGCTTTCCCCCTGAGATCAGGAACAAGACAAAGATAACTACTCTCATCACTTTTATTCAGCATAGTACTGGAAGTACTAGCTACAGCATTCAGACAACAAAAAGAAGTAGAAGGCATGCAAATTGATGAGGAAGAAGCAAAACTTGTCACTATTTGCAGTTGACATGGTGTGCTATATATGGAAAACTTGAAACACTCCGTCAAAAAACTGTTAGAACTGATAAATGAGTTCAGTCACGTCACAGGAAACAAAATCAGTGTACAGAAATCAGTGGCATTTCTGTACACCAGTAATTAAGCAGCAGAAAGAGAAATTAAGGCATCAGTCCCATTTACAATTGTACCAAAAGTAAAAGATACGTAGGAATAAACCTAACCAAAGAGATGAAAGACCTGTACTCTGAAAACTAGTAGACACTGATGAAGAAAACTGAAGGTAACACAAAGAAATGGAAAGACATACCATGCTCATGGATTGGAAGAGCAAATATTGTTAAAATGTCTATGCTACTTGAAATACTATACACATTTAATGTAATCCCTATCAAAATACCAATAGCATTTTGCACAGAGCTAGAACAAACAATTCTAAAATTTGAATAGAGCTGCAAAAGACCCCAAATAGCCAAAGCAATCTTGAAAAAGAAAACAGACATCACAGTTGTGGATTTCAAGTTCTTTTACAAAGCTGTGTAATCAAAACAGTGTCGTGGGCATGGGTGGAGGGGGATGGGGGATGGCGGGGGTGGGGCGGGGGGGGGGTTGCCTGGGTGGCTCTGTCCGTTAAGAGTCTGACTTCAGCTCAGGTCATGATTTCATCGTTCATGAGTTCGAGCCCTGCATCGAGTTCTGTGTTGACAGCTCAGAGCCTGGAGCCTGTTTCAGATTCTGTGTCTTCCTCTCTTTCTGCCCTTCCTCTGCTCATGCTCTGTCTCTCTCTCTCACACACAAAATAAAACAACAACAACAAAACAACAATATGGTCCTGGCACAAAAATAAACACATAGATTAATGGAACAGGATAGAAAACCCAGAAATAAACCCACCACCATATGGTCATTTAGTCTTTGACAAAGTAGGAAAGAATGTCCTATGAAAAAAAGGACAGTCTATTCAGCAAATGTTGTTGGGAAAACTGGAGAGCAACATGCAGAAGAATAAAACTGGACCACTTTATTATACCATTAAAAAAAAAATTCAAAATGGACTAAAGACCTAAATGTGAGACCTGAAACCATAAGAATCCTATAAGCGAACATAGGCAGTAACCCCTTTGACATTAGCCATAGCAGCTTCTTACTAGACACATCTCTTGGGGCAAGGGAAACAAAAAAGGCAAAAATAAACTATTGAGATGAAATCAAAATAAAAAGCTTATGCACAGCAAAGGAAACAGTCCATAAAAATAAAACACAGCCTGCTGGATGAGAGAAGATATTTGCAAATGACCTAGCTGTTAAAAGAGTTAGTATCCAATATATATAAAGAACTTATAAAAAAAAAACAAACTTCTAAAACTCAACACCCAAAAAGCAAATACTCCAATTTAATGGGAAGAAGACATGAGCAGACATTTCTCCAAAGAAGACATATAGATGGCCAACAGACACATGAAAACATGTTCATCATTACTTATCATCAGGGAAATGCAAATCAAAACTGCGGTGAGATAGTACCTCACACCTGTCAGAATGGCTCAAGTCAACAACACAGGAAACAACAGGTGTTGGCAAGGATGTGGAGAAAGGAGAACCCTCTTGCGCTTTTGCTGGGAATGCACACTAATGCAACCACTGTGGAAAACAGTGTGGGAGTTCCTCAGAAAGGTAAAAATAGAACTGCCCCATGATCCAGGAATCACACTATTGGGTCTTTACCCCAAAAATACAAAATCACCAATTCAAAGGAATACATGCACCTCCATGTTTATAGCACCATTATTTACAATAGCCAAATAGTGGAAACAGCCCAAGTGTCCATCATTAGATGAATGGATAAAGATGTGGTTATATATACAGTGGAATATTATTCAACCATAAAAAAAGAAATTTTGTCATTTGCAATGACATGGATGGAGCTAGAGAGTATAATGCTAAGTAAGCCAGTCAGCAAAAGACAAATACCATATGATTCCACTCGTATGTGGAGTTTAAAAATCAAAACAAATAAAGGAAAAGAGAGAGGCAAACCAAGAAATGGCATTTATTTATTTATTTATTTATTTATTTATTTATTTATTTATTACCTTATTTATTTAAATATTAACAAAATTTTTTTAATGTTTTTATTTTATTTTTGAGATAGAGACGGAGCATGAGTGGGGAAGGGGCAGAGAGAGAGGGAGACACAGAATCTGAAGCAGGCTCCAGGCTCTGAGCTGTCAGCACAGAGCCCGACACGGGACTTGAACTCATGGACCGTGAGGTCATGACCTGAGCTGAAGTTGGACGCTTACCCGACTGAGCCACCCAAGCGCCCCATAAGTTTATTTATTTATTTTGAGAGAGAGAGAAGGAGTGGGAGAAAGAGAATATGAGCACAGGAAAGGCAGAGAGTGAGGGGGAGAGAGAATCCCAAGCAGGCCCTGTGCTGTCAGCATGGAGACCTGTGTGGGGCTTGAACTCACAAACCGTGAGATCATGATCTGAGCTGACACCAAGAGTTGGACACTTAACCGACTGAGCCACCCAGGCGCCCCCATACTCTTAATTATAGAGAACAAACTGATCATTACTAGACAGCGGGTGGGTGGGGGGATGGGTGAAATAGATGATAGGGATTAAGGAGGGCACTTGTGATGAGCACTGGGTGATGTGTGGAATTTTTGAATCACTACATTGTACACCTGAAACTAATGTAACACTGTATGCTAACTGAAGTTGAAATAAAAACTTAAAAATGAAAAGTAAATGAAACTTAGAAAGTTTATATGCTTTGATCTCCATTTCCCCATTTCCTCTACCCCCTCTGCCTCTGGAAACCATTGTCCTATTCTCTGATGGGTTTGACTTCTTTCGTCATCATTGCTTTTCTTTGGCAAGAGGTTTGTTCCAACCTGTTCTGCTCATTTTCTGTAATATCTAGAATCCTCTGCCCAATTTATTTGTTTTTATTTTTTTTAAGTTTTATTTATTTATTTTGAGAGAGAGAGAAAGAGCATGCACAAGTAGGGGAGGAGCAGAGAAAGAGCATGCACAAGTAGGGGAGGAGCAGAGAAAGAGGGAGAGAGAGAATCCCACGCAGGGTCTGCAGTGTCATATTGTGAAGCCCCATACGGGCCTCAAACCCACGAACTCTGAGGCGAAGTCAGGCACCTAACCAACTGAGCCACCCAGGTGCCTCCCAATTTATTTTTTGTCTATTCATTTTCTGTTGTCAAATGTATTAAAAATCAAACATTTTATTATGTTCAATAAAATTTTACGTACCAAGTATCTGATAGTTATCAGAAAACTGGATATCCTCCGACTACCTTTACTATTTGGCATATTTATGACACGGATGAGAAAATGTTGCATATATGTACCCTGTGAGTTTTTTCAACTACCTGTCTTAACAGCTACTCACACAAAATTCATTTAGTGCCAAGAAAACATTGCTGCATAAAATTTATTGCTCTTCAATATTGTCAGTATTGTCAATATTGTCCTTCAATATTGTCCTTCAATAGTATTTATTGAAGGCGCTATCATGTATTCGAGTGATATTTTGACCGTCCAACTTGAAGAACACTTGACTTAGCCCTTTAATGTAATGTGACTTAACTTTTCTTGTTTTGATTTCTTTTTAGTTTGGTGACATATGCTCTCTTTAAAAAATTTTTTTTAATGTTTATTTATGTTTGAGAGAGAGAGGGAGAGAGAGAGAGAGAGAGAGAGAGAGAGAGCTGGGAAGGGGCAGAAAAAGAGGGAGATACAGAATTTGAAGCAGGCTCCAGGCTCTGAGCTGTCAGCACAGAGCCTGTTGTGGGGCTTGAACTCACAGACTGCAAGATCATAACCTGAGCCAAAGTTGAATGCTTAACCTACTTAGCCACCTAGGTGCTCCATACTCTCTCTTTTTTTAATAGAAAGAAATGCACTATGGTTAAATGCAGTGAAAATGAGTACTTTTTTTTTAACTGATAGGTTTTTTTAACTGATCTATATCAAGTGAGATAAGCAGGGCTTGTACTAGTTTACAGGGAAGGCTTTTTAGTCATTTAAAAGGAAATATATTGTTTCATCTCTAGATAATGCTTTAAAAATCTGTATGTTAAGAATTATTGAAAAGCAAAATTCTGCACTGTGTTGTTGTCGTTGTTGTTGTTTTTGTCCACCTTGCCTCTTCTGAGGTAACAACAAAAAAGCTGTATGCAATTCCTAACTGAAGCATTCCTTCACTTGAATTGGTCTTTTTGAACAATGAGAGAAGTGCCGTAGTAATGCAAAGAGATTGTTAGAGACCTAAAGTGAAAGGCAGTAGGTTATTATGAATAATTTTGTGAACTTACATCAGATTTATTTTAACATGACTACTTTTGCTAAAAAGCTCATTAGAGGTTAACAAAATGATTTCATAGAAAAAGCCAAAGCTCAGACAAGTCTCCATAATTAGCATTTATGCAATGAGGACACAAAGAACTTTATAGCTCAAAGGAACCTTACAACATTCCAACAAACTCTCTTACATTAAAAAGAGGGAAACTGTGACCCAAGGAGGAATAACTAATTGTTTTTTTAATGGTTTTCTTTTCAATTTGTATTTATTTTTTTAAATGTTTATTTATTTCTGAGAGGGGTGGGAGGGGCAGAGAGAGAGATGGAGACACAGAATCTGAAGTAGGCTTCAGGCTCTGAGCTGTCGGTACAGAGCCCAATGCGGGGTTTGAACCCACGAATTGTGAGATCGTGACCCGAGTTAGTTGAAGTTGGACACTTAACCAACTGAGCCACCCAGGCACCCCTTGATTAATTGTTTAAATGAAGCTTGAAGTAGACTGTGAATGTTTTTTTAACTACAAGCTATATAGAATAAAATATATACAAGGTATATAATTTATTATTATTATATTAGAAATAACAGGCTATACAAAATTTTGTTCATTGCAAAGTGTTTATTAGTGGCTGCTAGATGGGTCTCAGTGGGCTGAAATAAAATTTGGGCTCCTTCTGGAGGCTCTAGGGAAGGATTCATTTGTTTGTCTTTTGCAGTTCTAGAAGTCACCTACCTTGCTTGGCTCATGGTTCCTTTCTTGATATTTAAAGCCTACAAGGTGAGGCATTGCTGCTTCCTCCTAACATATCAGGACACTTATGATTACATTGGATTTACCGTAGCAATCCAGGGTAATCTCCACATCTCAAAATCAGCTGATTAGCAACCTCAACTTCATCTGCAACCTTAACTCCTCTTTGTTATGTAATTTACCATATTCATAGACTCCAAGGATTAGGATATGGACACTTTGTGGAGGCTTTGGTCTGTAACAAGTAGTAACATAAATACCTATATTAAAATAAAAGGACAGCTAGAAGCACCTAAGTGCTTATTTGTTTGGAGGCACAGATATGGATTTATTTGATTGTTTAATGTTCCTGTTTCTTCTCCCATCCTCAACCCTTGTATTAGAACATTTCCTTAAGTTTACTGTAGGGTGTTCATATAGGAAATGGCCAGCATTTTATTTTTATTTTTTGTATTTGAAGTGACTTTCCAGATCTGGATATAAATTATTTGGAGGTGTTTTCACGTTATTAGAAGATGAGCAGGTCAGGCATGTTCTCCTTGTGTGCATTCTTACCTTACTCATATGTAATGGCAACTTCCCTTGGCTTACACCTATAGCTAGGTACACAAGATAACCTTTTGTTTCTTGGTAGATGGCTTAAAATATACTTTTTAGCTAGATAAAATAAATGGAGGAAAGCAGTCATTTATAGTGGTCATTTCTGTTTTTTACAGATATAGATACCGGTCTGGTTTTGTTAATCTTACCATGGGTATTGTGATCTTATTTTTCTGTAGATATGAAAAGTACATTTATCACTTCTATCAACAAACTACCTTGTTTCAAAGTTGTGAGATTTATCAAAGGGAACTTCTGTGGGAAAGGAATTTGCACAGTATTGGTTGAATCAGATATAGATAGACTTTTTTGTTTTGTGAAGGTGTTTACTGCGTGTATTGAATTCCCCCAGCCTGAGGCAGTGTTTCTGTTTGGTACAGCAATTTTAGAAAGTTTTTTTCTGATTGCAATAGAAACATTGCAAATTTTCAAAGGGCTGGAGGAATCTTTGGTTAAAGGAAAGTTCCAACTAATTGGTAGGTAAAAGATAAGTGAAAGAAAATAGAACAGAACTAGTAGCAATCTGTTTCTCGGGGTGGGAAGGGAGTGGGCATGTCTATAAATGAATGGCCAGTGAGGAGGTTTGGATGCTGTCCATGGAAGTCATGGAATTACTGATGAGTTTGTTGGGAAATCTGTAAATCTGTTAGAGAACAATTTTGTACTCCTGAAACTTTATATCAAAGATAATAGGTTCAACAGGATTATAAACTTGAGAACTGAAAAGAAAAAGGAATCAGTCTAAATAGAGACAAATTACACTCCTTGAAAATAAACTTTACATGGTAAGAAGTGTCAAGTTGTGATATTGACAGGCAGTTAAATTAAGGTCCTAATA
This sequence comes from Panthera leo, assembly GCF_018350215.1. Lineage (NCBI taxonomy): Eukaryota > Metazoa > Chordata > Mammalia > Carnivora > Felidae > Panthera > Panthera leo. The sequence goes on along the minus strand of NC_056683.1, from coordinate 115,264,061 downwards.
AACTTCTCCTGGAGACTATAGTGAACTAAAAGCTTGAAATTCAAGATTTGTGTCATGCTGCCAGACTGAAATTTTGTCCAAAATGGCGTGTGTGTGTGTGTGTGTGTGTGTTGCATATATATTTAGTAAACATAGAAATATCAACCTGTTAATATTCCTAGAAACTGTGACTCCCAACTTAGTTTGTCTCGATGACTCAATCAGTAGCAAAAAGTCTGGTCCTTTCCATTGTCAAGTAGGATTTCTCAAATTAAGAACAGCCTTTATTCATTTGACAAGAACTTGAGTGTCTTCTAATTGCCTGGCATTATGTTAGATGGTAGATGTAGGATATTGAATACAAGCAAATTCAGTCCCTGACCTGATGGTGTTTATAGTCTAATGGGGGAAGCTAGCATTTTAATTAGTTAATCATACAGTGTTAAGGTACATACTGCTATGAGAGTCTGGAAAACCTTCCCCCAAAAGGTGAGTTGTGATCAGAGGGATAAATAGAAAACAATAAAGTGAAGAGAGATGAATTGGGGGGAGGGCAAAGCAGTCAAGTTTGAGGAAACATTTACAAAGACTATGTGGCTGGAAGAGGTTAGAGTTCACAGGGTACAGAATGGAAGAAAGCATTGAGTGATAAGGATAGACAATAGGAAACCATTAAAGGATTGTAACAAGTTGGGTGGTGGTGATAAAATTGGATTTCTGTTTCAAAAGATCATTTTGGCTACAATGTATAAGATGGAATAGAAGTAGGCAGGAGTGACTGTAGGAGGGTGAGTTGAGACTCTGCAATTATCTGAGGGAAGTTGGTTGCTTGGTAGTATTGGAGTATATATAGAGAAGGTGATGGGTTTAGGGCAAGTTACAAGGTTAAGATCTCAAGATCTGGTGATGAATTGAGGATGACAAGGTAGGGTCAAAAATGTATCTGGGGTTTTTCTGGCTTTCATATCTGGTTGAGAGGAGATATTTTACTGAGAGAGGGAGGCGTAGAATGGGACCACATTTGAGGGTAGGATGGGGGTACAGATCATAAGCACAGATATGGATGTGTTTGAAATCCCTTTGTGACATACAGGTGGAGAGATCAATTTAGGCAGTGAGATATATAGGTCTAGAGTATAAAGGAGATTTTTGGCTAGAGAACTTATGGCATATCTGCATTGGGTTGTAATTGAAGCTATTGATACTGATGAGAAATTCACACATTGAATGGCCAATAAGAGGACAATAAATCTGCAAACCTAGGAGAGTTTGGAAGAAACTAGTAGGTTTAGGTCAGTTTAACCAAAAGTGTGAAGAGGGAATGATCATCAGTGTTGAATTCTGATGAAGCATGAAGAATAGGGAGGCTCTGAGGGGCGCCTGGCTGGCTCAGTCTGTAGGGCACTCAGCGCTTGATCTCTGGGTTGTGAGTTCAAGCCCTACATTAGGCATGGGGCCTACTTAAAGAACAGTGAAGGCAAAAAAATGTCTGTTGTACGAGTGATGTGAAAGTCATCAGTGACTTTAGGCAAAGTGATTTCAGTAGGATCAACCAATAAGTTTTCTTATGGTAGGTGTGATTCTTCTGGGAGTGGTCATTTGCTATTTTATGGAATCTTCGTCTAAATGCAGGATTTCTTTTTTCTCTTTTCTTTTCTCATTCATTCTTTGTGATATTTGTCTTACTCTCTAAAAATTGAGATTTGCAAAATAGGATTTGCCATTGTGAACAATATATTATCTGCCCTGATATGAACATCTTTTCTTTGTTTCTCATATCTCAAATACAATAATAAAAGCTTCTTTTGTTATTTTTAGTATCTTTTAGGAATCTTAGTTTATTCTCAACTATAGTCTCCCTGACATTATTTGGGTGTAGATTTCATTTGTATTATTTTGTTCTTAAGTTTTATATAAATTCTCTGTGTATTAAATACCTTAGGGAAAGAATGAACTGTGAACATTGCTTCTAAGTGTATCCTACAATTTCTGTTGATTCATTTTAGTTGCATGTTCAGTTGTTTTGTTAAAATGAGCCATATTCTCTTGCTTTTGTACTCATAAAATCATTATTAGTTTTTTCCCACCCTCAATTACAAATAATTTATTTTTTAAATGGCTATATATCTGACTGTATTACTGTTCCTCTCCCTAGGTAATTAGGAAGAAACCTACTCTCCTTCTGGTCACTTTACACCTCAAGGATTTTCAAAAATTTATGGTTGTTTTATGCTTTTCCAAGGCCTGAAATGCATCTCTTGCCTGTTACCCTGGGGTCAGTAGGAGCCCCTTGTATATTACACATAGGAAGTACTTCAAAACTATTACTGTTTTATTATCTAGATTAAAAAAACCCAAAACTATTTATTGGTATATTCATCTTTGCCATTCCTGTTCATACTATGGTCTTCTTTAAATTTTAGGATTCATTTGCTTTGTAGTTCATGGATTATCTCACACATGAATTAACAGATGACATATTGTATATGCAGTGTATTAGTTTTTCTCATCCGATTACTCCTATTTGTAATTGTAGCATTGTAGATACTATGAAGACAGATTCAACCAAGGAAACTGGCGGTGGGTGCTACAAAAAAAAAAAAAAAAAAGTAATTTTTTCCTTTAGTCTGAATAACAGTTTTTCAGGCCTTGTTTCATGGGCAAGCAACTAGAGTAGTCACATAGGGTCTCAAATTCAGAAAAGGGCCCACACGTAGGGTTTAATGCCCCATGCTTGATGTCTTGAAATTCTTACTAATTTCTTCTTTGATTTGGTTTGTGTGAATGAATTCCCCTGGGACAACTGGGTAAGAGATTGAGGCTTGGAAACCCACCTCGCAGGGGTCCATCTCCCATCACCTCCCATCCCCCTTTGGGGTGGGTTCTTGGCCACACAGTCTCCTGTCCCTTCCCAGTTCAGTGAGTCCTCTCCCCCTGGAGGGAGCTTGAGTGCAGGTGTGGGGATGGTTGAATCTAGCATGTATCTTCTGCTCCCTGAGTTTATAGAACCAGGACCTGAGGCACTTGTCAGGGCCTGGAATCACCTTATGAATATTCCCACACCTGAGAGCTTGACATTAACTAGCAAATTAAAAAAAAAAAAAAATAGAACAACAGGTTGAGACGCTCGTTTGTGTAAACAAGGGGCATGCATTTTTATTTTGCTTTGGTCAAATTATGTAGTTGGTTCAGGGGTGCCTGGGTGGCTCAGTCGGTTGAGCGCCTGACTTTGGCTCAGGTCATGGTCTTGCAGTTTGTGAGTTCAGGCCCCACATCGGGCTCTGTGCTAACAAACAGCTCAGAGCCTGGAGCCTCCTTCGGATTCTGTATCTCTCTCCCTTTCCCTCTCCCCCTCCCCTGCTCATGCTCTGCTTCTCTCTGTCTCTCAAAAATAAATAAATGTTAAAAAAAAAATTAAAAAAAAATTATGTAGTTGGCCCTGACACTTGTTAACAGTGAAGTAATGGCTTAGAAACTAACTTCACCTTTGCAACTTATTTTTTAATTTTTTTTTGTAGTTTCAAGTTTTTATTTAAATTTCAGTTAGTTAACATACAGTGTCATATTAGTTTCAGGTGTAGAATTTAGTGATTTATCACTTACCTACAACACCCAATGTTTGTCACAAGTGCCCTCCTTAATACCCATCACCCATTTAACCCAACTTTTGCAGCTTATTGATTACATTATTAGAAATAAGGTAAAAAGTTTTCAAAATTTTTAGTTTTTTTCAAACATGGGATATAAATGGGTTTACCTGTAATTAGAACCAAATATTTCATAACAGTAATTGTTTTTCCACAGAGCATGCTGTTAGTCTTTAAATTTATTTTTCACTAAAAAAACATTTTTGAAATTGAGCTATTTATACCCTCCCAGCAGTAACAAGTAGAATTTGAATTTACAGTATGAATTTAGAGGTGTGCCTGGGTGGCTCAGTTGGTTGAGCATATGACTCTTGATTTCAGTTCAGGTCATGATCTCATGGTTTGTGAGATTGAGCCCCTGTGGCTCTAACAGCACAGAGCCTGCTTGGGATTCTCTCTCTTCTCTCTCTCTCTCTCTCTCTCTCTCTCTCCCTCTGCCCCCAAGTAAATAAATAAACTTAAAAAAATAAAATTATGATTTCATTTCATCACATCACTGCCTCTTCCTGGCCCCCAGGGCACATTTCAGCTGTTCTGTTACCCTCAATGGACTTAAGTTACCAACCTGCTTTTGTTGGAAAACATGTTTTATTTGATTGTTTTTCTGAAGACCTTATTTGCTTTGCACAGGTCCTTTTAATACATAAAAGTAGCATAGCGCTGCCTGTGGCAAATTCTAAAATCTTTTTTTTTTTTTAGTGTAAAAATTGGACCCAAGAGATGGAGGGAACAAATTAGATTTAACCTTTCCATCCATAGCTTTTGTGACCTCTTTTGTTCCCACTCATATGAACTGGCAATATTCTTGTTGTTGTTGTCTTTTTTTTTTTTTTTTCAAAACACCTCATGACCTTATTCTCTTCTAAATTAAAAAAAAATATTGGCATCACTGTTTGAATTATCTTCTTTGTCATAAGTTGGAAGAGTTGATCATGCTGGTGTTACAGGTACTCATTGCAGAATATGCTAGAGCCATCTGTTGTATTTTTTTTAAAACTAAAATAAAGCTTCTGAAGGGCTTTTTGTGAAATACATAATAATGAGGTGTTCACAGATTGCTAATTTATTACTTTTGATTTACAGTTCTTTCCGTAGAGCATCTTTCTAAAAATTCTTTGAGATTTCAGAGATCTGCTTTGTTGGTTTTACCCAAATTAACTTATAGCTTTCTCTAATGTCTACTAAGGCAGATCCCACAAAGGGACATTTTCTGCACTCCTTTCTTTCTTAAAAGTCCTAGACAGCTTGAGGAATTAACTTTGTTTTCCATGTCAGTATTTATATAGTTTATGAGCTAACATTTTCTTTCCATCTAGAGCTTAGACTGCCTCTCCAACTTAATAGTTGAATATGTGACTTTTAAAATGATTTCACAGTTGAAACAACTGTTATAAAGTGATATAAACCTTTTGTGTTTCTTGTAATTTGACCTTTTGCCTAAAATATTATACAATAATGAATACATGTTTGCATTCCAGGAATACTTTAATCTCTAAGTTTGTCATGGAATTCAAGGTTGAAATCATTTATTCAAAAGTAAAGTTAGACTTTTAAAGACCAAATTATTTTGCAGAAACTATAATAAAATTTGAATTAAAATGTTTCAATTTTCTTGCTTTCTAATCACAACCTTAATTTTATATTGCCCTTAACTAGAAGGTTATTTAACTTCAAAGTGTCAATTTGTTTTACATAAATAAGCCACTTAAGGTAGCATACAGAAGATGTAGAAAGGCATACTAATAGGAAGTCTAGAGTGGTCCCATGGTGTGGAGATGAAATTCACAGACAAACTGAGGCTTCAGTAGTTTCAAGAAGGGAAGTTACATCACAGACGTACAGCATACGTAAATGTTTCAGAGCTCCTAAAATGCTTATTAATCCTGGGGATATAGTATGCTAGAGGCTACCAGGTGCTGAGAACACTGGCATCAAGCCAACTTTTCATTTTAACTGTTCTAATAGAGGCAGTTCAGATATAAACAAGCATAGAATATAGGGCAAACTTGGAAGGGCAGTGCTGGATTTTCCTAGTTGTGAATGAATTCCTTCACCTTGAAACCCTTTCTGTATCACTTTATCTGCATTTGTCATTTGGAGGGCATCATTTTCTTAGAGTTTGTTTGTTTTTTAAGTCTATTTATTTACTTTGAGAAACAGAAAGCCAGTGAGGAGAGGGAGAGAATCCCAAGCAGGCTCCACACTATCAGTGTGGAGCCTGATGTGGGGCTTGAACTCACAAGCTGTGAGATCATGACCTGAGTCAAAACCAAGAGTCAGACGCTTAACCGACTGAGCCACCCAGCACCCTTACTTACAGAGTTTTAAAAAACTTTTTAACTCCCTTTCTTGATGATATTTTATTGAGGATAGGCATATATTGCACCTTTCTTTATATCTCCTCATTAACCCATTTGGTCAATTAATTTTGCCTATTTTTAGCCTTTGGTATTCTTCCATTTTCCACTTTGTTTTTACATCTGGGGCCTCATTCCTCATCCTTTCTAACCATTCTCTTTTTTCTCTGATGTCTCTTTCCTGTTACTCCACCTGGTAAATCTATGCTAATTGGGAACAACTAGCCACATGTGTGTTTTGAGCCCTTAAAATGTGGACACTCTAAATTGAGATCTGTGATAAATGTAAGTTTCATGGTGGATATGAGATGAAGAAAATAATGTAAAATATCTCAATTTTTTTTTATTGATTGCATATTGACGTGATCACATTTTGGGGTATATTGGACTAAATAAAATTAATGCCATTTGCTTTTACTTTTCAAAATGTAGCTAACTAGAAAATTTAGAATTATATACATAGATCTAATTATATTTCTATTGGAGAGGACTTGCTCTAGATTCTTTTATTATTATTATTATTATTTTACTAAATCTCTTAGGATACCTTTCTTCATGTTCTATCCTCACATCCCTAGCCCCCTAAAATTTTCACAGAGGCCAGAAATTAGAAAATGGCAAATGTTTTGCAACTGTCTTTACAAATGAATGTTAGATGGAATTATCAGCAACCATGAAGCACTGATCCATGTGAACACGTGGAGTTACTAATAGGTTTTTTAAGGAAGAATGAAATGTGTAAAATCAGTGGTGATTGTGACACGACTCTGAATACAGTAAAAACCACTGAATTTTGTGCTTTTAAAGGGTGTATTTTATGGTTATGAGAATTACATGTCAATAAAGCTGTTAATAAATGTTAGATTATTCTCTTCACATTAACGTGTCATGGGTTGGTTTTGTTTGGTGTTCTGTTACCCTTTTTCTGCTTATTAGGTCAAATCTGCCTTATCTTTATTAATCAAGTTAGCCTTCCTAGAAATTAAGTGTGTGTTCTTGTTAATGTTAGCCATGCTTTGATCTTAAAGAAATGAAAAACATCAGTCAATGTGTGTTGAGACTTTTGTAAGCAGTTGCAGTCCCTTTTTAAAATTGGTGTATGTGCAGAACAGATATTTTAATGCAGTTTTCCCCCTACGGGGACTTGTTAGGCTAATGTATTTCAGTGTCATTTTAATGCATTTTTATAATTTTTATTTGTTCCTTCAAACCTCTATGATGTTCCAGCATCTGATTAATTGTGGCTCCTTATTAGGACTTCTGGATTTTGTATACATACATATTACACGTAAGAGAAAACATCTTTTTTTTTTCAAATGGTACACGTATCTTTTATATTACAAGTGCATAAATATGTATTTTTTTCCTAACTCCTGGACAATACATGGATCTGGGTGCTGAAGAGAAACATTTTGATTAATTTTTTTAACATTTATTCATTTTTTAAGACACAGAGAGAGACAGAGTGTGAGAGAGAGGGGGAGACACAGATCTGAAGCAGGCTCCAGGCTCTGAGCTCTAAGCCCAGAGCCTGACGCGGGGCTCGAACCTTACAAAGCATGAGATCATAACCTGAGTCGAAGTCAGATGCTCAGCTGACTGAGCCACCCAGGAGCCCCATAGAGAAACATTTTGGTTAAATTGGTCTATTATAAAAAATGAAAAAAAGGTTAGTGTGAAAGAGTATTTTTTGAATAATTTTTCAAGCTGCATTTTTTTCCTTTCAGTATTTGAAAGATGGCTGCAAATTGCAATATCTTAAGAAAATATTAATCTTACATCCGTGCTTCTAAGTGTTCATTTATTTTAGATTTGGCCACCATTTTGAGGTGCTTACTTTTCTAACCTTGGAAATAAATATATAAGTAAACAGTTATAAAACTAATATAAATGTTGACAGGTGCTATTTGCCCCTTTCACCCATTTGACCTTAAGTAAGTAAAATTTGGAGAAATTAAAGTTTGATAGTTATATCGTTCATTACAGAAGGCCAGCATCTTCAAGCCAGAAGCTTCAGTGAGGAAGCATTTTTTCTTGCATCTTTTCCATCAGCTTTACTTGTGGCTGTATTAAATTAGGAGTGCTTTGTTTCTTGTAAAGAATTTCATAATCTGTTTCTCCTGAGTATTTTTGTAATCTCTTGAATTGTGCCAGTGACTTAATGGGCAAGGAAACCCCAAATTTACAACTGCATTCATCCGTGATGATTACTCCTTTTGGAAGAAGGACATTCTTCATGATTGTCAAGCTACAGTTGTGCCTTATAACAAATATATCATCAATTATATATTATGACCCCCTGCCTCTTTGTATCCGTTCCCGTTAGAGACTATTTACTGTGGATTGAATGTTGATGTCCCCACAAAATTTGTATGTTAAAACCTAATCCTTAGTGCAGTAGTATTTGGTGGTAAGGTCTTTGGGAGGTAATTGGGTCATGAGAGTAGAACTCCCATGAATGGGATTAGTGCCCTCGTAAAGAGGTCCTAGAAATAAATGTGAGAAATACGTTTCTGTTGTTTATAAGCCACCCAGCCTGTGGTACTTTATAGCAACTCGAATGGACTCAGACTTTACGATTATCTTCAATGTAATGCTGTTAATTTGATAGATAAGCACCATTATTTCCTTATTTATTTGAAATGGCATCCCATGAAGGCTTATTACTTGTGGAATCTTAAAGAATAAGACTAACAGACTACTAACAGCTTCTTGTAAGTAGCTTCTGTCTTTTATGATGGAACCTCCCGGAGGACCTGTGTTTCTTTATTGGTCCGTATGACTCCATTTGTTGTTTCTTTGGGTGTCAGTTTATTTTTTAATAGCACCTCTGGATACAAAAGTTTCAAAGTCCTTAGAAAAATCTTTTCAGAGTTGGTAGAAAAGCCCTGGGTTGTGGGAGTTTGCCCTGTATCATTCGCCTCCAGAGTGGATCTTGGTGAGGTGGGACCCTGGTGGCTGTGGGTTTCCTGCCTTCTTCCTTTTCCTTTTGTCCCATTCTAGCAGTGGGCTTAAAAACTACAGGATACGATGAACTTTGCCAAGTTGTGGTACCATGTCCTGACCTTTGTAGAAACTAGGTGTGTTAATTAGTGTGACAATCTATAAGAAGTTGTTTTGATTTATTGGATATTATAGTTTAAGGAACACAGAGTTACTGTAATTCCCTCCTCGTTTTCCAGACGAGGATTCGACCAAAGATCCCTGCACACTTAGTATTAATACCCTTTCTTCCTTCATAATACACTTCTGATAATTTTAACTCGTAGTACCCATCTTTAAATGTTCCAGTTTTTAAGCTATGAGGATAGCTTTTTATGTGCATAGAATTTTAAGGTAAATGCATGTATTTCCAAAGTTTGTGAGCTTTAATAATCAAAAGAATGTATTTATTTTTAAATGGTCATGAGATAAGTTATAGATCATTCTGTGTGTGCCTTTTTATTGATGATAGAGATAGGTATAGAGCACAGGAGAAGGTGAGCATATTGGATTTCTTTCAAAAGTTTAACAAAATTACATTTTAAAGTGCTCTGGTTCTTACAAATTGTATGGTTTTGTATTGTGAACAATTTAATTTTTATTCAATGTTTATTTATTTTTGAGAGAGAGAGGGAGACATAGTGTGAGCAGGGGAGGAGTCCAGAGAGAGAATCTGAAGCAGGCTTCAGGCTCTGAGCTGTCAGCACAGAGCCTGACTCGGGGTTTGAACTCACAAACCACGAGATCATGACCTGAGCGGAAGTAGGACCCTTAACTGACTGAGCCACCCAGGCACCCCTGTATTGTAAACAGTTTAAATGAAGTAGCCATTTATTTCTACTCAACGTTCAGATATCTAGTTAATGATCTTTTCTGAGATTATATTTTTAATTTCTTGGTGTAGAATTATCCATTTAATGTATAACAGGTATATGGCCATATACCCCTAATCTGTGAGGATATTTGCATCTTCTTATTAACTTCATTTTGTCTTTATAATACAGAAAACAAACTGATTGGCTTAATTTCGAGGCTCAGCAATGACTGTCAGAGGATTTACTCTTCATTTTCCTCCCTTTCCTCGCTTTGATCCCACTTGTTTCCCAAAACATTTATATCTTTTCCAAGTTTTCATTTTGGTGGAGGGAAGGGGATTGAGTTTTGTTGCTGTTGTTATTGTTAATCGTTACATCTACCACCATTAAACTAAGGGGAGATGGAGGGGAATTGTGCAAATGCTCCGGTCTCTGATGCTGACGATAGTGTTGCCCAGGTACAGAAAATTGTGAATACAAATCAGGACACTGATTTCCTTGCCTTGTCTCCTGCTTACACATTTGGCAGTAAAAGGTGTTTGAGGGCAGTGCATGTGGGAATGTTAAGGAGTTAACATTAATAATACTTTGGCTAAACAGATGGTATAATTAGCCCACAATGGGGAAGAACAACGTTTTTATGTTTGGATAAAAAGGGCTCACGGTGGGTGGCAGAGTAAGAGTTGGTTCCAAACGACAATACCTTGTAAAGATTAGGAGAGTGACAGTTTCATACCTCAGGATTTAGGCATTTATGGTGCATACATGCGCATATACATGATTGCCCAGCCTGTTTTATTTGAGTATGCTGTTACTTGTTACTTTTAGGAAAAAGTCCTCTGCAAGGGAATGCACAAATGATTGTTCATTCAGCTTAGCCCAGGAGACGTGGCTAAGTACTGTGGAGGATTCAGAAAGGAACTTGGTCTTTGTATTCAAATAGCTAATTTTCTGGAACAAATTCATTGGATATTGGCAAACAGAGAACCAGACAAACATTTTTGTAGTAAAATTATATTGTAAATGGTTGGCTCTATGAGTTACTTGGTTACGTGTATTTTGGGGCACCACAAAAGTAATACGATGAGCAGGAAAACACAATCAGATAGATAAAAGAATATACAAGCGCTTCTGCTTGTATAATTAAAAAATGGCTTCCTTAGTGAAAATTCACAAGTTGAAATTGGTTGTATTTTGTACTGTTCAAATTGATCTTTCTCAAGTTTTTATAATAACATAAATTTAAAATAATACCTGACACTTTGGTTAATTATTAGAGAGATATTTGCAAAGATTTTCCCCCTTGTCAGCCCATCTGCTCCTATAGTACAGTCATAATGCACAAACATTGACATCTCAATTATTTCCATGGCAACAAATTGATGTCAGGATCTCACATTTGACTTCACTGCAGGACCAAATAGAATTTGGATTACAGGGTGGTTGGGAGTTCTTACTGAAGCACAGGTCTTTAAGAAATAGAAATATCTTTGGGAAATAATTTTAAGCTTTTAAAAAGAACTGTTTACTTCTAAAGATGAAAATATAAAACTATACATAAAGTATACGAATGCTACTCTTCTATCTTTATGTGTGTATACGCACACACACACAGACATATATACTTTTTGTGACAGTTGGAAGTAAGCGTTTGAATCCGATTTAATGTTTACTCAGAAAAGATTCAGGCAGTAATCAGTAGTACAGAATAACTTACTTTTAGTTAAGTTTATGTATATGAACTATCAATGTGTTGTACCTCAGCTTTCAATTATGTAATCTCTCTGTGTTTGCTTTGGAATATTATACTTACAATTGCTCAGCACTGTGTGTGGCTGGCATAGTGTCAAAGGTTTTGCCATACTTTGCCTTCCTTCTTGTTTTATTTTGTGCTCCAGTGAGAAGTATTTAGTATTCCATTGCCTATTCCAAATGTGATTCTACCCATTCTTTGTTGCTGACTCTCAGGGGAAACAATTAGATTTGATTGCCATGAACAAACTTCTTTATTAAATTTAAAGTTATTCTCATCCTTCTCTGTTTCATAGCCCTTTGTATGTAACCTGTCATAAGGCTGGTCTCATTATTTTTAAATTTGTTTGGGCTTCTGCCTCTCAGACTAGATCGTGAAGATGGGATGGTCTTCATACTCTCAGTGTCAGGCACATACTGGGTACCTTACATCTGTTGAAAAGTGATCTCATGGGTTGTTGGGGCATTATGGATTCTCAGAACATTGACGGTATCCGTTCTAATGCTAGATTTTGAGTTTCATGGGCTTAACGTTTTGGTTTTATCTGTTTTTCGGAGACTGATGCATCATAAAACAAACTGAAAAAAAGAATGACTTACACTCTGTAATTGGAGGTAATTCCTTTATTCTTTCTATTAACTTCTTTGGATGAGCAAGTCCATGTAAGGGATTATGTGATATATTAGATGCCTCCTGGGTGAACAAATTCTGAAACTCGGTGAATTAGGTGTTCAAAGGAATATTGGTTGCTGTATAAATTGTCTCAACATTTCTGTCTAGGTATCTGGTAGCCATCTCTAGGATGAAAAAGTTCTGCCACTCTGAACTGTGTTGGACAAACATGACTGTGATGGTTAATTTTATGTGTCAACCTGACTGAGCTAAGGGTATGTCCAGACAGCTGGTAAAACATTTCTGGGTGTGTCTGTGAGTCTGTTTCCAGCGGAGATTAGCATTTGAATTAGTAGCCTGAGTAGAGAAGTTTGTCCTCACCCATGATGGTGTGCATCATTCAGTCTTTTGACAGTTACTGGGTGGTGGGTTGTGGAATTCCTTGGTTCTTGTCTTCTTGAAGGCAAGAATTCAGTGAGAGACCTGATAGAGAGTTAAAGCAGCAAAGGGTTTTATGTAGCAAAGGGTAAGTACACTCCAGAGACAGAGGAGAGTCTGATCCGAGGATGGGAGGCAGCCTGCCGAGTTCCTCATTGTATTCTTTTATGGAGGTTTATTGGGTCTCCTCCCTTCCATCTTGTTTTTATCGCTTCACCCTTGGATCTGCCTTGGTTTTCTCCCCTCCAGCCCTTTGTGCAAGTTTGTGTTAGTCATCTTACCGTGAGTGCCTAAGCACAACCCACGAAGGGCCCAAACCATAATGCAAATGGCATTATAATGAGATTATTACTATTTTGTTTATCCCCTAGGAATTTTAAGCTCTCCAGCTTCAAATTGTTCAGGAAGAAGGATGCAATTCTAGTTGCAGCTTCAGAAAGGCAACTCAAAGTGCATTTGTTCCCTACTTGCACACTCCCCAACCCCTCAGCCCCGCGCCCGCCCACACACAGTGTTTTGGATTGCTTTCTGATCTTGCAGCTTGGCCCAAAGCCCAACATGTGTTTCAAAATATAAACTTTGGGTTATATATTGTTGATCCACCGCGTCCAGTACGTAGGATCATAAATCAAATTTTCCCTCTCTGAAAATGATAATAGCCTCAGGGTCTCTAGCAGACACAGTTTTTCTTAAGTTTGCATGCTCCAAAGTTGGGGCAGTCTTTGAGGCTATATCTTCTGTTTATCAGTCTGTGCTAAACCACAAAATGGGTTGATCTAAGGGAGAAGGAGTGATGCCTGGGCAGAGAAGGGGTAGTCCCTGGCAATTTTCCATCTGTTGTCTTTTCTCCCCTTCTGCTCATGTGTATTTAACTGCTTATTCTAACATGGCTAGAACAGAAAGGCACAGGAAGGACGAATTTGCTATCTACTTGAACTGAGACACCCATCTTCTCCTCCTCTTGGACTTTCAACTCAGACCAGGACTTCCACCGTTGGCCTCCAGGTCTTGGGTCTTAAAATGTAGATTGGGACTTAAATCATTGGCTCCCCTGGTTCTCAGGCCTTTGAAATTCGGACTGAATTATATCACTGGGTTTCCAGGTTCTCCAGCCTGCAGAGAGCAGACTGTGGGACCTCTCAGCCTTGTAAGTGTATAAGCCAATTCCTATAGTAAGTTCCCTCATAAATATATACGTGCATAGATGTATCATATTATCCGATTGGTTACATAAAGATATATATGTATATTATATTGTATATCCCCATTGGTTCTGTGTCTTTGGAGAACCCTGACTCCTACAACCATCAATAATTATGTTTTTCTCTTCTCCTAAGAGGACTTGCATATCTTTGCCCTTCCTTTAATTATTATTATTATAGACAATAGAGTGTCAGTAAACTTGTAAAAACCTTTGCTAACCTCCCTGCGAATCCACCCTGGGACTATGTGATGATGACTGCCAGTGTATGTCAGGTTTATTCTGTGCCTGACATTGTGCTAAGTACTTTATGCGTATCATCACATTTAAATGGTTTTAATACCTTAGGAGATAGCTACTCTTGCTCTCCTTATGTAATAGAGAGGGCAGGAAAGGTAGAGAAATGTGCAGTAATTTGCATCAAATCACATCCTGGAATAAGTGGAGGAGCTGGGATCTGAATTTGATTCTGCTCATTCTGGAGTCAGGGCACTTAGAGTGATAGACATTTTTTTTTTTTAAAGGTGGGATATGTTGCTTATGTTTTCAATTTTGGAAGGTGAACTTGTTTCCAAATTCTGAGAATGTCTCACTGTAGCACCTAAGTGGGAATGGTAGTTTCCTACCAGTAGCATTCCTGCTTTCAAGGTCACAGAAGCAGAGAATTGCCACAAAGCTAGAAGGAAATGAGTATATATAATGATAAGAACTTATAATGAGATTTCAAATGAGCAAATATACCCATTTTGGGTTCATTTAATTTTTTCCCATTCACCTTAATAGCATTGCAGTAAAAACTTGCTAATTTAGATCAATTGTGGGCAACACCTGTCTTGAATTAACAAAATCTAAATCGCAACAATAATTTTATAGAAATTGAGTTTTATTATTTTTCTGATATATATATATATATAATTAGCCTATCATTTAGGGGCTGAAAAAACTAAGCTTCTGAGTTACTTACTAGAATAGTTTATTTTACATTAGCACCCTGTCTTCAATCTTGTTTATGCTGTTAATTGGCTTTTGAAATACTTTAACATTTTCTACATAGGGATCAGTTCTTTGCAAAAGGCTTTCATATACAGCACCACATTTAAGCCTCAGAAAAACCCTTGATTTTCTGACTAATCAATTTGATGTGAAAGGAGAACAGTAAAATGATTTCTTCAAGATAACACAGTTGGTTAGCCAGAACCTGGTCTAGAACTTGTGTCTTTTGGAGCATTTTATTATCATTACCCAAATTACTGTTAGGCATTCCTTTCTGAATATCCTTAAAAGTTTTTAAGTAGCATCTGAACTTGTGTTTTCCCTACCCTCCTTCCCCCACTCCTTCCTTCCTTCCTTCCTTCCTTCCTTCCTTCCATTAATCCAGATTTATGTTTCTGAAATATTCAAAAAATGTGTTTTTCATAAGTAGATTTTTGGCTTTTTAATTTATTTGGTGGTTATTTCATTAGGTTCTCATTATAGTTCAAATTTAGACTCACTGGATTGAATCATTTCACAATGTGGAGAAATTATTGATTGCATTCAGTTACTGTTTTGTCATTTGAGATATCTATCAATAATCAACCTGAAATAGTCCCTGTATTTGCTGTGTTTTAAGTTAGGAATAAAGTAGATTCCACTTCTGGTGTTCAATTTTACTTGTATCCAGAACTTGAAAGACTTTAAGTAACATAGCTGGCTTTGGCTATCTTAAGCAAACAGAAAAATTGATCATAAGGAAGTTGAGGTGCCTAGTTACCAAAGGATGAAAACATGGTGAGTTTTCTGCTTCTTTATGCCTCTTCTCTTCCTTTTCCTCTCTTCTTCTTTCTGTACCTCTTTCTCTCCTTTCTCCTTCCCCCCTTCTTTTTCTATTGTCCCTCTCCTTTCCCCAAGCCCCTCCTCCCATCCTCCCGCCTCCCTCTCCCTCTCCCTCAAGTACTACTGTTGCATCATATCTGAAAAAGTATAGAACTCATCTCATATTTAGTTGTGGGAAGATTGACTAGTGGCTGCGAATGGTAAAAGCCCAGTTGTTTCAACCTTACACCTAATGATTTTGTCATTCACTGATGACTATTGCCTTATTTTTTTAAGGGTTGCAAAATGGAGATTTCCTTGTATTGTTCCTTCTTCATATATCATCTAGAGTTGTTTTATACAGAAGAACTCTTATCTGCTCGGGTGGTTTGGTTACCTTGAAATATAGCTCATTATGGGAAAGTGGGACAATTCTTTGTGTGTATCAGTTTTCAGCATACTAAGTGAGGTCCTCAGTATGTATTATTATTATTTTTTTGTTCTGTTTTGTTTTTTTTCTCGTAGAAATCTCTCCAGATGATTCTTACATGCAGCCAGGGTAGAGAAGCATCAGTCTAGAGCTTGGATATATCCCAAATCACAAAGTTTTATTACTTATAATAAAATCAAGTTTACAAGATAGCTACATGATATATTCTTTTGCCAAACGATTACGGTATATGGATTTAATTCAAAGCAACTTGTGTAGGAGTGTTTTGGAAGGTGCTTGCTTATTTTTGTTAAATTATAAACTAAAGTAAATGAACCATGGAAAAAACTCTGAAGGCAACCTGAAAATAATAATACAATAGCTAACATTTATTCAGGGCTCATTCTGTGTTCAGCTTTGTGCTTAGCCCTTTACGGTCATTGGCTCATTTGAGCCAGTAACACCTAGGAAGTAGATCATCTAATTCTTCAGGCAACAGAGGAGGAACTGGAAGCTGAAATTTACCTACTTGTCTATGATTATGGGATTAGCAAAAGATGTGGCTGGGGCTGAACGGTGCAGACAGTTGGGAGACCCAGATCCTGTGCAGTGGATCCCAATACTCTTCTTCTCTCCCAGAATGGGGCATGGAATGTTTAATTCCAAACCTTTGTGTGGACTTTTTCTACTTTCATTCCGAGGCAAAGAAATGGAATGACTATTTTTAATCTTCAGATTCTGCCGTAGGAAAAGGGATAGATGTGTAGTTGCATGTAATGGTTGGAATTTTGATTAGACCATTATAACTAGCATTTTCCACATGGTTAAAATGTGGTTACTCACTTTTGTGATGTCATTCAGTCATAAAATCTGCAGGTTAGTTATTAGCTCTTTCTTTGTGTCTTAGGAAATAGGTTTCAGGAAGTTAAGTGCTCATTGTCACATCGTGAACTTTGAACCAGGGCCTCTCTGCAGTCTTTATTCTTACCCACATTATGCTGACTAGGTGGAGGATGAGGTAATAGGAGTTAAGAGTGGTTTGGAGAGTAGCACATAATCTTCTCCAGAAGCCATTTAAGGTGCTTTCTGAGCCTATACAGGAGACCTACATAGTAATGAACAGCATGAATTTTAGAGAATATGGTCCAATTAACTTTTCCACAGTTAGGTCTTGGTCATATCTTTGTAGTTTGTTTTCACTTTTTAGTTGCTCTCTGGTGTTGAACAGTGGAGGAATAAGCTGTTGACTAATTATGATCAGCTTAGAATTTTGCTCTGAGTTTTCAGTAGGTGTTACATGTTATTTGGAAATGATTTCAGTAAGAGATCTTGCTGTATCTTATTCTTGTGTGGTTTGCCTCATCGTGGATGTAGAATTTTAACTTAAGAAAAGGAAGCTTGTATTTTCTCCAGTAATTAAAACTTGGGTTTTGTAGGTTCAGAATTTTACCTTATCCAAAGTTTTTAAAATCTAAAAGCTCGTACTCATACAGCAAATCCATACAACATTCTTTGGTAGTGAAGACATAATCAATAGCCAGCAACACATTAACTCAGGGAATAAAAAGTGATCTGAAAGTTATACCAAACACACTTGTGTATACTTTAAGTGGAAAGAAATGAGGTCACAGATGGATAGCTTTGTTTATTTAAAGGGTCCTCCCCTTTATAAAGGGACCTTTTATGTGAGATTTAGAAAGTCCAGAAAAATGGAAAGAAGGCCGAGAGAAACAAAAGATACAGGAAATATAATCAGGAGAGATTAATGGTGGCACTTGAACTTGTAACAAACATTCTGAACTAGAACAGTGGTGCAGGCTTTGAGAGTGGGTTCAAGCTGCCACATGGCCTGTCCCCAAATAGTCCAGAGATGACTAGGACATTTCCTTGTGAGAGTATAAGCAACTTGAAGGCAAGAATTAAGCATTTTCATCATGTATCATGAGGAATAATTCACATGATGCTTGGTATTTTATAGGTTCTCTTTAAGTGTACATAGGGAAAGCATATTTTAATTTTATTAGGGGTTTGGCCAAAATTCCATTGAGAATCATGCTAGAAAGCAGGTAATGAGTCCTTGCTTAAGTTTAGGCCATTGGCTCTCAAACTTTTTTTGGACCGAGGACCCATTTATGATCTGAAAAATTATTGAGAACCTAAAAGAACTTTATGTGGAGTATGTCTATTGATACTTACCATATAAGAAATTAAAACTGATAAGTTTAAAAAACAGTAACTAACAAATTCATTACATGTAACATAAAACCTATTTTTGTGAGAACCCTCTCCACCCATTGTATTTCCAAAACAAAATATTAAGTGATAAGACTGGCATTTCTCTACATATTTTATAATTCCCTTTAATTTCTAGTTTAATAGAAGACAGCCAAGTTTCTGCATCAGCTTCTGAAATCAATTTCCTGTGATATGTTTTTATGGTAAGGAATATGAAAGACGGGAGATGTATTTTAATAGACTTTCCTTTCCAAGTAAGTGTGGATATTCTTCTTTGGTCCTGCACTAAAAATCTACAGATTTTAATTTCCTAGAAGTTAGGAAAAGTTTTCAATGAGGAATTAAAAACTTTATCAAGGAACATTTTGTAGTGGTATTTTTGTACTTTGTGTAGATCTTTTACATGCGTGATATTATATAACACCATGCATTGGTTAATTGGAAAATATTGGTTCACTAAGTTATGCATATCTTCTAGATGTTGACACATTTCATTATATAATATAATCAAACAATCATGTTTGTTAATATTAGAAAAAGTTTAAGTACTGGAAAACTGCCAAGGTCAGGATGGTGGCTAAAATTTTCAAGATACTAATTTTCACTTAAAAGTTCAAGTGTTTAAAATTTCAGGAATAGAATTTATTGATTCATCACTTACATATAACACCCAGTCCTCATTCCAACAAGTGTCCTCCTTATTGTCCCTCACCCCGTTAGCCCTTCCCCCCACTCAACCCCCCTTCAGAAACCCTCAGTTTGTTCTCTGTATTTAAGAGTCTCTTATGGTTTGTCTCACTCTCTGTTTTTATATTATTTTTGCTTCCCTATGTCCATCTGTTTTGTATCTTAAATTCTATGTATGAATGAAATCATACAATATTTGTCTTTCTCTGACTGACTTATTTTGCTTATCATAATACAGTCTAGTTCCATCCACATTGTTGCAAATGGCAACAACATTTCATTCTTTTTGATTGCTGAGTAATATTACACACACACACACACACACACACACACACACACACACACCACATCTTCTTTATTCAGTCCAAAAGCTAAAGTTTTATTATTGGCAACAGATACTGTCAGTTATTTTCCTTGAAATGACAGGATCACTTGTTCTTTTTCCCACAAATGTCAGTCATCCAATTTTGAGAAGTTTGTCTTTAGTCATTCATTCAAATAAAAATAGTATTTCATGAAAAGAGTGGCTAGTTCACCTCATATCTCCGTCACATAAGTTTCTTGAGATGACTATCCCATTTTATTTTGATTTGCAGCAGAAAAGCCTTATGCATGCCTCCCTTCTTTATCACAGACTTGTAAAATGGCATGTACTCAAGGATTGTGATTTTTAAAATTAGCTAATTATACAGGTTTATCCAAAACGTTTTTTTTTAATTTAAAAAAAATTTTTTTAACGGTTTATTTATTTTTGAGACAGAGAGAGACAGAGCATGAACGGGGGAGGGGCAGAGAGAGAGGGAGACACAGAATCGGAAGCAGGCACCAGGCTCTGAGCCATCAGCCCAGAGCCCGACGTGGGGCTCGAACTCACGGACCGCGAGATTGTGACCTGAGCTGAAGTCGGGCGTTTAACCGACTGAGCCACCCAGGCGCCCCAAAAAACGTTTTTTTTTTTTTCTTGAGAGTGTGCACACGCATGCACGCATGGGAGGGAGAGGGGAAGGGAGGGAGAGAGTCTTAACCAGTCTCCATGCCCAGCAGGGAGTCGGACATGGGGCTAGAGATCATGGCCCAGGCTCCAACCAAGAATTCGTCGCTCAATTGACTGAGTCACCCAGGAGCTCCAAAGACATTTTTAAGTGAAACTGAATTTTATTTACTATGATTGCATGCCAATAAAGAGTAAAATGACTACTAGTAAAATTTTGTGTCCCTGCTTTGATTCATGCTAATGGCATCAACAGCTTGACCTACCATTACTTTTGAACCATTAGTGAAAAACATAATACTGTCTTAGTTTGTTATGAAAATAGTTTTAATCTCATGATTCCTAGAAGGGTCTTGTAGAACTCATACTTTGAGTATCATTGGTTTAGGGCAGTGGTTGTCATATACATGTAAAGCAATTGTTCTTCTATGCAAAAAAAAAAAAAATCTCTTGGTAAATACTTCTAACAGTGTAATTTCTTCCATGTATTAGAATAAATGGTTTTGTTTAATTGGTTCATTAACAGCTTGAAAAAATTAAATTGCTTTTATAGAGAAGAGGATAATTTGTTTTTAATTTTCAAATAAATTAAGTACAATCATGCCTCACAGTGAATTTCTTAATAGTGATCTCGCTCATTATTATAACTTTGTATGTATCCTTAGAAGCAAGTATGGTTTGAGCAGGTGATATACTTCTCCACTGTCAAAGTAATAATAATTTCTTAGTTTATAGAGTTCTTGGTTTGATTTTTATGCTTCTGCAGTTCACTATCACACAGTAGGTATATGGGCAAAAATAAGTTAAATGTGAATGTGTTTGACCCTTAAGTTGTTGAATTCACATAGGGTCTCTTCTACATATAAGTATTAAATATTGATTCCTAATTTGGTTAACAGTTCATTTAAAAATTACACATTGGGAAAAATAACATTTTTTATCCTGGGAAACAGGTTAAATTATAACTTTTTCTAGTATTTCCTGGGTTTCCCCTTTTCTTTCTAGTTTCCCCTGTGGGGGAAAAAAAGCAACACTAAACTATTAAATGGAACCATAAGAGAAATGTCCTTCTACTGATAATAATGCCTATAGTACATTTTCCCTTGAAGTTCTACAGGTGTGGTAAGAACTTAAAATGGCTGTGTAGCTTGATACCAAGTACTAAGAGTGATTCAAATAATAAATTCTAATGAAGTAATAAAGTTTAGGTATTATTGTTTTAAATAATGCAAAGTTAAGTAGAAAAAGGAATAAATTGTAAAAGGGGTTTTAAAGGAGTCCATTTCAACCATGTACAGTATAAGGTTTTGTGAAGACTGCATGTACATGTTTATTTATTTTTAAAAAATATTTTGAGAGAGTGAAAGGGACAGAGAGAGGGGGGGAGAGAGGCAGAGAGAGAGGGAGATACAAGATCCCAAGCAGGCTCTGTGGTGTCAGCATAGAGCCCGACACGGGGCTCAAACTCAAGAACCTTGAGATCATGACCTGAGCCAAAATCAAAAGTCGGATGCTCAACTGACTGAGCCACCCCAGGCACCCCTGCATGTTTATGTTTAAAAATTACCTTGCAAAACACATTTTGTAAAACTGAGATGGCCTAAGAAATATGCAAGAGATGAATGTGATCTTTGCCGCTTAGACAAGGCAAAATATTTTGTTAGGGGGCCACTTTTAAAGGTTGTGCTTGGGGTGCCTGGGTGGCTCAGTCAGTTGAGTGACCGACTTTGGCTCGGGTCATGATCTCATGGTTTGTGTGTTTGAGCCCCGCGTCAGGCTCTGTGCTGACAGCTCAGCCTGGAGCCTGCTTCTGATTCTGTGTCTCCCTCTCTCTCTGCCCCTCCCCCACTCATGCTCTGTCTCTCTCTGTCTCAGAAATAAACAAACATTAAGAAAAAAATTTAAAAAAATAAATAAAGGTTGTGCTGGTTAATATGTTCTGCACTAGGTTTTTGATTAAAGTTTAGTTTGTAAATGATATTTGTAATTTTTGGCCCCATCCCATTCCAGACATAAAAGGTAAACAAACAAACAAAAAAAGTTCTGATTCCCGATGACAAAGAGCTAGCATCATAAAGAACTGCATATGTAAATAATTACTTCTAATACTTGTTTAGTGCCTCATATATACCATGCCCTGTGCTGGGTACTAAAGATAAAGGAGGAATAAGATAAGATCTGTATAGTTTAACAGAGGGAGACAGTGGAGAATGTAAGTGAGGAAAAAGTGTTATGAGATCTATAATAGGAATATGCACAGGGGACTCCATAAGAATTTAATTTTATGGAGAAAGGAATATGTGAAACGAAAAGACCAGAAGAGTCTCTGTAGAACACGTGGCCAACTGGAATTAGATATACTCCGATAACTTAATAATTACAAGTAGCAGTCATTTATTGATTCTCTGGGACTCTAGAACTAAGGTTATAAAAAAGTTAATAGTTCTTCATTTAGCCCACATGTTATCATTTTATTTTTCTTTTTTTAAATATAATTTATTGTCAAATTGGCTTACATACAACACCCAGTGCTCATCCCAACAAGTGCCCTCCTCAATGCCCATCACCTATTTTCCCCTCTTCCCCCCACCATCCACCCTCAGTTTGTTCTCTGTATTTAAGAGTCTCTTGTGGTTTGCCTCCCTTCCTCTCTGTTTCTAACTACTTTTTCCCCCTTTCTTTCCCCCATAGACGTCTGTTAAGTTTCTCAAGATCCACATATGAGTGAAAACATTTGATATCTGTCCTTCTCTGACTTATTTCACTCAGCATAATACCTTCCACTTCCATCCACGTTGCTGCAAATGGAATGATTTCATTCTTTCTCATTGCCGGGTAGTATTCCATTGTATATATCAACCACATCTTCTTTATCCATTCATCAGCTGATGGATGTTTACAGGCCACACATTTTTATAAAACATCTATAGCACCTATTATGTGGCAGGCCCTGGTGATGCTGTCATGAATGGATGGTCCTTATCACTGACTGGGCTACAGTCTAGTGGGAGAGTCACATAATTTCACTCTGATTTAGTACATGCCCCAAAAGTGAAACACACAAAGGAGCATCTAACATGGCCAGTGGCCGGTCCCTTCACCAAGACATTTATGTTTGTCACAGTGTGAAGAAGGATGCTTTCTGAGTCATGGAGTATTTTTTGATGTACTTGGTACCAATGTTTTTAAATAAAAAGAGGCCTTTGTTTTTGTGCTGTATGTATTTCTTATCATTAAGGAGCATGGTCTTGATTCTACATGCTTGAAAGTGGTCAAGGTTTTCCCATTACTGTCAAGCACCCGTAACAGGTTAAGTGTAGTTCACACCCTTGTCCCATCACTAATTAACTGTTAGTCTCTTGAATCAGTTATGTAAGTCCTCTAAACTGTACTTTCTTAAAATAGTGGCTAATTCCTGGGGTGTTGGTGAGCATTTAATGAGATAATCTATGTAAGGTGCTTCCTATGGTGACTGCCACTTGGTAGATGCTTGTTATATGTTAGTTATTATTATTTTGTCTTAAACAAAGTGCTTTAATAAACCATATAGCAGTCCTCAAAATAATTCCAAAGTAGGATTCTTTCTTATTTCATAGGTTAGGTGGAAATCTTGGCATTCTTGCCTGGCCTTACACTGCCAACCAAGAGAAGCATGCCTGCTCAAACCAGTGTTGGTAATGATTTCATAGAGAGTAATGCTCTCCAACTCTTTCCTATTAAAGTGGGATAATAAATATTTTCTAATCCCTCACTGTGTACAAAGCAGTCTAAGTATTCTAGAGATAAGAAATTTGAAACTGAAAATATTTTTGTCCTAAAGTAGCTTACAGTTGATCATGATGAATAAGATAAATATTTAAATAGCCATGCATAGAACATATAGTAAAACAAAAACAAAAACAAAAAACAAAAACAACAACAACAACAAAAAAGGATCAAGTATTACTTAGCTTTGACTCCATTAAGCTTTAGATT
Source organism: Panthera leo (assembly GCF_018350215.1). Lineage (NCBI taxonomy): Eukaryota > Metazoa > Chordata > Mammalia > Carnivora > Felidae > Panthera > Panthera leo. The sequence goes on along the minus strand of NC_056683.1, from coordinate 115,240,165 downwards.
TTCTGAAGGGTAAAAAACATAAGATTGCAGTTGTTAGAAAGGCCTTTGTTAAAAAGATGTTTTGAGCATTTCCCCCTACTGTTTTCCTTAGTTTTATTTGCAAGCTGGAGCAGGTATTAAAGATGAAGTGTTCTGGTGGGAGCGGTAGCCCGGAGCGCTTGAAGCATTGCTAATTTCAAACCTTGTAATTTAGTTAAATTGAAACATAACTGCATTTAGATGAATGGGCCGCCAGTTTTCCTTCCCAGAGCAAACATGCCAACCTTTCATTACTTCTTGTCTGTGCTACGGCTTCTGTGCTATTCAGATCAGCTTGTTTACACATAATTGACTTGTTACGCTGGTGCAGATTTTTTATTTTGAAAAAGGAACTTCAAAAAAAAAAATTAGGGAGGCTTTGCATGGCGTACTGCATCAATCATTTTACATTTTGAAGTGAGAATGAGGAAGTGATTCCAGGTAACTTGGTGTTCCCGTGGAAGGTGGTTTGCACTTGGCTCACGCTTTTACAAACCTGCGAGTAAGTGACACAGTAGGTCTGATTACAAATACAGTTTATCTTCATTTGGAATCCGTGACTTCTATTAAATTTAATTACTTCCCCCGTGGCTTCTATTAAATTTAATTAATTTCCCCTGCAGCTGGCATAGTGGAGGTGCTGCTGCTAAATGAAGGTGATTGCTAATTGAGGGAGTTTTCTGAAAGAGGTTTTACCCTTTCTGTTGTTTATCTGGAAATCGCTTATCCAGCCAGACATCTCAAAACATTACTGAGAAGTTGTAGGTTGCAAAGTCATACATGAGTTCATCACCGTTACTTCTAGAAATTTGCAGGGTTTTTTTTTTTTTTTTTTTTTTTTTTTTTTCTTTTAGGTCTGATCCTTCAGTTAGCTGGTCTTTTTGGTGGGAGGCCAGCCTAGGATTGTCAGCAAAGAAAACTGGCCCAGTCTTAACCTAGACAAGATGGAACGTGTTAAGCCTGTCTACACATGGAGGTTTCTGGCAACTGTACCAAGGTTAATTGGTGCTCAGTTTCAGAAACACAGAGAAGGAGAGGCAAAGAATTGGCATTGTGAATGAGCAATGTATTATTCATCCAACAATCATTATCTGGGGTTGGGGGGGGGCCCTCTCAAATTAGAATTAGCAATCTTATTGTTAATGTAGTTTTTCTTACTGGGGCCATACAACTGTAGTGATAATATAAATGTCAGTATACATTCCTAAGACAAAACTAAAACTTTCAAAGCACTTTAAAAAATCAAGATATAAAAACGTTGTATACCTATTGCCAGTGTTTTGTTTTTTCATCTTGGTCACACGTTAATGTAGGGGAAAGCAAAACTTTTCCTTTTTTCCCTTCTAGGTTCTTGGCTAGTTTAATGATTCAGTTGACACAACACAGATTAACAGGAGAAAAGCAATTTAATTAGTACAAACGAGAGTTCAGAGAAATAGGAGTCTCAAAGAAATGACCAAAGCAGTCAGCTTTTATATCTTTGCAAACAAAGAAATAATAAATTTGTGAAGAATTGTCAAGCAAAGTGATTTAGGCTTGGGGTACTAAATTAGTAAAGAAGTAACAAGGTTTGGGGGCGCCTGGGTGGCTTAAGTGTCCGACTCTTGGTTTTGGCTCAGGTCATGCTATCACGGTTCATGAGTTCGAGTCCCATATCGGACTGTGCACTGACCGCTGCGGAGCCTGCTTGGGATTCTCTGTCTCCCTCTCTCTCTGCCTCTTCCCTGCTGTCTGTCTCTCTGTCTCTCAAAAATAAATAAATGAATATTTTAAAAAAAGAAGAAGAAGAAGAAGTAACAAGGGTTGTTTATATAGCCTTACTGGCCTTAAATTCCTGATCTCTGGCAATAAGGATGCCTTTTACTCTCCAGGTGCAGGGAGGGTACTTTCACATGAGGAATTTATTTTCTGCTTTAAAGGGGGATAGAGGTGGGTCTGATGTTCTTGCAGTGGCTGTTTCTTTAGTAACATTAATTCAAAATAATCAGTATGCCACAGTGGCATATTTTGGTGTGACCTTTCCATCATTAGGAAGAAAAAAGTGTATACCATAAGTAGATGTATATTCAATGCATTTTTATTTTCAGCCTTTCCATTTATAATAGAAAATAATTCTCATTTTTGAGCCTCAGTACGTACCAGGTATTATGTACACATTATGCACACACACATCGTATTTATAAATTTTCCTAGCAGTCCAGTGATGTATTCTTTACGCAGAAATAACCGAAGCTCAAGCTCTTGTCTTTTCTCTCAGTAATTATTTACCTATTTAAGTCATACATGAAAATCCTGGTTTTGGGGAAAATTGTTTTTCTTTGAATGGACTATATATACTCTTTTGATAGCACACTCCTTAAAAAGCCACTTCCCTTGTTTTTCCCAATACCATTCTGTTTTTTCTCCTACCTTTCTGGCCACCTCTGCTTAGATCAAACCTGAAAGTCATTATGTTTTCAACTTTTCATTTTTGGTTTCAAGTCCTTGGTGCTTTTTTGTGGTCCTCTTCTCTTTTTTATTCTATACTCTCTCCTTGATTGTTTTATCTAATCTAATAGCTGCCAGTACCACCTATAAACCTTTTAATACTTCTAAATTTATAACTCAAGTCCTGATCTCTCTTCTGAGCTGTTAAAGAAAACCAGAGCTGGACAGCATTTAAAGCGGTAACAACAGATTTTATTCAGTAACTACTGTAGAAGGGAAAGCCAGACCTCAGTATAGAACTGGTCTCAATTCCTAATTAAGTGTGGACAAGTGGTTATTCGTAGCCAAGGAAGAGCTTGGGTGTTAGTGGATAGAAGATCCCTAAGAGGAAATCTCAGGAGGTAAGGGGGATTCTGGTTGAACCTACTTGACAGGATTCTTGTTGAAGGCAGGTAGGGGGCTGAGATATCACCAAGGAGGGTAATGGGAGATGAGGGGTTTGATCCGATATTGAGGGTGATGAGATTTTGAGGGTGAGAATTCTGGCTAAACTGACTAAGCAGGGTTTTTGCTAAAATTGGGCTACGCAGGTCTGGTAAACTCGTGGCTGAGTGGAGACGAGGGCTTAGAGCAGCCTGTCTAAAGTTTGGGCAAGGAGGTAATCTTTCTCAAGACCCTGGGTCTTCCTTTCACTCCTTCCATATCTCCATTTGGTTATTTACTAGGCAAACTGAAATAGTCAAATTCTTGTACAAGTCTGTGTTTTCCTCCTCCAGCTCTCCCTGCTAGTCTTTCCTCCGTGGCTACCCTCACAAGCCTGGGAGTCCTTCTTATTCCAACCCTCTCCTTGTTAAGCTCCCTTTACTCCGTTATCAGATTTTTCTCCTTTCTTACATTTACCCAACTTCACCATTTTAGTCTATGCCTCCTGGACTACTGGATTTGCTCTGTAATTCACTTAGAGTTCCCTCAAGTCCATTCTTCATTGAGCATATGTCTGAATTGTAATTATGATCATATTATTTTTCTCTTCCCCTACTTCTCTGCCTCCCTTCCCTCCTCCTTTATCCCTCTATTCTCTCTGGTCCCCCTGCCCCTCCTCCCATCCCCTTCTCCAGGTGGTTGTCACATGCAATGAGGAAGACTTACATGTTTTAGTATACTGTGATGCTTAATGATGGTGGTAGGGCTAGAAGGCTTAATGACTGAACTTATTTAAAGACCATGTACAGATTACCTGTTTTTTTGTTGTTGTTGTTAAGAATGACCAGAATGTTTCTGCTGCCACCATTTTAAAGAAATTAATCTCTTCCCTTTTTTTCTTCTTTGTGAAATGTAGCTTCTCTTGCTATTACTATATTATTATAACTTAATTTGCCAGCTTCCTTTTAAACTTGCAACTTCTGAAGTTCTTGGCTTTATAATTCTGCTAAAAATATGCATATATGTGTTATTTACCATTGCTCTCAGAATTTGAATTGCTTTTACAATGCATCTTGATTTTTTTTCTTAATTAGTCATTAAGTTTCCTGGTCATTACTTAACTAATACTGTATTAATGTACTGGCTACACTGATTAGAGCCATGAAAAAGCAAGAGTCAATTAATGAATAAATTAGAGCTGTTTCCTTAACCCTTTATGTGCCTGTGACTGTCCTCAGTTGTTTTACTCAGGACATAGTGGAGACTGCCTCACCATTTTTGTACACTTTCAGTTTGAATATATTTTCCCCCATGTATAGAGACATACTCTTAATTCTTTAGAATCTTACCACCGTGTGGGAGAAATGACACAGGTAATTGGTAGTGTACAAGTATCTGGGTTTAGAAACAAACCCAATTTTATGGACACTGGTGGCTTCGTTTCCTGCAAAGGAGAGGCTTATGGGTAACTATGAGGTTGTGGGTGGGAGGCCAAGGGACTTGTTTTGAAGCTGCATTCGATAGAAAGCAGTTCTATCGAGTTATTTACTTGGAATGTAGTTTACTTGAGGTGATTTTGGAGACCTGAGAAAAGCAGGGGTGGGCTGTGAGACCATATATCCTCAGTGCATTTTGGCCCCACCTAATACTGGAAGAAAGGAAGAGAATACAGACAGAGGTAAAATAATGAAAGCGCGAACTCCGAAGAGGCTGTCGTACAAAAGGGAGTAGGCAACATGCAGAAAAATGAGATGACTATGGTGGTAGGGCTAGAAGGATTTTTTCTGGCAGAGTAAAAGATAATTCAGTAAGGATTGTCCACCTGCTTAGTTTATTTATGGCTCCAGAACTAACTTTTGCATATTTAAACTTTATAAAGCTGCATCTCTATTCAGAATTGTAAATAGTATTATGAATTATTTTAAGGACACATCCACCCAGTACTCATCTTTGCCGATTGTTTTTGATACTTATTCAGATATTGATTCAGTACTTGATATCAATCTTTGATGACTTGTTGGTCGGTCTGGGTTTGGAAATCTGATTAGTCTGAAGGGTTATGCTTATTCTTTAGCAGTGAGACTTATTACAGCTACTGAATGTTGGTGCTGGGCTGACGTTTCTTCTGAACTGTGTTTCTTAGGCTCTCTCTTCTGATGGCTTCTCTTTAGGGTGATGGTGCAGACTATTTGTGCTTTCCTAACCTTTCTTATTACTGTAATAGTGAATAACACCAACTGCCTAGCTTGCCTGTGTAACCTCCCTGGACATATCTGCTTAAATTACTAATTTTATGATTAACCTCTCGGGAGATCAGTTTTAGTGAATCTATGTTTTTTAATCCTTTTTTTGAAACTGTGTTATACCTTTACTGTTATGTCTTTATTTATGGAAGATAGACGTGTTTGATCCTCAGCTTACACTAATTAATACTTTACTCAGTTGCCGAGAGGAGAAACATAGGCCTTAATTGAAGGGAACGAGGGCTGGTCTTTGGGAGAGGAGCCTTGAGTGTGAGCTGCGGTCCTCACCGGCATGAGAACAAATGCTTTTTTTCTGAGTCGCGTAATTTTCTAATCTTTGGTTTTCTTATTCATAAAAGAGCACTTCACAACACTTACACCAGGCTGACCTAGGTCTCTGTTGCCAAAATCTGCCCAATAATATGTTCTACTGGCACTGCCTAAAGTTTTCATTTCACATTTTCATATTTTCCTGAAATAGTACCACTTAGGGACTCATTTCAGTGATTAATTCTCCTTAAAAAAACATCAACTACCTTTCAGGGTCTTAAGTGCCTACCCCAAATTCATAATGTAGGTAGTATGTGAACAAACTATTTAGTGAAAAGGAAACACAAACCTTTAAACAGATGAAGAGATGCTCAATTACCTTATAATACAGAAATGCAAATTAAAATTGCAGAGAAATGCCATTTGCTCACCTATCTGATTGGCAAATATCCAGAAATTTGACAACACTCTCTGTTAGCAAATGTTTTGGAAGCAGGCATTTTCTTACATGCTGTTGCTTGGTGTGTAAAATAAAATTCACACCATAGAGGGTAATTCAGCAGTGGCCATCAAATATAGACGGGTAATATCCAATAACACCTCTCCTGGGAGTTTATTCAAAATATCTATATACAATGTGTTCATTGCATTTTTTGTTTTCAATAGCAAAAGATTGAAAAGCCACAAAATGTCCACCAATAGGGAGCTACTTAAATCAATTTTAGTCCATTTATATAGTGGAATACTCTCCAGCAGTTGGAAAAAAAAAAAAAAGAATCCTTTATGTACTAGGATAAAAAGATCTTCAAGAGATTTCATTAAAGATAGAAAAAAAGGTGCCCAATAGTGTACACAGTGTGCTAGCTTTTCTAATAAATAGGAGAGAAAATAAAGTATATTCCTACTTGTCTGTATTCATGTATACATACATCTTAAGAAATTTAGGAAGGATCCACAAAATGTAGTTATCGGTAGAAGGGGGAATTTTTACTGTGTTCCTTTTATTTATTTATTTTTTAATTTGTGAAACATGCAAATACATTATCTATTGAAAATTAAATTTAAAAACTATACTTAGTGGGAGATAACGACATTGTTTCCTTCTTAATAGTCATCTGAAATCTGTTTCCCTGGGCTGGGGTTGGGGTTGGGGTGGGGTTGATTGGAAAGGAAGGAGGATCTGAACAATTGTAGGGCATTAAATCCTCAGGTGAGGCAGGATGCATCAACACGCAACAACATAGACATCTTGAAGCCCTTCAGAGATTTCAAAATTTGGTACTAGGAGCTTGGCAAAAAATTTGGAGGTAAAAGGATGCCAAAGGCTAATTTAAACTACTATGAAATTTTGCCTACAGCCAACTAACTCCAAGCAAAACAAATAGCTAGGATGGGGACATTCCTCCAGTTCCATTTTCCTGCTTCTTATTTGAATCAGAATTTAAATCAGATTCCGAAGCAGAATTTAAAGTAATGCTTTGTATGAACGTTCAGGGTTGAGGTATATTACAGGCCAAATATATTTAATTATCCACTCTGGGAACCTTACTAATGTTTAGAAGTCTGTATCTGATTGCAACTGAGTTTTCATTTTCAACAAACTAATTCTCAAACATTTGGAAGACTAATTAGGAACAGCATGTAATCATTTGCAGGGTTATAGACCCTGTCATTCATTGTGGACTTTACTCCTTGGTATTTGGCCTGTTTTCTCAGTACTTTCTCTTTACCCTAGAGGATAGATTTTAGAATTTTGAAATTAGAGCAGAAATCATGAATATAGTATGTTAAAGGAGGTTCTATTATCATAAACCTACTGTGATTATTTCACAGTTGAATTAGCCTTTGTACTAATGCTGATTGTTTCACATTGTATCAGTGTGAATAGTTTTCACTTTTCTTAATTAAGTCTTTTAATAAAAAATATATTGACCACTTGACACACACCAAAATTTAATGTCTCTGGGAATTCACTGGTGAATTACACAAAATTTCTGCCTTCGTTTAATTTGTGGTCTTATAGATAAAGGTATTACTTATTTTGTTTATTCATAGCCCCACCCCCCACACCCTTTGATGCTTTCAATGTAAAATATTTCAAAGAAGGAGAAAGATGTATAATTGTTCAAGTTTTGTTTCTCTCCTAAGCATTCAATTCCCATTTAGTAAGTAACTTTATTATAATTTATTAGAATCTTGATCTCTTAAGAAAGTTATTCATTTTTTAAAGTAATTCTTGATTGCTATGCAGTATTTTGTAAGCAAAACTCAGTGTGCCCCTAGTATTAGAAATATACCATGGTATAATGGAAACAACATAGGATTTGGAAATCTGATTGGAATACTAATTCCTTACAATAATTAAATGGCCATATTTAAGTTACTTTTTCTTTGAACTTCATTTTCAATGGAAAAGCCCAGAGTTGATGCAAAAGTTGGAGATACACCTCTAACGTGTCAGGCATACAGTAGGAGCTCTGTGAATGCTAGCCAGTATTGGGTGATGTGCTCTAGTTTCAGTCTCGGAGCATTAACTCCTTTTTAAGGCTTTTCTCAGGCTAACTTAGCCTGAGACTTAGGACACTTTTTAGCCTTCTCTCAGTATAACTTGGCACTTGGGGCAGGCATGGTTAACTCTTCTTATCTCTTTGTAAGTTGATAAAGCGTTGCAACCGAGGTGGGCAACAGCTCTTTGATTTGATCCCCAAATCAAAGGAGGTAAGATGAAGGCAGATGAAAAGAGCTAGAAGTAGTTAGTTGGACAGAAGTAGAGATAAATGCTGAATGGCTCTCTCTCTCCATTCCCCCTGCCTGTGGCAAGCAGCCAGCTGTTTCCTTAATTCAAACTTTCTCTGTGTCCTGGTAGTGATAAAACACATCCTTCTTAGAGAAATCCCCACTGGCAACTGCCATTTCAAAGAAAGTTCGAGTAGAAGAATTATTATGGTTTAGAGTGTTAATGTGTAAGAGTAGGTAGAGTGAAGAGCCAGGAATTGGCATCCATTTAAAAGTGGCATGCCAAATCTTCATTTACTTTTTCACTCCTGAGCAGAGTGGAAGTGTTAGTGAGGGTCACCCACAGACAAGACTCTCTTTCGAAATCCCTGTAATGTGAAGTGGCAATAAAGCAATCAGGGGACCCTAACATCTACTCCACTGAACCCTGCGTTTCTAGGAATAGCGCCACCTTCTGGCCAATAGTGAGAGCTGTCTGTTTCAAGTTCAGCTCCTTTGCTCTCATGTCACCCGTGCTATATATATCCTTGTGGCCCTATTCCCTACCCAAGAAGGATCTGAACTGCCTATACTGTTACTTTTGGATGTGCCTTCATTATTTCTCCACCTGCTGCTCACTTAATTTTATCTCATTACATTTCTTTCTAGCAAGAATTCATTTCCATTTTTTCTCCTCACTTTTGGCTAGCTAAATTTTGGGAAAATGTTTCACAGAAGCAATAAAGCATGATGTTAAGGCTATGGAGTCTTACTAATGGGCATTAATTCACTTCCTACCCAGCGATCTTGGGCAAGTCAGCTTGTACTCTGTGCTTTTGCTTTCTATAAAATGGGGGAAATAATACCTACCTTTCAAAAGGGTTGTTTTGAGGCTAAACTAAAAGAATGTATGTGAAGCTCTCAGCATATCATTTTATGTGAAAAAGTTAACTCAGTGATGTTAGCTTTTATTATTTAGCTGCCACTGTGCCCTTTCATTTATGTTCCATAAATAATCTCAATTGATGAAATTAGTGTCAGTATATACTCAAAGCATGGGAAAGAAAAGGTGTTTTAGAGAAAGTAGCTTTACATCAATTTCTAAAGTGAACATAAAATGTCAAAAGTTGTCTTCAGAAACTTCATATATCTCTAAATATTCCTCCTCCACAAACTTTCAGGTTTGCTTTTCTTTAAGCTCCGGCAGGTGAGATATATTTTAAAGGATTCCTTCAGTTGGGTTTTGGTGTTTTAATTGCTGATGCTGCTACTTTGTCATTTTCCAGTGTAAATGCAGAATTTTAAAACTGTCTTTTAAAACTGGATTTAAACTACCTGCCAAGTTTTAGAGGGCTATCTTGAGAAACAAATCATTGTTTTAAATACTATTTTGGAAAAATGTTGGTTGAGAGTCCAACCACCCAAGAAAATTCAACAACTCACAAATTATCTTTTTGTTTACCTTATTTGTTCATTTACCTGTGATTCTCCAAAACTTCTAGGAAGTGTAAATTTTGCCTTTTATATTGTCTTTTCTCCCCTCCCCCCACTTTGGCAAGCCAATTAGTTGGATTCTTTTCCTAAATTACAGTCTGAATGCCAAAATGTTTCTGGTGTGGTTTCTTCGAGAGCTCAGTTTTTACTAGAAGACTTTTGATGACTAGAAAATAGGTTGTTTTCACTATAATTTCTGAGCACTGGCTCTTCTGAAAATTTTTGTCCAGCTTCACATAGTGGCCAAGCTATTGTGATACTAGAGGGGTTTACTTCTTCACAAGCAATCGTGATTGCTGTCCTGACCTTTTTCCGTCAGGTCTTTGTGATGTGTCTCTTAAGAGTAGGCTCTAATGATTGTTTGGATCAGCATTTCTCTTCACATAACAGTTGAGGAACTACTTTAAAACCACCCACTAGCAAGATAGGAAACTATCATTTTCTTCTACTTTCATCAGCTGACCCAGGTTGTGCTGTGTAACTATTGGTCTTTGCCCAACTTCTCCTAGTTGTGGTAGTAAATGCAGATCTAAATCATTGGCTAGTTATGTTGAGATCAATTCCACATAAAAAAAAAAAAAAGTTAAAACTTAAAAAAAAAAATCCCACACTATTAGTGTTAGTTGTACAATATCCCTCCAGTCAAATCCTTTCAGCCTCAAAAGACCGACTAATTTAGGAGAAGCTATTTGCGGCTCGTAATATTAACACTATCAAGATGACCATTGTAAACCAAGCTTTTAGAAATTTTAAGCTTTGAAATGGTTTAAGCAACTATAGAACCTGTTTGGGAGAATCCCCACCCTAGGCATTTTCTTGATTTTTATGATAAAGACAGAGAAGACTCACAAGGTTTGCCCATGAGGAATATTTAAATTCCTTTCTTGAAGTGAAATCATACTATTTTTTTCAAGGTCATTTTGGAATGGCCAGCATAAGAGAGATTCCAGCACTTTGGATTTAGTGTTTTTGTTCTTGTTTTAAATTAGTTTACATTTGTTGAGTCTTGAAGTGCCAGTCATGTTCCCTATGCACGATCTCATTTAAACTTTTATATATTTATGGCAAGTTCTCTGCCTGACTCCTACAGCAGGTAATAAACTGAGATCTCAGGAGGTTAAGAATAAACTGAGATCTCAGGATGTTAAGAAGTTCGCTCAGGGTCACAGAGCTAGCAGGTAGTGGATCTCCTCTGCTATGGCTCACAACTATGTCCTGCCACCCTCTGTATTGTGCATCTCTCCAAAAAAGATGGAAGGGCACTAAGAAGTATTTAGTTATGCTTTAGTATGTGTTGTTTTGAAACTGAGTAAAAAGGCTTATTAAGGGAAGCCCTATATGCCTTCTTCTCTATCCACAGCTGGCTTCCTCAGGAGAAAAAGCCACAATCGTGCTCAGAGACTTGTGGTTTTTAGTATATCCACCAGCCTCCTTAGAGGGGTTGTGAGTTGTCCCAAAGACAAGATAATATTGCTGCTCTAATTTATAAGTCGGTTGTTTTATAGGCTAGTTTGTCATCTTCCTGTAGGAGTAATTTTACCCACGTAAAATTCCAAGTTCCCAGACTGTTGTTGTCTACATGGATAAAAAGGAGGTCTATCAGTCATGACTGGCTAATGATGCTTAGGGTCAAGTATCTCATCTAAGATTGCCTAGCAGTTCTCTGACTTGGGACCTGGGTGGCTCTATAGAAAACCTCTTAGAAGAAAGATCTCCTTCTGTCTTCTTTGGTATGGGTTTTGCATTGTGTTCCTATGACTTTTATCTGCTGTGCTCAAGTGATTTCTTTATATTTACTCAAAAGAGGATAAAAGTTACTTAGAAATATCTAAAAAAAAAAGCTATTAAAATGCTGTGGAAATAAGACATAAAAGAAGATATTTAAAGTAATATTAAAACCAGGGTGAAATACAGTTACAAAGCCAGAAAACAATGAAATGGATACACTGGGATTTGGAAAGAAAACTTAAAATAACAAGATAAATAACAAAAGTTTATAGTAAAAATATGAAAGTTAAAATTGAATAGTTATGTTGGGTCACGTGCATGTGTGTAATTGTGAACACAACATTGGTTTAGACTAATCTCATGCTTTATGCTTTTGGTTAAATGACTCAGTTGAGCTCTTTGTGAAAATATCAATTAGAAGATCTTGAATTGATGGCCTACTTGACATAGTTTGATTTTGGGAGTAACATTGGGACATAGACATATTTTTGTATGGTTCAGATGAGAGCTGATAATCTTAGCAATTTGTAATGGGGTGTGAATGGTTCTACAGTGTTATATAGTATGCATGTTAAATTGTTAGGGCCCATTGCTCAAGAACAATAAATGGACAGAGTTCTAGAGTAAGAACCTGCATTTGTTTAGCTGTATCTCGAAGAATTGCTCTCGGTCGTATTATTGAATTTGTGAATGTACCAAAGATGCGCTTTGATTTTATATATTATAGTAGGTAATAGGTAAAGGTGTATTTATATCAGATTATCTTTTAATAAATGAAATCCTGTTTAAATCCAGAGTATTCATACAATAACAAGTTATCACAATGTATTAATTCGGAAGTGAGGAAGAATGTTTATTTTTCTGTGGGATTTTTGAATTTCTGTTTGAGGTTTTAAAACCAAAATCCTTTCAAAACGGTAGTTATATAGGTGGTGATCTGTGGTGGTTTATGACAATTCTAATAAATTGTATTAAATGAAACTGTAAGGAGCTATGTTGTCAACAGCCTTTCTCTCCTCTCCCTTCCCACCCCTCCCCTTCCCTCCCCTCCCTCCTCTCCCCTCCCCTCCCCTTCCCTCCCCTCCCTTTCCCTCCTATTCCCTTCCCTTCCCTTCCCTTCCCTTCCCTTCCCTTCCCTTCCCTTCCCTTCCCTTCCCTTTCCACCTTACCTGCTTTACCCACCTTCCTTCTGGCCCTCCTTCCTTCCTTGCAGTACTAGAGGTAAGGAAGTAAATATCTTTCTACAAGGGGTAGGAGTGGAGAATAGTCAATTTTTTTTTCATGAAAATGTCAGGGTACCATGATAGCTACACCCCATCCTTAGGCCAAGTCTTACTCATTTGGGTATTTCTCCTGGCTTTAGAAGGAAATAGTTTACTGTTAGAGGTCTGTGATTTAAAAGAAGATCTCCTGTTAAGCTTTAGTTTGTTCTATGTTCTTAAATGAGGTTTTATAAGAGACTGTTGCTTCATTAAAAAAGAAAGAAAAACAAGCAATTAGATCCACTAGAGTGCTAGACTGTTTGATGGTTTAACATGAACATGTCTTGAGCTTCGTAATGAGGATGTCCTAAATGAAATGGCATTTCATTTCGGTTGATACACTCTTGGCATTATTTGTAGCATCTGATAAATTTTAAAGCGTATTTAAGAAACTGATTTCATTCTAACATCAGCTATGACCTAGTTGAGCTGGAGGGATTGGAATCTGGTGTCATCATTATTTAATAAATAAAACATTTTTCAGAATGCTTAGCTTACCAAGATAGTTTGTATTATTTTTCAAAATATATTTTAGAGATAATAGACACTTGTGTTTTAGGATTGCATGTTTATTTAGCATTTATAAAGAACTTTGGAGAGCATTACCAACAATATAAGGTATGTCCATTTGCACAGTAATTAAGAATATTTAAAAGGTTACTGTGCTGATTGATATTTTTATGTGGTATTGTGGGAAAGGCATTCTGGAAGGAGTTCATAGTATATACTTGCTCTTCCCGGAAAATACCATGTATATTTCCATCTCCAGACTTTTGTTTAGGCATATGTGGTACTAGGCTGGCACTAAGCACACACTAGTCTGCTTAATCAATATTTATTGATTTTATATCTCCTTTTCCCTGATGTGGCCTTTCTTGTCTTTTTGCCATGACAGTTTCTTACTTCTATTTCAAGGTCAAATCTAAAAGTCACTTCTTTGTGGTTTTCTTTCTTTTTTGTTTTCAGCAGAATTATTATTGTTTTTTTTTTTTTTTTGCATTTTCTTAGAATCCCACATTAGTTATTGTGTCCTTTCTATCTTTTTGGAGGTTCACAAGAGGATGACTTAGAAAGGGAACTCACATGTATTGATTACCTAATTTATGTTCGGCTCCTCACTAGTTTTTTTTTTAAGTCTATTTATTTATTTTGGTGGGGGTGGGGGCAGAGGAACAAAGAGAGGGAGCAAGAGAGAATCCCAAGCAGGTTCCACACTATCAGCGTAGAGCCTAACACGGGGCTCAGTCTTACAAACTGTGAGATCATGACCTGAGCCAAAACTGAGTTAGACATTTAACCGACTGAGCCACCCAGGCACCCCTTTACTAGTTTCCTTAGAATTCTGTGCCCATCTACTATTTTAAATAATACTGGGAGAGAGGAGGTTCTATCACTATTTTACCTATTTTACCGTAACCGAGGAAACTGTGAAGCTAACAAGGGCAGAGCTAGGCTCTCTCCTCTAATGTCTTCTATCAAACTGCATTAAACTGTCTCCTGAGAGACTTTTTTTTTTTTTTTTGGCAGATTTTTTTTCCTTTTCCTCTCTTAAATCATTGCTAAGCTATGATGGTAGAGTCTACAATTTTTCAAATCTAAGTTTCTTTGCTTAAATTGCACTTGTTACAAAAATATACCCAATTTTGCACTCATTTATCAAGGTGATTCCATTATACCTACAGGTAACCTTTTGATCATCACAGTCACATGTAAAATCTTGCAAACATTGGGGTTTGAATTGTGCTTCTTTATGACTAAAAGGTCATGCTTACGAAGTGAATTAGAAAATGAAAACTACACCTACAATGTAAAACACATTTTATGTAGCAGTGAATATTATGCATACACTATAGTGGATGTTCTCAGTTGTATTTGATCGTTATTATTGTAAGTCTTTCAAGGCTGAAGTCATCCAATTAATAATGCACACCTCATTGAGCAGAGTACGTTTGCATTCTGAATCATTAAGGCAAACTTCTAGAAAGGACTTTGCAATTTTTATTTTTATTATTAACAGATATGCTCTTTCTTTAAAACACTTCTGTATCCATATATCACCACTAGAATGACTGGAATGCATTATAAGGGGATATATTTTATAGAAGAGTTGGACGGAATATGTTTCTGGTTGTCAAGATTAATTTTGCTATTACTTCAGTAGTGGTCTTTTTACCTTGGTTTTATCATAGTCTAGCCCTTGCTGTTAAAAAGGTAAATTTTAGTGCCTTATTACCAGTTATTGTTATTTTTTAATTAGTAAGACAGGATCATGGAATATGAATGTTTATTTTTATTAAGAATGCCTTGGAGATTTTGATAGTGGTAACTAGCTCGTTTGTTTGGAATAATGTAGTAGTCAGTTTGAAGTCCTAGGTTAATACCCAGTGGACCACCTCATGAGTCCTGAAAGGTTACTACTCCTACCTCAGGCACTTGGTCCTTGATGTTTGCTTGGCCTGGAATGAGTCCGTCACAGATCTTCACACTGCTATCCTTCATCTGGTCATTCCAGCTCCTTCTTTGGGAGACATCCCCTCTACTGCCTGGCATAACATTCACAGATCTACCTGCCATGTTCTACCTGAACATTTCATTGTCTTGTTGATCATGGTATGCTCAGAACAGTGCCTAGCATTTAATAAATATTTACAGAACAAACTGAAAGTTCGTACAGATAGTGGTAGGCTTACAGCCTTTTTAGTAGTCTACTTATGACAGGCATTTTTTAGATTGCTTGAATTGCTTTCCCCTAGGCTCGCGGTACAATGCATAGTGATAGGGCAGTCCTGCTCTAGAATTGCAAGCAGCTAATTCTTTGGTAGAATAGACTCACGGTTGTCCCTGACTAAGTGAATCCATTAAATCCTTCTGAAAAGGATTCATTAATCCACAGTGTCTACAGATTCTCTTATGATTTATTTGTATATGGCAGGGGCAGTACTAGAAGTTTTGTATGTTGTTAGCTGATGGTGCTGGTTGGTCCCAGAAGTGGGGAGGCTGGTGGATGGAGAAGTTAAGAGAAAGGACTGATTCTGGTGTGGTAGTCATCCAGGAATTGACAAAGATTTCCACTTTTACTTTGAGGAGTACAGAGGTAATTAATACATTAATTACATCTCCCTAGTTAACCTATAAATAAACCTATAAATCTATAAACCTATAAAGTTTAGAAAATCATATTCATAGTTTACACTGTGTCTTCTTGCTAGCAGCCATACCTCAATGGTCTAGGAAGGAACTCGGACATCATTGCTTTCTGTTATCTTGACATGTCTTCAGACTGTCGGTAATGCCGAGAAGAAGTGTGCTGGTTGAGAGGGGTAGCTCTCCAACCGTGAATGTAATTGCATGGTGTTTCTTGTACGCCTTACTAGAAGGCAGACAGAAGAGGGTGGTGGCTAAGAGTTTGGGCTCTGGAGTCAGATATGTGGGTTAAAATCCCGGAGCTGTCATTGCTAGCTGTGTGGATTGGGTAAGTTCTATAAAATCTCCCATAAGTTTTCTTTTTTGTGGAAGTAATCATAGCACTTACTTTATAGAGTTGTTGTGAATGTTAAATAAGATCATGTATAGAAAGCACATAAGTGACTGTAAGTTTTAGCTGTCATTGCTGTTATTAATACAACAGTGCTAACTCTTCACCCTTAACATGTGCCTGTCCAGCACTAATGCACATGAGAACGCACGATGTATACAGGAAAATCATAATCTTTCCAACTTACTGGTGTTTCATGTTTCTAAAGGAGAACTTGTGTGTCATCCTTTACCATGCTGGCTAGTTGGAGAGCCCCCTATGGAAGGTTGAAATTGATGAATACCAGGAAAAGTAAAGGCTCTCAAATCTTCAGAGTGTACCAGTTTATTTCAAAAAGGGACAAAAAATGTTTCCTTGACAGTTCTAACTTGGAATAGGAGCATTGTGTATTAATTTCAGGTAAATCAAGAAAAAAAATGACTTTATATGGTTGTCTAATGCAGGAACAGATGAGTTTCTTTTTCATTGTTTTCACTGCCTCCCCCAAAACATGGGTTATAAAGCCTTTTTAGTTACAAATGACAAGCTGAAGTGACAAAATGTTGAGCATAATCTTCTCTTTTGAAAATGTTAGATTTTGTTCCTCTATGATTTTAAAGATGTGGTAAGTACTGGAAATGCTGACTCTTTTTTATTCATTTTTCTCAAAGCAAAGAGCACTGGAAGGAGCATGGTGTTTGATCGGGGTCACAGGGAGTTACAAAAAGTTATAAGGATTAGGCTACATTTGAATTTATCACTTAAGAAATAATTAAAACCCACTGTTGGGTGCTGAGAAGAATAAAAAGATGAATAAGGCCCAGATGCTGCTTTCAAAGGGATTACAGGGATTGACTAAAATACTGGAAAAATAGCTTTAATAGAAAGTAGAAAGCTGTAGATACTGAAAGTAAAATAGAATAGTGTTCTTTGGGAGGTATTACTTCTTGCTGGAGACCTCAAGGCGAGCTTAAAAAATGAACCGGTGTTTGCCCTGGGTCTTGAATAGATAAACAGCCATACACATTGGGGTCATCAGGGGGAAATGCGTCTTTGTCAAAGGGACTAGAATGTGCAAGGACTAGAGGTATAAATCAGAGAACTAATTACAGGAAACAGTAAGTCACAGTTTATTTCTCAAGAACGCTCGTCTCAAGAAGTAATGTGCTCAAAGACGTTTCTATGGTGAAATTCGTTTGGGAAACTTTGGATACTATATATGCCTCCTACAGATGGCCCAGGATTAAAGATTCTGAGAAGTCTTCTATTAAAACAAATATTTAATGTTATTTATAGTAGCTTATTTAATCATGAAACTCGTTTTTAGTGAGTTGCATGAAAATATTAGGAAACAATTTCTTGCAGACCTTTACTGGGAAATGTTGGTCTGTAAAGGTAGGTTGGGGCAAGATGGTAAAAGGTCGGAACAAAAGAGTCAAGCTTTCTGATGTGGGTGAGCCATGATCTGGTGTACTCTTTAGGAGAGTTAATCTGGGGATCTGTGTATGAGATGGGTGGATTGGAGACTGGGAAAAGATTGATGGAGGGGCATTCAGTAATAAGTCTTGTTCAGCAGACAAGGTATGAGGCAATGTAGGTCTAACCTGGGAGGGTTGTGGCAGTAATAGGAGGAAAGGTTTGAAAGAGAAGGATCTTTTGGAAGAAGAGCCAGAAGTTCTTTGATATTAGTGGGCTGTGGTGAATATGGGAGAGACAATCACTTGGTTTTTTTTTAAGCTCCCCCCATCCCCCATTTTAACATCTTTGAAATCAGGAAGTATCTTAGCATTTTAGTCATGGTTTAGTTGCCAGCTCCTTTCTGATTGTTAGTAGAAGTTAGATTTGTTAAAATGCCATTGTTGTCAAGGATGATTTCAAGGTAAAAGAGTAAGGTAGCCTGAGAGTAGCTTGGGACTTAGTTTCTAACAGTATGATGTTTGCGACTCCTTTTTGGAAGAGAAGGGACACTGGAAAAGTGTTCTCCTGTCACTGGGGCCAAAGGAAATGTGATGTGTTTCAGAGAAAAAGAGTGACCGAGTTATTAGAACCAGGATTCTCTCATGACTTTTGCCATGGGCTTTTTGGAGCTGTCAATAAAAGGGAGGGAATCCTTCTGAACTTTCACTTATTTATTTACTTAGTCCTATTTTATCCAGCTGTGAATAGGGTGACATTAGGTAAAATGCAGCTTTGATGAAAGGTATGGACCTTACCCTCAGTCTTCCAAATATTAACTTGACAAGGTTTAAGCAAGCCTCAACTTGCTGTCGAAAAGTGATTTTTCAGTGGCTTCCATTCTTTCTCCTCAGTAGACTTTTACATTTTAGCTGTAAAAATAAAACATTTTGTACCAAAACATTTTATTTGCCATAGTTCTTTTGAATAGTTTAGTCTGTTATTTTTTTCTTAAAGATTAAAATACATTGAAATACGTGTTCCCTTACCTATTCTATTCCTATAGTCTGTAAAACTCCAGAAATATTTATTAGAAAACACCAACTCCCTCCATCCAGAAACAGTGATCCAGCAAATTATTATGAAAGGGCATAAGGTTTATTATTCAGTTGCTCTTCTTTTTTCCTTTTTTAAAATTTTAGGTTGATAATGTTCCTGGGTCTTAAGAAGTGTCTGAGAGTAGTTTTTGTTCATTGTTAGTTACAGCTGTTATTACTAACCAATGGCCAGATCCTTCATTGAGAGAGACAGACAGACTGACAAAGGAGAGAGGGAGGGAGAGAGAGAGCATTTACAATTTAAAGTCAGATTTTTTAAATTTTTTAAAATTTAAAAATTTTAAATAAAATTTGAAATTAAAAAATTTTAAATTTTTCAGATTAAAAATTTTAAATCAGAAAAGCTGGACTTCCCAAGGTTTTCCAGCCAGACATTTTAATTTGATCTTAGGTGCTCAGAAAAGACCACACCCAACTTGACTCATCAAAGGGTTTTTAATTGACACGGAAGAGCTGAAACCTGTTTTAAGGTGACTGTGTGCTAGTGTTGAGTTTGAACCACATAGGTTAGGGAACAAAGAAGAATAATTTTGAAAATTTTTATTTTAGCACAATATGTATAACCACCGATTGCCTACGTTATTATGTGAGTCACTTCGACCTCTTAACCTCTGTTTTTCAACATTTCTAAAGAGCAGCAATGCTCAGTTTATTTTTTAAAAAGACATCTGTGATACTTTTTATTTTGAGTTCTTTGGGAAAAAAGCATTCTCCCATGCTATAACGAATGGGACCAATGTGTTAGTTAAGATCTTTTGATTATAGACAAAGGCTAACTGTTTGGAGGGGAAAAGGAATATATGAGAAAGCTACATGGGAATCTAATGAAGTCCAGGGATGAACTGAATAATAAACAACAAACCATGGGGGAGTCAGGCATTCAGTCTGACCTCTGGGACAAGTAGAACTGGGACACAGAACCCCTCAGGGCGCATCTTCATTTTACGTCTCTATTTTCCTTTGTGTGTTGGCTTCATTTTTCTTTCTTTGAGGTACACCCTTTTTCTCACACAATAGTATGATCAAATTTTATATTGTGATTTTTGTCAGTGGAGTGAGACTTAACTTGGCTCCAAAATTCCAGGCAAAGAATCCTGGTGTTTTGGGTTTGGTCCCACCCTTGTGCCAATTCACGGTGGTAGGAGAATGTGGTCTGTGGACCCGAGAGTGCAGCTCCCTGAATAACAAGGTTGATTAGGGGTGAGGATTCAGTAGAACCACCCAGAGATAGGTGTTGGGCAAAAATTCCATGTGTGTGGCCACTGCAAAAATAATGACTTGCATGTGTTACTTCGTTTGAAATTTTCTGAATAAATTATCAGTAATTGTATCTGGATGGATTTGCATAGTGGCACATGTTTGTTTTTCAGAGCAAGTATAAGAAAATTTTGTGGCGCTTCGGATCTTTCACAGATAGTTATGTTTGTTGCAAGGCAGTGGAGAAGAAGGGATTTTTATTTTAGAGCGATTCTAGGGTAATAAAATCAATGTGTACACATACACATGCTTGCACACGCACAAGAACGACAAAATTAAATCCATAGCTTAAATAACAGATTATCAACGTGTGCATGGGGAAAAATAATGCATCATGAAAAATCAACCGTAACGTTTTATCAACACACTTAGAAAATCTACAACATTAAAAAGGGGTTGTAGGCTGGCGCAACTCTGAGTAGAAGTACAAAGCAGCTCTGTTGGCTCCTGGTGGCTGGCCTGGGCTTGGAGGTGGGTAAGCCTTTGTATGTTGCTTAGCAATGTGTGTGTGTGTGTGTGTGTGTGTGTGTGTGTGTGTGTGTGTGTGTGTGTTTGAATGGATCCAGCCTCATGAATCATGAATTGTTCGTTTATAAGTGTAAGGTGTTCTTACAAGCCTGCCAGAATGGTAACCAAACCCAGACCCTTTTTATACCAGAAGGATTTTAAGAATAGAAGTCTAGCTTCTCAGATTTATTGTGGAGCTTGAAGAAATATTATGTGATGATAATTCTGTCATTATAATCAACCTCGAACTCTGCTTTTTGTATGCAGATCTTTGTGATCCCAGCTAAAAGGAACAACATTACTGACTAATTCTACTATTTAGCAATTCATTTGGGCTTTATTGTGTGCGGTGGGAAGCAGAGAGGTGCTTTCTTGTGTGGTTACTGAGTCCTTCCTTCATGAAATAGATTGTAACTCTGGAAGGGTGAGTACTCGTGTAGATAGCCTTGAAAGCTTTGTAAAAAATCCTGTTCTTACTATTCAACAAGTTTCGAATCTTTATCAGAATACTATTTCTGTTAGATTAAAAAAGAAAAAAGGAAAGGAAAACACCCAACCACACAATAAATGATTTTCTTTATTGTGTGGTTGGGTGTTTTCCTTTCCTTTCTTATTTCCCACTCTTACCTTATTTCCACATTTTTGGTTAAAAGACCGACCAATGTATTCTGCCACAATCACCAATGGGGGAAAAATACTTATGAGATGTTTCTGACAACTAGTCCCCCCTTCTGTTTTCATCCCCCTTTGCTCCATCTTTCCAAGCTCATAAACTGAAAAATTATGGTTTCCAATTTTGTTCTATGTGGTGAGATTTTTTCCATCTTAAACTTTGTTGCTTTATCATTTTTAAGGCAAAGTATTTTAATGGTTTTCTTTACCAGTTAATGTACTAAAAATACAGTAATCTTTTGTTTAAGAATGACAGTAAGGAAAAATAAACCTGCCTAATTTGATAAATATTGATTTTAAAGAATCTGAACATGAATGGCTGTATTGTATACCAACAACCAGAAACTGATGTAGGAAAAGTGATGAAATTTGAGAGACGCAGATGAGCCACCAAGGTAGGAAGTTAGGGTATCTCATTTGGGGCATAGAAATCTCTTCCAAATGCCAAAATTGGATTCTGTCATTTTGCCCAGAGTTGAAGATGATTATTCGAAGAGCAGCCATCTAATTTCTATCTTTATCTACCACTGTTTTTCTGATTCAAATAGAAGCTACACAACACCCGGTTCCCCAGCACCCTGTGGCTTTCTGTCCTATCCTGTTCCCACAATTTGAATGCTCTCCTTCAGCTGTAGTTGGCAAAAATGTTTACGCTGTAATCTTAGTGCTGCCATTTCCATAAAATCTTCCTGACCATAAGTAACAAATGTACAATTGCATCCCTGCTTTCTTCTGAGTGCTTACATAATTTTGCTTGTACTTTCTGTTGTAATTACCACAGATTGCTCTGTGTGGTTGTGTTTTGTATTCTTGCCCAGACTCCTCCATGGAGTTCTATACTCTCTGAGGGTATCAACAAGGTCTCATTCATCAAAGCATGTTCCATGCATCTACTGTAGAGTCTTGGATTTAGTAGGTGGTAATTAAACATTTATTGATTTAAAACAACAGCTGATTCTCAGATCAAAGAAGGAAAACTATACCTTTTAGCTTTTTAGCTTTTTACTAGGAAGACTTTCAGGCATAATTGTGCAAATCAGTTGAGAGACTTGTGTTTATATTAAATGATTAATTTCACCGTGTATAGGACAAAAAGACTATTCCCAGAATTTCAACCTCATTGGGTCAGTTCACATATTCTCTCAACTTGTTACAGTTGTGTAAGTTGACTCTTCTCTCTCTGTAAATTTTATAGCCAATGACATGTTCCCTTTGCTCTTTTAGGGGGAACAGGCAGCAATATTTTAAGCAATGTGCAAGGTACACGAACTAAGATTAGAAATGTAATGGCAAAAACTCACAACAAAATAAGTCTAACACGTGTTCAATGTTTGCATGATTATTCTTTTGCTATGTACCTAACTAAACCAACCTTGTGGGTTTCCACGAGGATAAAAGGTTGATCTTGGGAAGGATGGAAACAGTTTTTGGAATAGCTCTTGATGCTTTCTTTTCCAGAGGGAAGGCTTTGGAGGAACACATGTTTCTCTCACCATTTTTGCTTAACAGCTTTTTTGGGAGGAACACAGTGAGTGATCCTTTCCACCCCAGAATTGGTCTTGCTCTGGCTCCTCAGCACTGCCAGTGATGGGTGTCCAGGGCAGCAATCTTACTAGAAATTGAATTCTTCTGCAGGTTCTCTGGTTGGTTTCCCACTGAATTTTAGTTCTCTGTTTTTTCATTTTTCATTATTTGAAAGAGTCAGCTAAAGGTCACATCTGCTCCTTTCAGCCTCCATTTTCTTCCTTCATTGATCTGTAATACACAAATTGAATAGAGTGGGTCTCATGTTTCAAATAACGACCCCCCAGGCCCCCCATTTTTTTTTATCCCCAGGTGTTTTCTGAGCTTCATGTAGTAAGATCAAAGAAGAACCCTGGTGCTACCATTTATACTTTATTTGGGATTATTGGGTCCTAGTTATTTATAGGCATTTGGAAATTTCTTCATAAAATTTTGATAAGAATTTCATTAGGAAAGAGGGTAAAGTCTTTATGTAATTGATTGCATGTATTGAAGGAATGGTGTCGATTGGTAACAGTGCCATACAGAGCTAGAGGGAACCATTAGAGTGAGCACGAGAAGACATTAAAAATACGGAAAAGGAAAGAGAATGGTGTAGGAAAGAAGGTGGTTTTATGAAAAAGTCAGAGACACACTGTGCAACATTCAAAATTTGGCAAGCTAGTATATGTCCTGGGTATGGGCTTGTTGCTTCTTTTTAGTGGTGTTCTTGTCCTGAGGAGGACACAGGCTGATTCCCAAGGACACCTTTCCAAGACAGAGTGGCATAAACATACATTTGCGGTGCATACTTTAGGACACGCAAAAAGGTCTTTAATAAGGACTGTGGTCTCTGGTTCAAACCACATTTTTTCCTAAAGGAAAAATTGTATTTGGGGTATTTGGAATTTTGAGGAGGGAGAGTTGAAGGAACTACGAGCATGTTAAGGAAATACTACCAAATGGATTTTAAATGATTGTAACTTTATAATCAGTAGAATTCATAAAATGTAGTATTGGTAAAATGCATTAACATTTTTGGTGAGAAGATATAGTAGCTTATGAAATGATACCATCTATCCTTTATATATATTTAAAAAAAAATCTTGGGGCGCCTGGGTGGCTCAGTCGGTTAAGTGGCCGACTTCGGCTCAGGTCATGATCTCGCGGTCCGTGAGTTCGAGCCCCGCGTCGGGCTCTGTGCTGACAGCTCAGAGTCTGGAGCCTGTTTCAGATTCTGTGTCTCCCTCTCTCTGACCCTCCCCCGTTCATGCTCTGTCTCCCTCTGTCTCAAAAATAAATAAACGTTAAAAAAATTAAAAAAAAAAAAAAAAAAAAGAAATCTTAATTAAAAAACACACCCCCCGCACGTGAACCACTTTTACTTTCCTTTTCATCTTGAGGGTATGGGTTGGAAGTAGAGCAGTCCATTACCCCAGACTGTGAAGAATGGGAATGCAGTTGCTTAGGGGGTCTCTGGGAATTAGCGATGAAAAGGGCCATATTCTTTCTGGTTTTTTTTCTCATCCACTTCAGGTGAATGAGATTCACTGTAGAGTGCTGTTTGTTCCTCAGGGAGGAAAAGTAAACTCTGAATCATGGTGGTATTATTGGGAATGAGAAAATTAAGGAAGAGGGACTAAGTGCCAAAAATATTGCTACGATTAAAGAAATTTTTCTTGTCATTAAGTAAATCAAGATGGAAGGGTCTGCATTATGGCCTGATTATTAAATATTTGCTAATGAAGCTGGAGTGATTTATAATAGTGATAGATTCAGAAAGAACCTCTAATGCCAACAAATTAGTTTTCTTGTATTAACGTGATCTGTGCCTGTTAGTGTTATTAAATGACTCCCATGCTTTCCATTGTAACATTATTGTTTTTTGAATTTTCATTATTAACCATTATATTTTTTCCGTGTATAAATAGTATATAAACTTTTCATTGGAGGTGCTGATATTTAATGGCCTATTGCTGTATATGGTTCAAGGAGAATTATGTTATCCATAAAGCAATTTTGAAATCAGAGTTAACTTTTCTATTGTTTTCCAATGTATGACCATAATGGCTTAATTGTCTTACCGTTTTAACTCTTACACTCTTTTACCCCTTACACATATTACAAATCTTTAATCCTGGACCATTTCTTAAACTTACCTAGTTCATATTCTGCAAATGTAAACATTAACCCAAGGGAAAAAAAAGGGGTTATTTTTTCTTTGCATGCAGAGTACTATTAAGAAAAGAGGAAAATATGAATTTTAGATAATATTTTCTGCTTCACAGGATATATAAATATATATGATTTGTCTTTACTTAGTAAATATCTACTGAATGATGTGAAATTCACATTTGCTTCAAAATGTTTTTTTCTTCCTAGTTTAGAAAGTGGAAAGAATAAATAACATCTTTATTTTAAGAAAAATAATTCATAATAAGGAATTGGAAAATATAAAGAAGCTTGTAGTTCCACTATTCTGAAAGAAATACTGATACATTTTTTACCTATTCTTTTTTTATGCATGTCTGTATGCATGCGTATGTATGTGTTTGTGTGTCAGTGCATTCTTGTCTAATTTTTTAAAAATTTTTTTCTTTTTTACATTTATGCATTTTTGAGAGACAGAGTGTGAGCCAGGGAGGGGCAGAGAGAGAGAGAGAGAGAGAGAGAGAGAGAGAGAGAGAGGGAGACACAGAATCTGAAGCAGGCTCCAGGCTCTGAGCTGTCAGCACAGAGCCCGACATGGGGCTGGAACTCTCATAGATGGTGAGATCATGACCTGAGTTGAAGTCGGACGCTTAACCGACTGAGCCACCCAGCACCCCTCTAATTTTAATTCTAAAGGATAGCCAAGACATATTGAATATATAAACTGATTTTTATTTTCTTTAAAAAAATGAGTCTCAGTAATTTATAGTTTTGTGTGATTTTCCCCTAACACTTGCAAAAAAGGAAATGTCTCTATACTACTGTACTAATTAATAGCAGACCTGGTTTTAAACCTCAGTTACCTTCACCAGTTCTCACTCAGATTATTGCATTCACTTCTTTAAATATTGTCTTTCTTCCTTGTGTGGGGCCCTCTACAGTGTGTTCATTATACTACTGCCAATGTCATCTTTTTAAAATAAATTTCACTTGTGTCCCTAACTTATAAATGAAGTCCACAATACTCGACAAGACATGCAATGCAGTTGTTACTGAGTATTGTATATCTCTCCGGCTCTTCTCTCAGCATCCCTCTCTTAAACCTAATACCGGCACCCCTCCCCCAAACAAAGTTAATCCAATCTTGGTCATCTCTGCTTTAGTACTAGCTGTTTCCTTTGGTCTTCATTCTTCCATCAGAACTTAGTTCATATGTCAATTTTCTGTGAAGTCTTTCTTGACCACCACCTACCTGAGTATAGTGTTTATTAATCGTTTATCCTGCTGCTGTACATGTGATGTATATTTTTCGTATTACAATTTACTTATATTTCTCTAACCCCCTTTACATCAGGCACTTTTTTGTCTGTGTATTTCCAGTATCTAGTGCATTACCTACTGGTACTACCAGTACTTTAATAAATGCTTGTTGAATTGAATTCTTTACTGGTCACCAGATTCATTGAGCTCTGAGGTCACCTGTAAAGATATTATTAGCTCCAAATATTTAGACCTAACCATCAGAAATGTAGTACAACGAAGTTACAAAAAAAATCATATATGAGAATGAAGTTTTTCATCTTATATTTTCAATTATTTGCAATAGTTTTTATTAAAACCTTCCAATGTGCCATGAATCTTGCTATATTCACACAAGCCACTGTAATCGAGCAAATAAGCATCCAGAGTCTTTTATAGATGGGGACATAACATAACTGTAATTGTGACCATTACTGGATTAAGGTTTGTTTTTTCCATGGCATTCTCTTCTGCAAGACTCGTCTGTGGCCTCTTGGTTTCAGATACTCCTCTTTAGCTCAAGTCTGTCCTTTCAGAAGAGAAGAGAAGTTGACAAATGGAAATTATCCTCAAGAGTCATCTCTGCCAGAGTGGTTTGTGAGAGTGATTTGTGAAAATGTTTTTTTTTTTTTTTCTTCTCAATATATGTCTCAAATGGCACCTTTTCCACTGCTGAAATATGAATACAGTTCTTTTGTACTTATTAAAATACTAAGCCATTGTTCTTTAAGAGGAAAAGCTTTCTTTAATTGTGGCAATTTTCTTGCAGCCTTGCACATTAAGCACATTTTTTTTAATCTTTATTTATTTTTGAGAGAGAGAGACAAAGTGTGAATGGAGTAGGGGTAGAGAGAGAGGGAGACACAGAATCTGAAGCAGGCTCCAGGGTCTGTCTGAGCTGTCAGCACAGAGCCTGACGCAGGGCTTGAACTCATGAACCCTGGGATCATGATCTGAGCCAAAGTGGGACACTTAACCAACTGAGCCATCCAGGGACTCCATAAGCACAAGTCTTTATATGATGCCTCATCCAGATTTTTCTTTTCTCTTTTCTCTTCTCTTCTCTTCTCTTCTCTTCTCTTCTCTTCTCTTCTCTTCTCTTTTTCTTGTCTTCTCTCTTTTCTTTTCTCTTTTTCTTTTCTCTTTTTTTTAAGTTTACCTATTTACTTTTGAGAGAGGCAGAGAGAGAGGGAGTCAGAGAATCCCAAACAGGCTCCACACTGTCAGCGCAGAGCCTGATGTGGGGGTTCAAACTCATGAACCATGAGATCATGACCGGAGCTGAAATCTAAGAGTTGGACACTTAACCGACTGAGCTACCAAGGTGCTCCCGCCCCCAGATTTTTCTTAAGAATAAATACATTATTTCCTGGGGTGCCTGGGTGGCTCAGTCGGTTAAGTGTCTGACTTTGGCTCAGGTCACGATCTCATGGTTCGTGAGTTTGAGCCCCGCGTCGGGCTCTGTGCCGACAGCTCAGAGCCTGCAGCCTGCTTCAGATTCTGTGTCTGCCTCTCTCTCTCTGCCCTTCCCCTGCTCACAGTCTGTCTGTCTCTCCCCAGATTAAATAAACCTTTAAGAAAAAAAAAGATTAAATACAATATTTCTTAAAGGAAAGTCCTCCTCCCGCCCCCAGACACACACATGGAAGCCTTGGCATTAGAGAATCCTGGGATTGCTGGGATGGAGGTTTGGGAAGTGACATGCTGAGAATAGCTCTGCCATGTCGTGCTGACTCTTGAATCATGTGAGCAAGTGCGCAGAAATAAAAAAACATTTTATCAGAGAAACAGTGAGATTAGGTTAGTCCCACTTACCTCATCTAGACTGTGTGCTTTCGAAGAGCCCCTGCCATGTCCTCATTCCGCCGTATGGCATCGGGAGCCTGGCTGCTTTTGTTTTTCAGGGGGATTGAAAAGTGCACAAGCTTTGTTATCAGACAGATACAGGTTTCAGTTTTCCAATTAACAGCCATGTGTCCTGAGCAAAATCGATGAATCCTTTGCCTCTTGGGTTTTCTGAACTGTAAAATGAGAACAGGTTCACTTACAGTATTTGTAAATATTAAATGAAATTAAATATTCACATTAAATGAAAAAGGATAGGCATTAACATTTGTAAATATTAAGTTCAATAATATAAAATGAAATGAAGTGATTGTAAATAGTAGATGAAAGTACCCCCTACGTTGTCTGACATATAATATGGGATTTACAAAAAATACTTAGGTTTCCTTCTTTTTAAAAAAATATGATCTTTTCTTGAAGTGTTTGGTTTCTAATATTCTAAACTGCATTTTGAAAAGCTTAGAAATGGCTCTGTTGCATTAGATCAACTGGGCAGAGCAATAAAGGAACTAATTTCCCTCAGAAGATGAGGTTTTGAAAATAAGTAGTGGCAAAGCAATCCAATCTCTCGTGTGCTTGATTCATTTTTTTAAAAATTAGGTGAATAGGGCACCTTGGGTAGCTCAGTCTGTTGAGTATCCAACTTGAGCTCAGGTCATGATCTCACTGCTGTGAGTTCAAGCCCCGCATCAGCGGGGACAGCTGATGACAGCTCGGAGCCTGGAGCCTGCTTCTGATTCTGTCTCTCCCTCTCTCTCTGCCCCTCCCCCGCTGGTTCACTGGCATGCTTGTGCTCTCTCTGTCCCAAAAGTAAATAAATAAAATAGAAAAAAAACTGGGTTAATAACATACAGAATCTGCTGTCTTTAAAAAATCTTCCACTCTCAGGAAATTTCATTTGTACACACACACACACACACAAACAAAACAAAACAAAACAAAACAAAACAACAGCAACTAAATTGGCTGGTGGAGGCAAGGGTGGTGTGCAAATCAGGAACCAAAAACACTCCAGGAGGGAGGGCCCTGGGATAGAGGCTCTCTTTCATCATATGCTGAGTCTGGGAAAGTCCATTAACTTTAGAGAGTCCCTAGTGTAAATGGAAGCTAAGATACTTGTTTTACCTGGAGAAAAGGAGCTGATTTGGGTAAAATCTTGATGTCCCTCATCGTTCTGATACTTAATATAGTAAAGGTTGGAGAAAATGTGGCCTTTTTCTGTGAGCATTTGTTTTGCTTAATATTACAAATATATTTAGTATGAATAGGCTTGTGCTTTAGAGTTTGGGGAATATCACATGGAATGTTTCTCTATGCTGTCCCTCTTAAAGGCTAATCCAAGTTGTGACCAAGGGACACCAGAATCCCAGTACTATAGTTTCTGCTTCCTTTAGTGACCTGTTAACTTTATTAGTCCTTTTGTGTTGTTGTTGTTGTTGTTTTTGCTTTTGGATCAGGGTTTTTAAGGTGAATTAAATAAGATGGAAAGAGAAAAGTTACAAGTGGGTATCAGTTTGAATACGAAAATGTCAAGGGAAATGAAGCTTTGTTTTGAGAAGCTGGCTCAGAATGGAAGGATAATCCTTTTACAGGGATTGTTATAGGTTAAGCATCACATATGTGCACCTATAGACCTCCTTCCTACTTAACTGAACCTAGACTATGGTCTAGATTAAACAAAAAGCTACATTTGCTTAAAGGATCCTTAAAGTCCTTTCCAGTTCTCAAGTCTAATGGTTGCATTGCACTCAGAAGAGTGTAGCCTTTGAAAAGATTAAATTTTTCAGAAGCGTCCTGCCACTGCAATCCCTTTGGCCAAGTGATTTCAAAGCCATCATGGTTGAATACCATTGATACCACAGCGGTCCTGCCTTAAGATAAAGGGTGTGAAAATATCCAAACAGATGCAAAGAGACCATCTGTCCTGAGACCCTAGAGGACATTCCTATACTGGGTGGAGAATTGTACTCAATGCCTTCAGGATCTTTTGCAACCCTTCACATTTTCATTTTTAAATTCTTCATTTTTCATTTCTTCATTTTTAAATAAATGAGCATTTAGAACAAATGGAGCCCTGCATTTTCCTAAAACCAAGCAAACAAACAAACAAAAGAAACAATACTAAGGTAGACTTCCTTGAGGTACAAATGAATGTTCTTTTTATACTCCGTGAGCAGCACTCCATGCAGATAGACACTTGACAGATACCCTTGATATTGTGTTTCTCTTTCTTTATGGGATTGCTTTGAACTCTATCTGGAGTCAGGTTAGAATGTCCCTGCCTTGTCCTGCTTTAGGGATACGTAGGCGGGCTTAAATATAGTCACCATCTTCAAATAACTAGTTCTAGTAAATTAAATGCAGTCTACTACTGAAGAAATGTAGGGGTTGTACATGTTGAAATAAACTGCGTTAAAAATATTTATTACATGAAATAGATGCTAACAGAGAGAGGCATGGATCCTTGCTCTCCCAACAATTTCATGTAAATGGCATCTCTGAAAGGATGTCCAAATTCCTGGTGTGGGCATGTAGAGTAGACAGCTGAGTCACAGCTGCTAAAATGAGACTATGCCTCCTTCCCCTCTCCCAGAGAAGGAACGGGGACAAGGGAGTGAAAGACGGCTAATGCCAATCGGTTCCTTAAAATTCACTGGCTTGAGAAGTTTGTGAGATTCTTGAACCAAGAGGAAGCCATTACTTGACTACATGGGAGCGTTTGGAGCATGAAATCTGCTTTTCCTAAGGGAACTCTTGTGATTTTCCATCGTTTGCAAAAATGTGTTGTTTCAGTCCAGTGTTTGTAGGGCACCGTGGTATCTGGCCTACAGTTTGCGGCTGCTTGTTTAGTCTGTATTTTTATTTGGTAATACCTGGTGGCGTGCTTGTCGGCTTTCTCCTCAAGTTTGATGCTACTCGTCCCTTTGAAGTGCTTATTTCCATCCCTTGGAAGGAAGTTCCAGAAATACCAACTTTGCTTGGATTTGGATCCTGGATCGGTGCCTTACTAGCAGTGTGACTTGAAGTAATCACTTAACCTCAGGTACACTAAGCTTACCTCAGTTTCTTCATCTGTAAAATGAACATAATACTAGTACCACCGTTTTGGGTTGCTGTGGTTGTGAGGGTTACATGAATTACTTCACATAAAGTTCTTGAAGCATGCCTGGAACCTCGTGGCCGCTTGAGGATCGTCAGCCGTTATGGTTGCTGTAGCTTCCGGCTGCTGCAGTTGCCCTGTGCTGACGTGACAGCAATTTCTCTTCCTCCTCTGACCCTGTTACCACTTTTATCACTACTCTCCTGCCTTGTGCCTCAAGAATATCCCTTTTCAAGTAGCTTTGAAGAGGAGTGGAAAGACTTACGAACCTAACCAATGAGGAACACTCCAGCTAATAGGAAGAGCATTAATAAATTAGCATCTGTTCGCAGTCACCACTGCTAGTATTGTTTAAGGAATTCCTAGGGATTTAAATAATTACACACGCAGAGGAGGACAAACTTAGCATTATTTAGAGATTACTTTATACTTAGAAGTTCCAGGAACATCAACTGTAACATTATTAGAGCATTAGCAGAATGGTTGGGTACTGTAAATTTTAAAAAAGTGAATGCCTTGGGGTACCTGGGTGGCTCAGTCGGTTGAGCGTCCGACTTTGGCTCAGGTCATGATCTCGCGGTTGGTGAGTTCGAGCCCCGCATCGGGCTCTGTGCTGACAGCTCTGAGCCTGGAGCCTATTTCCGATTTTGTGTCTCCCTCTCCCTGCCCCTCCCCGACTCATGCTCCCTCTCTCTCTGTCTCTCTCTCTCTCTCTCTCTCTCTCAAAAATAAACAAACATTAAAAAAAAAAGTGAATGGCTTTCCTAAATATTATCAATAAGCATTTAGAAAATACAACAGTTGGGAAGCGTAGTAAGAAAAGCACACCAAAATGTTAGCAGCAGTGGTTATCTTTGTTTGGTAAGAATATATGTGATTTTTTAATTAAAAAATACTAATGTTTATGTAGTATGATATGCTGTGAACTCTGTTAAATATTTTTTGCATGTTAATAATAACTGTTGGCGTTGCACTTTGTTTGTATTCTGACTAAATATTTTCATTAATCCCCTTTGAGATTCATAAAGCCTTTCTGAGTTTTGTTTGTGAATTCTAATGCATCTAAAGATTGTAACAGAACTGCATACCAAATGACACATATTGTAAAATGCTGTTACTTAGATCTAGTTGAAGCTTCAGATGTAAAGAATAGATTTGATTGTAGGATTGAAATAAAACTGCTTTCACTTTAGGGGTGGAAAATTTAAAAATCTCCTTTTCCTTGCTCTGAAAACACATATTTGTATGTTCTGGTGTATAGTGTATACAATAATGTTGACTGCTTTAGATCTAATGTTTCTCTATGGTAAAGTTGAGATTTGGAAAAGGTATGGTATGCTTGGCACCCCAGGATTTGGAGAGATTTACTTTGTATCTTAAATGTTTAAGAAGAAGAGTGTGTTCATTTGCTTTTCTTTGGAGGCTGTAGTTGTTACTGTGATAATAAATTTAAGGCTGGGAAGAAAGTTTTACCACTATGGGCTCAGCCAAGTTAGTGATTGGGCAGGAAGTCAACTCTCCTGCCTTCAATTACTTACCCCGCAGTTCCCTTCCCTTGCGACTTATAGACTAGTGTTTTATAGTACTATAAAATTTTATTCTTCAACTCCTACAATTCTCGCTTCACCCTTGGAGGTGTAATTAATGCCACTGAGTCAGATTTGATAGCCTTTCACTCACTGAGCTTTTGTGGTCTTAAAGAAGTCACAGATAGCCCAGTTAAGACTATTTTGTAGACATTGCTGCAGCTTGGTGCAAAGCCATGTGACCAGTCACTAACTTTTAATGCTTCTCGATGTTTTGGTAGAAATAATTTTTCTTGAAAACATGACCATGTTATTGCTAATATTTCCACAGCAAAAAGTCTGTTTTACAAGATACCTCAACACATGAAAAACAAATCCTAATATGAAACACAGCAATTTGTTTTCGTGGATTATTAAGGGGAAGGGTGGAGGTGGACTGTGGCATCCCATAAACGGATGAATGATTCTCATTTTGGGGAGGGATATTTACTTGTTGACCTGATCACAGCAGGAAGAGGGTTCCTAACTTCACACATGTCCTTTTAGTTGTGGTAGTCCTCAACAGGCTGTAAGTTAAAACCTGTTGAGCAAGAATCTGAATGCCTCCTGCTGATCTGAAAACCTGCTGTGTATATACAGGCAGTTCTAGAAATTCTTAACTTTACACAATTCATGGTATTATGAGTGGTCTGCCAATTATGCTCGAATTAGGACTTTGCCATTTAGATTGAGGAGGTCACAAACTCCACTATCCACTATTTCGTCCATCTGGGCCTCATTCCCCCTCCCCTCCCCCCTTCCAACCTCTGGACTGTTCAGTCTCTTGGTCTTCAGCACAACCCCCTCTCTCCTTCTGTTCTTTCCCCCAAGGGATGCTTTCATTGCTTCAGGTCTCTATCACCTAAGTTATCTAACCCAACGGCCCTTTCTCCTGTTGTTAGCTATTCTATAGAGTATCTCCTGAAAGAGTCTTAGTCAAATGCAACTACTAGGAATATCAGCTGATTGCTTGCTTTATACCATGATTTTCATGCCCTAGTTCCTCCAGCCCTATTTCCTTTGTGTGTTGTATTGATCTAAGTGAAAGTTAGGTTAACATCTCAATTGTAGACTAAAAGTAAAATTGAAATTGAGCGATAAGAGGACTTAGGAAGGTACTTGAAGTTGGAGGATCCTTTTCTGTTTCCTCAAATAAGTTTATCATGTGATATCTCTAGTTGATGGCATTATATTCCACAAAGTGAAAATGCTGTTTCCAGGAATAGATTTTATTTGATCAGATTACTCTACTTATTTTATTAGATTTAATAGATTATTAGAAAATGTTTGAATTAAATACAGTTATGAGTAGTAGCTAGATACTCCCAATCATGGTCCAAGCATCTCACGTGGAAACATGTACATAAATGCATTCTCTGATACAGTTAGAAACCTGTCCTTCGCAGACGAAGTATCAGAAATGCTTTTGACATGTTTAGCTTTCTATTATACCTTAGTCTATTTTGCATTGTGGTTGTACTTTCAGATGAGGTCTGAAGTTGCTGAAGTGATAAGTGAAAAGGAGCTAAGTTATGTTATTAAATGTCAGGAAAATACTAGGAAGTTATACTCAAAGCCATTCTTCTAGATAATTTTATTTTTGGCCGACTTACAATGCTATTGCTATAATCACTCTTATCTTGAATGGTTTATCATAAAATGTTACTTCTCATAAGTGGTTTCCCTGTGTTTGTTTTCCCAATCTGCTTAAATAGCTAGTTCAAAGAGCTAGTAGCTAGGAACGGATACTTTTATATCCTTGAATGTCCTATGACACTTTCTTCTTACCGTTTGTGCTGTTGATTCAACATTTCCTTACCTCTATAATGTCTTTTGGTTATTTTTATTGTCTAAACATTTGCCAAATAATTGCTAAATTCTATATTGCTTGTGAAAGTTGGCTTTTATCTTCACCAGTTGATAATGTTCAGCATTAGGTTCCTCATGTGAATTAATTACGATAATACCTTACTAGCGTTCATTAGTCCAAAGTTTGTGATTTTATCTGCGTGCGCGATTGCTGTAAGGGCCCTGTGGGCTTGGAGATAGTCTTGTTGTCTTTGGGTGTCGTTGAAAAGCCCATAGGTAATTTGTTTTTCATTTTGGGGGGTGTTGGTAGTCCTGGGTTGTATTTGTAGGACTCCAGACTGCGCATATGTGAACAGTTATGTAGGGTAAATTTAATTGCTGAATTAAAGGGCAAGCGATTAAAAACTTTGATAAATAAAACCAAATTGCCCCCTTAAAAGAAAGTACCTTTTGTCCTCCTTTGTTATCCCATGTACTGTCAATACTACATATTATCAATCCGTTGACATTTTGCAAATGATGTGGACAAAAAAAATGCACACTTTTGTTGTAATTTGTCTTTACTTGGATAGTGAGCATGACAGGCTTATCTTAAGTTTATTGAAACATTAATTAAGGGCAGTTTGTTTGTACTCATTATTTGCTAGGATGTCCATGATGTAATAATGCCTTTTATTTGATCTATTTTTAGAGATTTGAAAATTCCAAAATAAAAGCTATGACTTGAAGTGAGGCAGGAAAGCTGTCCTACTGAACAGCAGATTCTAGACTTTAAATGCTCATCACACTGCTACTGCCTTTAATCTATTATTCAAATCTTATTTGCCAGCTTCTCACCCCCTCATATTTGAAATTAGAAATTTCCAGGTTTTTATGTTTCATTCTGAAGAAATGTGTTTGCCTTTATCAGTAAGCTGTGCAGTTAGATAGATTTAAAGTCAGTCATTATGTTTTAGAGCAAGAACTAGAGGGACAATTAAAGTAAGAATGTTAAATAAATGGATATAATGCTTCCGCCAATCTAAATTTGATGAGACAAGGCTATTTCCCGTCTGTAGATGTCATACTTACTATTCACAGGCACCAGGAGCCCCTGATCTGTGTTGAGTTTGCAGCGAAAGAAAGTTAACTTCTTATGTCTATTAAATTATTCTTCCAGGCCCAGACCTCTTTTTTTGCACTGAAGCACTTTTTAATATTTTTGAATTTCATCTGAAATTCTAATATAGGCAGAGTCAACATCTGTAAAATATTTTTATTATGTAAGAGTAGTTGGATTGTGGTAGTTTACATTTTAGGAGTTCTACTGGGGAGTAGAGTCAGTGGTAGCATGAATTTCTGACATACAACCGAATTTATTACCACAGAGCTACTTTATTTTTTCACGAAAGCCCACGAATGATGTGATATTATTGTATTCTCACCTTCCCTTTTTTAATCCTCCAAATTATTGGTCAAATTACCTGAAAAATTTCATGTAAGTGTAAAACAAAAATAAGGATCTCACCTAGATGTTTTCCCAACTAAAACTCTAGCTTAATGCTACCTTAGTGTGTACAGCTCTTAGCTTTAATGTCGTAGGATCTTGTGGAGAGATTTTTAAGATTAATTGGCACAGCATTCCTATGCAGTAGGTGGAAGTAGAGAGGGGAGAGCGAAACCAAGTTGTCTTTTTGTTGGTATAGAGATGAGCAAACAAAGGTACAGGCAGGCCTAAATCTTGGTGAGGCCCTGTGTAAAACCTCACACAACATTCTCCCAATGAAGACTCTCGCCATTAGGTCAGAATGACCAGTGTCTTACGTATCACTTAAGTGTCTGTGAGTAGCAGTGTTTTTTGTTGCCTGAGAAATCGTTATTGTATGTGGTGGTTCCGCTAAATGGTAACCATGTGCACTCTCTTGAGAAAGGAAATTTGAGAAGAGGAAATTATTGTGATTCAGGCTGCAGCCGCTGATTCGGTCAGAAGTTGGTGCTGGTAAAGACTTTGGTAGCATTCTTATCACAATTCTGGTTGAAGCCCAGAGAATGCTTACTTTATGAGGGAAGGGGCAGAGAGTCCTGACAACATGGTTTCTGACATCACTCAGTATTCACGGAGTGATTTACTTGTGGTTTGTTGTTTGAGTGGCTTGTTTGCTGTGGTCCTGGTGAGAGGCCAAACTGACTGTAGAAATGATGCTTTGAATGAGAGAAATCGGTTAATACATTCCAGTATCAGTAGTTTATGGACTGATTGAAATGCTGATATCCAAATTCCTTTTTCTAAATAAAGATAATGGTGGGAAGAACCATAACTTGTTGCTCTTAAGAATGTGTTTTAAAACTGAAAAACCTGAACACTGGCCTGTATGCCTTATACATACATTACACCAAATCTAGAAAGATTTTGATAGGAAAGGAGCTTCATATTAATGAGCAACATAATGTTTTTTACTTTTGAGATGCATTTTAATTACTTACCTGAATTAGTTGGTTCTCATTTCCTTGAAGTATATTTGAAAGTCTTATGAAACTGAATTGTTGACCTTCTTAAAAATGTGCTTGAGTATATTTAAGATTCCTTTGCCAATCTGATGTAAATCTTTACATTCAAAGCCTCAGAGCCGATCTTTACCCTTCCTTGGGGAGGCTGGGTTACAGAATTCTGTTTTACATGGCTTCTGCATTTCACAGAACTCCCTTCATAAATGAAAAATGATCTATTACCCATCATGCTTGAGCGGAGTCTGGAGCAATGGCTGAAGTAAACCAGGATGTGTCTGACATGGGTGAGGTGGAGCCCACCAGGAGTCCCTCTATGAGAAACAAAACAAAGCAAAGAAATGTTTAAATGTGAGCTTGGGTGGTTTTCCAATTTTACCGAAATGTAAATATGGCTGCAGTTGGGAATTTTATTTTTCAGTACATTTACTCTCCATTACTTTGTTCAGTGGGTTTGTCTAGATTGTGTATCTAACACTAAGCAAAAAAGATGAGGCTTTACTGGGATAGATAAAAGGATAAAAAATAGGAAAAGAAACTTGGGTAAATACATTAATGATCTGGGGAAAAACACCGTGTTTTCTAAACTAAGATTAATGTGAAGGCTACTATAAAAATTGCCAGAACAAATTGCTTTTAATTTCTTTGCATGTTTTCAAAGATAGAAATCCTACTTGTTTTTACATGCTTTGGGGGGAGATCAGGTGAAAAGTAAAGGTTGCCAAGCAAGCAAGGATGATAGGAGTGTTACGAACATACAAATTCTAAGCCTTAAATCACGCTATTTGAATACGTTCTTTGCCAAAGTTGCTAGTTAATCAGCTAGGCTTTTGCAGGTCGGTGCAATAGCGACCCTTTCCTATCTGTGACCTCAAACCTGAGAGACTTTGATGTGTGATGTGGTTCAAAGTTTACTATAGTTTATTCTCTAACAATGGAGTACTACCACGCCATCATATGGGTGGGATAGATAATGTGCTCTCTGTTGAATAATGTCATGAAGATTTGACCATTGGGAGGGAGCTGTATTAGATAATTCTGAAAATATCTAATCTCACCTGATTTTGAGGAGCCATTTAGTGTAGGGGTTAAGAGTAAAGAACCCACAGTGCCAGGTTCAGATCTTAGCTCTGATAGTTTCTTGCTCTGTGACTGGGCAATTTTATTTTTTTCTACTGTGCGGTGCCTTTCATTAATATATTCCGTTTGTATTTAAATAAACCTCTTTTCATGTGTGAAATCATATCTATGGCCGTTTGGCATGTAATCATCCATTAGCTCCATAATGAGGTTTGATAAAGTCACATCCATATTGTCAGGACTGCCTGTGTCACAGAGGCTTATCTTTGAGACTTGGAAATTAGGTATAGAAAACTTGGATTGCTTGCAACTGTCTTCTGAGTCTCCTCCCACAGTGGACGTGTACTCACATGTATTTGAGACAAAGGACTGTTAGCCTTTTTTTTCCAAAGCTACTTCCCTGATTCATGCAACTACTCTTCATTTTATTTCACTTCTAGAAAGAGCACTGGATTAGAGATCCATAGAAAAAGATAATAAATGTTTGAAAAAGTGTGTTTTTTTACACATACTCTGTATGTAAATATTATTTGCATGCATGTGTGCATGTATATACTGAGTCACAATGTAAAATATATTTCCCTTTGTGTCTTAAAACTTTGGAAACAAGACTTAGAGGACCTTGAAAGTGTCTTTAGCCTTTTCATATTCTTTTTTTTTTTTTTAATAATTATTTATTTTTGAGAGAGAGAGAGAGAAAGAGAGCAGGGGAGGGGCAAAGAGAGAAAGGGAGACACAGAATCTGAAGCAGGCTCCAGAGTCTGAGCCATCAGCACAGAGCCATAAACCCAGAGCCTGATTCAGGGCTTGAACTCACAAACCGTGAGATCATGACCTGAACCAAAGTTGGATGCTTAACTGACTATGCCACCCAGGAGCATATTCTAGCTTTTCCATATTCTAACTTTCTGAAAGGAATCTCTGCCCCAGCAGGTAATCTAATTTGATTTCAGATGTAGTTCTCTTATTCAATCTCCATTCAGTTTAGTTTCCTGGCTGTGGACCTCATCTTGATATATGGGGAAAAAATTGAGCCATATGGAGGTGGTGCCGAAATCAAAGATCCTTGGGTGTAAGCTTTGAATCAGACTATATACTACCTATAATTTTCAAGAGTGCTTATGATGGAGTGATCTAAAACCAGGGATTGGTGACTGTGGCCCACAGCCCAAATCCAGTCTGCTATAGCCATTTTTGTAAATAAAATTTAATTTGAATACAGCCATATGCATTTGTTAGGTATTGTCCATGGCTGCTTTCTTGCTCTAATGACAGAGTTATATAGTTGGGACAGAAATGGTACAGCCTGCAAAACCTAAAATATTTATTCACTTGTTTTTACAGATAGAATTTACTGACCTCTGATCTAAAGGAAGGTACTTCCTAACTGTAAGCATATGTGATGATGGTAATATGGTAATACTGCTTTTATGGAAACGCTTTAGACTTTTTGGGTAAATTACATGGAAACTATAAGTTCCTTTCTCATTTAGGTTTAGCACTTAGATATGTGCATAAGTGTGCATCTGTATGGCATATATAGATAATAAAGTGTCAAGAATGGGACATGAGAAAATAAGGGCTCTGTGAAGAAAACTTGCTACATGCTAGGGGCTTTTTATGCATTGCCATTAATTTTCATACAACTGTACTATGGCTCTTATTGTCCTGATTTTATTAGGGTAGAAACTGAAGCTCAAAGAAATAAAATAGCAAAGCTGTGCATGTGCTTAGCCTTTATTTCTTGCCATATCTAGAAACCATCTCTCCTACCACGTGAGTGGTGGTGTTTGCCAGTTCCTTGAAATTACTGAAGTTTTACCAGTTGAAGTTTAGAGATTTTAATATTGCCTCTGGAAAGATGGAGGGGAGTGAGTTTGGGTTATTATTGTATTCTGGTTAAGTCACTCTTATTAAAGGAAGATTACTCAGTCAGATGGAGTATAGCATTGCTTTGAATCATAGACAGTTTGAATAGAAGTCTTACAAGCTAAATAATGTTGGATTATATATATTAAACATATATTCTTGGCTGGAAATGGAACTTTAGGGATGAACAATCAGATAATTTATGAGTGTGTTTGAAATGAGCTCTTCTCTCATCATTAAGAGTCATTTGTATCTATCAATAAATGATGGGTTTGGATTTCCACAAATGTGTTTCATGTTCTTTTCTTTTATAAAGGAGCTAGGCTCAAATATTTTCACATACTAATTAGTTACCAGTAATTACCAGCAGGACAAAAGATTTTTTTTTATCTGAAGTGATGGTCTTTTAAGGAATTCTAATTCATAAATTTTCTAATTTTTCTTCAGTAGATCATTTTAAGTATTGAACCAGAGCAATGTATTATGACCCATGACTCATACTTATGTTCTCAGAGACATTCGTACTTTGCATCTATTTGGATTTTTTTTTCTTATTTGAATTTCAGTACTTAAATTGAGAAGAAACATTGCTTATTTTGTAGATGTAAGATATCTGAACATTCATCATGGCATTGTCAATCCTTAGTAATTCCCAGAAGTGTAAAGTTGAGAGAAAGGAAAAAAAAGACCTATTAAGATATCCCAGTAGATTTCAGAGGAAATATGAACTTTATATATAAAGGCATCAATTTTTGCCCTTTTTCTAATAATCTGTTTTTCTGGGAATAGGCTTATTGACTCAGATTATAAATGGCATTACATTTAAGATATTTAGTAATAAGTTCCTTTTTTATGCTTTTGAATTTTTTTGTGTAAAAATGTGTTGGCTTCTTTGTAATGAGTTCTGGGGATTATACCAGTTAACTTGTATTATGGTTTCTGATTAGCATAGGTAGAGATGATCTATTTAGAGTTTAATTCAGTATTGTATGTGTCCTCAGGTAACATGAATTAATCCTTATTTGTGTTCTTAACAGAAGAAAGATCATTCCAAAGTTGATGATCGCTTACATGAGCAAATTTGTGAACACAGCTTAATTCACAATTGGAAAAAATTAGTTTGTCCATTTTTGAAGATCATAAAACAACTGTACTAAGGATGTTGTATTTGGCAACATATTTTGTCCAGGACTTTCCTCTTTTAAAAATCTTATATATTCTGGGGGGCCTGGGTGGCTCAGTTGGTTAAGCATCCAACTCTTGTTTTCAGCTCAGGTCATGATCTCATCATGAGATCGAGCCCTGTATGGGGCTCAGCTTGGAGCCTGCTTAAGCTTCTCTCTCTCTCTCTCTCTCTCTCTCTCTCTCTCCCTCTCTCTCTCTCCCTCTCCCTCTCCCTCTCCCTCTCCCTCTCCCTCTCCCTCTCCCTCCCCCTCTCCCCCTCTCCCCCTCTCCCCCTCTCCCCCTCTCCCCCTCTCCCCCTCTCCCCCTCTCCCCCCTCCCTCTCTCCCCCTGCCCCTACCCCTGCTCATGCTCTCTCTGTAAACAAAACAAAACAACCTTGTATATTCCAAACTATTTAAGAAAATAAAAAGAACAATATTCTGTGCCTTTAACTAAATGAAGCTTGTTCTTTATATATATAGTAAAGAGCCATGAAAGAAAATCTTCTATGTTTCTTGCTGTTATACTCCGTGAGAAAATTATGACTGCATGGGTGCCCTGGAGGACAGAATGTGGGAGATCCTAGTGCAATATCTTTTAAAATAATGCCCTTAAATACAGAGAACAAACTGAGAGTTGCTGGAAGGGAGGTGGGTGGGGGGATGGGCTAAATGAGTAATGGGTATTAAGGAGGGCACTTTTTGGGATGAGCACTGGGTGTTATATGTAAGTGATAAATCACTACATTTTACTCCTGAAACCATTATTACACTATATGTTAACTAACTTGGATTTAAATAAAATTAAAAATAATAAAACAATGTCTTTCACAAAATGTTCAGAGCTGTCCAGGGCTCTACTGACTTTTTATTTTTCACCTATTTAACTTTGTTCTTTTTTTAAAAATATTTTTTAACGTTTTTATTTATCTTTGAGAGACAGAGATAGAGAGCGAGCAGGGGAGGAGCAGAGAGAGACAGAGACCCAGAATCCGAAGCAGACTCCAGGCTCTGAGCTGTCAGCACAGAGCCTGACGTGGGGCTCGAAACCACAAACCATGAGATCATGACCTGAGCTGAAGTCTGACGCTCAACCGACTGAGCCACCCAGGCGCCCCTTAACTTTGTTTTAAATGAACCCAACAGTGGCTTTTATGGAAAAGTTTGACGTCAGAAAGGATTCGAGTTCAGCATTCCACAGAGAGGGTCTCTATTTCCATGCTCTCTCATAGAGTTTGCCACCATCTATTTAAATAAACACTCAAGAATCTAAATACTGGATGTTGAGGCAGTAGAGTTTTGGGGTTGGGATATTAATGTTTCTCAGTACCAGTTCTTTCAGTGAGCAGCTTCGGAATGGAAAGAAATTCAGGCAAATTCAAATGAGCTTGATTTTTCTCTTCAGGTGAACAGTTTGCAAAGCCCCATCAGTGGGTTGCTGTCGTGGAAGCAGACCATTGCGGTGATAGATCTGTCTGTCCCTTAGCTAACTGATGGCTATAGAGGAATTGGCAATCTGTGAAATGACACTAAAGAAGTAGTTTTACTCCAAGGGTCAAGAAACTTGTGGCTGCTGTTTCTCTGACATGATTTGCGGATACTCATTGTAGTTACTTGTGGCAAATACAACAACTGAAACATAAGCTGTTTCCTTACTCATTTCTCATTCCCTCTGCCTAACTAAAGTTCTTGAACATCACTTAAGGATTTCCTCCTTTTGTTCTGCCATCTAGTTTCAGAGAAACTTTAAATTCGTGAGTTATGTTTTTATGAATTAGAAACTTACCGAGATACTTCTCATTTAAGTAGGTATTAATGCTATGTATAAAAATCTCTTAAACTCAGGAACATGTGTATTTAAGACCATGTATTAGAAGACTTTGTGAGACTTTCTAGTGAGCCTTAAATGGTAAACAGGATTGTTATGTAATGGGATTATCTCAAGATATATTATGTCCTATCTGTTGGAAGGCTGAACCAAACATCTACCTCCCTTTTCCTCCATTCCTCTTTAAACTCTGCATGGCTACTAGAGTTATTATTTCTTTTCTTTTTTTTTTTTTAATTTTTTTTAATGTTTATTTATTTCTGAGACAGAGTGAGACAGAGCATAAGTGGGGGAGGGACAGAGAGAGAGAGGGAGACACAGAATCTGAAGCAGGCTCCAGGCTCTGAGCTGTCCGCACAGAGCCCGACACGGGGCTCGAACTCACAAACCATGAGATCATGACCTGAACCGAAGTCAGTCACTCAACCGACTGAGCCACCCAGGCGCCCCTAGAGTTATTATTTCTATTGTTATTGTTGTTGTTATTTATAGCATGGCTTGAATTTTGCCTTACTCCTGAATAAAATCATTTAATGGCTTCAATACAACTACAGAATAAAATCTAAAAATTTTATATCTAAAATCTTTCATATTTAGTTTTCTAATATTTGTGTCATTATTTTTAAAAAGTATTTATTTATTTATTTATTTTAAATAAAGTTAACATATAGTGTAATAATGGTTTCAGGAGTAGAATTTAGTGATTCCTTACTTACATATAACACCCAGTGCTTATCCCAACTTAGCCCATCCCCCCATCTAACACCCCTCCAGCAACCCTCTGTTTGCTCTGTATGTAAGTTTCTCTTACGGTTTGTTTCTTCCTTGTCCCCCTACATGTTCATAACAAAGAAATTGTTGAGAATAGTTGAGATCCCCCAACATCCCATGTTTCTTTAGAATTGCATGCCTTTGCTCTTTCTTTTTCTCTAGTTTTAGTCCCATCTCCATTTTGGCCCAGCATTGTCTTTACTCATCTTTATAGGCCTAGATCCATGAAGCCTTCCCTAACCAACCTTGGTATAGGTAGCCAATTCATTTGTTTTTGTGTTCTTTGTGACCTTCGTCATACTGTTACCATCCCTCATAAGACAACAAA
This sequence comes from Panthera leo, assembly GCF_018350215.1. Taxonomy (NCBI): domain Eukaryota; kingdom Metazoa; phylum Chordata; class Mammalia; order Carnivora; family Felidae; genus Panthera; species Panthera leo. The sequence goes on along the minus strand of NC_056683.1, from coordinate 115,196,327 downwards.
CACACTGTGTGTGTGTGTGTATGTGTGTGTAGATATATACATATATCTACAATATATATATTTATTATATATATATCCCCCTTCCTTCACTCCATGTCTGCCTATGCCACTATACCATTCATCAGGTTAGGAACAGTTTTTATTTGTTTGCTTGCTTTTTTAAATTTCCTATCTAGTTCAATATATTACATTAGTACTTACCCTTGAAATACAAAATACAAAAAGATTTAAAAATCTTTCACAAACAATTTATTGATATGTCCTATGTGCGGTAAATAGATATATGGTACCTCTTAGATTAGAATTTACTGTAAGCTGTAAAATAAAAAATCATCTTTTAAGAATTTTCTTATCAATCAAGTCAAGTGGATCAGTAACTATTTCCAAAGCTCTTGAATGATATGGCAGTAATATGCAACAACAAATAGTAGGGGTTGACCCAGTTCTTTTGTACAGATAGTTGTAGTGGTTATTGCTAATCAGAATCCTGGAGTCTAAAATTAACAATGGCTATGAAGGGCAGCAGTTAAGGTCATTTGTCTTCCAAATGAGGCAACGTAGGTTCCACTGGTAGTTTAAATTTACATACAGAGGGCATTCACACTATTATAAAGGGCAGTGGGGGCCCTGAAGGCATGTGTTCCAAAGCGGCAAGTCATTTTGAGTTTGTGATAGCAAATTATATTTTGAGAAAAACTTTCCCCTTGCTATGTGAAGATGCATTTCCTAGCAACCTTTCTTCATTGATTAATTTTAAATTAAGAAGTACATCATCTTCCATGAAAGCATGGATAAAGAGGCTATTTTGGGCATATTTAAAAGACATTATTAAGCTTTCAAGCTGCTGAAGTTTGGTTATTTTAAAGGATTGATGTAGTCATAAGAATGATTCATGATGTCCACAGACATGTTCTGCTTTTGAAAAAAGGTTATTAGGGCCATAATGTCATCTGAACATCTCTGATGTTGCCTTCTTTGCCGGTGATTCTGGCTTGTCTCTGTCATTGGCAAGTACTTGTATTCATATATACACTGACAAACTTTTGATGAAAAAAAGTGAATTCCTTGTTTGCAGAGAAGCATTTATAGTCCTGAAGTTTACTACTCTGTAGTTTGCTGTTTGGTCAGAGAATTCACTGATTTTCTTCACAAAGATCCCCATTGAAACTAAACAAATAACTTACTTGAAAGGAGATAGGTTATTGGTTTTTCTCATTAAACCCACTGCTGAATTTTCATTAGTTCTAATCCATTTTCTTTCAAGATTAGATTCAGGCCAGTTCTTATTTTCATGAGTTGAATAAACTAAGTATGTTGAATTTTGTGTGCCTGTATATGTAGGTTGAGAAGCAGAAGTAAGTAATCATTCCACTTATACCAAAAAATTACCCCTGAGAATAAACCCAGGAAAATGACTGATGTAAAGGGGAAAGGGTACCTCCATTAAAAAAAAAACAAAAACAAAAGTTATTAAATAAAGTGGCAGAGGTGATAGTGATGATCGACTAATCTGATCAGGTTTATGTTTTAGTTTTTTCCCTTTTAAGTTCTATGAAAGTAATCTAGATAAAGTATGGAAGAATGTATCACTGACCCCAAACACTTTTAGACACCATAAAGTTTTGTATGTTTTATTTGCTATTTCAAATGTTCTTTCAAAGTGTTCTTTTAAAGCAAAGAATTTGGTAAGTCTTAAGTATTAACTTCACCTTTTTTGAACTTGTATTATGAAAGAAGATGATTTTCACTCATTCCCTTTCTCCCCTTCTCCTCACTGAAGTTGTTACAATCTATTTAGATTTTAGGTGGTTTGTATATTTCAGGGAAGCTTTACTTACAAGTGTCCTCTACTATTTTAAAAAAAAAAAAAATTTAAGTTTGTTTATTTTTGACAGAGACAGAGTGTGAGCATGAGCTGGGGAGGGGCAGAGAGAATCTGAAGCAGGCTCCAGGCTCCAAGCTGTCAGCACAGAGCCCGACATGGGGCTCGAACCCACCAACCGTGAGATTGTGACCTGAGCCGAAGTCAGACGCTTAACCGACTGAGCCACCCAGGCGCCCCCCCTCTACTATTTTTTATTCTTCAAAATCTGCGCCTCAGCCTTCCTTCTGAGGCTCAAACTTATTTCTTATTCAAACAGCAACTACTGATAGAAATTCATTTTATATGAAAATTTAATGAGGATAGTCAAAAACAGGAGTACCATTTATTATTAAGAGTGCCATTTTACATATTTCAATATAATCTTTCCTTCTCCAGCACATTCTCAATTTTTAGCAAATCTGTGTAGGATGTAATGGTAATCTTTCTCTTCTTCTTTCAGGTGGCTGTACTTTTGATGATGGTCCAGGGGCCTGTGATTACCACCAGGATCTATATGATGACTTCGAATGGGTACATGTTAGTGCCCAAGAACCTCATTATCTGCCACCTGAGATGCCTCAAGGTGAGAATCATTCTGTGTTCCCAATGTTGGGCGAATGGCTTTGGAATATGTAGCATTTTCTTGCTTTGGGTGTAACACAGTTATTTGTTATAGTAAACTACTGTGGTCAGGCTACTTCACCACATCTCAGAGCCTTATTGTTGACTTTGACTTTTCCTCGATAACTTTCTATAATCTTGTGTTCAAGAATGCTCACTGTATCTTTGTTATTATCTCTGATTGGAAAAATAGAAGTATTTGTGTGTTTTTTTTTTTTTTCAATTTAATAAAGAAGCAAAATGGAAACAAAATCAAGGGGGGGGGGACCTATAAAAGCAGAACAAACAAAATACTTTAAAAATAATCTAAGATGAAGATCAGCTCACTTCGTACTACTCAGTTGAATTATATAGGTTTAGTCCAATCAGACTGAAAGGAAGGATTTCTTTTCCATGATGGGGAGAAAACTTATCTCATCGTCACTCTGCTCTTGAGCATGGCAGTGGCTCTGGGGAGAGGCAGCCAGGAGACAAAAATATGTCCCTTGATTTCTGGTTTCATGAAATAATACATCTTCTTATTGGTTAAGCCAGTTTGAATTGTGTTTTCTTTTACTTGTGAAAAACACATTAGCATAGGGTATAATATGTACATATCATTTTATAGTACTATCATTTATTAGTACTACCAGACTAGAATATGTGCCTTCAATTCTACATATTAACTTGGGACTAATTCCAAGCTCTGTGTATATATGTTTAGCAGTAACTTATTAAATTGTAAAAATTGAAAATGTAAACAGGAATAATAAAATACAATTGTAAAAAGCATGAACTATTTTACTTCCAATATTTAGAAATAAGTACAATTTATAAATATATATTTTATATAATCATGTGTATATAGTAGCATACAATCTAATGTTTAAAAATGTAATATATTAATATGCTGTGTAGTAAGATATAATCATATGTAATTGATAGGCCGATTATCTATTACTAATACCTTAAGTTTTAACACAGGTTTTCAGTACCCTTATTATGTTATTTTAAAAATACTTTATAAATAATTTTCTACAAGTTGAGAAAGACCTTCCTATAGTGAGTGAATTTTAGATATGACCGTTTTAGACATAGATATTGCAGATGAAAATGTCAATACAAGTGAACCAAAGAAGCATATTTTACCAATAGCATTTCTGCATTTACTAACCAATATGATTTAAAAAGCCAAAAAGTTAAATACATCAAGAATAAACAACAACACACAGCAAGTATACAAAGTAAACCGAACCAAACCTAAAAATTACATTCCCACATTATGGTTTGGAATATAGTAATTATATCCACTGAAAAGTTGTTTTATTGGTCCACACTGTAATGCGTGTATTGAGAGTAAGGTGAATTAAATCTGCTTTCTGTTTCAATTGTCACCTTGCATGGCTGAGTAGGCAAATAAATGGTTATCTCTGAAGCTGACCTGAGCCATAATTTTCTTGCCAGAAGAAGAAATTGGTAGTAGGTGGCTGAAACCCTTTGCTTCTTATGTCTGACCCCTATGTGGTCAGCAGGCTACTTTAGTTTTGTATGTAGGTTTATGTTTTTCTTTGAAAGATACATAGCCTTATTTTCTTCGTACATTTTAATTAAAGAAACTTCTGTAATATTTCACTTGAGCTTTCTCTGTGGTATATTTAGAATTTTTTCAATATAAAATTAAAAGGGGTGGGCTGAGATGCACACATTTTGACTGTTTATCATCAGAGAATAATCAGAAAGATGTTGATTTATGGAAATGTTACCATTGTTAATTATCATTGAAGATGGATAATGAATAGCTGAAGAGATACTGCTCAGATGACCTTGTTGGCTCACCTTTGATGAACAGCTTAATCGGTGGTTACAGTACAGGATGATATGCACCGAAAATGAAAGTGTTTGAAATTCAGCCACATCTTCCAATTAATAGGACATTAAGTAATTAATCATGCAGAAGAGGGAAAAGGTCATGACTACTTTATTTTTGCCGAATGTGACTTGTATTTGGTCTTTAGGGAAAGTGAAATAAAGCACCCTTGTGTATATTCTTCTTTTATTGTTCTTTTTTTACAAGAGAATCTGTTTTTTTTTTCCATTTTCCTTCTGATATTTCTTTAAAATACTCATTGAACATTGTTCATAAGTTATAAAAAAAGGAGATATTTATTTTTATCCTATTACGATTTGGTGAATGATCCATTTATTTTCAAATATATAGTCAAGCATGCTGACTTGTTTCATTTATAAAAAAAATAAACAAAGCTCCTCAAAAATTGGACAACCCTCAAGTAAGAAATCTAAGTGTCAGATACAAACTTGTTAGTGATCTACTGAACTCTCTAGACAGTACTTGCACACTTTTTATTGGCTTTTGTTTATTGACCTTTTTGGACCGGAAACACAGAAGGGAAGAAGAAAGATAGGGTGGGCACGTAGATTAGAATAAGAGAAGAATCAAGATGAATAGAAGACAAGAAAAGAGGAAGGAAGAAAATTATTTCCTGGAGACATACTGCTATCAGTAATTGCTTCGAATGTTCTTCAGCAGTTGCTAGCCTCCACACTCCCTTTGTCAGTTGACAGTGATGGTGGCTGGAAGCCCTGTTAAGTTCATTAACAATAGTATGCAAAAGAGTGAATTTAGGCCATTTGGTATTAGGATAATGGCCAAAAATCATATGAAAATATGAGCATCTTCCCAACCCAGTCACCAAGAATATGTGAATTAAAACCACAATGAGAGACTGCTACATACTCAGCATAAAGATGATAATCAAAATTTCAAGTGGTTGTAAGAGTATGGAGCAAGTGAAACTCTCATGTACTACTGGTTGGAGTATAAATCAGTACAAGTACTTTATACAACCTATTGATCCAGTAAATCCAATTTTGGGTATAAGCCCCGCAGAATTGAGTACACGTGTTCTACAAATGGCATGTGCAGAAATGCACCAGTATTTATAATAGTCCCAAATTGAAACAGTGCAAAGATGTCTGTCAACACTACAATGGATAAATAAGCTTTTATGATGATGCATTCATAAAAGGGAACATTACACAACAATGTGCATGAATGAACTATGGCAATATATGATATAGGTGAATTTCACAAACATAATCTTGAGGGAAAGAAAGTAGGCGTGAAAGAATATGTACTGCATTTCATTTATATAAATTTCAAAAACAGGTAAAACTATTGATGATGTTGGAAGCCAGGGTTTTATTTACTTGCAGGAGGGGTCAGCAGGGGTGAGGGATTATTGGTGCCTAGACAGTGGCATGAAGGGGCTTCTGGATGGGTGGTACTGTAGTTCTTGATCTGGGTGATGTTTTCACAGTTGTGCTCAAACTGAAAAACCATAAACTTGTACAGTTGTGAACTCTGTACTTTTCTCTGTCTTATTTATTAATGAGAGTTGGCAAAGCAATAAAGCAAAATAATGAGAGTTGCAGCAAAGTGTTCACAGGGATGCTATGGGAAAACTGAACTAATAATTAAAAATGTTATAGATTAAGAGAAAAGATATATCAGAGGAGATCTCAAATGGGCTCAAACTCTCTCCCCCCCATTCTGGATCCCCGCCCCAACATTCAAAGATAGTATGGTCTTTGAGCATCTGTGAGCCGTCAAAGTTCTCTTCCCTCTGCATAGACAGTTCTCTGTCTACTTATCCACTCACCAAACTCTTATGCATTCTCACTGTCTACTCAGGTTCCGGCTGCACTGGGAAGATTTTTTCTGATTGGCTTGGAACTCTTCTATTTCTTCTGTCCTCACATCCAAATATGTTTCCCACTGTACTTTTTACGTATTTCACTTGTAGCTATTACTATTCTAGTATCATCTTTGTATGTGTTATTCTGTCCACTATGCTGTAAGTCCTTCATAAACATAAACTGTTTTCATCTTTGATTTCCCAAGACGCTATTTCATTTTCCTTAGGCAAAAGCGTTAACGGACATAATGTGGTTTTAAATACTTTGATCAAGTATTAAACAAAAAAAGATTTTTCTTTCCCCTGCTAAAGATTTAATTGAATAAAAAATACCCCATGTCTCGAACATTACATTCAGTTCACATTTTAATGTAATTAGAAGACTTTACATAATGATTAATATTTGGCTTTTGCCTTTATAATCTTACCTGTTTATTTAAGATATAATTTTAAATGTTATTAATACTACCAAGAAGGAATTCCCTTTAGGATTTGTCTCTCCCTCTGTCTTTTGTCTTTTTGCACATCAAATTAATCCGAATCTTTACTCCTTAGAAGCCTGGAATGAGAATGAGTGATGTTGCATAGAACTAGAAATTATTCTTTGATCTCAAATTACCTCTGTGTCTGTGACTTTGTTTGTCAGATATTCTTTTATGCTTATGACCTCATGAAACAAACTCATTTCACCATTTTACTGTATGTTCTGTCCTAGATCTAAGAAAAGGTATCATGATTGACATCTCAGTACTTTTATTGTGTTTATAACTGCTTTTTTAAAAATTTAACAGCTTTTTGTAAAGTGACTAATTAAATTTTAGTGTAGAGTCTTTAGAGAACCCATACGATAGTATTTCAAATTATGACTACATCATATCCCACCTCCAATTTGGTACTTTTCACTAATAATAATGTAAATCACTATACTTCCTTCTATAAAATGCACGTGCACTATGTGTATGGCAATAATAATAAGAGCCCTCTGTCATTAAATTAATCTGAAGACTGATGTAAGAAACCAATTCTCTTTTGTTATAATACTTAGTGAGGTGCGTTATTCAGCAGTTTAAGAACCTACTGGATCTCAATTCTACCCCTTTGTCAAGACCCCCAAACTAAAATGTAGAGAACAAATACATTCCACAGAGAAGGATGAGGAATGAACAATGCTATTAATAAATATGTCTTTATATTAATTTATTACATTTAGAACTGTATATCCTTTTATTTTTTGAATCTCAGCATTTAAACTTTTATTATTAGCCAGATTGTGAAAATGAAGCTTGCCTTCTCCAAATATTTATTTGGAGAGACAAAATGTGTTTGTGTATTCAGTAGGGAATGTGCATGGGTCACATGATTTTGTGCCTGGCTTTCTTCTGATAGTGTGATGTAGTTAAAAATCAAATAAAACATTGGGTTCCACAATTTGATTCATATGATAGCATTTTATAGGTAATACAATTTCAGCTATGTTAAGATGATAGTCTCTTAGTTTTATAACAGAAGACTTATAGTCATAATTTACTAAACAGTATTATGTATGCAGTGTATCACATTTTAATATACCTGAGGAGAAATTTCAAGGGAGTTTTTTGCATTGACTTTACTATTTCTAACCTATAGTCTATCTCTCTGGGAACTTTAATCACTCATTAAAATGAGTGGATCACCTTGCCTAATATTTTCACCACTCTATTATAGACAGTTGATAACAAGACACATGTTTCTACAAGGTCATAACTGCCAAAATCTCACACATCTGAATGAACAGAAGTAGTTGACAGCAAATTTACCAGAGTCAGAACATGATGGAGATGGTGGAATAATGTTATGTGTATGTGTAGAGATATTAAGTTGTAGTATTATGACTGGTTTTGTTTGTGTTAGAGGAATAGAGCAAATCAGGCCAAAATATTGGTTTGTTTTCTTTTTGTCATCTACTCATCATTGTCTCTTAATGTGACTAAAGGTAGTGTGTATATGTGTGTGTGTGAAGCTGTGTGGTGGTCCTAAGGAGAACTGAGAGATGGGTGTTAGAGGGGGAGATGAAGGGCCGAGAGACATGGAGGAGAGAGAGGGAAAGGGTAAGAGAATATAGCTTAGCATAAGTCCATTAACACAGACGGGGAAACTTCTAAGTATCGGATATAGGCATTAGATTCTAAGAAGGTGACAGAGCCTGAAAACCCTACAAGTTCAAAACTGTAAGGTCATGCATCATTCTATGATTTTCAGTTTTTTTAAATAATAGAACTCTTATTTTGAAAATAATATTTCGCAGTGCTCAGATATGTAGAATCAACCACAATGAGCTAATGGTCCCAGAATCTGTTTGCTTTGTACTCCTACATCCCTACCCTTATCCCTTTCTTCACCACTCCAGCTCTGTCAAGATGGCTTCTGTGAAAAACACTTAGAGATAGAACTCTCCAAGAGACACTTGGAAAACAACAGGTTGGTGCACATTCAACACTTTTTCAGATAAGCATCTCTGAGATGAAGGTATTTACTACCATTAGCTATGGCTTATTGGGGGCTTAAGGGTTTTTACTTAACCAGGGACATGATATATTTTCTTAATCCTCACATGAACCTTACAAAATTAGTGACATTTTAGAGATCAGTGGAGTGAATAAATCCCAGGGATGGTTTGTCTGTCTAATAACAAAATTACTCTTGTCACAGAACCACCCTCCTTCACAATTGTAGCTGATACATTTCCTTGAGTTGTCTGTGGACATGTAGATCCACTATATAATGAGGTGTCTATTTTTATTTTCTACTGCTTCATCTAAAATACTATTTCTTTCCAAAACTTAAAAGTTTTAAGTGACTGTCTCTTAATCTTTGTCTGGAATGGGATCTGAGACTTGTTTGGAATGGCTGCTGGGCTTCAGAGTTTCCTACAAGATACTCTCATCCCCTAGGGAGATACTTTGTCCTTTCTTTGGTTTACCTGGATGTTATTTTTAGTTATTTGATGAACAGTTGCCTCATGTCTGTCTAAAGCAGCCTTTAGAAACACATATATTATCTGCTGTCTCATTAGAGCAGGTATGGCAGAAGAAAAATTCATAGACTGAAGGAACCAGACTAAAGTTTAGGGTTTGAAAATAATTTGAAGACTTGGTTTGCAATGGGGTATTTTAGGACTAGAATTATGGGCTTATTTCAGTGTGTTCTTCCAAACCATGTTATCATGTATCTGTTGGTGTTTTTGCCCTCAGCACAGAGAAGATCGTTCACCACATTTGAGTTGCTTATTAAAAACAGTGGGAGTTAGAGGTAGTGCAGGGTCAGAGAGGGAAAGGCAGTAATGGACTACATCAAGGGTGAAACACTTCTGGAAGGCTGGTTTTTAATGTAAGGACTATTACCCTTGTGGACATAAATGCAGCATGAAGAATGTCTAAATTACTGGGGACAGGAATGGCATGCTGGGATGGGAATATTTTCCTGATATTTCAGGTGCATAATGTGTCTAAGTTAGATATCTCCCAATATATCTCAGTGGAAGAAAAACAGGCTAGTATTAAAAAAAAAAAAAAAAAAGAAAAATTAATACTGGTACCAGTGCTAGAGAATGTTCAACCTCCTAAATGAATTAGGGATAAGAATACAGAGTAATTTCTAAGACTATACAGGTACCTTTAATGTGTATCTTAAAATCAATACATAGTCCAAAGAAATAAAATTACTTTTCCTTGGGAGGAGTGTGACCCAAAGTATAGTTATGACCTTATACTCTCTGTCACCAAAAATAAACTTGCCTCATGAGGGCTAAGGAATTCTCGTTGGCAATCTCAGTTTAAAAGCTTATTATCGTTCAAACATGGGAATAATGCCAGGGGAAAAATATACAAAAAAAAAAAAAAAAGATAAGTGATTAGAGATTATTTAAAAATTTGTGATGTTAATTATCTCATATAGTGGATATTATGAAAAATACAGACCTATGCTTATATACTTAATTGTCATTACATAAAAAGATGCTTTTAAAATCTTGGAAGGTTTTCAGCTTTCAAACCTAACTTCTGCTGAGAGTCCTGTATGTTGACAGACGTCTCACCCCTCCCTCAAAGAGGAAATTATTGATTGGGAAATATCTCTCAACAAAAGTGAATGTTTTATATATTCAGAGTACATGACACTTATAAATGCCAGGATCATCATGAACTCCTCACCCAAGGACATAGATTAAAGAGATATGCTGACTTATTTCTTGCAGTTGATGAGGTTAAATCAAATAAACAATTTCACAAATTTCATCAGGTTAACTATATATTTCTGTACCTTCTCCCTTCCCCCTGTTCTTAAATATATAGTGAATTAAGTAGGAAAGTGGAATGTCACATCTGACTATTCACAAGTTATGTTTTGAGAGTATGATTTTTATCCAAGCCAGGTTAGATGCTTTTCTGACCGCTTTTATCTAATCTCAGGTATTTTTTGAAATATGGCATTTCATTTAATTTTTATAAAAGCCCTTTGAGTATGTATTAACCTCACTCTATAGAAGAGGGAACTGAGGTTCAGAGAGGTTAAGTAAATGCCAGAGGTTTCAGGTCTTAGGAAAGCCAAGGTTAGGAATCCAAGTATGTAGACATAGAGGAGAAGAAGATCCAGCTTCTGAAATCTATATAAACAAGTATAAGTAGAGATCCTTCTTTAGAGACTGCAGAAAAAAAGCTGCAGGGCTGACTTGGAAGTAGGGCCAAAGTTGTATCTTTTCTGCTTTCTCCAGCTCCAAGTAAGTAATGAAAAGCCCAAATTAAAACGTCTGTAAACAATAAGGAAAACTACATTCACATAACAAATGGTCCAGGATTGGCTTTGTTGGATTTCTCTCTGCTCTTCCATTTTGATGGGTGATCTTCCTTTTTTTTTTTTTTTTTTTTTTTTTTTTTTTGAAATTTTTTTAAAAGTTGAGAGAGAAAGAGAGAGAGAGAGAGAATGCACACAAGCGGGAGAGGGGCAGAGAGAAAGAGAGAGAGAGAGAGAGAGAGAGAGAGAGAATGCACACAAGTGGGGGAGGGGCAGAGAGAGAGAGAGAGAATGCACACAAGTGGGGGAGGGGCAGAGAGAAAGAGAGAGAGAGAGAGAGAGAATGCACACAAGCGGAGGAGGGGCAGAGAGAGAGAGAGAGAGGGAGAGAAAGAATCCAAAGCAGACTCTGCGCTGTCAGAGCAGAGCGCAACACGGGTTTCAAACCCATGAACCTGAGATCATGACCTGAGCTGAAACTAAGGGCTGGACGCCCAACCGATTGAGCCACCCAGGCCCCCCAATAGGTCATCTTTTTACCTCAGGCTAGCTCCTCTCAGGAGTGTCATATCTGCAACTCTTCTAGATATTAACTTCAGAAATGAAGAAAAAGAGGTTGTCTCTTCATTATGTCTGGTTTTTTTTAAGCATAAAAAACTTTTTGGAGGTGCCCATTAACAGATTTATCATTTTGTCTAATTGGCCAAAATTATGGCACCTATCCATGCCTAAACTAATGAGTGAGGGGGGACAGTAAGGTGCGATTAGCTTCTACTTTCAGACCCATACTCCTCTCCCAGTTGGAACTGAGGTTGAAGTTAGTGCCAGCTTCCCCTGAGGTGCATGGCTGGCCAGATTATAGTGGAATACTGATGGGGTGGATATTGGGTAGGTAAACCACAGTGCCTGTTGCAGAACTATTTAATGCAGATATGGCAAAATGGATATGTAGGTAGTGGAATTTTGAAGCTATGGAATTTGGAAGAGTGGACAAATAAAGCATTTATTAGAGCAACATGATAGTCTCTAATGCACTGTCAGCCTGGTGTCAGTTTTTCCTTGATTTCAAAGCATTTATTGGATCTGAAACTTGAGAACTGGGAAATCTTCCTGCCGTCAGTAAATTTTTTTAAGCTTTCTCACCTGCAACTGTTACTACTGAGAATTTTTTTTTAACTCTCTCTTGTTTTGCCCTCCACTTTTATGACATGGAAGAAATAAAGTAACATACTTTATAAAAAACTCAAAACCTGAAAATGGGTCGAGTGTTATATAAATTGGATGAATGCATGCTAAAGACTGATTTAAAATATTAATGTAGGAACCAGCAGTATAGTAAAGCTGGTTCAAAAGACTATAGATAGGAACAAAGGAAGCATTTATAATTCACTGAAAGAAAGAATGCTGGGATAAGTTTCCTAGTTTTATACTAAAGAGATTAATGTCCAAAAGGGCAATAAATCTGAAACCTTTTAAGGTTATCTTTACTGTAAACAGAATTCATTTGCCTCTCTACATGAAATTTATTTGCATAATTATTATAAGTATCATTTGTGTTGCCATGAACTTTCTACCAATTAACATGTCTCACAGATTTATAAAATATCTTCATCAATAGTGAATAGTGACTCAGACAAAGGTACATGCTCTTAAAGAGAATGAAGGACGTGCAGTTTTTTTTTTTTTTTGTCCACTTCCAAGGTTTGTGCATTTTTATTGTCAACAGTTTCCTCTTATGATCATAAATACTCTTCAATGATAAATTCTTGTTAAAAACAATGACAAAAAAGATTTTTCTTTCCTTTCTTCTTCCTTTTTTTTTTTTTGTCTGATTCATTCGCATAGGTACAGCAAGAAGTGTTTATTAACAAATATAAGCCTTGTATAATAAAATCAAAATATCTAATATCTAGTGCCATAGAGTGTTAAATAGTAAGGACAGAAAATTACCTAATGTTTGGGGATGTTAGAATCTAGGATATTTTTAATAACTTATATTACTTGAAAGTATTTTTCGAAATCTCTTATTTATTCCCTTCTATTCAGAAACTGAGAAACCAAACTCACATTATTCATCTCCATCAGATATCACCTGAAGTACCTGTAAATCTGGATGAATTTCTGTCTGTTTATGTCTCTCAAATCTGCTGAGATTCCTAGCCTGCCACAAATTGACCTTCCTTTCAAGTGAGAAACTATAGACTTAGACCAAATAATAGACCTGATTACCAGAAGGTTTTGTTAGGTATTAGTTCCACATAATGTCACTTTGGAGGGTTATTATATATGTTTTAATAAAAGTTACTCTTAAATATAACACTCTATAAAATTTAAACGTTTTGGTTACTCAGTTGATTTGTCAAATTATATTCTGGGAAAAAAGAAGAGCATATTCTTCTTGTATTTACCATGTTAACTTCTTTGCCATGAAAAAAAAAAAAAAAAAAAAAAACCTTAGAAAAAGAGTGTATTCCTGAATATGAAGGGTCAGTAGGAACAAAATACCATTTCAGGTTCCATGAAAATATGGCTTAGAGATTAAGACCATTAAAAATATACCAATTATCTTCCAAACAAATCATTCCAATTAGAGTTCCCTTATCAGGTCCTTAAGTTATGCTTGACTAATTTGTTGTTTCTTGAATTTCGGGACTGCAATCTGTTTCAGGAAGTCATTCATCCTAGAAACTCTGGCTCTGGGTCCTGGTACATACAGTCTGGCTAATGTGTGTTGTCAGCACTGAAGCTTATACCCCATGAGGCTAGTCCTTGAAGGCATTATAGTTAGAAGCATCTCCTGTAGTCCATTCATTCCATTGAGGACGTTAGTTGAGGGCCCAGTTTCTAGAGCCTATAGCTTATAGCAGAGTCTTCAGGCAAAGTATAGGAGGAAAGCAGAAACCACTTGCTAGTAAGACTGAATGGCTGTGATTAACTTATTACACTGAACTTATTAAGATCGATTCATTATTTTAACAGGAAGAAAACAGAATTCCAGTCTGGCATTACTGTAATATTTGGCAGTAAAGCTTTAAAAAAAATGTTACAAAAAAGCCTGTCAAAACTTTGTCAACACTAACAAAACTTTTAACACAGTTGGTTGCTTCTTGTTAGGACTCATTACTTGCAAGTATTATGCTCCAAGTTAAGTAAATTTCTTTCTGCAAACTTGTTATAATTTGTTATATCCACTGAAGATTTGCTTTTGACAAATTTGTTTCTCATTCTGAAACAATGATACTTTCTTTCTAAGACAAAAGAACTGTCTTTTGCCTGGCGCATAATAAAACATTTTTTTAATGCTTTATTTATTTTTGAGAGAGAGAGAGAGGGAGAGAGAGCTGAAGAGGGACAGAAGATCTGAAGCAGGCTCCAGGCTGACAGCAGCAAGCCTGGTGTGGGGCTCAAACCCACAAACTGCAAGACCATGACCTGAGCCAGTCAGATGCTCAACCAGCTGAGCCACCCAGGCGTCCGTTCCCTAGTGCGTAAGAGATCGTCAGTTAGTTAATAAGGTTCTCCCACTTAATATCAAAGTCTGTTTCTGAAAATCAGGTATTCTGGGTGAAAATGCTAACAAGGAATCAATTTCTTATTATTTTAAATGGGAAAAATTGTAACCTGTGAGATGCTAGCCAAAATTCCTGGCCAGTTAATTAAAATGTAGCTAACAGACAGCATACAAAGTACATTTTCAAAGTAGGTGCTAAAGTTCATGCTTGATACATTGTTTCATGGTCCAAACAATTAGTATGATCCAAATAATTAAACTCACTATAGAGTTACTTCAAATGGAATACATTGCTTTGTGTTTACTGTATCTGCACACATGACACTTAAAGTGCTCTGAGCTTTCCAATATTTATGCAGTTTTCATGTTTTACTAACTGTATTTGAATTCACAATTCTTTCTCTGCATAGTTTAATTAATTTACTATGTAAGGTTTTTGAGTCATAAGTAAAAATATTTTTTCAGACAAAAAAATGTTCATCAAAAATGTTTGTATTGAGAGATGCCTCTATTAAGTTGGGTATTAGCCCAGAATCATTATATTGATAACAAATGTTCACCCTGTTGTGGGATACACCTGTGTGTGTGGTTGTCAAGACAAAGTTACTCTTCAATGAGAAAGGAATACATCTTAGGAGCGCCTGGGTGGCTCAGTCGGTTAAGCGTCAGACCTCAGCTAAGGTCATGATCTCACAGTGGGGTTGGGCTCCGTGCTGACAGCCCAGAGCCGGAAGCCTGCTTCAGATTGTGTGTCTCCCTCTCTCTCTGCCCCTTCCCCATTTGCACTGTCCCTCTCTCTCTCTTCCTCAAAAATAAATAAATATTAAAAAAAGAAAGGAGTAAGTTTTAAAAAAGGAAAAAAAGTTCATTTGAAATGTTTGATCTATTTGTTGGTAATGGCCTATTAGGGTAGCAACATACTTCCTAAGTTCATAGTTACCGAAACGAATACATAATCCTTCTCTGAAATTGTTAAGAAATAAATTCAGTATTAATTGTAGATGGCATTTGGGTATTTAATTTGTTTCAAGGTTCTATTATTTACTCTGTACGGGGCTCAAAAATAACTAGGAATTACATAGAAAATAAAACTTTGTTTATTTGTTTTGAGCACATCCCTGGCTGTGATTTCTTCTTGACCTCTCTTTTGGGGAGAATTCCTCTGTCTTGTGATTTTGGCTGAGTTTCTATCTTTTGTGTGTTTTGAAAGCTTGTTATGTTTCCTGCACCTAAGAATACTGCTGTATTAAAAAGGGGTCCCTCTCTGCCCTTCCCCCACTCGTGCTCTGTCTCTCTCTCTCCAAAATAAATGAACATAAAAAAATAAAAAGTACAGTAAAAAATACAAAAATAAAAAAAATTGAAAGGGGTCATACACTGTCCAGGGCCTGGTGCTTCAGGAAGTCTTTCTGGTGTATGCTGTGTGCACACCTGCTGTTGAGTTTTTGCTGCTCTTTCCCACTGGTCAGTCCTCTGCAGAGCTCCTCCTTGTTTGCAGTGAGGAGTGTTTGGACCTTTCATTAAGTGTGCTTTGATGTATTTGTTAAAATAAGCCTCAGGGACTCCTTGGTGGCTCAGTCGATTAAGCATCGGACTCTTGATTTCGGCTCAGGTCATGAGTCATGATCATGGTTCGTGAGTTCAAGTCCTCTTTTGGGCTCTGCGCTGACAGAGAGGAGCCTGTTTGGGATTCTGTCTTCCTCTGTCTCTGCCCCTTCCTCTCTCTCTCTCTCTGTCTCTCTCTCTGTCTCTCTTTCAAAATAAATAAACATTAAAAAAATAATAAGCCTCGCACCTGCCACGCTGTCTCCCTGCAGGTGGAGATCCTCTGTCAGTCCTATCAATTTACTGGATGTTCCAGGTGATCTGAGCTCAATACAAGCTGTGTTTGAAGGATGGGCAAAGCCCACGGTCCCCCTAATTCTCTGCCATCTTAACTCTCCCTGCAAATAAAAATTTGTTTAAACTGTAAAAGACTTTTGAATGTAATCCTGCTACTGATTGTGACTTAACGGTTTTGTGGCTTAAAGAAATGATATCTAAAACAATGCTAAAGGATATGCTAGCACTAATAAAATGACATAGTTCTTGAAAATAGAGTTAAGAGACTGATACTTGAAATTAAGAATGACATGGAATAATACCCCAGTTCACTTTTGTGCAGTTTAGTGCTGTGTTTGGCACTTGGATCAGCAGTAAATAATTGAGTGAATGACTCAAAATCTTTTTTCCTCCCAAGAATGCTTGTTTTTACTTTGTTTTTATGTTTGAATTCCTCAAAACTGAAGCCCTGGAATGCTGCTCAATTTAGCTGAGCTTAATGGCATTGCTGTATTCACATAGCTAATGATATACGTAAAAATAAAAAGTAGTCTGTTTCTGTGTGTTAATTCAAAAGAAACATAAAATACCCCTAAGAAGTCCTGTTAGAGCAAAAATACAGTTGAGAATATGAACAGCAGATACTTTTCCTTGCTTTTTGTGCAAGAGCCGTTGCCTATCATGAATAAATATGTCACATGACAAGTTATGTTCCTGTTAAGAACACTGCCATCAACATAGAATGACTCGAAATCTTATAAAAATCTGAAATTTCCTCAACTTATTTTCTTGAGAGCATGTATCAATTACCTTGACGTTCAGATTATTTTTGAATGCATAAATAGAAGGAATGAGAATATTGATGGAAAAGAAAAAAGGGGATGTTTTATGACACGATTTGAATTGACTATTGTTAATGTATTCTGCTGTTTCTAAATTGGCCTTTTTAAGCATTTCCATGAAGAGGAATGGGGTGGCTCTAGTTTGTCTGATGGTCTGAGTGAGTTGAACTCCAGCCCTGTTTTATTCCCTCCTCTTTCCGTATGTAGAAATGATTTCTGGTGCTTTTTCTTCTCACCTTTTTCACTACACATTTTTCAATGGTTAACACTGTAATACTATTTCATTGTTCCTGTTTATGTTTTTTCTGTGTGCTATGTAAAATCTTTGGAATTGTAGATTTTTGTGGCTGTATTGGAAGGTAAGATTTCATGTTCATGTTTTATAGATTAACTTGGCTATTGAGAGTATAATTGTGCCAGTGAAATTTTGCTCTGTGTGATAGACATTGAGTTTGTTTGTTTGTTTGTTTGTTTTAACTGGATTTCACAGGTAGATTCATTACCAGTGAAATCAAGAAACAAGAGTCTTCTTAGCTTGGTAGAGGTGACTGTTGCTTCTGTTCTTTTACTCAAAACTAAAATCAATAAAGACAATAAGCCAGTGGGAAGAGCTGACTGTTGCTATTATAGGTCACATTCCTCAAACTAAGTCCAGACTTCTCTGGTCTCACTGTTTATGTAAACCCTTTGTACTGGACTCCATTTAAAAAAATAAGGCAAGCTTTCATGTTAATTCTCTTATTTATGCAGGCCGAGCAATTTTTTACTGGACTAATTACAGTGGTCCAAAAGTTATTTGGAATTTCAAATGCTGTATATCTGTGTTTAGAAAGTAGACACATACATGCCCCAGGAAATCATTCAAGTGGAATGAATGAGGAGAAATGAGTTGTCAACAAAAACAATTTATAATTTTCATATAGATTTCCTTCATGCTGTGTTTAAGTATTTACTACCTTTTTTTTTTAATGGACTCTTGGCTGCACATGGTTATACTATAATACTGTAATAATGGATGCCATAATATAAGACATGTTCCTTTGTGTTCAGATTTCCTTGTATTTTGATACATGAAGTCACCAAATCCACTGTGTTGTGTAAACTGTTCGAGTGGTAGCAGCAGAACTCAAAATGAGTTTCCATTGTATCTAAAACAGACCTTAGAGATTATCTCTAATTTAACCTTTCATTTTACAAATAAAATAGTATAAAAATAAATAAACTGACACAGGAACCAGAGTAACCTGAATTCAAATCCAGGTTCTACGGCTTGCTGTTTGGTTATGACATATAATCTTCTTGAGCTTGCATTTCATGTCAATAAATTAGAAATAATGTCTCTCTTTCAATTTTGTTGTACCAGGAAAGGAAATAATGTTTGTTCAGTATCTGCTATTATCTAGCATGTAGTTGATACTGAATAAATATGATTTCTTTCTCCTGGCCCAAGGTGACATGGCTGGTTAGTAATGTCATTAATCTGTAAGAAATTGATTTGAATTCCTTTCACTTACTTTTTTTAGCAGAAATAAATTGCATTCCCAATTATAATTTTTCAGTAGCTCATTAGGAATTATTTTATGTCCAATTCAGAAAATTACCTTTCCTACATAACTGTTCACTGAATGCAGGTGCTTTGTACTATGACACATAATGATGTCTGGGAATGATTTCCATAGAACACTATTGTAGGTAACTTGAACTTTCAAATATTATTCTTAACAAAGATAGGATATTTAAGACATGGAATCACTTGGGAAATGGTTTATTATTTCTCAACTCTTTAAGGCCTTTTACACATTATTATTCTTTTTCATTTGGCTTACTGAATTGCTGTGAGATCATTATTACTGCAACATTTTAAAAATGAAATACATCATTTTAATTTGTATTTTATTTAATGTTGAAAGTAGCTTCAGCCTATAATGTCATAAAAGCATGGAAGAAGACATGCGACAATATTTGAAACATGGAGAAATGGGAAAAATGGTAAAAGTACCTCATGCTCCAAAAACCGAGTGTCTGTTACTATACAAATATCTTCAAGCAAGCACCAGCAAATATCTAGATTTGAAAAATTGAATATGAATCTAAATCTGACACAGGAACCAGACAAGCTATGGCTCCTTGTAATTTTTAAATCTGGATTTTTCTATCATGCAGACTGATTTTAGTTTCACAGAACTTGTATGCGTACCCATATCTACATATTTGGGAAAATATTTAACCTTTTTTCACAGACTAGATATGCCTAGGTTGTCAATTGTGAGTTCTTGTTCTCATGAAAAAAATAGCTTATGTTGGTTCTTTTGCCTTCATTTGCTCTTTAAAGAGTGAGAAAGGGTAAGTTCAATTTTCTCTGCCCTTTATATATCTCATCTACATATTATGTTAGTGAATTTTTAGAGGTTTTCAAACGCTTGAAAAGTGTTATGTGTTTTTGCTTGTCTCTATCTGCGTCTAGGTATGTATCTGTGTATGTGGTTTTATCTATCTGTGCATCAGTATATATGTGATTTTCTGGAAAATATTCTGCACTGAATATTAGATAAATCACACAGAATAGTGCAGACTTCTTTAGAGTCCAGCATTGGAGAGTTCTCCAAGGCACAGTCCTTAGAGGAAGGTTGAGTTCTAGCGGGGAACAAAACTTGTACTTCGTTCACCTCTTAGTCTGGTGTCTTGTACTGACTCAAAGATCATGTCTTTCTACAGAGCTCTCTCCTTTTTCCCTTGAATTTCGTCTCCACTGCTTCAAAGAGAGTCATATCCAGAGTTAAAAGGTTTTAAAATCTTTTATTTTCAAAGGATTTGTCTCTGAATATTTTCCCTCCCAAGAATATAATATGTGTAGGTTATTTCTATTACTAGATTAACTCATTTTTTGATATTCTTCTTGCCTCGCAGTGTTGGGATTGAAGTCCCATCTGCAGGGCTTTACATACAGTATGAACAGGAGTTAGGACATCCCTTTCCTACTTTTTCTTCCATGCACTTACCGTTGTCTGTTGGAAAGCTTAGATAAATTACTTTGAGCCTCATTGTGTTCTCCATTTCCTATAACTCACTGGAAAAGCCACAGTACAAACAAAATAACAAGCATTAAAGTATCATTAAGCAACAAAATATTAAAGAGCAAATATTATTAAATGACAAAATGAGCCCCAGGAAGTTTTCTCTCCACTCTGTGAAGTGAATTCCCTGGAATTCCAAAGCTTTTCCTCCCTGATCTAGCCAACTAGTTAGTGTTAGAGAAGAACATATGACTTATGAAACATTTTCCAAGAGTCTGAGAATATCTGCAACCTGTAATGGGTTTGATATTTTGGGGAGATCTACCCAATGCCTTATGGAGAAAGGAAGGAAGAAAATATGGTTGAAGCATATTTTACCAAAAGATTATTTTAGGACTCAGGCTCTAGATTCTAACACTTATGACTTGGATATACATCCACATGATTTGGAGAATGGTTCTCTTTTTGAAGATAAAATCAAGAAGTTAATAGTTGCCTTTCCTTTCCCAGAGGGTACTTGTGAGGACCAAAGTAATCTATGGTAGTGAACATAGTGAACATACTTTGAAAACAGTGAACGTAGATTTTTTTTTTTTTTTTTTAAATTTTTTTTTTTTCAACGTTTTTTATTTATTTTTGGGACAGAGAGAGACAGAGCATGAACGGGGGAGGGGCAGAGAGAGAGGGAGACACAGAATCGGAAACAGGCTCCAGGCTCCGAGCCATCAGCCCAGAGCCTGACGCGGGGCTCGAACTCACAGACCGCGAGATCGTGACCTGGCTGAAGTCGGACGCTTAACCGACTGCGCCACCCAGGCGCCCCCAGTGAACGTAGATTTTAATAAGCCAACAAATAAGGAGTGTATAGTGTTGGTTATGTAAATGGATTGGACCTTGTATCTTTAATTATTCCATGTCATGTTGCTAGTCAGTGCTTCAAAAAATGAGAGTGAATTACATGGTCACAGCATGCATTGTCTATCTTTAATTGATTGATAGTATTGTATTCCATGACAACAGGTAGCAATGGCAGAGTGTAGAGAGACAGTAACAAGCAACAGCCAGGTACACTGGAGTATGTGGAAATAAAGTGGCTGGAATAGGGAGTGGAATAGCTGAGTTCCAAAAAGAACAGAGGTGAGCTTTTAGTCAGAAACTAGACAGACTAATAGAAGAATGTCAGGGAGGGGTGCTTTGGTAGCTCAGTTGATTAAGCCTCTGACTCCGGATTTCAGCTCAAGTCATGATCTCATGATTCATGGGTTCAAGCCCCTATTGGGCTCTGTGCTGATAGTGAAGAGCCTGGTTGGGATATTCTCTCTCTCTCTCTCTCTCTCTCTCTCTCTCCACGTCTCTCCCCCCCCCCCCCCAATAAATAAATAAACTTAAAAAGAAAAAGAATATCAGAGAGATGAGGAAAGTGGCCAATAAGTAGGTACTGTGTTTTGACACTTTCTTGTCCTAATAGTGCCAACAATAGTACTTTACTGTGATAAATATTCAATAATTAAAATAGCCTCTTAAAGCTTAGTCTTTAAGGTCATTTTAGCCGTAACAAGTAACTCATCATTTCATTCTGTTGTTTTAATCTTATTTGAACTTAGTGTAACAGTTCTACTGGAATGGAGGTAAAGGTAGAAGATAATTATATACAGACAAAAATAGCATTTGAAAAGAGAAAATAGATGACACCAGAAAGTGACAAAATTCCACTCTAAAATTTCTCCCAAAGTGAAATATATATAATTTCTAGTTACATAGTGTAGTTCACATGAAATTCTTTGGGCTTCTTTGAAAAAGAGATTCTACATATACATTAATAGTAATTATTTTGGAGTCGAGGCTTTGTGTTCAGATCCCTGAAAGATATATTTTTTTCAAGATTTCTTCTCTATTTCTATTTGTAGAAATTTGTCATGCTCATTTTTCTCTAATTTTAAAGCTAGTACATGCATAGTGTACAAATATTCAAATAATTCAGAAAACCATTTAAAAATCACCCATAAGTCCAAAACCAAGAGAAAACTACTCTCCATATTTCAATGTTCTTTTTATCCACCCCCACCATGAGAGTCTGTATTTGTGTGTATATGGTGTTTGTGTGTACATCTCTGTATATGTGTATGTATGTTTATGTAATGAAATCATGACCATATAGCATATGAGTCTTTTCCTTTTTTGTTATGTAATATATTATTTCCTCATCTTTTGAGATAATTTTGATATGGATGACATATAAAGACTCTTTATCATATAAAGGTGGCACACATTATTTAAAATTTCCATAGTGCTAGGCATATATTGTATCTTCTTTCTTCTGTCATAATTAACACTGCAGTAAATATCCAAAACTTTTATGGTGTTCAATTGTTACCTTTGAGAAGGTTGTTTCAATAGGAGCTATGTAGTTTTGTTCAGAGTCAAATGATAACTTACATCTATTTATCTTACTTTACTATATTTACTCTCTACTACATAAATGCAATAATTTCTTAATATATATAAATGAAAGTAATTTATAATCCATATTTATTGAAATAAATTTCACTTTAACATGTGTAGTCAATTTGATATATTTCTGTAAAGATTTGTGCATTCTCAAAGGCACACCGCGTCCACAGATTACATCTGCGGCATGATTCCTGACTGTATTGGGGTTAAACGGAGCTAGAAATAAGACTTCTTTTTCATGTTAAGAAAGGAAGAGTTTTCATGTGTTTAAAATACAACCTAATTTATATGCTTATAACAGTTCTGAAGTTGATTAAAGTCTGTAGAGTGAATGAAAATTGCATGTAGTTCTCATTTTAGTTGACCTTCCATGTTAATTAGGACATTTTTTCATTTATTTTGGAGCTAAGTACGTTTTCTTTGTCTAGTAAACTTTGGTTCTGCGTCTTTGGCTTCTTCTTCCTTTAATGAAGTTGGTCACTTTTCGATTTCTTTTAGCTTTCCTCAAGATTTTGAATAACAAATCAAAGTACTGTGATGGAGATAATTTAGTCAGTTTTAGTAACCTATACTTGCCAATTCATTTATTCACTTAAATATCTATTTAATAGTATATGTGCCAGCCATTCTTACAGGCACTTGGGAAATTCATGAGTAAAACAGATGAAGTTCCTTGCCATCGAGGAGCTTATATTTTGATGGGAAGAAAGATAATAAAAAGTTGGAAGTAAAATATACAAATATGGAGAAAACTAAAGACTTATAAGATTGTGACAGGGCAAGCCATGCCAAAGTCTAGGGCAAAAGCGTTCCAGGCAGAGGGGTTAGCGAGTGGGAGATCTCTGAAGGAGGAGCATATCAGTGTGTGAAAGCAGTAACGTGGCCAGTTTGGCTGAAGGACAATGAGTGTGAGGGTTGAGTAGGAGATAAGGTTAGGGTAGTAACAGTGATCCTGTAGGCTCATTGGCAGGACTTTGCAAGGTTTTTTCTTTTTGTTTGTTTGTTTGTTTTATAATGTTTTTATTTATTTTTGAAGGAGAGAGAGACAGAGCATGAGCTGGGGAGGAGCAGAGAGAGAGGGAGACATAGAATTTGAAGCAGGCTCCAGGCCCTAAGCTGTCAGCACAGAGCCCGATGCGGGGCTTGAACTCACGAACTGTGAGATAATGACCTAAGCCGAAGTTGGATGCTTAACCGACTGAGCCACCCAGGCGCCCCAGGACTTTGCAAGGTTTTAAGTGGAGTGATGTGATTTAATTTCTGCCTTGGCAGGGTCAAAGTGACTATGGGACGTGAAGAATAGATATGGTGATGTAGCAAGAGTAGTAATGGGGAGACCAGTGGGAAGCTGATGTGATAATACAGGTGACTTGGGACTTGGTAATTCTGACTTGGAACCAGGCTGTAATCAAAAGAGATGTTTCAGCATTAAGGTTAATGGGATTGAGTGACAGATTGGATTCATGGTGTTGAGTCTGAATAAAAAAAGTTTCTGGCCTGAGCACTTAGAAGGATGGATTAGATATGAACTAGAATGGGCGTGAATGTAGGAGGAGTTGGGTTTTAGAGATGTTAAATTTGAAATACTTATTTGATATCCAAGTCTGATATTCAGGGAGAAGACTATTTGGGAGTCTTTGGTATATAGATGATATGTGAAACCATGAAACTAGATGAGATCACAATGGTAGATATGAATAGAGTGCAGAAGAGTCCCAAGGACGGAACTAAGCATTATTCCAATGTCTAGAGTCAAATATGAGGAGAAATATACAATGGAAACTAACCAGTAGTGGTCTGTTTCATAAGAGGAATATGTACCATATTGACAAATATAGCAACGGATATTGAGAATGATGGTGAACTTAGTGTAGAATAGAATTAAATATCTGTCTACTTTTCTGTCTTTATCAATAAAAGAAGGAAAATGATAGGAAATAAGATGTGAGATTAATATTTAGATATACACTGGAGAGGTCCTGGAAAATTGAAAGATGGGGACTATATATTTGTTTCTGAGGGTTTTTTTTTATATAGCAAGAGAAAAAAATGAAATACAATTAATTGCAACATATGATAAATGACAAACATGCAATAGAAAGACATTTGTTACTCAAAAGAATGATAAATGTTTCAAATACTGAGATTCAGGGATATCCATAGGCAGGCAAAAAGATTTGTCTCACACATAAATTTGGATTTACCACTAACATAAGGATGAACGCATGGTGGAGAAGCCCATATTCTAGACTACTATACATGGACACATACATAAAGTTGCCTGTAATAATTTGTAATGTTTTATTACTAGCATGGAGAAGAATTAGGATACTAGGTCTAGAAGGGAAGATAATTTTAAGTAGCATTTAGGGAATATTTTAAGGCAGTTATGGAATGCTGGTTCTCAGAGCTGACTGCATTTTAGAATAATGGAGTTCTTTATAAAGGACCAGTGCCACACTCCCAGAAATTTTTGTTTAATTGGTTTGAATTAGGGTCAAGGCATAGATATTTATTTTAAGTCCCCCAGGTGATTCTAAGAGCAACACCAAAGGAATAAAAATCAAAGTAATGGAAGCAAAGGAATTGCTTATGTGTGTGTTTTGTGTAAACCATTTCTAGCACTTTGTAATATGATGAGTCATTCTGTTTTTGTTTATAGAGGTATTGCATATGCATTAGTGCCTGATTGATGTATATATACTGCACATCAAAATATGAATTAACATAACTGTGTAGGGATAAAGTCTAAGGCTTAAACCTTGAAATTATATTTAAGCATATGATCATTTGGTGAAAGATTTAAAAAATTAGATGTGCCTCCCTGGCTCAGTCGGTTAAACGTCTGACTTCGGCTCAGGTCATGATCTTGCTGTTTGTGGTTTTGAGCCCCGCATCGGGTTTTGTGCTGACAGCTCAGAGCCTGGAGCCTGCTTCAGATTCTGTCTCTGTCTCTCTGTTTCTCTGTCTCTCTTTCCCTGTCTCCTTCCCCGCCTCTCCCCATGCTCTCTCTCTCTCTCAAAAATAAACATTAAAATTTTTTTAAATAAAAAAATAAAAATTGTACATGAATAAATCAAGTTGGTTGGTTGACTAGCAGCCTTAGTACAAAAATTTTGGTAAGTGTGTTACTTTATCAATGGTGATAAAGCCATGGTGTACCATGTACTCCTTATTGGACTCGGAAGTACTAACCAAAAATATATTACAGTGTTTTCAGTCTTGAGTCACCATTTCCTGTCTTGAAATTATTTCTCTCATTATTTTTCATCATATTAAGTGTATGGTGTATCCATATGATATTATATATACACCCAAATCTATATATACATATACACCAGTATTTTATGTTCATTTCCCATTCTACGTTTCTATTGAAAATGTAGCAAGATAGAGGGAAGAAATTCAGTACACTGATTTACCAGAAATGTCTTTGTGACATACCAGGAGGCTAGACATACTCTTCTGAGAGCAGGGTAGGGGCCTATTCTATGTCCCATGGAGTGTCGTTCATATCAGTCATTTATGCTCATCAGAGCGTCATGTGTGAGCACTGATATATACAACCTAATTAAAATTGTCTATCCTCATTATCATTATCTGTCGTCAGTAACTTAAAACCCAGTAGGAAAACCCAGCTCCTGATAGCCTTATCTGGTAACTTTTTAGCTCTTTGGAAATTCTCTTCAGGAGTTAAATGAACAATGTATACAGTGTGCCTACTGTACCCCTGTCAATTTTCATTTGTTTTTCCCAGATACATTGAATGTTGGAGTGGGCTGAAGCCTCACATTTGACTCGATTCTTTTGTTCTTGGATGATCTCGTGGGTGAACATAGTTCTAACCATCACATCCGAAGCTAACTGGATAGGACTGAGATAACAGGGATGAGCCTAGGACAACCGGGCCAATGTTCATTCCATGTAGCTGTGTTTCCCCCAGAGTTTTTAATCCCTAAGCATTTTTCCTTGCACTAAAATGCCAGTGAACTCACACGTTAGACGGGTTCATTAAAGAGCTGAGAATTTGGGATGAAAAATGAAATCTGGAATGGATGGTCTTTTGGGCGATTAAGTACACATTTACTTGTTATTTGGGGAAGCAAAGGTTGTTGCTTGGTTGGGTGAGTTAGTGATTAGGGTGCTCCCACTATCCCAGTTTGACCTTTTGGAAGGAAGAAGGCTGTTTAGGCAGGAGAAGAAGGATAGTGATAGGTTGTAGTAGGTTTTGAAGTGTTCCAAGTTGTTTGATTAACTACCAGTTTAGATGTGTAAGAGTAATGACAGTGTTACAGCTGAAGTAAAAATCTGAATAGATTCCATTAAAATACCATTTTTTATGAGAATGTATAAAATTAGCATATGCTCACAAGCTATCCCATTTGGGTTAGACATGCTTTGTAATAAAAGTGTTATTTCACGTGATTGATCATGAAGTAGCCATTTACTTTTACTAACTCCACAATATAGTACAAATAGAGTCCAAAATGATTAAGCAGATGTAACTAATAAAATGAATTGGCAGGATAATAATTGTGAGGGGGAGAATCAAAGACAAAGCATGTGTTTTCTGGGTTTCTTGCTGATGGGGGCAGTGGGAGTGCTAGTGCATGCAAGAGTGTGGTGCAGTGCAGGCACATCCCAGTATTTCTGTTTATTCATTTCAATTCACCGAGTTGTCTGATTATAATTGAGTTGTTCATATTGTGCTCTTGAAATGTTTTGAGGCAAATGAAATCTTCTAAGAATTCAATTATACTGAAACAATAGCCACAAGACATGGTAAAGTTATCGCCATGTTAGCAAAGGGCAAAATGGGAAAGCACGCTTTGTATTTAAGTGTCGGTGCTGTTTCTTGGAACTAAATGCTTAAAATCATTTCCCAGACAAACGGACTTTAATTTAATGGTGAATGTTTTTCTAACAAATCATGAAGGTAATCGTTTTACCTTTAAAGTATAAGTTAGACATTTTTTCATGAGGTCAGTTGATTCATTTTTTAAAGAAATGTAGTAATAAACGTCTAAGGTTACAAAATGATGATTTTTAGAGGAGGGGGTGGGATTTTTAGATAAAAATTTGGAATTTTAGATGATAATTTTTGAATTTAAAAGAGTTTTCATGGGTGGAAAATTTTCATCAACAAATAATGTTCATTGGAGTAGGTTTGAAAATAGGAAAGTGCAAACTTGTTATGAATTATCTTGATGTTCAAAAGACACTGCTTCATGAATAATATTACTATGAAAAACTACCTAAGACCCCTAAAGACCTGTAAAACAGAAATATTTTCTTTAGGAGGTAAAAAAAAATCTGGAGCAATAGCTTAGGGAACTCTGAATTCTATTCCCTATTTTACCGTTAATTCTGTAGCTATGGGCAACTAATTTAACCTTCCAAAACCTTTTCCTCATTTGGATAAAGAATGAATAATACTTTCCAGCTACATCAATAACAGGGATGCCCTGGTGGATGATGATGTTTATTTAGTGCATTAAGCTCCGTAGGTGGGAAGGCAAGGGCTACAATATGAGCACAAGCTGTTATCATTGAAATGCTTGTGCTTTTTTTTAAAAATGTTTATATGGAAAGAGGTTTATTTTGGGTCTGTTATGAGCAAGGGAACAAATGATACGTCCTTCCTGGTAGATTCTAAGCGCCTGAAATGCAGCTTCCATTTCTTACTCATTATTGTATCCTGTCTGTTCAAGACCTTACTTTGAATCTTCTACATGGGAATAATCAGTGAATAGTTATTTAGATCATAAATATGAAGGATGGGGTCTTATAAGGATGCTGTAAGACATGAAGTACATATATGTGTGCGTGCATGGGGGGGACAAACTGAATTAGGAGGGACTCTTATTTTGAACAAGAGCTCTAAGCTTTATTTGCCTTCACTATTATTTCCTTCACAAATGAACTGTTCACTTTCCCCTCAAATTTTTCTCCCTTCTGTTTTATTCTGAGGAAAGGGACACATGATTCCTGCTTTGTACTTCTCTTCCAGCATCAGAACACAGTGCTCAGAGCTAGAATAGATTTCTTCACAGGAGTAGCCATTGAATAATCTTCAAAAACTTGACATCCACATCTGTGTGGTATATGCCAAAATCTAAGAGAAGAGATATAAACTAAATACATTTTTAAGAATTTCTAAAGTTTTTTTTTTTTTTCATTAAATGTTTGTAATCCACCCAACTTCTCAGTAAATGAATATACTTCGAGTTTGAAAGGAAGTAATTTCCATAGGTTTATTACAATTTATTGTACTAAATGTTCTTTGGATATGGAATACACATAAGTTTCTTTTAAATATCCACCTCTGTGTCAAGCGTTTCAGGATGAAGAATCTTCAGTTTTCACTGGTAAAAGACAAAATTAGATTTATCAGACTGGGCCCGATATATTTTGAAGGTCTCACAAAACGCCTGTCTATACTGTGGTTATCTACTGAGGTTTTATTTAAACTACTCAGTTGTTGAACCATATTTACATATGGAACCTTTTCATTTTCTACTTTGGAGAAGAGCCTACTTTTCTAAAATCATTACTGTTGCACTTCTGAAAACTTCATCTCTTCTCCAGGAATATGAAAGTAGGAAATGATTCAGTGAAACTTTGGTTAAAAGTGGTGAGACAGTGAGGAGACAAAATCAGTATATAGATATATTTTTAGGATAACTTTTTTCCCCCTTTGGTGAAATGCCTACTCTATCGTCAAGGCAGAAAGGTTGACTTGTGAAGAGATGGTGCAATTTAAATTGCATCCAAAGCCAAGGCTCTTTAAAAGAAAGTGAATTAAGTCAGCTGTGCAGTTTAGTTCTTTGGTGACTTTTGTTCTTTTGGAAAGAAGCGAAGAGTTTTATTCTCATATATTCTCTGAATGATGGAAGGATTTTTCTGGGACCTGAATTTTAAAAACCATTATTGTAGTCTACAATCTCTCTTGAAGTACTTTGGAACTGGGCAGTTCCTTTAGAAAACTAGCCCCACTTCCTTCCTTTACAGATTTGAAAACTCAGTCCCAGAGAATTAGCAGTAATTGCTTGGTGAAGATCACAGAATTACCTAGAGTTAGGTTATAATTGGGGTGGCTGGTCCCTCACTCTGGTCCGAGGAGCTTAAAGAGTTAAGCAAAATGACTTCTGATTCATACATTCCTCATTCCAGTTAGTAGCAATCTTGGGTTAGTAGCACTTACTTTGTGTTAAAAATAAATTGGAAGTAACTTGAAAAGGATGAGAAAGCTTTATTGGGGGAAAATTGGGATTACTCAAAGGAAGCTGTAGCTAGTCAGAGGAAGCAACCAGTAAAGACAGGATCTTGCTCATTGGCCTTGTCACAGATCTGCCTGCATTTTGTTTTGTTTGTTTTGTTTTTAACCAGAATACTTAATTGTTCAGGCACCTCTCCCTTTATTGGAATTGCTCTTACATTAATTGATTTTGTTGTTTGTTTAAATAGAGTAAGTGCAGATCATGGCCCTGTCCATTTATTTTTTCATTCCAGATCTTTCCTCAATTTACTTTCTCTGCTCTCTGTCATCCTAAATTCAGTTATTTTTCTTCTTCAGTCCTTGCTTTTTGTTTTCCCTGCCTACCCCCTACACCCTTCCTTTTCCACATCTAAATTCAGTGAAATCAATTTCATCATTTCCTGACATCTCTAGATTTAAGCCCAGTGACTTATAAAATATGCTCAGCAATTCTGGAATGAGATGACATCTATGCATTTTACATTAGTTTTGATTGTGGAGGTGGGGACAGCTATATGTGTGCACATTAGAGAGTCAAATCTCAAAAATTAGGTCCTGGATTTGCTTCATTTAATTGCTTTATAAAATTGAACTAACATTGTAACTCAGTAAAGTGAGAGTTTTTTTTTTTTTTCCCTGAAGGTTCTCTCAAACTCTCAAAGAGGGCATTACTTTGTATTTTTTATAATAGTTAATGGTTTCCATTTTATCACTGCTATTATGTGCTAAGACATCCATGTTTGGTTATAGGGACTTAGTGTTAATGAGACCCAAGTTAGGGGTTTGGTTTGTATATGAAACAACTTGGAAGCAGAGACATTCTCTATTGCTATATTTCGTACTATCATTTTTAAAATATGGGCCTTGCATCAGTGTCACTCAGAGATTCAGCAAAGGGCAGTGGTGATCAAACCTGACTTCCTAGATGCTATGGGGATTTTAAACAATTACCAGTTTTGGTACCACCTGAGACCACTTAAATTCAGATCCCTGGGGATAGGACCAGCATACAGGTATTTTTAAAAGTACTCCAAGACATGTCAGGATGGAGACTATTGGATACACCAAGGGAATCCCTAAATTCAAGCTTTAGACTCAAGAACTCCACTGTTTTGGGCCCAATGGGTATTCTGATGAGTGATTTTACGTATCTCTAAAATTTCAAAATCTGTGATATTGGTAAGTAAATGTTACCACATTGGATAAATTAATGGTGGAGGAAAACTGGATAATTCTGTATTGCCTTTTGCCAGTGTTGGCAAACCAGCATGAAGAATAGCACATACAGTAAAATGCATTTCGTTTAGCCATATGTCAACAGATGTTTATTGTGGCCCTACTCGGTGCCAGGCACAGGGGTTAGAAAAGCGAACAAAATAGTAAAATATTCTTCCCTTACAGAGTTTAGGTCCTTGAGGAAGATGCCATGTAAGGCCCAAGGTACTATCATACGGTAGGTCTAACCCAGCTCCCATCCCCTCAGTGTTGAGACAGTTGAACGTCAGATGATAGTGCGCTTGGAGGTGCAAGTCTCCTTCTATAAAGACACATGTTTTCTAACACCAGAGTCATCCTCTGCATCTAACAAACCTGGTAATGTGAGAGGTAGGAAGGACATGATGAGAGGAAGGGAAGAGCAGACCTATGTTTGTTGTCTCACGTGCATGCTCATTAAATCTAAAAGCAGGGAAACTGCTGCCATGATTGTAATTCACTTTCTTTTCTGTTTCTTTAACTCACATGGTTAATATGATATAACTTGAGGTGTCTCCACATCCTTGTTATGTATCATTATTGCTGTAAAGCTACAAGGCATTGTGGACATAAAGGCTATGGAGTCAGCAAGACCTGGGCTGTGCGTTCATTTCTCAACCTGTCTCCTATAATGGAGAAGTTGCCTTCAATTTCTTTAAGCCATACAGTTGATAAAATGATACCCACTTTTTAAGGATATTATGCAGATTTGATGTATGTAAAACTCTTAGCCCTATTTGCTATATTTAGATGCTTTGTGAACAGAAACACTTGTGTTATTATGCAAAGGAGCAGCATTTTTTAAAGTTGATTTATTTATTTTGAGAGAGAGAGAGAGAGTGAGCGCATACACATGTTTGTGCATGCACGAGCAGGGGAGAGGGAGAGAGAATCCAAACAGGCTCTGCACTATTAGCACGGAGCCCGACACGGGCTGGAACCCATGAACTGTGGGGGATTGTGACCTGAGCCGAAATCAAGAGTCAGATGCTTAACCAACTGAGCGACCCAGGAATCCCAGCAGTTTTTACTTGATACTTAAAATAGAGACATAGAGAAGTTATAAGAATTTTAATGTATCACAACAGAAGAGGTATGAGACATAATTTGTATAAATCCTTTAGTCCAGAGTTTAAGCATTTTGGCTAAATTTGTTGTGCAGTTTAAAACTGCTTTGGATAGCTACAGTGCTTTTGCCTAAGTGATTCAGGTTTTCTTTTTTTGCAGACTTTTCCAAAAGTATGTCCTAACATCAACAATTTGACAGTGAGAGAGCTGGTCTGGGTGATAAACTACTTCCAGAAGCATCTGGGGTCCATTTCATTTCTGTGCTTACCTTGGGCTTTTCTGTTTGACCCCTGCGCTGACAAGTTTTTCTAATAGTAAGGGCTAGTCCATCGGGTGTGCTCTATGGAAAGGCTTATCTGTCTTGTACTCAAATAACTCATTTCTTGTGGCTGACTTGAACACAGAAGAAATCTCTTGTCTCAGTTCTTACACAATGTTTGCAAAAGATTGGGAGAATAGGAAAACACTACTCTCTGTGACTTGAGGCTTGGGTGGCAGGTATAGTTAGAACCCTACTGATAGTTTCTTTGAGAGTAGTCAGGAATGGCTTAGCATTTGGATATCAAACCTGGTGTGGTTTTGAACCAGTCTTATCAAGGTTTCCTTGTTCTTGATTTAACTTAAACATTATGTAAGTCCGTTCATTATCTTGGAAAACACCCAACCCTTGAACTAGAACGGGGACCTGTTCTCTCTTTTAGTATTGACAAATTATATAACAAACCCATAAATACAGTTTCAGAGTGCCCAACTGCTATCAGTAGGTGAAGGTAGGGACACCATGGCTGGTGCTTATGTACCATTGAGACACTTGAGGCAAGTGAGTGTGAACGGCCACTGGCTGGATGAAATGCCAGTTCTACTTCAGATTAGTTGCAAAAGACTTTGGAAAGACTTCTGTAATCTAATTTTTGATCCTCTGCAAATACTTTCATTTTTCAATAAATCTGTTCATAGTTAAATATGACCTCAATTTTCCTTTGACCTCTACCCATACTCAAATGAAAGAAAGTCTGAAATGACACATTAGGGCCCTTAAACTTTAAACCCAGAAATGACTTTAAGTATTTTTGACCGTTCATGGCTATGGAGATGTTGATAAGATTGTTAAGAGAAAGAAAATTGAGTGCGTGTATTATGACCCTGATTAGAGCTTGAATTTGGCCTATGATGCTTACAAGTTTTTATTCATTTCTGTATTTCATGTGGCATCTTTTGCTGGGTTCTGTAGGACACCTTTAAGGAATTAGTGATAGGCTTGAATCACAGTGTTTATTAGGCATTCTTTTTTTCCATTTCCCAAATACATCCAATGCAGATCTAGGTAGAGACAGGTTTATTATAAGCTCACCTCGTATTTGCCATGACCAATACTGAAATACAGTTCATTATAATCACACCATGACTAGTTACAGATGAAGTCGTTGATTCTACCACGGTAGTCCTAGTTTAATAAACTCAGACTTCGATATGTGAGCTGGCAGGAAAAGGAAATGTTTTCTTTTCTTTATCTTTCTTTTTTTTTTTTTAATGGATTCAGAATATTAAAGACTTTGTAGGCCCGTGGGTCACTGTAATAGGAAAATCCAAATACAGTAGAAAGGGTATGACTGTTCATTACTCAATTTAAGCTAATATGTGCACGTTTAACCTGTGTTTACATAGTGAAATGAATAAGTGAGATAACTATTATCCATATACTTTAAAATACCTAAGCATTGCTGCTTAGGAGAAGGTTATTTGTTTGTTTAATTTGTTTTGAAGCAATCAATGATCATTATTGACTATTGATAAAGTTTAATGCCTTCACTTTCCTTTTCGGATATTGCCAATAGCTTATCAAGATTTGGGAGATTTTCATGACAATAAACGGAACCTGTTTTTGTGCAGGTGACAAATCAGTGATGTGTTTCTAATGATACGTTTTTATAGTTATCCTGTCTTGAGACAAAATATGTATTGAATTCAGTAAAAGTAATGCAAACTTCTGTAACAATCTGGCGGGTTTATGCATGGATCACTTGCCCCCCATAATAGCACAAGAAATAAAATGCAGTTGTTTGAATGCCATTTGCTTCTAAGAAATATATCAAAATTTGCTACTTAAAATTGAGAACATTTAAGAAAAATTAAGTCTGGAACAAATCTATCATGACTCAGAATCCCAATATGTTAGACTTTTATTATATAACATACTAAGTTTTCAAATTAGACTAGTATCATTATATAATAATTGAGACAATAAAATTTGAATATGGTTTCTTTACTGGATAAATCGCTAGCTGTCTAATTTGGAGGTTATAATAACACCAAAAAGTTCAGGTTTTTGCTCTGCTAATTTTTACTTCTGGGGGCTTCGTTTTCCTCATCCATACAATGGGAAGGGGGCTGGTTAAATAATCTGCTCTTCCTACTCATGAAATGCTATAACTTTGATGAGATAATTAACCATGAAAGTGAGCATGGGAATATCATTTGGAAAGGTGTTGACTATCAAAAAGCAACATGCAAACAGACTGGGTTAGGAACTTAAATTTTGGGCCTGAAAGAAGCACACAGGGAATTCTCCAATGAGATTTACAAACGCCCTTTCTCCGTGATGGGCGTTTTGGGCACTGTTTGAGTTTTGTATTTTTACTTTGCCATAATTTGCTCGGCCATTAGTAATGAAAGTGACAGAAATGAGTGATCAGGAAATGATTTCAGATAATTGTGATGTAGGGTTTATACCTATTTCTGGTAATTTATGTGATAAAATATAGGGGCATGACTGAGGCTTCCAGATGGGCAGATAGGAATGGAAGTAGATACACTATTTTACCAAATAGTTTAGAATAGACCATTGTTGTGACCATCTCTTTAATTTCAGAAGGTCTTTTAGTTGAGCGAGACTAGATTACATTGTAGTTCCTAATTAACTGTGGTATTGAAGGATGATAAAAATTTATTTCTGACCTATGTTACATGTCCATGGCAGGTCACTGGGGGCTTTGTATCCTGTAGTCTCTCACAGACCCATGTGGACTGAGACTCTGTGCCATTTGGAACACAAAACTTTATCTCAGTGTTAAGAGAAGACAGTGGCTAGAAAATTTTCATGGGCATTCTGCAGCGTTTTGCAGGAAGTGACATGTCACACCTTATTGGTCACAAAAAGTCACATTACACCTTTTACTACAAGCAGGATGGGAAATGTGGGCAGCAGATGGGATACTTGATGTTCCTAACGGCCTGTGGTACAAGGAAATGCTACAGAAGAATGTTTTCTACCTCTTTCTACCTTTTTAGTGTTTAGACTTGTATTAACTAAAACACATTTGATTTTTATTACTGTATTTGCAGTAATTATTTTTCATCTGATCTTGACTTTGGTACCAGTTTTCTTTGGTTTATGATGACCTAATTCATAACAGCCAAATTTTGATTCATACTCTGTCATTAGCGCACAGACATCTCTTTGAGGAGAGAGTATATACCTATTTGAAACTTACATTTAAATTTATTGTCTCAACTTATATATTGTGCTCTCTTTGTAGACTATCACACGTATGTTTATATTTATGCTTTGCACTTGTTCTCTTTGCAATTTTGGCATTAAATGTGGTCTTTACTTCCTTTGGGAATGCTATTGAATTGATACTAGCCCTTTTAAAGTTTTAATTCAACATTTAACATTCATTTCAGTAAAATTAGATATTTAGGGTTTCTCAATCTGTCATTTTAAATGTAGAAACCAGGATTTCTGTTTTGCTTTAGCAAAAAGTTACACAGCCATTCTTACTCTTAATTTTTTGGCTAACAAGGAATCAAAAGATTGACCTTGATAAATCATCTTTAGAGTGTTTATAAATCCTCTCCAGAAAAGTTTCTGCTTAAAATGACCTGATTATATCTTGGACTCATCATAGACTTGAAGACAAATCAAGTACATGAAAGGTTCCCTTCTGTGTTCTAAGATATGAAAGATTTATTTCAACAGGTGTCTGGTTTACATTATACTCTATTAGGATGTCGATATATTGTATGAGTATATGGGAATAAGCTGGAAACTATGAAATTTGCTATTTGTAAGGCATTTGTTTGACTGATAAAAATATCTTTATTTAGATGAATTAAACAACCTCCTTAACATATTACTTAAATATATAAAATGTTCCATATTAATTGAAAATTATACGCTTTATAAGATAAAGAATCATCCAGTGTGCTTAATGATCCACAGAGTCCCATGTGTAGTGTAAAAGAATAAAAGAACAAAGTAACAAAAAGTAGTTAGATACTGGTTTTAATTTTTATTATTTGTTTATTTATTTATTTATTTTTTTTTTAAAATGTTTATTTATTTTTGAGAGAGAAAGACAGAGTGCAAGCAGGGGAGGAGCAGAGAGAGGGAGACACAGAATCCGAAGCAGACTGCACAGGCTCTGAGCCGTCAGCACAGAGCCCGACGTGGGGCTTGAACCTACAAACACCAACATCATGACCTGAGCTGAAGTTGGACACTCAACCAACTCAGCCACCCAAGAGCTCCTTAAGTTTTACTTTTGAGAGAAAGAGAGAGAGAGAGAAAGAAAGAAAGAGAAGAGAAGAGAAGAAGAGAAAGAAAGGAAAGAAAGAGAGAAAGAGAGAGAGAGAATCTTAAGCAGGCTCCACACCCACTATGGAGCCCAATTTGGGGCTTGTTCTCATGACTGTGAGATCATGACATATGCTGAAGTCAAGAGTTGGATGCTTAACTGACTGAGCCACCCAGCTGCCCTTAATTGTTTTAACGGAGAAACAAAAGTTTAGTTTAAACACAGGAAAACAGATAACCATTCATGGGCACAAAATGGGAGAGCAGATTTTTTTATGGATTTTTTTTTCTTGAGATAGTCATTTTATGTGCGTGGCTTTGTCCAGGTACTACCTATATGTAGAGTTTATAAACTGAGCAGTTGAAATAAATTCTAGAATCCCTATAAACTGTGCTAATCATAAAAAATCCTAAATAACTGAAAAACTAGTCCTAATAGATCTGGATACTTGACACTTGGTGTTATTTATTTCCAGTAGTTAATGCTTCTCATTTTGTTTTGAACGCTTAAGTGTAAGAAAACGATAATAGGGACAGTGGGTATCCAAAGTCCCATGTCAATATTTTTTAAAAATCTAAAAGCTAGGAGTGCCTGGGTGCCTCAGTCAGTTAAGCATTCAACTCTTGATTCCAGCTCAGGTCATGATCTCAGAGCAGTGAGGTAGAACCCTGCATTGGGCTCTGTGCTGGACATAGAGCCTGCTTGGGATTCTCTCTCCCTCTCCCTCTGCCCCTCCCACTTGCACTTGCTCTCTCTAAAAAATAAAGAAATAAAAAAACACCTAAAAGCTATTGTATATTTACATTGTAAATTTATTTCATGTAATGCATCAAAATTCTCTGATTTTTATTGAAATTATATTATTTCAAAATTGTGACATAAGTTACATGTTACTCAGAAACTCTGGATTAGCAGTATTTATATATCTGACACTACAAAACCTTTTAGTGCAGTGCTCTTATGTTGAAACAAGCTTGGGCTAATTTTGGTTGTAGGGGTGTGGAATAACATTGCCATCCAACCCATCTTGGTTTCCTAGCTATTAGTTTTATCAGTGTTTATCTAAAAGCATATTAAAAGCACATTACAGTTTTTTATCAATGGACAAATCAACGTGAAAGGAGTCGCTTGGGGTCCTCTGGATTACGAACATTTTGGAGAATTAGTCTGGGAGTTCTTCCAATGGTAATAGAAGACATAGAAGAAAGGGTTTGGAGGTGAATTGGCTTCACGCTCACCATACATATTAGGTTAATACTCAGGATGTGTTTCTCAAGTGGTAATTAGTGATTCACCTTGACATTAAGTCATAGCAGCTGTCATCAGATCTCAGTGCTGTCTGACTACTTCTTTGACACTGCTTGATGAAATTTCAAGAAGATGATCTTGAATGGAGCAAAGTTTTGGAATCCAGCTAGTGCCGCTTACAGGCCTGTGACTTTGAGACAATCACTTCCTCATCTGAAATAGAAGATTAAGTGAAGATTAAATGGAATAATACATGACAAGGTTTAGTAGTCTGGTCTTATACATATTAGGAGAAAAATTATTGCTTGTTTCCCTGATAGTAAAATGATCAAGCTTTGGGAAATAAGAGGAGTTAAAGTTTCTTAAACTTTCTCATATTTGCATCACAGTGGAATTTTCTGAGCTGTACTCTTTGAGCTGTGATGTTCTCCAAAGATCATGCATTGTCTCACATGACTTTTCTATTGTAAAAACTTGGTTGGATCTAACTTTGAGCAGCAGTGAATGCAATAATACTTATATTTGGAGGGAAATAAAAAATCCTCTTTTATTTTAGATAAATGTGTATTAACGAAGAAAGCCTCCTATCTTGCATTACTCAGGAAGCAGTGAATAGAACTGTAACAGTGGACGATATCTGTGAAAAAGACCAACCTCCCTTTGATTCAAGACTAAAGGATAAAGCCAGCTGAGCAATCTATTGAGATACTGTGTAGTCTGTGACTAATTCCTCACTTACCAATTGAGCTAACTAGGCAAACACTCACAGATGTGTTGTAAACTTTTTGTTGAATTGCAAACACAAAAGAAAAATATTTTTTACTTTTGGATTATTATTGAATCTTATAAAAATTTTATTGAAGTATTCCAGTATACAGAGAGTAATATTAGATGTACTCAAAGGTGGAAAATAAATTGAATAGAATGAAAATATTAGTAAACTTATAGACTGTGAGTACTATTGCAAATTTATAACAAGAATTTTTGCAAGCAATTGAAATGTATGATTCTTAAATATTTAATCATGTCTATAAAAATACAATATAATATAGTAATTCAGGAGGTATAAAATGCAAGCAGAAAATAAATGAAAAAATGTCATGTGGCTATCAAACTGGAAAATGGAAATCATTTCTAAAATTAACTGTTTCTTGATAGAACTCTTTGAAGTTCAGCAAGGTAGTGACTTTTCTAGTGTTATATAAGCCAATTTCCCCAAAACTTTCTTAAAATTGTATACCATTTGTTTTGTTAGGCTGCCAGTGATAGACAGGGAACAGAGTACTAAGAAATCATGTTCATGTTTCTCAAAGTGTGACCTCAGCACTTCCTGCATCAGGATTTCTTTGCATGCTTATTTTATTTTATTTTATTTTATTTTATTTTACTTTATTTTATTTTATTTTTTAATGTTTATTTTTGAGAGAGAGACAGAGACAGAGACACAGCACCAGCAGAGGAGGGGCAGAGAGGGAGGGAGACACAGAATCTGAAACAGGCTCCAGGCTCTGAGCTGTCAGCACAGAGCCCGATGCGGGGCTTGAACTCATGAACTGTGAGATCATGACCTGAGCTGAAGTCAGACTCTCAACCGACTGAGCCACCCAGGCTCCCCTGGATGCTTATTTTAAAAGGGAGACTCTTGGGTCCCCAAATTAGGATGTAGTATTTGGAAATTGTATTTCTTAACCATCAGGCTGTGTGGTTGCCTTCCAGTGGACTCCTATGCCACATTTGAGTCCCAGTATCCCGGAGGAGTCTCTATCTTAGTTAAAAACAAAGCTAAATAGGATACTGTCTGCATTGCACATCCTTTCTAAGTAGCTCACATGATGGAAACCATGGTTTACCTTTCCATAAGTGAAGACTTTCATTCATATGTATGTCAGTCTCCTCACTCTTCTTCTGCCTTCAAATCTGACCAGTCTATGATAATTTCAGAACTACTTCTTCCCAGTGGAAATATATTACTGCTTTCCAGCTGCTGCCTGGAGATATTTAAAAATTGAAATAAGCCCCTCATTTTGCATTATCTTTCTGCCTACCCATGTGCTGAGATAATGCACTGGATATTTTGTCATTCAGCTGAGCAAGAGTTCTATTTGCATGATTTATCAGGATAATTGTCTGCTTTGAAACAGCAGATGTAGAAAGACATCTCACTTTCAGGTATTCTGCTACCGATGACAGCAGTGTATCATTGAGCTATCCCATTGTCCAGTGAGAAGTTTTGGCAGATTAAACCTCCCAGTCTCTCAGAAATGCTCCAGAGCTGTGCTGGCGGTTCCCTCTTTCACCTTTTTCTTGTTCTTCTACTCTGTCTGAAATTAAAGGAGGTGTAGCCCCCTTTAATAAAATTTTGTTGTGGTTGGAGCAGTGTTTTCCTTCAGCTGCACGCTGCTGGATTGTTCTGAATAGGTAGCAGGTACTGAACTCCTCAAGCTCTGCCAAAGCCATGGTCTGTGGTGCATGGAGAGGAAAGGTCAGCTTGCGCACAAAGTTGTGAGGGAGCACCGGCGGCACCCTCCACTGATGGTGTCTGAATAGGACTATGGCCTGAGTATGCTCCCTCTTGCAGGGCTGAGGACCAGTAGAGTAAACAGTGATTATTATGGATGAAGTAGAATTTGGTCTCCGCTCTATCACAATTGCTTAGAATTTCATTGGGCTGCACTTAACTCTTAACATTTGAATAAGTTATACCTGTTTTGATGTATCTGAGGATTAAAGGTTATAAAAATACATTGAATTTAACTTTCAAATAAATTTGCAAATCTAAAATAAAATTATAGTTGATATAGGCTCTTTGAATGGTCCTATTCTATATAGTTATTCATGTATTTCACAGAAAATTGATAAGAGTGTAGGCATGGCAAACAGAATAGAATAATGGCTATATAACATCACTACGAGTTATTGTTAAATCATATTAATACTTCAGTTATTCATAAATGTGATGCTGTATCTTACACTTCTAGAAAAGAATACACTGATGAAAGAAATGTTTACAGTCCAGGTAAACAGACATAAACAATAGTTACAATTTAATAAGACATAGTACCAGTATAATATGATCAATGATAAGATAATTATAGTAAAGTGTTTGGAATGGAAATATTGTATCATTTTTCTATCATTTTGAAAAATAAAGACAGTTGCTCTTGAATATTTATATTTAGTTATGATTATGAATACTAAGTATGAATATTTATAATTATTTGGGTGGTGTTGATCTTCTGGCTACAGAGAGCTAGCTATTTTATAAATATAAATAGACAGTCTGGGAACAGTGTGTACTGTGAAAATGGCCAGAAATACTTAATTCTTAACACTCATGATGAAACTAGGGATCTGGGAGCCGGGGCTCCCCACCAATCCAGTCCCTGAAAGTTAGATCTCTC
Source organism: Panthera leo (assembly GCF_018350215.1). Taxonomy (NCBI): domain Eukaryota; kingdom Metazoa; phylum Chordata; class Mammalia; order Carnivora; family Felidae; genus Panthera; species Panthera leo. The sequence continues at coordinate 115,154,935 of NC_056683.1, read as the reverse complement.
CATACATCTTTCCTACTCATGCCTTTGTTGCCCTGTGAAGGGAAATGACTACTTCCTAGATCATGTTATATAACTTGCAAAAGGCAGCTAGTAATCAGAGGTCCATGATCTCTGTCTTTGCCTCTTTTCTGCTGCTTAATATTGTGATATCAAATGAGACTATTAAAATGTGATCTCTGATCCATAGCCGATTAAATAGTTCCTAAGTTACAACTACAGAATGAGTGTTCCTAACGCTCAGATTGAAGAGGCTGATAGGAGCTACCTTGCATTGCTTTAGTCTGTAATTGAAAATAGAGCAAAAAGAAAAATGTGGAAGATGAAAAACTGTCCCCGTTTCTTGATTTACGAAAGATGGATTCTTGTGCTCTGTCTCGTTTCCCAAGATTTCTGGGAAAGTTTAAACCTTCCTAATTTCTAAGCCCCCACGTCACTGTGAAGTACTACCCTTATGTAAAGTCCTGAGTTACTGCTTCTTTGAAATTCAGCATTTCCTCCCTGTGGAACTAGAGAAGCTATGCACCATAGTAGAAAAACCTGGACCCAAGTGGAGTCAGGAAGCATTCAGTTCCAACTGATTGCGGTTGCCTGTGTGATGTAGAATGAACAACTGAAGGGTTTCCAGACCTCCACTGTGCATACTAGCTTGGGGAAAGCAATCAGAACTATGAATGTATGCATCATCTGCACCAATAGGTGGCCCAACCATGGGTGTGGAAGATTGTCCTCAAAACATTGCACTTTATGATGTGAAGAAAGAAGAAAAACTCCTATAAAAATTTTTAACTGATGGGTCAGCAGAGAAAGAAAGTCCATAAGAAAATTGTGGAGGGATTTAGAGATGTAGCAGGAAAAATAGCACTACTTGTGAGTGGAAGTGCATGGGGGTGAGAGTTTCAAGAAGGCAGAAGAATTGTAAATTGTTCTTGTTATATGGAAAGATGTAGCTAAGGTGAGAAATGAAAAATGCCTAACAGATTAATTAATTAAGGACTCATTCGTGACCTTAATGGGATTTGTTTCACCCACAGGAGAGGATAAAGGTTGCAATGAGGCAAGCTTGCTGTGCAAGTAAGGAACCCCATTAATTATGCCTTCAGTCATCTTGGGTGGAGGAAAGGAGAAAGGCAGTAAATTGAGAAGAACCTGGACTTAAATGGGGGGCTATTGTTGTTGCTGTTAAGATGGAGAAGATTATTTGCAGGGTCTAGTTTAGTCAAAAGGGATAAGACTAAATAACAGGAGAGAAAGGATGTAACTGAGCGGGGATAGAACCCAGACAGGATAAAAACCTATACTTAGAGAGAAGGCAGAGCCTTGAACAGAATGAGTAACACCTGTGACTTAGACATTTCTCTGTTTGGCTAAGTTATGTATGTTGTGTGGACTGATTTTCCCTTTACTTACTTATCTCAAAGCTACGTACCTTTTTGTTGGCTCATTGACTTTCACAACTTCAGAGAAGGATGGTTTGAGAATGACTAGGGGAAAATTGACGTCAACAGCATTCTCAAATTATGAAATTCTAGTAGAAAAAATTGGCAACTGGTGAAAATATTTTTCAAAATTTGCCTGCATCTTTTTCTTTGCTCTGCAGTTGCTTTACAATATGATATATTTATACACTCATTAGTATCATTAGTAAAGAGAGACTGCTCTACGCACGCTGGCCTTTCTATGAAAATATTTCCATTGTACCTTGTTAAAAGCATTTAAAAACCTTTTTACTCTAGATAAGAAAGGGAGGGGAAAGTAAAGGACCAACTTAGTATTCAATCTTAAGTATTTCAATTCTGCTATTTTAAATTTCAAATAATTTAGGCATCATGGAAAGAAACATTTTCTATAATCTTTGGTAAAATGGTTGGCTAATAAGTAGCTTTGGCCTATACTCTACCACTTTTGAATATAGTGTAATTCACTGACCTCAATTGTTCTGCATGTAGGTGTAGGAAAACACTTTGATCTTTACAACATAATATTCAGACTGTCAACACTAATAAAGAGAGAATGTTTAAATGCTGTGCAACAATGAAGGCAATATACCTTTGAGAACCTCAGGGTTAGCTTTTGCCATAAGGAAAAAACAGTCTTTTATTCCTGTAAAAATAATCTTAATCCTCCAGTAAGTAAAGCGTTAAATTCATTAAGATGTCTACTATGTTTAGTTTCTTAATTTTGATGAAATATTTTCCAGTGAAATGGCTATATATATATATATATATATATATATATATATATATATATATATATAAAACATGCTATAGTTTGGACCTAATTTAGTTGGACCTAAAAAAAAAAAGGGCAGTCTAGATGGGTGGACATGGCCCCAGGCTTGAATCAACATCCCATCATATATTTGCTGTGTGATCTTGAGCAAGTTAGTTTAAACTCTCTAGGCCTCATATTCCATATAAAATAGGAATAATGATAGTACTCTTCCACTGTCATAAGAATTGAATCATTTAATACTTATAAGCCTCTTAGCACATTGCCCTACTCTTTCTAATGATGTTAGCCATTCTTATTGCCATTTATATTGATTCCTATGTTAGGTAGTAAAAGAAAATTGAATAAAAGATATAACACATTCAGAATATATTATCTAAAGAAATGCAATTTATAAGAATGAGTATCCTAGGAATCTAATTTTGTTTGGGGACAATTTTTTTTCCATGAACAGAAAAAAAAAACCAACAAATGTTAAAATGTAAACAGTGATTATCTATGGGTGATATGATTATGAGTGTTTTTAATTTTCTTTTGGCTCTTTTGCATTTTTCATATTTTCTTCAAGGAATATGTATTACTTTTATAAAAGTACATAGCAAATGTTATGAAATCATACAGATCATTCTAAATATGAAATATTTGGAAATTAAATGCAAAGTTAACAAGAGTATAAAAGGAGTCTTTTTGTAGTTGGGATGCAATTCTCTTCTAAAAAATGGAAGCACTGTCTGGATTTCATCAATGAGCATAGTAATTAAGTGGACAGTTTTAGCCAATTTTATATACTGGGATAAGATTCTTTCCTCACACTGCAGCACACTTTTCAGAAGGCTCATCCTAATGTCAGTGGGCGTCTGTTCAAGAAGTGAAAAACAGCATTTTAGCATGGAAATTGCCGGGTAAAGAGGAGTAAAATTAAAATAACACAAAACAAAACAAAGCCAAAACCCACCATACATGTATATAAATTATTTCTGGAGAGATTTTTATTTCTTAGTTTATTAACAGTAGATAGTCATGAGATGATTTTAGACCTCAAAATTTATATAGTGTTCTTTCACTAGAGTTCAGTCGTAACATGGTTATTAATACCAATGTGACTGTGTATGTATTATTTTCAGGCAAACGTGTTCATAATAGTTACGAGAGTTCACCTCGATTGGGTACACTCATCAAAATAAATCTAGATATTTACTTCTCGACAGTTTACATATTAATATAAATCTAGCTATTTACATAATAAGAAAATAAAGGATAGGTTAAGGAATTTTTTGGTAAGGATCATATAGTAGTATATGGAACCAATGCAAACAGTCTTCACTTGTACTGCTACTGTTTACCCGTCCCCCAGCAAAATGTTTCAAATTTTAGTTACTGTAATCTATTAATTGTGAGTAATTGCATAAAGCACAAACCTTACTGCTGGGTCTTTAGCCCACAAATCACTACCTATGTAACAGATATGCATGATGATTAGTGACCAATCACGTCAGTTCTTTCAAAGTCTGTTGGTGAGTGGTGCTTGCTCATCTGTTGGCCAGTTCAAGCAGTCAGCAAACATGTAGTTGTGTTGTCTCTATATCTCCCTACATGACTGTTTGTAAAAATGGGTAATCTGTGGCCGACAAAGATGAAAAGTGAAGAAACAAAGTGATAATGCTGGAAATACAACCTGAATCAAACCTAAATGGAGTTGTAGGAGAAATTTTTGACTGTGGGAATGTTGGCCTTCCCACTATTTTTTTTTTTTTTAACGTTTATTTACTTTTGAGACAGAGACAGAGGATGAAGGGGGGAGGGTCAGAGAGAGGGAGACACAGAATCTGAAGCAGGCTCCAGGCTCTGAGCTGTCAGCACAGATCCCAACGCGGGGCTGGAACTCACGAGCGGTGAGATCATGACCTGAGCCGAAGTCGGACGCTTAACCGACTGAGCCACCCAGGCACCCCATGCCTTCTCACTATTTAAGAGACTCTAGATCTGTGGCCAGAGAAACTCAGTGAAGGTGGATTTATTGGCGTCAATGAGGGAAGTGGTTGTGATAAAACGGAAAAGTTGTCCCAGAAAAGTGACACTGACAAAATATTCACCGTAAAGGCGTTCTCAGAGTTATTTCATGACAATGAAAATGCAAAGGATGGAAAGATGGAAGGTAACCCAGATTTAAAGAGCAATACGGCAATTTATGAAGGCATTAGAAAGATGCTAGTTCTGAGTCATAAGTTTTATGAAGGAAAGAAGGCAAGCACTGTTCAAACTGCTTTTGATAATTTCTTAATTCAATTTTTGAGACAATTGTAAATTCACAAGCAGTTTTGAAAACTAATCCAGAGAGCTTTCATGTGCCTTTCAGTTTTCCCCCATGATACTCTCTTAGGTTTTGCATGCTTACAGTACAGTTCTACAACCTGGAAATTGATATGGATACAACCTGACTCCATGGCAGATTTTTACCAGTTTACACATACCAGTGTGTATGTGTTTGTGCGTATATGTGTATATATGTATTAAGCTCTGTGCAGCTTTTATCACATGTATGGGTTCATGTAGCCAGCACTGTGATCAAGATATTAAAGTCTGTAACCACAAGGATCCCTCAGGCTACCCTTTTATAGTCATGTTGACATCTCGCTGCTCTTTCCTTATTACCCACAGGGGACCACTCATTGCTTCTCCTTCTCAGTAATTTTGTGATTTGTATATAGTTTGTTCTTTTTGATTTAATTTTTTTCACTATGCATTATATCTTTGGGAGACATGCAGGTTGCTGAGTGTATTGGTGGCTTCTTCCTTTCTTTCTATTGCTGAGTAGTATACACTCATACATTCCATAGAATGTGTATATACCAGTTTCTACCTCTTTTCTTTCTTTTTTTTCCACCTCTTTTCTTTCTTTCTTTTCAAAAAATTTTTAAGTTTACTTTTTCTTTCTTTCTTTCTTTCTTTCTTTCTTTCTTTCTTTCTTTCTCTTTCTTTCTTTCTTTCTTTCTTTCTTTCTTTCTTTCTTTCTTTCTTTCTTTCTTGCCAGTATAGTTAACATTCAGTATTTTAATAGTTCCAGGTGTACAATATAGTGATTCAACAATTGTTTTTTTTTTTTATTTTAATTGCAGTGTCATATTAGACAAGTAGTCAGCAGACATTAGTTTCAAGTACACAATCAATATAGGGTTCAATAATTCCATATATGACTCAGTGCTCATCATGGTAAGTGTACTCTTAATCTCCTTCACCTATTTCACCCATCCCCTCACTTACCTCCTCTCTGGTAACCATCTGTGTGTTCTATACAGTTGAGTCTGTTTTTTGGTTTATTTCCCCCCTCCCCCCGACCCCGCGCCGCGCTTTGTTCATTTGTTTTGTTTCTTAAATTCCACATTTGTGTGAGATCATATGGTATTTGTCTTTCTCTGACTGACATATTTCACTTAGCATTATACCCTCTAGCTCCATGAATGTTGTTGCAAATGACAAGATTTAATTCTCTTTTTTTATGGCTGAATAATATTTCAGTGTATATGCATAGATACCACTTCCTTATCCACTCATCTATTGATGGACCCTTGGTTTACTTCCATATTCAGTTATTGTAAATAATGCTGCAGTAAACACAGGGGTGCATATATGTTTTCAAATTAGCATTTCTATCTTCTTTGGGTAAATACCTACTAGTGGAATTACTAGATAATATGGTAATTTTATTTTTAACTTTTTGAGGAACCGCCATACTGTTTTCCACAGTGGCTGCCACCGTTTGCATTCCCAGTAATAGTACTTTTAGTCTACATCCTCACCAACATGTACCTCTGTTTCTTTAACCATTTTCTCACTGAGGGACATTTTTCTTGTTTGCTTTTGGGCTGTTATGAATAAAACTGCTATGAACACCTGTCTACATGTTTTTGTGCCTGCCTTCCTTCCTTTCCTTCCTTCCTTCTTTCTTTCTTTCTTTCTTTCTTTCTTTCTTTCTTTCTTTCTTTCTTTCTTTCTTTCTTTCTTTCTTTCTTTCTTTCTTATCTAAATGCCCAAGAGTGTAGTTGCTGTATAAAATGGTAAATGCATGTTTAATTTTATTAAAAATTGTCAATCTGTTTTACAAAGTGGCTGAACTATTTTATTTTCCCATCAATGAGGTGTGAGTGAGCATTTTTTGTCAGCATCCTCTCCAGCATTGGGTGTTGCACCATTCTTTATTTTAGCCATTCTGACAATTGTTTGGTGATCTCATTGTGGTTTTAATTTGCTTTCCTCTAATGGTTAATAGTATTAAATATCTTTTCATGTACTTATTTGCCATTTGTGAATTGTCTTTAGTGAAGAATTTATGTCTTTTGCCCATTTTCTCACTGGATTGTTTGTGTTTTTAAGTGCTGAGTTTTGACTGTCCTCAATAAGTTTCCTCAACATTTCTAATATTTTATATGTCAGTGTACTAAATAATCATAATTTTCACTTTTTTCATTTTCCTATAAATTCATGACTGAAAAAAGAGCTTTTTTAATTTTTAGAGTTTTGACAAAACTTTTTAAAGGACATTGAACAATCATAAATTTTCTCATTGATTATAAAGATTTATTTGCATCATTTCAGCTTGCGTGTTCATCTTTCCAGCCCCACACCACTGACCAACAAGAGCACCGGAGTCACTATAAATGTGATATGTGCTTTGTTATGGGGCACATGGGAGGCTGGGGAGGCACGCAGCCTTTGAGAATGATATCTCAGTTGGAGTCCATACATGAATAGGAGCTAGCGAGGCAGAGACATGTGGGAGTATTACATATGCAGAGACTTGGAGCTATGGGAGAGCACTGGTACTTTAGTGAAAATAAAAGAAGTTCAGTATGGCTGGAACATAGAGTGTAAGAAAGGCAGTAGAGAAGCTACAAAGATAAGAGGAGGCAGGGTCATAAAGATATCAGAATCTATAGTGAAACACAGGGTCTTTATACTAAGGCCAGAGAGAGACCCAATTAAATCTCAATTCAACAGATCCCTCTGGCTATAGTATGGAGAATGAATTATAGGAAAATGCAACTAAAACATTTACTACTTTATAGAAATGTTTTACATTCAAAGACGTTTTAGTGTTTGCCTTGGTGTCTATGAGTAGTATATAATTTTTATTTTATGTTTTATGTTTTTTTATGTTTTAACTTTATTTTATGTTTTAATTGATTATTTACTAACCTACAGGCTTCATATCAAAATGTAAAACTGCTGAGAGCTGAGTTACTGTGCTTAAAATGGATGGTCCAGATGCCAGAGCACCACCTTATTGCCCCTTCCTACTTCCAACCCAATCTTGACTCCCTTTTTTCTAAACCCTGAGTCTGCTGTTGGCTGGAGTGCATTGCAAGGAGACCTCTTTACCATTTTAACCATGACAGTGTAGCTTTTATTTTATGTAAGCTTCATTGTGTGATTTCATTTTTTAATAATTCTCAATGAAAAAAAAATTTGAAAGTCTTTATTACCCTTAAGGTTTTTGTGGGGTTTTTTTTTTTTGTTTGTTTGTTTTTGAATTCAGGTTGGTAAATTCTAATTTAGAGAGGGGAAATTTCAAACTCTGGGGCACATTTTTAGTAAGAACTAGGTGAGAAAATGAACTATCAGGAACTTTAATCAATTTGACTTGTGAAAATTATGTGAGAAGCTGATGATCTATCCTTAGAGATATCTTTTTTTTTTAATTTTGAAGTTTAAGTTCCCATGTCCTTGACAGTTATCTATCAAATGTGTCTTCAGGTCTTTAAGGAATTACAGTGATGACTTCACTCTGTTCTACCTGTCTAAACATGTGTTTAAATTTACACTTCATTTTGTACCACATAACGCACATGAGTCTCCTTGCCTGTATAAAATAGGACTACTGCTGTTTTTGGATTTGCAGATGTTTTGTTTTATATTCATATCAAGTCACTGCTAATTTGACACAATGATGCTATGTTTTATTTCCTTGAAGTGCTAGGAATCCACACTCCTGATCAAATTCCTCACTCTTCAGGTCCTTAGGCTTCAAGGAGAAAGATGTGGTACAAGTTACAACTTAGGGATTAAATGAGTCCTGTTTCAACCATAGACTTGATGCTGTCTTTTAGAGATTCCTGGCTCATTTCAGGATGTGTGTGCCTCACTGTTACGATTCAACACCTAGCAAAGCATCACATGTGTTTGTATGTAGAGGTGCTTAGAACTGAAGAAGTAAGCAGAGCAGAAATTATCTTTTCTGTAGCTTTTTTCTTTTCCTTTTTAAACTTCTCCTGGGTTAGAGGGTTAGGGGCAAGACAGTACCACATTAAACTGGAGATGAAAGGGTAGCTTTCTGGCTCCAAAGGAGTTAATGCAGTTTGCACTTTCAAAGGTCTGCTAGGCCAATAGGTAATAAAAGCTGGCCTAGTGATACTTTTTTTCATTTGAAGTTTCAATGTTAAAGAGTACTCCAATCTCGTACTTTTTTGCTACACAGAAGTGTAGGCTTAGTGTATCTGTTACTTTGCGTTATTCTAGAGAAGCTAGAAATCTTGATTTTTATGTTAAAATTTCCATTTGAAAGTGTTGGCTTAAATACTTATAAAACACTGTGCAGGCCAAACAAAATATTTCTGTGGAAGGGTTGTACTCTTCCCCTATCAGTTTGAAAACCTTGACCTGGCATATTGGATTGTTATCAAGGTTAGCTTAATTGATGATACCTCTTTGGATGCTCATCCTTATACTGTATCTCTTTTCCTTTCAGGAGTTTTGATAGTTTTGATGACTCTACTTGTTCTTGAACTTTAACAAAGTTAGCTTCCTTTCCGTCCTCTACCTTTGCACCTCCAACACATATATCCGATGACTTACTTTTTACAACATACTGAATGAAGTTTAAGAAGATTTTAATATCTGACCCTGATTGGTACCTTTGCTACCTTCTACCTTGGCTACGAAATACTCCATAGGTACCCTACAAAAAATTGTGTCTTTTTTTCAAGATTTTTAAAAGTAATCTCCATACCCAACATGGTGCTTGAACCCACAATTCCAAGATCAATTGTTGCATGCTTCACCGACTGAGCCAACCAGGCACTGCTGAAAAATTAAGTGTCTTTGGTCATCTAATAACTCCTCCTTCTGGTCTGTTATTTCTGGCTCCTATCCTATTGCCTGAAGTTTTTATTTCTTCCTTTCTGCCATCTGCATTACACAGGTGCATAGGTAGGTCCATCTACATGGATTTGGTACATGGTTTTCTTTCGGTACTAGCCACAGGGAAAATGCTACTTCATGTTTTGAAACTGGTGGGTACATGACATATGTGTCCTGATTTTCTTGGGATAGTCCTGGTTTGTACCTGTTACCTGGCATAGTTATTTGTAGTGCTCTGTTTCACTCTTTCTGTTTCTGTTTTGTAGTGCTCTGTTTCACTCTTTCACTGTTTCTGTTTTTGGAAACCTAACCAAAACCCCAATGCTCGAGGAGATTTCAAAAGCAGAAAATTTTCTTATTACACAAGTGAAACAAAACAGAAGGAATATAATACCTGTGTCTATTCAACAGCACTTCTTTTCATCAGAGTTCTACATGTATTTTCCACATAAAGCCTGTGATGCACATGGATCTTTGTTGAGTAATGTGAATATACTGTGTTACCTCTCATTCTCGCTTAGCAGCATCAGCTTCTGAAGATATGCACATTTGTTGTTAACTAAGGCAGTGAAACAGCCAAAGCTCCTTACCTAAATTGTCCCAGTGGACAATTCACCGCACGTTTCATTTATTCATTTATTTACATTTGGTACAATAAAAAGAAGATAAGAAGGCAAGGATCATGAAAGTATAAAGCAGGAATGGATTTTTGTGTTTTCCTGTTGATAAAATCTCTCATTCATCTGCAATTGTACATTCAATTATAAACCACTGTCCAAGGTATTTAATTCTTGAAAAAAAAAATCCGCTAGGGAATAGTTATGGGCAAATTGATTTCTGCATTTTGTTTCCTGCTTACATTTGATTAAGTGCATGAGCCTAAGGGGTGTGAGGAACAGTCACATCACATGTTTTTAGATTTGCTATAGTACTTCCCATTGTCCTTGGTTGGCTATGAAAATTTTTTCCCCTGAACTTCACACTTGAGTTCTTTGGTAGTCTCATGAGAATTTTTCTTATGCCTATTCGTACCTCTTTTCATGCTTTCTCATTTACCTTCATTTCTTTCTTTACCCATAATCGCCTTCTTGTGTAGTATAAGGCAGGTTGGGTGTGGTATAGAAATCTCTGTTTGCAAAAGCCCATAGCAATTACTAGCATTCTTAGATAGGTGGGTTTTCATTTACTTTCTTATTTAATAAGGACACAGTCATTCGTATGCTGTGGTGCGCACATGTTTGTATTCATCAGTAGCCAAATTAGTGATTATTTTTCTTATCAGTGTTCAACAGGATGTTTGATTTGCTCCACCTTCAATTTAGAAGTTAAACAAATTGTTATAGAGCTTCCAAGTTTTCATACATGACTTATTAAAGGCATTGCTAAAAATACTTAATAACTAACTGAAAAGTACTTCTCTTCAATTTGACTGTTAGGATTATATTTCCCGTAAAACTTCCCATACAATGAAAGTAGGAAAAATTGGAATTGATTGTATATTTTGTTAAAATAAACTGAAATATTTCAATTTGGATATTGGATTATAATTTCCACTGAATTTTTTAATAATTTGTTGTGGCTTTAATATTCACTATAAATCAAATGCAATAACCATAGGTTTTCATTGCAGTCATGTTGTAAAGATTTGGGAGTTTTGTTATGTTTATGTAAATAAGAAATTATTTTAATATATCCAACAACCATTTTATTTGCAAGTGGAAGATACTTTTTCATAGACCTAGGTGTGGTAGCTATTGAATTAGAAACTTTCTCTAAGTCTTGCATTGACATTTGACTAAAATAACTTACTTTTGGCACAATTTTTGGCACTGTTTAATCACTTGTTTTAGTTTATGTTACATTTCTTTTTGATATACAATGAGTTAATTAGAATTTTTTTTGCAAATTATAAAAGCAAATACATGTTTGGAAATAATACAGCTTCGTTTCCTATTTCCAAACTAATAATGCTGTAGTCATTTTTGAATATTATTATTCTTCACAGCTTTGATCAGAGCATCTGTGTTTGTATTAGATCTACAATAGCTGACTTATATATTGAGAGCTATGTCTTAATATTTTTTGTCATAATCTCTGGACTATTGACATAATCTGATTTCTGTAGGTACTGTATTTCTGACAAAGCAAGATTTTAAGAGCTTAGCGTAAACTCTCTGAGCAAAAATGAAAACAGCTAATTCATGTTGCTAATTCATGGAATATGACATTTTGATGTTCAAGTTTTAACTACAATGTAGAGATTGAAGTGTTATAAGTATGTAAAATACAGCAGACTTTTAAATTTCTTTAAGAGCTTATTTCCAAATAATGGAATTCACTAGCTGAATTTGTAATGGTTACGTGTCATATATGTGTATTTTAACTGTATTTTACATGAATATAAGGACAGTAATTATGCTTAGAAACCTATGAATTAAGAGATTGCTTTCCCTTTGCATGCACCTGCTGCCCTCTTCCATTTTCCACACATACTCCTGTATATGCCGTCACAGATGAAGTGAAAAACGGAAAGGTCTCTGCTGCAGGGTTGACTTTTGTGCTTCTTAAAAACACATAAGCAAATAAATGAAAAGTAATCTCAACATCTTATGTTGACTTCTCTTCACTATGGATTTATCTCCAGCTTCTACAAGTTTAGAGGTACTTCAGAAGGCTAGATATCGACTCTGTAATGAATTTAGTTCATCTTTCAGTTGCCTGCATCAGCAACATTTTTTTATGGTATCATTTTAGCAAGGCAGAAGGTAAAAACGGTCCTTTGATGATATTTTCATTGTTTTGAGAGGCGAAATCAGACTTTCAGGTCACGAGACAATGCTGCCGTGATTTCAATGATCTCTCTTCTCTCTTCTCTTCCCATTGCTGCCAGTGTCCCACCAAGCTTACTGGCATGTAACTAAGATTTCTTTCACAGAGAACAAAGATTAAAGTACTGTTTGTGTTGTTGCTAGTGAGATAACACTGTAATAGTCATTTGTTAGGAGCCTCATCTACTGGTTTTAGTGTACTTGAGAGTTAAGGTATTATCAGTTAAGGTCAGACATTTGATGCATGCAAATTAGTAGTTTGTTATTTCATTCCAGTTTTTTATAGGGATTCTATAGCATGGGATTATCATTTATTAAAGATTTACTGTATGCCAAGCCTCATGCTGAATGTTTTGCTGATGCTCTCTGCTATATGCTTCATGCCGGACCTATGAAGGAAGCTGTATTAGTCCTATTTAATAGGTGAAGGACCTGTGTTTTAGCAAGGAGCAATGATGCAGTCAAATCGGACACTTTACATGCATTAGATTGGGTTGTTCTGACCCCGTCCATATTGTTGGGAATAACTATAAGCTTTGTAAGTCTTTTATCTTTCTCTAAGATCTGTCCATTTCTTGAGAGAAATAGAATCTGTACTGGATTAATTTGTCAGGCAGCTGAAAAGGAAAATAATTCTGTTTCATATAATTTATGAAATTTTTGGATTGGGACTTTACAACAGACTATCTATTAATAAGATCATTGTACTCAGGAAATTAATTAATTGAAGGTTTATTATACTATGGGATGTATCAGAAGATTGGCTAGGAACTTCAGCTCTTTTATGACAGGATTATGACTATCAGGCAAAAATAAAAGACTCCTTCTCAATTTTCATCCTTGTCTTTTCTTTTGCTTCCTTGCATATTTAAAATATTTGTCATTTAGGCATGTCACTTAAGTTCAGTATTTTTCAGACTTTTAATCTTTAAAACATATGGCAAATGGAGTGATTTCTAAGGTCTCTAAAACCCACATATTTTGTGGGCTTGCAGCCACTCAGAGCATAACCAGGAAATGCAGCTGAATAACATCCTTCCATCTCTCTTTTCTTTTCTGCTTCTAATTGTTATTCATTGGAACATTTTGCGACAGTTGATGTGTACTAAGGTGAAAACACATTCTTTTTTGCTTTTCACTAAGGAGAAAGTAGATAAGTTAGGCATTTATTACCTGAAATATATATTCTTTGAAAATATAAGTTTAAAAAATGGATACAGTGGGTATTAAAAGGAAAAAAAAAACCCTAACACTTTCTTTGGTAATTAAAATCGAGTGCTGCTATCTTGAGATATATATTTGAGATACGCACACACATATATATTTCTACTAGAAGTAAGAGTTACACACTTAGATTCATTATCTCAGGGCATTTGGAATATAGGCAGGGTTGATACCATAAAGGTATCAAGATGCATCAGTGAGATGGAATACAAATTCAAGTAGTGTGGGCTTCCCTTGTATGGGGATTGGCACATACATTATCTCTCCAGTCTGAATTGTATGCAGAAGAGGAAACTTAGATGCTTTTGGAGGAGAAATAAATTGGAAAACATTTCTGTTTCTCCTGAAGCTGAGCTTCACATCATAGCTTCATTATCTGTGTCTCAGATGTTGGATTTTCTCAAATGTCAGTGATTCAATTATCCAATACTTATTGATTCCTGACCCCTTCTTTAGTACAATGCTGGATGCTGTGGCTTGTAGTAGTGTAAGGTATTGTCATCCACAAAATGACTTGTCTTCTTGAGGATATGGGGAACACACAGAGAATAAATAAAGAAGAAAAAATAGGATGAGAGCAGCTACCATTCACTGGATGCTTTGTGCCAATCTCAGAGTTAAGTGTTTTATGTATATATAATGGGGACCAAAATGCATCTTCTTGCCCATACCTGAAGGCTTAATTCCTCTTGGTGTCACATCAAAGAGAAACATATTCAATATCAAAAAGTGTTTCTAATAGCAGGCATTCATGGAAGACTTCTGCAGATTTATGTGATATATATATATATATATATATATATATATATATATGTGATATATATATATATATAATATGCGTATATATATAAACATATGTATATATATATAAACATGTATATATATAAATGTATTTGTATGAAATATATCATAGTAAGTGGAAAATAGCTTACTTTAAAAAATTTTTTTATTTATTTTATTTTTTTAACATTTATTTGTTTTTTTGAGAGAGAGAGAGAGAGAGAGAGAGAGAGCGCGCGCGCGCGCATGTTCAAGAACGGGGGAGGGGCAGAGAGAGAAGAGACAGAGACACAGAATCCAAAGCATACTCCAAGCCCTGGGCTGTCAGCACAGAGACCCATGTGAGGCTCGAACTCACCAGCCATTATTATATCATGACCTGAGACGAAGTCGGATGCTTAACTGACTGAGCTACCCAGACACCCCAAAAAACTTTTTATGTGACTTCTCAGTGTTCCACATCACATAGTGGTTGTTCCTATTTTCTGCAACTCTGTGAAAAATAATCATGTGACTTTATATTTAGAGACCTACCACTCCCCACCCCCATTCTTCTACATTAAGGATATCTTTCCTATCCCATTCTGCCCTTTATTAAATAAACAAATTTATAGTTTCTTTAGATTAATTTAAAATTTTCCCCTTTTATTCTATCTGGACATGAGGAGTATGACAAATCTGAGGAGTATAAACAGAAACCCTTCTTGGAAACAAAAGGTGATTGGAGAGATTGGAAGAAAGACTGTGAAGAATCTTAATTTCATTGTCTGGCTATATGTGTATTACATTGTGGGTTATCACCTTATGTATTGTGGCAAACATAGGTCTCCAGGTGTTAGCAAATTCAAGATATAGGGTCCTTATGTAACTGGAGTTGGTTTTTGAAAGATGAGTGTGTTCTTTGATGAAGTGGTAATGGAAGGGTTTCTCAGAGAGGGAGCATCATAGGTGAATGAAGAGAGGGTGGCATAAGAAACACATTCCCCTTGGGATTGTTTATCAAGATACAGTTGTTGGCTTGTTTGCAACAGAGGATCCATGAGAGGGAGTTGGGCTTCCTTTTGGGTGAGAAGAGTGAGGACATATTTTTGACATAGGAAACCAAAGCACAGAAATTTGTCATTGTTTTTCTATGCGATATTTGAAACATTTAAAGGGATAAATGCAGTCCATGTATGCCTCTCAAAATTTCTATAAGGTAGATGTTGTTACCTTTCTTTTGCAAATAAGGAGCCCAAATCTATAAAAGGGGAAGTGAGTTGTGAAAATCACTTAAAGTGATAGAGCTAAGATTTGAATGAACCAAGTTTGATCTGACTCTAGAGGTCATTCTCTTAACTATATGCTTAGAAAAATAGACAAAATTGCAGATTTTTCTTAGCTTAAGATCTGTCCTGTTTATTTCAGCTGGACTTGGGAGAAATAAGAACTTTGCCCTTGTATATTTTATCAAGCAGCTAAAAATGCAAACAACTGTGTTTCACATAATTTATAAAATGTTTTTGGACAAAGCATTTAACAGCTGAATTTCTATTTAAAAGTTTTTATTCTAGAGGGACTTGTTAATAGAAGTTTTACGGTACTATAGTTAACCTATATGAATAACCTTTTTAAAATGTAAATCCAGTCATCTTCTAGTTTCTTATTTTTATTCTTTAAATGTTAGAAAACCTCATATTGCTTTTATTAAAGAAAACAATCTACTGATATAAAAATATGTATAGAAATTTATATCATCTATCTTACTGCACTGTCCTGAATATCCAGAACAGTGTTCAATGGAAAGATAAGGGACATCTTGCTTCCATTTCTGATTCTAAAAGGAATATTTGTAGGGCACCTGGGTGGCTCATTTGGTTAAGCTTCTGACTGGCTCAGGTCATGATCTGCGCTTCGTGAATTCAAACCCCGTGTCAAGCTCTCTGCTGACAGCTCAGAGCCTGGAGCCTGCTTCAGATTCTGTGTTTCCCTCTCTGTCTGCCCCTCCCCTACTCACTCTCTCTTTCTCTCTTTCTCTCCCTCTCCAAAAAAAAATAAAATAAACATTAAAAAAATTTAAATTAAATTTTTTTTAATGTTTGTTTGTTTGTAAGGGAGAAACACAGAGCATGAGCAGGGGAGGGTCAGAGAGGGAGAGAGAGGGAGACACAGAATCTGAAGTAGGCTTCAGGCTCCGAGTTGTCAGCACAGCGCCTGATGCAGGGGTTGAACTCAAAAACTGTGAGATCATGACCTGAGTTGAAGTCAGCCACCTAACTGACTGAGCCACCCAGGCGCCCCAACATTAAAAAACATCTGAAAGGAACATTTGTGAATTTTCACCAGCGAAAAGATGATCGAGGTAGATTTTGGTAAATTAAAAAAATTCAAAATGAGAAGATTTCGAATCAAAAGGTTTCTTTTTTGAAAATTTGCTAGAATCAACTTGTTAAAATAAAAAGGTGATTTTAAAAGTTTCCTTTGAATTTATAACACAGTTTTTTCTTACGGTTGTACTATTTTAAATGTATTCACTCTATGGATTTCCTACTTTCTTTTAAAAGTGGGGATCAAATTAGAATTTTTAATACATTTTAATGTACCTTATTCTTTTTTTAAAAGTTTATTTATTTATTTTGAGAAAGAGAGAGAAAGCGAGCGAGCATGAGCATAAGTAGGGGAGGGACAGAGAGAAGGAGAGACAGAATCCTAATCAGGCTGTACGCCATCAGCAGGGAACCTGATCCAGGGCTCCAGCTCACAGACTGTGAGATCATGCCCTGCGCTGAGATCAAGAGCAGGATGCTTAACCGATTGTGCCACCCAGGCCCCCCAATATACCCTATTCTACAGCCAGCACAAACTATTCACAAAGGATGAGCTGGTGTGGGAACAGAGGTGTCACTACATAATGGGCCTTTTTTTTCCTGACATAACTATGTTTAGTTTTAAATATTGAGATAAATCGCCAGTAGATGGTCTTAACTTTTTCTTAGATATAGCGTAGCGGTCAATCACCGTTGCCTAACCTGTCCATTCACAATTTTATGTGGAATTGGCTTTTGGGCTTTTGGCAAGGGGAGGTAGACACTTAGGGAGAACTTGGTCTTAGTAACAAGTGGGGGCTGCCTCCATTTACTAATCAAGTATTACTTAATTTATGTACTTTCTTTTCCCTTTTATTGTTACACAAATAATTTGAGGTGACTTACCTCAAAGATAGTTATCCAGATTGCCAAGATAAATAAGGGAAAAGACTTCTGGTAAGTAAGAATTCAAATATGATTATAAAATCCAATTCGTGGCAAATAAGTCTAAATTTTTCAGCCACTGAGGCCTACGTTGTTCTGGTTGAACCTCAAATTAGATGCTAAGCTTCCTGGCACCAGCTTGAAAAAGAAACACATAAATTAGTTACTTACTGCATACTTTACTACCTTATGTGGAAGCAAAGCCTTTCCTAGTAAGTATTAAATTCTAAAGCTGGGGTCAAAGAGGATGGCACAGAATATAAAGCAGTGGTTATTTTAAGAGGATTAATCCTTCTGAGTATCCTTTTTAAAAATATGTTTTTCTTTGGAAAAATTAAAGACAGTTATGGATTTTCTTCCAAGAAAACACATTTAGGGTTGTGTCTACATGATTTTGTTCCAGTGTGCCTTTAGGTACTTGTCTACAGTTACCTGTATTGTAAATGATAGGTTTTCTTTGAGGCTGAGTTCAGTATTATTAAGTCTGTAGGCATATTCTCAGAGTTCTGTGAACATCTGTAGGCATATTCTCAGAGTTCTGTGAACATTTTAAAAATTGGATGTTTTTATTTTTAGGAGTCCAAAAGTTATATACACATTTAAGATGATCTGGATGATTGGGGAATAATTCAGAGACATTGTTTACATTTGTGTTGATGTTATATTTTTGCTAAATGAAAGTATGAATTGCATCATATTTAGGGTACTAACGAAAGTTTAATGGTAGTTCATACAGATGAAAGCAATGGGAGAATTTAGGTACTATGTGGCAGATAATATATGTCATAAGCATAGGAAACTTATAGTAAGCAAACTGACATTTATATTAGCTGATCGCTTTTTTTTTTTTACTGTATATAGTGCAGCTCCTGAACTTATGTGTATGAGCTTGAAAAACCTTGTTAACAATAAATAATCTGTAAAAATTTTTAATAAGTGGCTTTAAAGTTTTCCTATTGTAATTTGCAATGCGTTATTACATTTTTTGGCCCATCAAAAGTATGGATCAGTGGCTGAAAATCACCATCAAAGAAAAGTAACAAAGATTATAATAACAATAACTCACATGATGTTTCATTGTGATCAAAATGAAAAGAATCCAACCCAAAAGCAAAATATAAAGTATAAAACAAATAAGTATATATTTTTCACTATTAAATGTTATATGTGCAACAATGATTCCACAAAACAATTTATTAGGCTAAATAAATGTTAATTAAATTTTATTGATTTTTTTTACATTTGTATTAATAAACTCTTATCATAATAAGTTAATACTCAGAGATTATCTGTGTGTACTTTAAACTAACACTGAGGTCTGTGAGAAAGTATTCCTTTTTCAGAATTGGTATTTTACTCATGTTTGAGAAACACTGAATCAGGAGTTTTACTCTTAAACAGTTTCATGCCCATAGGGATTTAACAGAGCATGCTTTCTTGCACATTTAGAGTTTTTAAGGTAAAAGTAATAATGCTTACCCAGTTGCTGGGTCTGTTAGAATGAGCACTCCTTAAGGAAACCGGCATAGGGAGACTGGTGCTTGAAAGAAATGTTCATCAACAATGAAAGTCTGGAAACCCTATCTGGTCGCCATGTTTATGTTACAAGACATATGGGTTTACTCTGACACTTCAGACCCATGGACTCTCAGCTATTTTTACTGATTTGAAAGAGAACCAAGAAATAGTTTATACTTAGACAAAGTGACTTATTTTAGGAGGAAATTCTAACCACTGGAGAAATCTTATCCTTCTTGTAGGTCATCTGAACAAATCTATTAAGTTTGTTGAATTAGATTTCTCAGCCTCCTGCATCTTTCTTCTGCTGAGCTCCTCTGCCTGCCTCTCTCCTACAACCACCCTCCTTGTCTGGTTTTGCTTAGGAGGGCGGTTATAGTAGTCATTGGGACCTTTGCATTTCATCCCAGATAAATGGTTAGACTAGAAAAGTGGGTGAAACCACTCTTTCCATCACTATCCTAAGGAAATTGATCATGAGGACATTTCTACCTGTAAAAGAGGAATCAGATACCATGTGGTATGACGGGTGTCCCACGTAGGACCTTTCAAAGCCTAAGGACGTCCTTAGCCCCCAGTCCTTCCTGGAAGCTCAGGGCTAATAACCAGGGTGAATTTCTTCATGTGGCAGATGTCACTGCAGCTATCTTGTCACCGTGGACTTATCATTAGATTCTCATTTATTTATTTTCATTTTTCTGTTGTAGAAGGATATTTATGTGCTTTTCTGTGTTCCAGAAAGCATTTTTAGGCCAAAACTACTGTGAAGAGGATAATCACAATGATGTTTCAGTTTTGCCCCTCCAGATGCACATGTCTGTTTTAGCATCTTGTCAATTTTTAAAAATTTTCCGGAACACATTGTCTTTTAAATTGAATGCTGATCAGAATAAATATACACATACTCAACAGAGAATTTTGGTTTTGTATTTGGAAAAAAATAAATAAATCAGGAACTGGCTGTTCAGATTCAAAGATAGGTTTAGTGAGGGTCAAGAGGTGAATATACTCCAGATACCCAAACTAGTTATGTGCACTTGTGGGTGCAAGATTAAGTGGCTTTCATCCAGCTGCGGGCAGAGTCTGTGTGGGTTCTTGGAAATCACCCAAAGTGTTAATTGCTATTGAAATAATATTTTAGTATAAGATGGTAAGAACATTCTTAGTTATCAGAGCTAGCCATATAAGAGGTTTAGAATCAATTTCTCCCTTGCTTCCTGTAGTATTTCTATCCCTATTAGTGATAAAAAGATTTGCAACCAGATTATTGTATTTTGTGTTCCATAGTAATGTGCGGTGTGACATTAATTTGATTAATTACATTTACTGTTATATTATGTTTATGAAGTATTTAAGATTTTGTTGAACTGTTTATAAAAACCAAAAAAACCTCATGCAGATGATTCATAAGTGTTTATAGCCACAATCTTTCGTCTGAGATATAGAATCATATATCCAACTGCCTACTTGACATCTTCTCTGGTATGTCTCAACAAAATTAATGCCCCTTCTTTCTCGGATGATAGTTATTCTTTTTTGGCAGCCTTTCCTATATTTTGTGAATTTCTTGCCTTATTTCTCATGGCCTCAGAAGCAAGTCAGGTACCTTTCCAACCATCCTTATAGTTATAATATTAACAGGTGACCAAATCTGCACCATTCAGAAAACCCAAAGGAACTTTGACTGGAATCTATTAACTACAGAAAGGAGGCACCCTGAAGATTTCCTTCTGTAGAAAGTGGAAGCATAAATATCTAAAGGCAGCAAAATATGGAACCCAGCCTGGATGCTGGGAGCAATGTTGTCTGTGTCCAGCAATGGGTGTCCACTAGAGTATATCTTCGTCATTCATTATTTGGGCTTCCTGATATCTTTTAATAACATTCTTTTTTTCCCTGAAAATGGTACAGTAGATTCAATTGTTTACAATAAAGAACTTGAGCTGATCTTTCCCCCCAAATTGATCTTTATCCACTGTGCCAAGGAATACCACCACTATCTATTTGGGTGTATGAGCAAGAAGAATAGTTGTATGTTCTGGGCACCTGTCTCTTCTTTACTTCTGTATCTCATGCAACACCAATTCTTGCTGATTTTTTAAATCTTATGTAGGTTTCAGATGGTTGCTTCGCATCATCTCCTTCATCTACTACCATACTTTTAGATACATACATATACATACTGGAATGCTGCAGGTGTTTCGTAACTGATCTCCCTTATCCATTCTGCACATACCCCATCACCCATCTATTCTGTGTGGATGTAGCCAGAGTGATTTTCCAAAATCTGACTTAACACAGCAACCTCCACCTCCCTCACTTGAAATCTTTTTTATATCTCTCTGTAACATGTAATGCAAAGACAAACTCCTCTTTGCTCATAAGACCTTCTTGTTTTTTTTTTTTTGTTTTTTGTTTTTTTTTTTGCTTTCTGCATTTCTATTCTCATCTCCCTCATTGTCTCCACACTAGCCAGACTTTCAGTCCTTCTTATTTAATTATAATCTGCCACACTCCAGGTCCTTTGCCTACAGGTTTCCACTGCCTGTTTCTTCTCATCAGCCTAGTACCTGTCATTCTTCAGATCACAGCTCAAAGCTCATTTTCCTAGAAAGATCTTCAGGCCTTTTGGATGAGGTCATATCTTTATATTATATGATCCCATTGCCAACCTCTCTTTTATAAAGGTTACCACAGTTTTATCTTGACATATATTTGTTGATGCTTTGCTTGTTTGTGTAATGTCTTATCCATGTGGAAGAAACCCCATGAAGGAAAAGTACTAAAATGGTATTTACTAGAGATTTTTAAATTCTTGCTTACTGTGTTTTCCATGCAATTTGAAAATATTTGAATTATATTATTTCTTGGTAAACTAAACTTCTTATTCATCTTATAGTCAGTATAATATAGGAGCAGAAGGTTTTTTTTTTTAATTTTTTTTTAATGTTTATTTATTTTTGAGACAGAGAGAGATAGAGCATGAACGGGGGAGGGTCAGAGAGAGAGGGAGACACAGAATCTGAAGCAGGCTCCAGGCTCTGAGCTGTCAGCACAGAGCCCGATGCAGGGCTTGAACTCATGGACCGTGAGATCATGACCTGAGCCGAAGTCGGACACTTAACAGACTGAGCCACCCAGGCGCCCCGAAGCAGAAGGTTTTAGTATTAGATATGGATTGAGTTTTGAGCAAGTTACTTAACTTTCCTAAACCTGGCATTCTTCTGTACTATAATAATTTACATGTTCAGTATCTTTCTCACTGTAAGGTTGGGTAATATTCAATATTTTTTACAGTTTTAAACAGTTCTATTAATTAGTATATTCCAGTTAGACTCCAGCATCCTTTCCATTAACGGAATACCTGCCATGTGCAGACCACTATGTAGAAAGGCGTGAGGAGAGGCAATAGACCTTAAGAAGTTTACTATTGAGTTTGGAAAATTCTACACATTATAACACTATAAGGTAGGATATGTGAAATTTGTGAATGGCCTACAAAGTTGTATGGTCAATTATAGGAATTCATGGAGATGGTAGAAATTGAACTCCCTGGAGAAGAAAAAGAGACTACAGGCCTTCAAGCAAAAAAGAAGGGGTAAAACAAGTCAAGAATGCATATTATAGCATTATGAATTGTGAGTTCATGCTTATAAGCATTTCAAGATTTCTGTGGATTACATGTAAGGATTTTGAGTCCCAGATGGGATATATTGCCTTATCTGTGTCTGGGTATGAAATTGTGTCTGGGCATGAAATTGATTCTTCAACCAATAGAACTCTGCTGCATCTAGTGGATTGTAGATCACCATGATTGGAGTAAGCACTGACAGTTCATGGTCCTCGCAGAGTTTACTCACTACTTGCAGGTCTGTTTTTAAAAAATCACTTTCTTTTTTGAAATCATGTAAAGAGTTCTTAGGGAAATACATGGTTTTACTATGGTTAGAAGAAAAAACATGTTGGAAACATATTCTTACTTCTGGTTATTCTCAAAGTAGATAAATTTGATCTTATCCTGAGTACTTAAAGTGTTTCCAGTTATTTAAACTTGCTCAAAGTGCATTTCAATAGTAATTGAAAGATCTGAAAATCAAAATTTTGGAATTATTAAAATTCTCTCTTTTCCATAAAAGAAAGACACTCCCTCTTTGGGGGGATGCTGGGAAACACCTGTGCTTGATTGTTGGTCAGAGTTCCCACTGTTGTTGTGGCTGAAATTATTTTCTATTTTAGCTTCTACAGTACACCCTAGAGAGAAGCTTTAAAAAGTTAGTGTGGGAACTGTAACTCTACATAGTTTCTCAATGTTTGTGTTCATGCACTGAGCCTTAAGTTAGCATTTATGGAAACATTCAAGTACAATCCTAAGTTGCTCTGAGGGCAAAAAGAGCACTTTTGGAATGGAGGTCACTTGCATGATGTAGCTTTTCTGCTTGTGTGTAAAAGGAATGTTTTGTTGGAAGAATATCCTTGGGTGATTATATTTGCCAAGAGGAAGTTGAATTAATTGTGTGGCAACAGTCAGAGAAGAATTTGTATGCTGTTTCCCCTCACCATTAGCTAATATGGTATTTCACAACCAGTCAGGTGTGTTTGTCTGTCTGTTTGTTTGTTTGTTTGTTTGTTTTTAATAACAGCTGGATCAGAGACAGAATAGGTTATCCTAAAGTACAGTGATAGGATCCAGTATTATACTTTGCTCTAGTGTTGGGAACCCCTAATTCCACTAAAGCTACCTTAAATTAATGCAGGCTCAGGAGAGCCAATAATTAATTAATGGGTCTCGTGTTATTTTATTTTATATTAAATTCTTGAATTATAGATGATTAACCATCTTGTGACCAAAACCACCAATCTCTACATTTGAGGTGATGAAACCATTCTTTTTTACCTTTTTAGTTCCTAGGCCTCAGTTGATTTTCATCATATTTGGATAGTTTACAAAGCTACTTGGGGAGATAGAAAATAAATATAAACCTTACCACCCTGCTCTTCCCTCTTTTTTTCTTATCTTTCCATATCTTATATTTTAAAGTGTAAACACTTTGTCTTTCTGTTCTTCCCTCTTTTTTCTTATCTTTCCATATCTTAGATTTTAAAGTGTAAACAGTTTGTCTTTTTCTCCTCTCACTTGGACTCTCTTCTTCATTTCTGTGTACTCAGTTTCTTACTTTTTCTCAGATTTTATCCTCTCATTCTCTTTTGGTTTTCTTTTCCTTTGTCTTGGGTTCTAAGACAGGCACTATTTTCAAAAACAAGTGGACAGATTTTTGGTTCAGATAATACTTTGTAAACAACAAAAAAGTAAAAACATGTTTTTACTTTGCTATTTCCCATTTCTATAATCCCCACAACAATCTTCTCAAACAGTATTTTTGTTATATCTAAAATACTCATCTCTTCTGGGCCTCAGATTCTCATCAGTAAAATGATAGAGGAGAGGTGGATGGTTGGGGTGGGGAATGTCAGAGCCAGGCTGTGGAATCAGGTCTCTGACTTCAGAGCCTGAATTCTTAACCATTTCGTAGCTAGGAATATGCTTTTTTATGGATGACAGTGGAATATATGTTATTCTTTACTTTTGGGCTTTTTACAAAGCATCTTTAATTATAGTTAGGAACTTTAGTGGTCCTTGTAGTTTGATAAAGGAAGCAACTCCTTGGTTTGCCAGTTAAGCTGCTCTTATAGCTTGATTCTCCTTGAACCTGAAAACTCAGTTGAGAAACTTTGCTCAACCTTAGTTCTTCTGTAATTGACCATTACTTGCCAATTGTTTATTCAATAGTAGTTGTTATCTCTTATTAATGTTGAGGGAAAATAAAGCCGATTCTTCCAATATATTAAAATAAAGTTTTGGTACCTTCACACATACTGAGATTATGGAGTAGAGTATATTGACCTTGGAAATATCTATTTATATGGAAATATAGAGCACTGTACACTCATTCTGTACTGACCTTGAGTTCTAGCCTTCTATTACTAACAGGGTTATAGTATAGCCAGACAAAAACTTGGAATTGATGGTATGATATTTAATCTTTAGGCAGTTTCCAGAGACAGCAGGCTATACAACCTTCTCTTACCTTTCACTGTTCTTTCCAATTTGGGTTCCCTTGAAAAGGCAAGTGATGGTTACAAAATTGGATACAGGACAAAGACTTCCTTACTTTTTGGGGTAATGTATAACTCTGATTATTCTTTCTGAAGTTGCTTTTCATTTTAGCAACTGCTTCTTAAAACATCTCATTACCACATAACATAAAAGCTATGTAGGGTGAGAGCCATGGGAGGAGTGCCAGGATTTCAGAAATTGGACAAATCTTAGAACAGGAGATCTTAAACTTAGCTCTATGGTCCTTTTCGGTTGTCAGTTAAAGGGGTATGTGTGTTTCTGGGGAGAATGTTCTAGATTTACATGAGATTTCAGGAAAAAAAAAAAAAGGAAAGTTAGAAAGGAAGGTTAGAGAGGCATAGAAGGAAAGAGCTGGAAGGGAAGAGTTGACCCACTGGGACAAAAGGGATTAGTAGGTGGTAAATTTACAGAAGGGTTGAGAAAGGTTAAGTGCCTCTGAATTAGAAGATTTTGAGTATACTACTCCTTAACATTCTTACCTCATTTTTTACCTTTGAAAATGTTCTTTACCTACATTTTCCAGTTTGGTTTTGTCTACTGTCTGATGGAGAAAGGAATGAATATCTCCAAAGGAACAAATATTAAGGACCTGCTTAATCAGCGTTCTTTGGCATGTCTTGGAGACAATCTCATTTAGTCCTGAGAGTGGAGCTCCGGGATTGAAGGATTTCAAGATAAGGAAACTAAGACAGAGAAAAGTTAAAGCTAGGCAGTTCAATAGATGGGCTGGAGGTAGGGAAAACTGGAGTCTTGAAAGACCCTGGAGAGAAAAGCACAGCGGATTGTAAAATCAGCCTTTTCTAAAGCTGAGGCAGATGATATAAATTAACACTTCTAATAATCATACTGCACAGGTTTTCTGTGTCATACAGAGGAAAATGAAAATTTTGGTGGTCAAAGTAGGGGCCAGGTAGATTCACGCTTCTACTTTCTAAGATGTAGGGGATGGAGGTTCAACTATAGCACAGTGTTTAGTCCAGTCTGTAACTCCTGACCATGTAGCTGATAAACTCCCTGAGGAGGCTAGTCTCCCAAGAAGGATAACTGTTGTGCTAATTTTATGTGAAACCTTTTTAGTGTTTTGTGGTGTCTGAAAGTTTTAGAAGCTGTTCTAGATTCAAATCTCAGTTGGATACCTAGAACAAATACAAAGCCGTTACTCTCAGGGATTAGAAGAAATTTTATTCCTGCACAATGTGAATGAAGCAGTTTTATATTTTGCCAAGACAATGGAAGGCACATTTTAGGGAAAGAAAAGTTGTTGGAAAAAGAATTCTGCTAAGATGCAAGTTCAGTCCTGTGTATTGGAATCTGAGGGACAAGTTTACTTTTCCCACACTGACATTTTATAATGGGTGTCTCAGTCTGTCTTTTAGAAACAAACTATATGATATAGGGAGTGAGCTCCATTAGAAGAGAGGCATAATCTTAAGGCAGAATGTAGAAGTTTGTGGAATTAATAATAGACCATGCAAAAAAGTGAGGGCACCTATCTCAACCTTACCAAAATGGTGGAATCTTTTCAGGAATTAAGATTGAGAACACTGTTGGTTTTTTTTTTAATGTTTATTTATTTATTTTGAGAGAGAGAGAGAGAAAGCAGGGGAAGGGCAGTGGGGGGGGGGGGGGGTGGGCAGAGAATCCTAAGCATGCTTCATGCCATCGGCGCTGAGCCCCACATGGGGCTCCATCTCATGAACCATGAAATCATGACCCAAGGTGAAATCCAGAGCCAGCTGCTTAAGCGACTGAGCAACCCAGTTGTCCCTGAGAATATTGTTTAAAGTCATTTCAGTTTCCACGATTTTTTTTCCTTTTGTTTAATATTTGAAATAAAACCAATACAGTTACCATTTTTGAGATTCTTTATTTATTGTTTGCTTTCAGTTGAATTCACCAAAAGTTTACAGGTGCAAAAAATCCCTCTTTTAGGTCCTAGGTGGAAAAAAAAGTTTCTGATCTTTAGAAGTTTACACTAGGGCTGAGGAGATGCACAGGTAGATATTGTGTATTTGGTAGATAGGAGAGCATTATTGAAGGGCTATGGATATGCAGAACAGGAAACACTAATAAATAGTGGTCGGATTTTGTCATAAAAATCTTTCAGCTTCACACTGAATGCTCCAGATACTGTTCTAGATTCTTAGATGAACAAGATACATGAAAACTGATTTTTTTGTGCAGTTTTTCACTAAAGTAAACAAATAAACAGTAAGTTGCAAGTGCTGTGAAGGAAATAACAAAGAATATACATTAGAAAGAATCTTAGAAGGAACTACTTTGGTTAACAGACAAAGGAGTGCTTCACCAATAAATGTTGTTAGAAATAAGACCTGAACGATGAAAATAATCCAGTGGAGTAGAGAGTATTCCAACCCGAGACAGTCATAAGATTGTATTTTTGATGGGCAGAAGGAAGCCCACTATATCTGGAGCATGTTGAGTTAGGGAAGAAAGGGGTAGGAGATAATGTGAGAGAGGAAGGCAGAGGCCAGATTATATTGAAGCTGATAGGCTTGAATACAGAGTTTGGATTTGCTTCTCATTGCAATGTAGAGATGAAAAAGATCAATTGTATGTTTTGAAAAAAATTAAGCAGGTTGTCTGTAGAAAACTATTGTAGGGCTGCTAGTGTGGAAATCTATTAGGAGTGGTTCTAGTCATCCTCCTGAGAGATGATAGGAGTTTGATAAACTACTGAAGATGAAGGGAAATGGATGGATTGAGGAAACAGATTGGAAGTAGAGAGGGTAGAAATTGCTAGTGGATTACAAGAGGCAAGTAAAGGAAGGGGAAAAAATCAAACTGATTCCTACGTTCTTAGTTTTAGTCACTTGGTATATTATGTTGCCACCTAATCAGGTGAAGAAACACGGGGTGGGAAGAAGCTTGAAAAAAGGTAATGAGAAGCTGAAACATCGAAAAATAGGGCAATGGCACTGTCGTTAGCACAAAGGGAATAGCAACAGAAATGCGTAAGAGACATTAATTTTACCACAAAGAAAACCATCATCCTGGATGGGCTGGGACCCCCAAAACACAGTTTCAGTTGTCACTCTTCTCTCTTCCCAGATATCCTGATTACTGCTTCTTAAAATGGCTGGGCATAGAACTATATTACCGTATAGTGTCTCTGGTTTTTCCACACCAACAGTTTCTGGCCTGTTGTTTGTTTCTACTAGGAAAATCTCACTCAGTGCCAAGAAAGAACTTTTGCACATTGTGTTGGTGCTTTGGTAGCTATTCAGAATGGTCTTCAGAACACACAACAATTCTTATTAGGGTAGAATATTAAGCCTTTGGACTTCAACTGGAACTATGTCCTTGGTTATCCTTGGTCTGGATCACTTAGCCTGCATAATCATGTGAACCAATTCCATGTAATCTGTGTGTGTGTGTGTGTGTGTGTGTGTGTGTGTGTGTGCGTGTGCGCGCGCGTGCGCGTGTCCTGTTGGTTGTGTTTCTCTGATGACACCTGACTAATACACCCTATATATTGGTGTACAAAAATTCAGTATTTTTGATTTTCATTCTCCAGCCATCTATCATTCCAGGAAAAACTTTCATTTCATTTAGTACATCTTTATACCCTGAAGAGACTGGATGAGTGAAGTAGACTCAATATAAATAAAAGCACTGATAATATTCTCTTTAGAGCATAAAGATAAAAAGAATTGTGTATATTAATATATATTGTCTCTCTGCATGGGTCCAGGGTCCCTAAGACCCTTTTATGGATCAACATGCTCAAAACTATTGGCATAATAGCACTAAGATATTGTTTTCCCTTTTTTTGTCTCTCGTTTTCTCATGAGTGTATGGTAGAATTTCCCAGAAGCTACATGATAGCTGATATTACAACAGATTGAATGGAGAATTAAAAACAAGAATGAAGCTGTCTTCTATTAAGTCAGACAGGAAGGAGATTTGCAAAAATGTAAAACAGCGCTCCCTACATACTATTTTTTGTTTTGAAAAATACAGTAATTTTCATAAAAACATGTTATTTAGGTTAACATATAATGGATTTGTTATTGTTAATCCTAAAAGAATTAATAATCTTTTTTGAGACTTCGTAATTTGAATTTCTCATATGGTCAATATTGACAGGTAGAGCTCACAGAAACAAAAGCTTTTTGATGTCCTGAATAATTTTTAAGAGTGTAAAAGGGGTCCCGATACTAAAACATTTGAGGACCTTTGTTTTATTTGAGAGTTTTTCATATACACAAGAGTGGTTCTCATAAAAATGTTAAGTGCGTCCTTCCAAAACATTATACTCTTTCATCAAATGATTCTGTCTGGAAACAGCATAAACCAGTTTCAGTTGTTTGTTTCATTTTTGCTGCTGTTTTGACATCTTCTGATAATTTCTCTCACATAAAGGTAAAACTGGTACTGTCTCAGCAGTTATATGTTGTTATATTTTGAGAGCTAGTCTGTCTCCCTCTCCTTTATTCATTCATCCAAATAACCTACTAGCAAGTATTTATTGAACTTCTACTACATATAAGGCCCTTGTTCAATGCTGTGCCCATTTGCAATTTGTTGCTTTTGCAGCTCTGAATCCACCCTTTAATATCTGCGCTGTGATAGTGGAGCTTGACCACTTAAGCATTTCTCCTTAATAGCTAGTGCAGTGTTGCTCTATGTAGTTTGTCACACAGTGTTTGGTAGTTTGTTGGTAGCCGGTCCCGAAGGGATTTTAGCAGGAAGGTGTTTTAACTCTTGTTTGAATTGTGCTTCTATTTTCATTTTTTTCATGCTAATACTGAATAGCTGGCAGTTTCCCTGTGATGTGCACAGGGCACGCAGTCTCTGTGTGCTTGTGGCCCCAGCCCTGGCCTGGTGACCTTGCTGTGGCCCTCTCAACATGCACACAACACACCCCGACCTCATGCCACCCTGATGCATGGGAGTGTGTCCTGCTTGGGTACTAGCTCTGGCCTGAGTGACCCGGCAAACTTCTTCGCCATCCATTATGCTGCAAAACTACGTCTTCTTTAAGGGGATCTGATTCTGAGTAAACTCCCTCCCTTTTCCACATTTTTTTCCTTCCTTGGGTATTGTGGTTACTCTTTAGGCTTCTCTTTACACCTTTAGGGTTTCTGCATCTCATAGTTTACACTTGTTATCGTATACTTTTGCTGTTTACATTTTCTATGTGGCTTCTCTCTTCTGATGGGACTCTGAATAAATTAGCTTTCTATCCCTCATCTGAGGGAGATAAACAATACCCATATAAATTATTTAAAATTTGTACAAACGCAGTCCATAATTAAGGGCCACAACTAGAAAGGCAGACCGTGTATCAGAAAGCTTCAAGACAGGAAGAGCTAAACATGCACTGGGGGCTGAGGAAGGTCAATGGGTCAGAATTGGCAAGGGGTTGGGAGGAGGGGACGCTTTCTTACAGAGGCATGAGCCTTCTTCTGGAGAAGAAAACTGGCATGGTATGGGGAGAAAATAGTGAGAGCTCTGTCAGATTGGAGAAGGTACCTGGTGAGAAGTTGTAGGAGGTAAATTGGCAAAGGTACTTGGGGGCAAGTTCATGGAAGGTTGTCAGTACCAACCAGAGAAGTGGACATTTCTCTCTCAGTTTAAAACTCTTAAAAAAAATTTTTTTTAACATTTTATTTATTTTTGAGAGACAGAGACAGAGCGTGAGCAGGAGAGGGGCAGAGAGAGAGAGAGAGAGGGAGATAGAGAATCTGAAGCAGGATCCAGGCTCTGAGCTGTCAGCACAGAGCCCGACGCAGGGCTCAAATTCATGAACTGTGAGGTCATGACCCAAGCCGAAGTCAGATGCTCAACCGACTGAGCCACCCAGGCACCCCTCTCTCAATCTAATTAATAGGGCACATTCACTGGATTTTGAATAAGAATTGGCTTAATAAAATATTATGTTAGTCTACTAAAGGATATAATGGAGTTCTGGATGAAGTATGGAAACCTATTTATCATTTATTATATTTTTTTCAGTTAATGCTATTCCTGGACGTGTATCTCAAAGATAAAATTTTCATTAATATATAAAATTCATAGTGCATTATTTATTCATCCAGATATTAGACTATGGCATTTAGGAAAATGGGACTTTTTTTTTGGTTGTTCTTTTAAGTAAAGACTGCATTTAGTGTACGTACTCACTGCCCTCCTTTAATGAATTGAGGTAAGAAGTTTCTGATATTTGTATTGTGTTTTCTTGAAAGCCAAGGTGCTGTTAATCTGTAGGATGCAAATAGGATTTATTTTTGAAAGGCAAATAGCTATGTTTGTTTCCTAAATATTTCTCATTGTTTATTTGATGTTACTTAGGTAAGATAGTATTCACATAGTCTCTCTTTCTTTTTGTAAAGTACAAGTCTAATGCATGTTCATTATAGAACATTCAGTGAACGTACATAAAAACAAGAAAACAGAAGACATTTATAGCTCCCCTTGATAATATAGTTAACTACTTGCTATATTTTCTTTTGTTCTAGTCATATGTGCATGTTTATGTGTACATAAATGAACACATACACAATTGTATTTATTTTACATATATATATATTTTAAATTATTTTAATATTTTATAATTGCCTATTTTACTTAGCATATTGTGAACATCTTCCATCCAGTGGTTTTAGTAATTTGTTTTTAATTACTGCATAATTATTCATCAAACTGATTTACCATAATTTTACAAATTGCCTGTTATTGGATGTTTAAAATACTTTTGTTTTCTCTATTGTATTTATTTTAAGTTTTGAAAAGATTTTTTCAAGTAATGTCCACACCCAACGGGCATCAAGAGTTGTGTGCTCTATTGACTGAGCCAGTGAGGTCCCCTGTTTTTCTCTTTTTTAAATAATATAATGATGAGATGGATATCTTTTTTTAAAAACTATATTTTTGTACAGAAACAAATTGTTTATCTAATTTACATTCTTCTATTTGTCATCACCAGCAGAGGGGATCTATCACTTTTAAGGTTTTTGATTCTCATTGTCGAAATGCTCTCCAAAAAAGTTACACATAAAAAGAATATTATTATAAGCTTAGTTTTTCTTTTATGTCTTAAATGATATATTTGAGAATTCCGTTGCTCAAGAGAATGTAAGGAATATTTGTAAGGCCATGTTAAAGAAATTACATCAATTAAAATTTAGTACATAATATATGTATGACACAGATGTTTCATTATTAAGTCTGGAGATAGTTAAATCACAACTAAATAGAACTGAATGCTTATTAGAAACCTGAGGGATTAGTTAGCTGGTGACAGAACTATAGTAAATAAGCTTAAATTAGGACATAAAGAATGAGGAAAATGCATGTTATAGAATATTCTGAAGCTAAGTGTTGCAGCCAGTTATTCTGGGAGACTGTAGAAGTAATTTTTAGGAGTTGATAAGAATAGCATTGTGTTCTATATGTTTGGGATGATGGAAGTAACTCTTATGTCAAATAGGCAGTTACCTCCATGGTACCTGCTGGGTAAATTGCCACTGTATGAAATCACTTGGCAGAAGTATTTGATTGGCTTTTTGGTGTTATTGCTTGCTTCTTCCTTTCTGGAACTGTGCAATAAACGCATATTATTTCATAACACTCGGAAAATGTAGCAGTAGTCAGGTAGCATTGTAAGAAGCCTATTTAGCAAGAACATTCTATGGAAATGAAATATCGGCACTGAAAAAAAAAATTAACTTGTCTTGAAATGCTTGAATAGTTTGAACAAACTTTTATTTTGTGACTTTTGTCTTTTCTAATGATCAATTGGTAATTCCTATAAATTAATATACTGTGCTCATCCCATTTCCTTAATAAGAACATTATCATAGCTTAAAAGTGCAGCTGGGTAAAAATTGCTAAATGGTCTTAATGGTAAATATCACACTATGTAATTAAGATGTATGACAAAGCATATTTTATGCCAAAGCTTATTTTATAATGGAAGGAAATAATGATTTGAAAGCCTGTAAGTCATTTAGAGAGTGCTACTTTGAAATTGACAATCAGGGGTGCCTGGGTGGCTCAGTTGGTTAAGCGTCCAACTTGGGCCCAGGTCATGATCTCACAGTTGGTGAGTTAGAGCCCCGCATCAGGCTCTGTGCTGACAGCTCGGAGCCTGGAGCCTGCTTTGGATTCTGTGTCTCCCTCTCTCTCTATCTGCACCTCCTCAGCTCATGCTCGTACTCTGTCAAAAATAAATAAACTTAAAAAAATTTTTTTTAAATAAAAAAAGAAATTGACAATCAGGAGGCATAATTGATGAAGACTTGTAAAATAATTTAAATCTACTACTGCCATCATATGTCACTGGGGAAAAAAAAAACAAAACTGATCTAGCATTGGAGAAGTAGGTCACATGTTTGTGAAGAAGCTGAAGCCCCAAAACATTAAATAACTTATCTAAGATCTCATGCCTGGTTTTAGTTAAAAGTGATTAGTAGTCTGCTCTGCTTATGGTGAATCTGAAAGACATCTTGGCAGATCAGGCATGGACCTCAGAATGTGAGTATAACCAAGAATAGAAACATCCTGCTTATATAAATTGGGTTGGGATCCAGGATATCCTGTTCAAAAAAAAAAAAAAAAAGACATAATTTCTCCAAAAATATACATGACCAATTTATTCTGTTAATGTGCATGCAATCTGTGAGAATCAGAAAGAAAAATTAAAAGGATTTCCAGGTTATGAAAGAAAATGAAAACTGACAAAAATGTAGTGAAAGTAATGTCAGTTACTGTCACTAGCGTAAGCTTATTCCATACTTTGCCTGATAACTGATAGTGTCATCATGTGAAATCTTTACAAGAGTTCTGAACTCTAGAATGGCAATTGGTCAGATTTGAAATTTTGGTTTCTTAGGTAGTAAAAAGTCCTCTTACCTACCATGATTTGAACTTGCTTTTGGAGTTAATTGAACTAGTTAGACTGGTAGTCAATGAGTATTTGGTGTGTTATGTAAAAATTACTGTATTTTAGGACAGGAAACAGGGTTGATTGGTCAGGAAGAAAGGTCCAAGTGTCTTCCTTTTAATACTGGATTCTGTAACACTACACCTAATATGTTCTGGTTAAAATGAAATCCTAGGGGAAAAATTATAATAACATTTGTGTTCTACCTGAAGTGTGACAAATAGGTATATTTCCATTTTGGTGATAGGTATAATTGTTAAAATCCACAGTGACATGAAAAAAAAAAAACTGGTGTTTTTTCTGCAGAGGTCCTTGGACTACTAGTAGTAGCAGCTGATGTATAAGACCCATTTTTATACTTAGTGCTAAGACTGTTTTTGAGGGGGGAACTGTGATGTTGGGGCTCCTTATGCCCTGTACCTCCCTGCTACAGACAACCAATAAACATTTATTAAATTAAAGGGAATGGACTTAGACTAGTATTTTCAAGCCAGGTTTCTTTCTGCTCTGGGGAGCATATGCAGGGACTATGGCAGAATTGGGGCCAAGAGCAATGGTGATTAGCTGAACGCTTGGTGGGCAAGGCTCCAAGTAGGCAAATCCACTATGTGTCGGATTCTCAGATCTAAACATTTGACATTTTCAACTTCTGTCCTCAGATTTACACTGCAAAGTATCCTTATTCCCTGAACTTAAGTTCAATGCGGTTAGTACGTTGCAAAAACCCCACTTTTATAAATGATGATCTGGGAATCTGCAATCAGAAGTGATTTTGTCTGCACTCTAAGTTAACCCATCTCTTTGCAATGGTGTTATGATAGGGAGAAGGAAGCCTGTACCCCCTATGTAAACCAGGCCAGTAAGGTATTCCTCTTGTTCGTTTGCTTGTTTAGTAATAAAAGATCTTTTTTAGTAAGACTGGAGACTTTTACGGTGGGATCTGGATTTGAATCAGGCTCTACCTAGTCTATTTGACTTTGATAAGCTACTAAATGTACCTCAGTTTAGTAATTTATGAACAGGCTGTTTCAAAGAGTAATGAATTAATGCGTATTATGTACTTTGAACAATATCTGTTACTAAAAATTGAATTCACCTACTTACTTGTTTGATATCTTTCTATGGATCCATTCTGGAAGCCAGTCTTTCTGAATTAAATTTAATGCTCAAAATAGATTGGTATTATTTTTAGTATTTCTTCTGTTATTAGATATTCCCTTTTGCTTACATGTCTATTTAGCTTTATTATATGTAATGTCATTTCAGGTTCCTATATGATAGTGGACTCTTCAGATCATGACCCTGGAGAAAAAGCCCGACTTCAGCTGCCTACAATGAAGGAGAACGACACTCACTGTATTGATTTCAGTTACCTGTTATATAGCCAGAAGGGGTTGAATCCTGGCACTTTGAACATATTAGTTAGGGTGAATAAAGGACCTCTTGCCAATCCAATTTGGAATGTGACTGGATTCACGGGTAGAGATTGGCTTCGGGCTGAACTAGCAGTGAGCACCTTTTGGCCCAATGAATATCAGGTAATCATCTGACCTTTCCTGGTTTATGCTTTAATGTCATTGGCTCTCACTGTGTATGTAATACTTAGAGAAAAGCACTAGCTCATTGGAATAAGAGATGATCTCTTTCGCCCTCCTCTAGCCCTATTCTTGAGGAAATGTTGAAATACATTGGCACAAAACCTTCAAAGTAGAGAGAGCATTTCCACATACAGAAAAAAACGTAGTTTTAGTGTCAAAACGTGTTGGTTGTTTGGCAGCGAACTACTTATTAACGCATACTTCCATGTGTCTGTTCAGGAAGAAAAAGTCTTTTTGATTTGAGTGCACTTTTCAAACTGGATTGGTTTGCTGACTTCCTGACAACAACATTTAAGAAAATACATAAAATAGTGTTTCATGAATTATGTCATCTAAGGGGGAGGCGTTTTGAATAATTGTTTACATTTTTGTCAGTTACATGGAGTTTAAAAATAAGCAAACACAAAAAAGAAAAGTCCACATGTCTTTTTTTTTTTCTGCCAGAAATACTTAATTTAATTATGATTAAACCAGGTAACAGATGATATCAATATCTACTTCATGTGTTGTGAGGCTGATTTTATATGGTTTAACAAAAAAAGATCATTTACCAGTTTGGAGAGTTGTTCGGTAATCTTCTCCATTAGGTTCAGTAGATTTCCCCTACTTTTTGAAACATTGCCTTATGCCACCTTGTTTTTACTAAAGTAGAGTTTTAGTAAACCATTATGATAACCAAAAGAAATCCAAAGAGGATTTCTGCCTTTAAAAAAAAAAAAGAAGAACAGGAGTGGCTTATTTTTATTTTTTTATTATTTTTACTTTTTAAAGTTTATTTTATTTTTGAGAGAGAGAAGGAGAAAGTGTGAGTGGGGGAGGGGCAGAGAGCAAGAGGGAGAGAGAGAATCCCAAGCAAGCTCCACAGGGTCATCATGGAGGCTGATGCGGGGCTCCTTCTCATCAATGGTGAGATCATAACCTGAAATCAAGAGTCAGACACTTAACCAACTAAACCACCCAGACGCCCTATTTTTATTAAACATTTTTTGTTTATTTTTATTTATTTTTTTGAGAGGTAGAGTGCGGGCACACACATGAGCAAGGAAGGGGCAGAGGGAAAAAGAGAGAATTGTAATCAGGCTCTACGCTTAGTGTGGAGCCCCATATAGAGCTCAGTCTCTCAATCTCAGGACTAGGAGATCATGACCTGAGCTGAAATCAGTAGTTAGACACTTAACTGACTGAGCAACCCAGGTGCCCTAGATTTCTGTTTTTATGAAAAAAGATGAAAAATTAAAATAGCACTCAGACTTCGTTTTTGCAGCTAGCCATTATGGAAGCAGCACACCACCCAGCTGCGTGAGGGGCCCCACCAAGCTCCTTCCTAGCATCTTAGCATCAAGCCACCATATCTTTGAACTGTGTCTGTGAGCATCTGTTCTTTATCTGAATTTATTTAGTGCATCTGTTAGCAAGATGTGTCCGAAGGTATCTGAAAAGGCTAAGAGATTATTTTTGGGTCTGGGAACACTCAAAATTTTTTCCATATAAATTAGTGGTAATGGCTTCTTCACTTTATCCTGTTTAGGTTTATGAAAAGTTTCATGAGAACCCTATATTTTCAATAGCTGGGGAACCTGCCCCTGGATACAGAAAACCAACTCTTGAAAGTTTACTTTTATGTTAGGTCTTTAGATTTAAACTTCTAAACTTATAAGTTTAGATTTAAACTTATCTACATATAGATATACATATATACATATAGATAGATAGTATATTTTATTTTGATCCGTGAGTCATTTATAAGCTAAGAACAGTTTCATTTCTGCTTTTTAAAAATGAACATTTTTAAATTCAGGTTAAACATTCAGGTTAAACTTGTCTTTATTCCTGGGGGAGGGAACACAATACCTTGTTTTAATTGCTTTGTCGTGTGTTGATTTTTCTATTTTATTAAAAAGCCTCTTACTTCCTAGGTATGGTTCCACAGGTAAGGTTCTTTGTTCAAATTTATGTGTCTATTGGAATTTCAATGGATTTTCATCAGGTACTAGTTGATTCCGTTATTCCTGAACTGAAGGATGTTGTTCTTTGGTCTAGGAGAGCTCTCTGCTTTTCCAGGGCCCATAGCTCTAGGAGGGCTGCATGTGGGAGGTGCATGGCTGAAAGTGTATGAAATTGATGCTAACTCACTAGCAGCAAGATCAGTGGGCTCATCTCTGATAACAGTGGGTCGTCATTGGCTGGGTCACCTTCACAACGCATTGTCATTACACTGACTTCACTAGAAACTGTCATTGGAGCTTAACACTGAAAAGAAAAAGCTGATTTAGCCAAATAGAACTGTCAACGGATTCAGCCTTCTTAAAATAAATTTAAGCCCAAATAACAAATTAGTGAAATTGTCAAAAATTTGGTTTCTGGAGTCAGCCAGCCTGTATTCAACAGTGTTTGCTATTTGCTATCTATATAGATTGTTCTCTAAGGAATCAAATTGTTAGTTATATCTTTAAAGGAAAACATAAAAGTGGATTTTGATAAATCCAACAAATAATATATCTAGGTATCATGCTAATGTTCCTTCACAACTGAGAAATAGTATACATGTAATTACCTTTTCTTATTTTTTGCAAGATCTGCCTTTGAGTCATTGATACTGGTAACATTTTCTTATGGCACCATTTCTGCAAGGTTAAATTTTAATGTGGAGTTACACAATCGAGAACTGGATGCTTCTTTTGTTCAGTCTTCTTTGCATGACAAAGCTCCTTAGGTTATTTTAAGCAAGCTATGCAAAAAGTGCCTGTGGAAGTTCCAGCCTGGCCAGTGAGATCTTTCTGGAGAGCTCTTGTCAGAGAAAAAGATTACTACATAACTTGGAACTTATAGGTAAACGCTTCTTTCTTGCAGATTGAAATTTGAGCAATAGATCACTACTTAAGTGATTATGTTTCTTCCACATCTGTTTTCCTTAACCTGCAAAACTTCACAATCAATGACAGCAAAAAACAGAGTAGAATAATTTTTATTCATGTGCTTAGTGCTCAATAAATTACTTGATTGATGATTTCATTGATTCTGTCATTTAGATACCTAGTTGTACCTGTATACTAGGTTATTAGAAACAACCAGCACAACGTAAACTCTTTATGTAGCATTTTTGCTATTAGGAAATAGCATGAAAAACTTTTGATTATTGCTTAATGTAGAATCTTTTTGGATTTTTAAAAATTAAAATGTAGCCATTGCATTGTGCTATGTTGCAAGCCTACCTACTTTTTAATTCTTAAAGAAACACTGCATATATTTTTTTTTCCCTAGACTCTAGATTGAGTAGAGTTATGATATGCATAGAAACTGTTCTTCCTCATTCCACAGTTTATTAAACTTCAATTTTACACTTTCCAGAACTTCTTAAAGAGGAAGTTTTTAACCTTCTGATTTTTAAAATTCCCTTTTCTTTTGTATTTCTAGTGGAGAATCCTATCTCTTATTGGCCTAATCCATCGCTATCTGATTATCCCTCCAATATACTCCTTATCATCAACTTCATCAATGACAATCAAAAAGAAAATTGCTCCAGAATGCTACTACCTTAATTAGTATAGGATAATATTTATATAAAAATCATACTCCTGGAAGTGAGGTAAAACAAACAAACAAAAAAACCTCTTTACAAGCTGGCCCTTCTCTTTTCCTTTTTTCTGTTGAAGTAAAAATCTGAAACAGACGTAGTATGTCTTCAGTGTGGTTTCCCCTTCCTAGAAATTCCATATTGCCAGACGCCTACATAGAAGATGCCTGAACAGGAGATTGATTATGCTGTGGGCTATTTAATAATGAGAAGATACCAGGTTTTAACCCTAAGAAACACGAACTCTTATTTGAGAAAGGAAAAATAAATTATACATATGAAATTATGAAATAAAGGTGAAATTATGAATTTTGGTTACCTCAAAGATCAGTATAGGCTCATAGACTTTGGAGCCAGTTCTTCCTGGGTGAATCTTGACTCTGTGCCTTAGCAGTTGTACAGCCTTAAATCTATTCCTTAATTTCTTTGGCTATGTTTCTTCTCTGAAACATGAGGATGACAACAATACCTATCTATTTATTGGGTTGCTGTATTAGGTGAGTGAAGATATACAATATATATTATATATATAGGAAAGTGTCTGACACAGAGTATGTGTTTGCCAAAAGATAGATAAACATGATGGGTAAATGAAACATTTGTGAGCTCTACATTGGATTTCATATGTGCCCAGCATTTTCTTCTGTTTTGAAAGCATGCTCTTTTTCTTTTTCTTTTCCTTTTTCTTTTTCCTTTTCTTCTTTTTCTTTTTCTTTTTCTTTTCTCAAGACTTAATTTTTTTAAGAGAGGAAAGTACAGATATTTCTCCTATACCCGTTGTCCCCACACATGCCATAGCTTCCCCCATTCTCACCATCCCCCACCAGAATGGTACACTCACTTCAGTGGCTAAACCCATACTGACACGAAGTAATCACTCAAAGTCCATTGTTAATTTTATTTTAGGGTTCACTCCTGGTGCCATACATTCTAGGGGTTTAGACAAGTGTATAATGACATGTATCTGTCACTGTAGCATCATGCAGAGGATTTTCACTGCCCTAAGAATTCTCTGTGCTCTGCCGATTCATTCCTCCTCCTTAGTGTTATTCTTTTCATGTTTTGTTTTTATTAAAATGTCTACTTATTTGACAGCTTATTAACATGAGGTCACATCATGCTAACCCCTGGGGACATACAGGCAAAGTCCCTTTTCTCCGGAAGCTTACATTCTAGCTGGGGACTAGAGGAAATAAAAATGTAAATCAGATGTGGGGTCTGTCCTTAAGGGGCCTAGTCCAGATGGGAAATGTGAAATACACAGAGATAAAACTTGAGACAATATAGTATTTGCTAAATGACTTAAGAGAGATAAATGTAAAATATAGTGGGGAAAATGAAAACAACAGATAGGTTTGTTTCCAAAGTAATTTGAGACATAAATGGGACTTTAATCCTTGTCTCTTGATTCCTGTATTTTTAGATTAGTATGCTTTTCACTGTACCACATTGTTTTTCTTAAACTGCAGTTATTTGGAGCCAACACTTTATATAGTGAAAGCGAACAGGCAAACATAATTTTGCTTATGATATAAGCATTGCAGTGATATACTCATATATAAGGAACTTTTTCTTACCTGTGTCTTCAGAGCAATAAATGTCTTTTCGGCTCAGTAAACTAATTATACAAAGTTTCATATTATATATTTTTTTAATTTGCTGTGGTTACAAGTTGCTAATTCTACCTATGTTTATAGGCCTCAACTGAGTGCTGTAAGATTTCAAATTGATCACTAAATAGAAGTAAAAAGAAGGAAAAAACACCCAAAACATTATGAGGCATTATCTCAGTGTTAAATTTCAACTGAAGATCAGCACACCTCTAAAAGTGTAATTTTTTCCAGTCTGGAAATCTGACCTGTCTTGTATGCATAAAATTCAGTTCTGCTCTGGGATTACATCCATTAGTTTCTTACTGAACAGTGAGGTTGTTACCAAATGAAGCAGACAGACATAACTTCCAACACTATTAGTGGAAACCTAATCTGCTGTTTTCCATTAACTGGGTGCACATCATTAATCACAAAAATGATGCGTGATGAAAACTACAGGGGTTTGGTCAGAAATTGGAAAGTGATAATATAGCAGAATGTGTCTTTTTTTCTTCTTTTTCCTCCCTAATTCTCTGAGAAACAAACATTGAACTTTTGTATTATAACCCATTTTCTTCTTAACATTTTCTGTTGGCTTGAAAAAAATGTAAGAACTGGACAGGCATGGGATTTTCTGGTTTTTTGCCTCCTTTTTAAAGCTTTATGTTAACATGTATTGTGCTGATATTTTGGCAATAGAATGATTGTTACACTCCAGAGATACTGCTGACTTTGGATCTAAGAAGATTAGGATTTAAACCAAGTGACTGTTTACTTAAATAAAAAGTCTCTAAAAGATTGATCTTTGGGGATGGGGCTGAAGTAGGAGCATGCTCATGAACCATCCATTCAAAGAGTGAGGAAAAGAGCTCTTGGAATGTTTCCAGTTTATACTAGTACTCATTCAACCATGTACAGTCCCACTGAAGAAAGAAGGGTGGCAAGATTTTTCTTTCCTAGATGTATTAGTTTGCTTGGCTGTCATCACAAAGTACTACAGACTGGGCGGCTTAAGCAACAGAAATTTATTTCTCTTATTCTGGGAAGTCTAAATATCAAGGTGCTGGCTTCTTTGGCTCTTGGTGAGAGCTCCCCTCCCGGCTTGTAGATGGCCACCTTCTCACTATGTCCTCACATGTTGGAAAGAGATAGATAGCTTTTCTTTCCCTTCCTGTAAAGGCACCAGTCCTATCAGATTAGGGTCCCTTATGACCTTATTTAACCTTAATTAACTCCCAAAAGCCCTATCTGTACAAGTACAGTGACATTAAGGATTTGGGCTTCAACATGAAAGGGGGTTTGGGGAATGTCACAATTAAGTCCATAGCATTAGATATATATTACATCTAGAACCTCTTTATTTACAAGCATTATAAATGACCTGGCTTATCATCTTGTATAACAATATTGCTGATATTATCTAGTCAGTATTCACTCTCCTCTCTTTTTTTGCACATTGACAGGACTCTCTCCCACCTTACTTAGGTATCTTCCTTTGCGGGAAGGAGTGGCCATATGACACAGCTCTGACCAATGAGTTATGAGGCCAGTCTGCTGGGGATTTCTGGGAAAGAGGTCTGTTCCTGATTAAAAAAAAAAAGAGACATGTTATTGCATGAGAGTAGGCTGCATGGCCCTGCGTGTATCCTGCAACTGCGAGGAAGGAGATAAACTGAGGGTAACAGAACAAAGTATGGAAGGAGTCTGGATCCTACCTCAGGCAAAAATTAATGACAACAATAATACTAAAAATATAAA
The DNA here is from genome assembly GCF_018350215.1 of Panthera leo. NCBI lineage: Eukaryota > Metazoa > Chordata > Mammalia > Carnivora > Felidae > Panthera > Panthera leo. Next base: position 115,112,423 of record NC_056683.1, on the reverse strand, counting down.
CTATTTTTAAGCAACTTTTAGATGAATATTCTATGCAGCCAGAGTATCCTAATGTATCTTTCTTGAGCTTTATGTCAGTCCCACCTACAAAAATACCCTTTGTAGATAGCACATGTGAGACATATGGTAGAATGAAAAGTAACTGTTTCTATCTGTGAATGAAACAATTACTGTTTCTCAGTCCAGTTGTACAGAGAAGGCAAACCTATATACTTGACAATGTAAATAGGGCTGTAAAGGCAATGAATCAATGACTGGAGGGAGTAGAAAGAAAGGCAAGATCATTGTTGAGTGTCTACCATGTTTAAGACAGTAGGCTAGATAATTGTCATCTTTAAGTTTGATTTAATATTTGATCCAGTGCTAAACAAATGGTTCCTTACTTCATGCATGGACTAAGTTGCTGGTTACTTAGTGGTCAAAATTATTCCTCCTTTTCCTCTTTAGTAATTTAATCTTGCTATTAAAAGTTTGGACCTTAGCCATATCAGTGACTTCTGAATTTAGTCACAACTAGATAGGCTTATTCTAGTTATGGCAACAGTAATTGCCTGACACAGGCACTTTGGCTCATTTTTACACTGTCTGAATACCTTCTGTTTGATAGGCTATTAACAAAGAGGCCTTTTGCTGCTGATGTTTAATCTTAATGATTTCCTATTTGTTTCATTTAAAGTACTCCAAATGGGTTTGGAAAAAAAACCTCCCACGTTATTATAGTCATTGTTTTCATAAAACTTATAAGCCTGTGAGGATGATTTCTCCCTGTGTCCTGATGGTGATTTGCTTTTATTATAAAATGTCTGCTTTACTTTTCCTTTAGATCCTGTATTGATTCATTGATGAAACTTACAGTTTGTAAATAAATGTAAACAAATGAAGAGAGTCCTGAATGTTTACACAATAATTACCGCAAATACATGACAGAAGTCTCTTGTTGTTCTACTAAATCATACGTGTTTTTTTTTTTTGTTTTTGTTTGTTTGTTTGTTTGTTTGTTTGAGTAGCACGAGCTGTCAAGTGCCCCTTCACTAATTCTTTTGAGAACGATTTCCATGAAATTAATTCACTTCTCTTTTAATAGAGGATTGAAAACATAATGAGCAGTAAGGAGAGTTGGGCAGTGTTTGTTCAATTTATGACTTTTTGTTTTTTTAGGAGTTTGTTTTATCCGAGGGGACTGGGGAGGACAGATGCTTTGAAGAGCAGGAGAAGGGATGCCAGCTCTTTGCTGGCTCGTTCACCTGCGTTCAGCCCAGATTGTTGAGTCTGAATTAACGTGTTTCTGCTTCCTTGTTTTCCGTACCTCTTTATTAATTATTTAGCCTACATTTAATGGGCTCATCTTCATGTACCAAGATTAAAGAAAATCCTGCCCCTGTAGTGGGGCAGGATTCCTACCTAAACACAGAAAATGCAAGTTTTTCCTTCTAATCCGTTTAATGATGTTTCTGACAGTGCTGTACCATTTATTAACACACATCATGTATAAGAAAAGTATACACAACAATTTAAATTCCATTCTTTCTTCATTTATTTGGTCTGCTGACTTTGATAGTTAATTGGATTTTTTTTTTTTTTTTTTGGGCTTTCAAGTTCCTGTACAACTTGAATTTTTGTGTGACCTCTTTGTCCATTTCCAGTTCCATTTCAAAGACAGTTTTTTTTTTTTTTTTGAACTTCGTGGAGTATGTGAACAAAATAATGGCTCTTCACAGGAAAAACAAAACGGAGTGACATTATTTTTTTTAATGTTTATTTATTTTTGAGAGACAGAGAGACAGAATGTGAACAGAGGAGGGGCAGAGAGAGAGGGAGACACAGAAACCACAGCAGGCTCCAGGCTCTGATCTGTCAGCACAGAGCCCAACGTGGGGCTCAAACTCACAAACTGTGAAATCATGACTTAAGCTGAAGTCTGACACTTAACCAACTGAGCCACTGAGGAGCCCGGTGCCATTGTTTTTATTTAAAATTTAACTTTTATGCTGTGGAGATTTGTTTCAAATTTTGAACATAATGGAACAATAAAAAGATATAGTTATCTATTTTATCTTATTTTATTTTGAGAGAGAGAGCACAAACAGTGGAGGGGCAGAGATAGAGAGAGAGAGAGAGAGAATATCCCAAGCAGGCTCCATGCTCTCAACGCAAAGCTGGGTACAGGGCTCAATCCTACCATTGCAAGATCATGACCTGGGCTGAAATCAAGAGTCAGATGCTTAACTGACTGTGCCACCCAGGTGCTCCTGATTATCTATTTTAGTATAAGTTTTTCAATCGAGAAGTGTGGTAGGAAGGAAAGATAGGGGAAATGTCAGGCATCGTTATAGTTTGTATCTATCTTACTATTCTTTTAGATAATTTTTTTTTTCAAAGTTAATACTTAGTTTATTTAAAAGAAAATTTATAAACTTTTTTTTACAACTCTTGCATATATAAGCCAGTGGTTTTTTTTCTAAACTTATCATTTTGATTAAACCAGTTCCAGGCTCTTTCTAGCCTCATTCAACAACAAAACTACCATTCCTCAAATTATAAAACCCAGACTACATTATTAATTCAGTTTGCTGCCCCTGTTGTAGTCTCCACTAAGTGAGATTTTGCTATTGTTTTCTCATAAATTTGCTTTGTCTTGCAGACCAGTTTCCTAACTCATCATTTAGATAATATTATATAAAATCTATTCCAGTGTTACTAATACAGGTTGGAATGTAAAGGGAAACAAACTTTGGGTACTGTAAATTAAAATATCCACTTACATAATCTGGTGGAAAATTTATGATTAATTTTAGTTGTTTTCATTTTCAAAAGGTGTTTTTAAAACTGTCATTATCAAACTAGCTGCTACATGTTATCTCTGCATTTAGTTATATAAATAACCATTGCATACTATACTGGGATTCCCTGATGAGATTTAGATTCTTATAATACTTTGAATGATCTTTTAAAAAAATCATTCCGCTCAGCAGTAAATTCTTCTGGAAGCAGTAAATCAATTCTCATTTTGTGTTTAAAAATAAGGTCTAAAGTAATAAATTTATACTAGGTAATAATTCAATAAAATAATAAAGAATGGAAAATTTCTAGCACCTAGAGATAAAAGTTTAGTTCAACTTACACCATCTTTATATCCTGATGTTTTGCAACAATAGCACAAATATAATATTTGGAAATAGATACAGTGATTCTTTGGGTTAATATTTATTAAGAAACACTTTTGGTTTGGTTGTGAATTTTGGTGACATAAAGCTTACAAAGGGATGAAGTCCATTTAGCTCCAGAAATTCCAGGGTGAATTTCTTTGTTGTTGTTGTTGCTTATTTTTTGATTGCTCTTCATCTTCTTTTTCTTTCCTGCTTTCCCCCCTTTCTTGTGGTGGAGGGGGGATTGTCAGAACAATAAACACATAATCAAATAATTTTGTTTATTGAATATATCGATTACATTAGGTACTGTGACTTGCTGCATGAGAATTAAGTCTTATTTTTTTATGTTCCTATAATATAGAGTGCAGGCCATTTGATATATTGGATAAGGGTTTAAATTAGATGTCATTTGGCCTTTGTTCAGTTCCACATCCCATGGTCAGCACCTCCATGCTTCTTGAATGACTGTTTTGTGTGACTATTTCCCTGCAATAGGGGAAAATAACTAGTCTACTCCTTATACATGTGTTTGATGAGGTTCAAAGGGTGTAATGAAAGCTGCAGAGTGGTCTATTGAAAGCTCATATTTACAAGTGAAAGATACCAACTAAAGCTGGCAAAATAAAAAAGACACAGTATTGAAAAGATTTGGGATTCTCTCACAGCATAAGGGAAGTGGACTATCGAAGGCTGAAGAAGATTAGAACTCAGAGTAACCCTGGGGACAACAACTTTGACTTTCTCTGTGAAGGTCAGCTGTGAACAACTCACTTATCTATCAGTTTGACAAGTATTTACTAAGTAACCTAATCTGTGCCAGGCACTATTCTGGCTGCTGAGCACATACAGTGCTGAACTCTCAAATTTCCTGTTCTCCGAGAATTCCAGTCTTGGGATGAGAGGAGGGTGGGGAGAATACATAAATAAATAAATGAGAAATAGACTAGAATGCAAGAAGCACTATGCAGATAATTAGAATAATATGAGAGTTACCATCTTGGAAACCACCTTGGATCAGGTGGTTCAGGAAGAACTAGTTGTTTGAGAAGGTGACCTTTACCTGGAGATCGGAATGGCAAAAAGGACCTAGGCGCACAAAGATCAGGAAAAAAAAAAGGGTTAGAGACAGAGAAAACAGCTAAACAAAGCCTCTAAATCTAGAAGGAGATTGGCATGGTGGAGGGACAGAGACCAGCATAGGGGTCAAAGGTGTTCTTTTTATTAATTTTTAATTATTTTTAAACATTTTTTTAAAGTTTATGTATTTATTTTGAGAGAGAGAGAGACAGACAGACAGTGTGAGTGAGCGAGGGGCAGAAAGAGAGGGAGACAATGAGAATCCCAAGCAGGCTCACAGAGCCCCACGTGGGGCTTGAACTCATGAAACTCTGAGATCATGACCTGAGCTGAAATCAAGAATTGGACATGCAGTCGACTGAGCCACCCTGGCGCCCCCAAAGGGGTCTTTTTTAAAGATGAGATGGAGAGTTTCTTCTAGTTATGTGAAGGTTTGTAATCCAAGGGAAAGGGTCTGAACACTTTTTGAAGATTGTCATCAAGGGATCCTACTTACTCATTTTGAGTGTCATGTTATCCATGTTCCAAATGTACATTCCTCTTTCGTGTTTTCAGCGTTTACTCTCCAGTCACAGCTCTGGTTGTTTTCCCTCTTGATCATGGTAACATTTTCCTGACTCTTTTATAAATCAGTTACTTTTCTTGGGATACTAATTTGCGGGTACTGCATTCCTCAGACTTTGAAAGTCAAAATGATTAGCCTTCATTTGAGGTCCTTCATAATTTAGCTTCAGTCAACTGCTTCAATCTCTCTACCATTATATATATATGTTTGGCACCATCTGCTTCAGTGAACTGCAAACTGCTTTAGCTGTGCTTTGGACGATTTGGGTGCACGCACATGTGCATGCAGGTGTGTGTGTGTGCGTGTGTGTGTGTGTGTGTGTGAATTTGCACACAATTTATCTACCTTCTGAAAAGCCTTTGTTTCTTCCTTTCCCCTGCTACCTTGAAGCCTTTGCTAGATACTTCAGTTCTCCTCAGATCTGTGTTACTTCCCTTGCTAATTAGACATTTAGCCTGTAATATTTCAGATAGTTTTGTGTCCTGTGCCTCCAAGTCGACTACAGATCCTCTCTAAAAGGAAACTGGGTATACCATAAGGACAGTATAATATTTACATGGTGCTTTGTACTTCATAAAGCAGTTTGACAAATTAAAAAAAAAAATCAGCCTCACAATAACATGAGGTCCCTAGGAAAAGTATAACGATTTTTATTTTAGTGATAAGACTGAGGGATAATGTAAGTGGCTTGTTTAAGGTCACGTTGCTAGCTAGAATTGACTTAGGTCGCTTAAAGATAAATTCTAGTATCTCTCTAGTGTGCCAGGCTATTTGTTTATTGATACTGACTTTCCAATCTTGGTGTCAAAAGAAAATTAGATTTGGTGATGAAATACTAAGTGATGGGATAAGAGTAGGTTTGTAATTTTTTCACTTTCATGCAGTTTTTCAGCAGACATTTTCTTAATATTATTTGCTAATATGTTTTTTGTAAGTTTTTTTTAAGTTTATTTATTTTGAGAGAGAGAGAGAGAGAGAGAGAGCGAGCATTGGAGGGGCAGAGAGAGAGGGATACAGAGAATCCCAAGCAGGCTCCACACTGTCAGTGCAGAGACCAGAGTTCAAACTCAGGAACTGCCAGATCATGACCTGAGCCAAAACCAAGAGTTGGATGCTTAACTGACTGTGAGCCCTCGTTCTCTGATATTGCTTTTACAAAATAAATGTTTCTATGGTTTGTCTGTCTAAGAATTGATTGGATGAAGTAAGCTTCATGCTTAAGGGGCAACTCAGAACTTTGGTGGACTGGATTTCAATTCATTTTCACAACCAACTAAGTATTTATTGAGTTGTTACTACATGCTTCGCACAAGTCTAAATTTGGGGAGAAAACAAACAAGTAGGAAAACAATTTCATACTTTTGTTTAGGGAATATAAAGTTCACCAAGGAGATTGGCCATGGGTGTATAAGTTTTTGTGGTAGGTGATGATTAAATGAGAATTTGTTACACAATTATTTCTAAATTTATATATGTTTGGAAATACTGTAATATAATAATAGGAAAAATCAAGTCTTCTGAAGGAGATGAAACATCCATATCAGCTGTCTTGTCTTGTTATTTAGTTAAATGTCCAATGGAGTGACGAAAACGATACCATTAATGGAACTCTAAGAAAGAAGCAACACATGTGGCCTGTGGTCAGATAGAAACGGGGCTGGATCTGGGGAAACAAAGGCAGGAGTAAAAGGCGGTTTAGGTTTCCCAGTTATAAGGCATAGGTAGGGCCCTCAGCTTTTTAGAAATGAGAATGATCCTACTGTGTGAGAGGACAGCCACACTGGTCTGGCTGAAGTCAGGGTTTTGAAATTGGGAAGGTTGATAGATTACGTTGACTAGGCTGGATCCTAATATTGAGGGGTTTTCAAATCCAGGTCAAGGGATTTGTTTGTTTATTTTGATTCCTAACTGCATGTGGCCTACTCTGAAGAGTCTAATTAAGAGAACAGTGTGAGGGCCGTCATGATTTTTTAAAGTCATTCTTTTAAGACTGACCTGAGCAGGTGAAAGGTGGGCCTTGATTTTGCATTTGCCGACCCTCCTCATACTCCACTATCCAAGCCCCATCTGTCCAAACTAGACACTTGAAGTTGTGACGTTCGACAAGTTGGATGATGACCTGTGGGGGGCAAGGCATACTTTCGTTACTTAGTTCCCTTTCTGGTAGGGAGAGATTTATTTGTTATGAAAGGTATTCAGGTTTTGGCAGACAGACTCGCATGAGAAAAAAAAAAAAGTCTATTCAAGGATTCTGCCTTTGTCAACAGAATTGCTAAATTTTATTCATTTAAGCTTATTCTTTCTGCTGGGATCGCTGGGGAGCTTTCCCTTATTATAAAGGATGAAGGATGTCCAGATGATGCTCTTCTCCTCCATCTGCCTGTTAAGTCCTTAATCTCCTACACCTGGGTGGCTTCTAATCCTTTATTTGCTTTATGTACCAGTGGTTCCAAGTTCTGTGTCACGTGCGCCAAGTAAGTTTCCTCTGCCATAAAAGGGCACACTGTGCCCCAACATCTGGAAAATAAAGTGACTTGTTCACAAATGGACTTGCCAGTTTTAATGCATCCCAGTTAGTGAATGGCATTCACTCACTATACAGCCAGCAGTGCCCTATTGGTTGGCAGCGGGAAGCTCCTTGTTCATGTTGAGAGTTCCTTTTGCTGGGTTCCTAGCCTCTCAGAATTGTCAGTGTGCTGCCTTTGTGATGCTGCAAAGGGTCCTTTCTTCTTTTCTCATTGCCATTTACTTCTCAGTTTGGAGCCAGTTGAGTTTAGTCATGGGCCTGTCTTGTAAGGTGCAAAGGCTTGAAATGAGTTGGGTTTTGATCTTTCTTAGGGTTCTTTTTGGGAAAGAGTCAAGCAAAGAATGCAGGAGGCAAAGTTATCCACGGTTTCTTAGTTATCACTGTCCTAGCTACAATTCAGTGAGATGCCTTGTGAAGAGGTTATGCCCTGCATTGAATTTCAGCCTTGAACCTCACGTAGTTCAGAGAGTGTTCAGTCATGTAAATCTTTCTAGCAAATCATCTCTATTCTCAGTGGGATCATGTGTATCTATCAGCTACCTTAAGGAATAATTGGGAATCAGAAAGAAAGGCACAATCCACTTCCTGTGTTCTCCAAGTCAAAGCTTGGAGAGGTTATCAATAACTACTAACTTAGTAAAGCATGGTGTCTGTTAGGCCAAGACAGGTCATAGCTCACTAAGCTTAAAAAAAGAAAGAAAGGAAAGAAAAAGGCTGTTCATTTTTTTTCTTTTAGTACCTTTGTATCTCTGATTAGCCCTCATATAAATGGATGACTTTGGTTTGTAGAAGCAGAGACTGGAACTTTTTATTTTATTATTTTTTTTAATCCTATAACCACTACTAGAAAGACAGAGGATAAAGGAGATTACATAAACTTAAGTGTGTAATCAGATTGCCTGGAGGGAGTGAACTGGTATTACTCTGAGAATGGGAAACTGTCTCTTAAAATGGTGTTTATTAACTTTGAGAAGAAGAAGAAATAAAAAAAAAATGTGAATATTTTAATTTGGAGGGAATCATTTGGAAAATATGCATTAGAAAGACATTAGTGCTTTTTATCGAAATCAGACCACATAAAAATGCTTTAGTTCCTAAGTATTATTACTACAGTTCTCTTCTTCAGCAATACAAAGTAGTTAGGCCTATAAAAAATTAACCACAGCTTCTGATGTAACAGATTTTGGAGGTAGTAATTCTACTGAGAGGAAATCCAAGCTGTTTTATGGAGCAGCCCCCATATCCTGATATGGCCGTTGCTTTGCATAGGGTCCAAACCTTGCTTATACTTAAGGACTGGGACACCTGGTCTCAGTCCCATGCTGTCTGGTTGGTTCCCAAAATCTTCTGACTCCTCCTAGAATCTGGATTCCTCTATCTGTCTCTGCCTCTGCCTTGCCCAAGGAGGCCCCATTTACACCTACCATCCCTTCCCCAAGGGGAACAGTGCTCCTTCTTAGGAGAGTTTTGTCCTTGGACTAGGGACTAGGAGAATTGGGGAGTGGGAGGGGCGATGCCTTTGGCATACCCTTAAAGACCTTTTAAAAAAGTCTAGTGAGTGCTCAGTTGGATTAGACTTCATGGGGAGTTAAAATGGAATGAAAGAAATGAACTCCTGTAACTAATAAGCAGTTCTGCAGCAGAGTTAGGATATATACCCTAGTGACTATTTTCTGACTGTTGAGTGAGCCATTTAACAGGCAATAGCAACCTTATGATTTTTAATGTCTAAGACTATACTATTATCTGTATACGAGTGGCGTATATTCTCTACAGTTATCTCCTTTCTCCTGCACCTTTGATTTCCATCTTCCAGCCCAACTCAACATATACAATGTGCTCATCATTCTTGCCTACCTCTCTCCCTGCAAATGTAAAGTTTTATCCAGCAGAGAAAAATTGTTCTGTGTTTCCATGCACATCTGTTCTTCATAGCCAAACTTCATGAGAGGGCAGTTTTTACTTACTGCCTCTAGTTTCTCTCACAGTTGTTCTCTTCTGCCCAATAGCCTGATACCCCACAGATTGATTGTTATCCCTTTCATGCATCTGAGAATTACTGTCTCAGGGTAATGAGACTCCTCTAACTTTTTCCAAGTCCTTATTCTCTTTGACTTCTGTGTAACATTGACATTACCAGACCCTCTCTTTCTTTCTTAGATCTACAAACCTGTATCGTACTTTTATTAAAACAAACAAGCAAACAAAAAAAAACCCACTTCTCTGACCATTTTTTTTCTTTTTTTCTGGTCTTTCTCATTCGGAGTATTAGTATTATAAATATTTATTTTTGTATGAAATAAAGGAAATTTTTAATAAATAATGAATACAAAATAAAACTATAAAGATAGATTGGGGCCGCCTGGGTGGCTCAGTTGATTAAGCGTCCAACTCTTGGTTTTTGGCTCAGGTCATGGTCTCATGATTCATGAGATGGAGCCTCCATGTTGGGCTCTGTGCTGACAGTGTGCAGGCTGCTTGGGAATCTCTCTCCCTCTCTCTCCGCCCTTCCCCTGCTTTCTCTCTCTCTCTCTCTCTCTCTCAAAATAAATAAACTTTAATAAATATATAAAGATGTATAAAATTGTATATAAAATATACATAATAGGAAATGTTTCTATCAATGTATCACTATTCACAACATGTAAAGAACAATGAAAATAAACATACATGTACCAGTGCAACAACTAAACTAATATCACCAGGATTCCCTGAGAGTCCCTTTTTATTAAAACCTTCCTCCTATCGCAAGGAAAACATTATTCTGATTTTTGTAGTCATCACTTTCTTACTTTTCCCATACCTTACTTAAATATTTTGTCAACTTTTACATGTTTTTGAAATACACAAATGCTAGTTATCACGTTTTGTGCATTTTTTGGCCCCTTGGTCCATCCCCACCCACACCCACTGACTAATTCTTTTTCACTGCTGTATGATAGGTTGGAACACGCTGAAATTAATGATGCAGTCTTCTGCCTATGGATGTTTGTGTTGTTCCTGGGTTTTCTAACCGTTATATTGAAAAACGATATTGTACAGGGGCACCTGGGTGGCTCAGTCGGTATAGCATCTCACTTTGGCTCAGGTCATGAACTCGTGGTTTGTGGATTCAAGCCCCACATCAGGCTCTGTGCTGACATCTTAGAGCCTGGAGCCTGCTTCGGGTTCTGTGTCTCCCTCTCTCTCTGCCCCTCCCCTGCTCATACTCTGTCACTCTGTCTCAAAAATAAACAAACATTAAAAATAAATAAATAAATAAATAAATAAATAAATAAATAAATAAATAAATGGGTTTCCCTGGTGGCTCAGTCGGTTGAGCGGCCGACTTCGGCTCAGGTCATGATCTCGCGGTCTGTGAGTTCGAGCCCCACGTCGGGCTCTGTACTGACAGCTCAGAGCCTGGAGCCTGTTTCGGATTCTGTGTCTCCCTCTCTCTGACCCTCCCCCGTTCATGCTCTGTCTCTCTCTGTCTCAAAAATGAATAAACGTTAATTTTTTTTTTTTTTTTTTAAAGAAACCCTTCCTACTCTGAGGTTATTTTGTTCTATAATTCTTCTCTAAAAGTATATGGGGCACGTGGCTGGCTCAGTCGGGAGAGCACACGACTCTTGATCTTGGGGTTGTAAGTTAGAGCCCCATGTTGGGTGTAGAGATTACTTAAAAATAAAATCTTTAAAACAAAGTATAATGATCTACCTTTCAAATTTAAGTAGTTAATAGTTTCGGAAATGATTTTATGTATGATGTGAAATAGGGCTTTTTATAATAATCTTTTTTAGCACTAGGCTCATGCACGTGGTTTTCCCTCCCTCCCACTCTGACCCCTTCTCTCTCTGTTATGTATGTGTGCGTGTATTTAAAATGCATTTGCATTTTGTGTTTCTATATGTATTTTTTTCTTCGGAGCTCTGAGCCCTCTAGTTTCTAACTGCCTGCTAGAAATCTTCATGTTGATGTATATCACCTTAACCTCACCTCTAAAATAGAATTCCCACCCTTTTCCAGTGCTCACCCCCATATCTAACTAGTTGCTGAGTCTTTTAAATACTTCATTTGAACTGAGTTTTTGACTGTTTCTGTTACTGCTAAAACCCCTTTCATACCGTGTGACCTAGTCCTCAGACCTCTATTTTTCACACACTGACACCATATGACTATTCATCTTTCTAGAGTATAACTTTGATTCTCTCATAGTAAAATACATTTATTAATTCCTCATTATTCTCATGCTAAACTGTCTCCTCTCTGATGCTGACCAGTTCTTATGTCTGTCCTCAACTCTGTGTTCCTTTATCTTTTACTGGAAAATCTCTCTTCTAAGTTGGTTTCTCTTTAAATTGACTTGTGCTTTTTGTTTCTATTTATTCATTCCATTGTACCTATTGTACTACTTTCTGGCAAATCTAAGTCAAACCCTTTCTATCGCTCTTTTAGCATTCATGATTAACTGAGTTATAACTTCCCTGACTATTTTTGTTGAACTAAGGTATCAGTTCTCATATTTTTTTGTATACCACGTAGCACCTATCACAATACCTAACACATAAGAGATAATAAATATTGGTGGGTTCATTAATAGAGGAATACTAATATTATGTAATGCAATTGTATTTGGATTGTCCTGGGTGAATTTTTCAAATTTTCTTTAATTTAGGGAGTTGGATTTTAAACATTTCTATATGAAAAGTTATATTTAGGATAATTGATGGATTCTGTATTTTTCTGAGATCCAAGTTTTCAGTCTCCATGGAGAGTCTTTTCTTCCTAAATTGCATGTATTTTTTTATGCTAACTGTATGTAAGTAGTTAATTTCAGTTTTTCTTTTCTTGATTTTTTTTTTTTTGTTTCTTTGTTGACTTTCTCGCTGTCTCTATAGAAATAATACTTCCAGATTCTTGCAGACTCATTTTCTTCCCTTTCCATTTTCTATAAACAGGCCAGGTAATAGTGAAACTGCCTATACTAACTATTCAAGTCAGAAAGTGGACAGGAAACTTTAAATTCTTCAAGCTACCAATAATATGGAAGGTGAATCTAGTGTTCTTTGGTTATTCATGTAAGGTAGGAAAAAAAGAAAAGGGAAAATCTGACTCAAGCCTTTCCATCAGTCAACTTTATTTCAGCTATTAATTGGTCTATACTAAAATGATGGTGATAAATCACTGAAATGCTGGCTTTGAAAAGGGACTTCTTTAAAAATCTACTAAAAGACATATCAACTTCTCTTTTATTTCTCAAACTTACTGTTTAAGTTTTCTCTATAGCAATCACGAAGAGAATACTCAGAAGGCAAGTAGAATAAAGACCTATTTTTATATTCGGAAACAATTTTATTTGCAAAAAGAAATACAGAAATAGCAAAACAGACATAGAGGTGTGTCATCTAATCTGTTCCTTAAACTGCTGTGGTGAATTCTGTGCAAGATAGTCCAAGTGTTTTTATTTTTTTAAGTTTATTTTGGGGGGAGGGAGAATGAGAACATGCATGCAAACAGGAGGAGGGGCAGAGAGAGGACAAAGAGAGAATCCTAAGTAGGCTCTGTGTTGTCAGCACAGAGCCCAACACGGGGCTTGGTCACAGGGCCTGATCTCATGACCAACCATGGGATCATGACCTGAGCGAAAATCAAGAGTCGGGTGCTTAACCACCTGAGCCACCCAGGTGCCCCAGTCCAAGTGTTTTAAAAAAAAAAGTGTCCATTTTAGAAAGAAGTTTGCTTTAACACTTTATTTTTAATGGAATAAAATTGAGCAACGTATCTTCATGCCACAGCTTTAACTTCAGTCTTCTAGCTTAAGAAAATCACTTATAGAAGAGATTAGGTTCACCTCTTGTGGTAGCAAAGAGTCACTTCTACTTAGAGAATACATGATTTATAACAACGTAATACAAGTGAACATTGAATGGTATCCAATCCATACTTAAATCACTTTATTATAAAAATAACCCCGGGCACCTGGGTGGCTCAGTCAGTGACTGTCCACCTTCGGCTCAGGTCATCGCCTTGCAGTTTGTGGGTTCGAGCCCCATGTCGGGCTTGCTGCCCTCAGCACATAGCCTGCCTCTGTCAGATCTTCTGTCCCCTTCTCTCTCTGCCCCTTTCCCGCTTGCGCTTTCTCTCTTAAAACTAAATTTAAAAAAATAAAAATAAATTAAAAAAAGAAACCCAGGAAGTGGCATATATGTGTCTCATATATGAGAAATATAACAGGACAAATACATTATTGGGTGTGATCTCTAAGCACTTATTCTCTGTCCCACTTTTTAGCCATTGGGACACCTTTGCACATACCCCTTCCATCCAACAGGGGGGTGTCTCCTATAGGCTGACAGAGACCACTACTCCTTAAAAGAATGGCAGTGTTAGGGACCAATAGTAAAAAGTTCCAGTATATCTAGAGGTAAGTACAACGGACCAAGAAAAGGGGGCTAACTTTGGAAGATCTAGTTGGGAATGAAGAGCTGATAGGCAGTCCTGGAATTAGTCTGCTGACTTAGGAGATTCTTTTTGTAGTTCAGGTCAGGTAGTGTGGATTTGATTTCAGAAATCGTTTGGAGATGGAATTGATAGGAATTGAGGGTTGATTTGGCATGTGGGATTAGAGAAAGAAGGCAGAGGTGATGTCTTATTTTCTAATTGTGCAAGTGTAGTGGAATGTGGTACTATTTATTGAGATATGGGTTATTTTAGAGGAGGCAGGCCGTGTGTGTGTGTGTGTGTGTGTGTGTGTGTGTGTAGGGGATTATGGATGATGCTGATTTAGGAGAGTGTGGATCATCCATGTGGACTTGACTCATAATATCCTAAAGGTCAGGAGAAAGATCTTAACTCCAAAAACAGATTTGGTAAGTCGTCAACATGAAGATGCTGATACAAGTCAGAGGAAGCTGGTATTTCCCAGGGGAAATAAAGGGAGTAAAAATTGGGTCTCATGAACACCTGCACTTACGGTAGTCTGTAAAAGATTCTAGCAAGTCACATCTGCAAAGGAGACAGAAAGGACACACAGAGAATTAAGAGAAAATCATGAAACTGAGCATCAGAAAATTTAAGGGGAGGAGATATCTTAAGGCAGAAAGTGATAATAACCTCAGATCCTGAAGAAATTTCAAAGAAGATCAAGTAAAAGGGGTTTATTGACTTTAGCATGGAAAACTTTAGTTTTGACTTCTTCCAAGTACATACTTTGAGTAAGTAGAATAGAGCAAAAGGAGGGTAGATAGTTCGGGGGCAGAGGGTATTCAGGTATTTTTTTCCCTTTGGCTTCTTTAAAAATGAGGCTTTTTTTTGGTGTGTTTTTGTTTGTTTTTTAATTTAGTAGTACAAACTTAGAATGAATATTCCATCTGCATTGCCTGCTCTTAATAGATATTTTTGAATGTGCTAGAAAATAATCTACCTGTGTCAGGCAAGACAATAAATGTAGACCATTTTATTTTAGCTTAGGTAGATCTAGAACATAAATCATTGAGATAATATGCTTATCTTAACAGAAGAATGTAATAATGTAGCTTTCTAGCAGCAAAAACAAGACAGTCTAGTTATCAAAGCAATGATAACTCTATAACTCTAAAGTGGACTTGAAGACTATGTATATTAATACAAAATTTTACAAACTGTATAATAGATGCATGTTTATAGCATTGTGGTTTTTTTCTAAAAAGAATAAAAAAGATTTTGCTTTTACAATTTACACTGGGAGTAAAAACATTGTTATTTTGGGAAAGATAGAATTATATTTTAAAAGATGCAATTTTTTTAACAATGGCACAGTCATATTTTTATGCCTATATTTTATTTTTAGTTTTATTTTTTTTTTAATGTTTATTTTTGAGAGAGACAGACAGAGCTCAGGCAGGGGGCAGACAGACAGAGAGGGAGACACGGACTCTGATGCAGGCTCTGGGCTCCGAGTTGTCAGCACAGAGCCCGACGCAGGGCTCAAACTCAGGGATTGTGAGATCACGACCTGAGCCAAAGTCGGACACTTCACCGACTGAGCCACCCACGTGCCACATTTATGCCTGTATTTTAAAAAGTAGTGATATTTGCCTTCTTTGAAGACAAACATTGATTCATTTGTTCAATAAGTATTTTTCAAGCACCTCTTTCATGCCAGGCACTGTTCTGGATACTTACAGTGTACCAGTGAATAAAAGGAGCCAATCAATCAGTACTCTGAGGAAACTTTTGGGGGGTCATGGGAGACAATAAACAGCTCACATTATAAATAAGACTAGAAAATAGTAACACTTTATGGAAAAGAAAATAGAGCAAGATGGTGGGGGTATGTTGAAAGTTTAGGGGTGGTAATTTTACACTGAGTAGTCTGGGTGGGTTTTGCTGAATATACTCTTGGGCAAAGATGTAAAGGTATAAGCCACTGGGGGTATCTGCCAGAAGAGCATTTCACATAAGGGAAGAGCCAAAGCAAAGGCCATATGGTCGAAGTATACCTAGTGTGTCCAAGAATAGCCACTGTGGAGGCCACTGTAGCTGGAGGGCAATGAGCAGGCGGATAATTGAAGGAGATGTGGTTGAGGGGGTAGCTGGGTCAAGCTATCTGAAAACTCGTAGTGCCTGAGAACTTGACTTTTGCTGAGAGGACATGGAGATTAATTGTAAGCTTCTGAGTAGAGGAGACACTTGATTTTGATAAATTTAATTGTTTTCCATGTTCTTTATCACACACTGTACAAGGATGTAATTTGAAACTTGACATTATTTCCACATTACTTATTAATGTTTATAACAGTATGCTATAAATAATTGTTTCAGTGGTGTCTACTGCCCATGTATGGAATGTGACTTCATAGGGTCCTGAAGTTTAAGGCATATTGGCTTTGCATATGTCTTGTTTTCAGAATTCTAAAAGTTCATTTTGGAGAATTAAGATTTATTTTAAACAATCACCTTAATTTGTAATGTGTAAACAAACTTGCCTAAGATTACTCAATTAGATTTGCTAGAGGTAGGAATAGGGTTCCTGAGTATAAATGAGAATGAGAAGCAGGAATGGAAAACTACCTATTGTGATCAGATTTGTACTCAGTGCCTTACTCAGTGTTCTAACCCGGCCCATTTTCCCCACTTACATTACAGTGCTTCATCTTTTACACAGCCACCTGCCCTGATCTGCGTATATCACTGCTTTTCCTTCTGGGTCTTTGCTGTTAATTACTATATCATAATCAATCCTTTCTTCCCTCCTCAGGACCAATTTTTAAACATTCTTGTCTTTTTTTTTAACGTATTATTTTATTTCATTTTTTGAGAGACAGAGAGAGACAGCGTGAGCGGGGAGGGGCAGAGAGAGAGGGAGACATGGAATCCAAAGCAGGCTCCGGGCTCTGAACTGTCAGCATGGAACCTGATACAGGGTTCAAACCCACAAACCTCGAGATCATGACCTGAGCTGATGTCGGACTCTTAACTGACTGAGTCACCCAGGTACCCCTAAAGTGGTCCTTCTTGAACTTAATGTCTGTCTTACCTTATCTTTCCCTATCTTTTATGACAATTAACCAATTTTGGAGGAAGGAGGTGGAAAGGGTTGTCTTTGAATGAACCTCGAATCAGTCTCATCTAAGTTGCAGACCTAGACAAGCATACAGAATGTTAGAAAATTATGCAGAATGTGTATTGTACTCTCAAAATATATCTGAATGTATTTTCATATGAAAATACCCATTTCCCCTTTTCTACTCTGTCCTTCCTACCTAAAATCTTCTATATGCTCTTGTATGTTAATGACTAGTCTAAGCAGAATAGTTAATCACATTAATCGTATTCTGCATTTCATTTTTCTGAATAATCTCATTCTTCTTGGACTAGTCAAGGTTTCTTTTATCTTTTAAAGCAGTAAATGCAATATGGTGCTATAAAGTTTTTATTAAATTATTTTAAATTTGAAGAATAGTTGAAAATATTCATATGGTGACACACACATAGTTTATTATATAACCTATTCCTCAAATGCAGATTAATCACATAGTTAGCTTGTGGAAAAAAATCCAATATTAATAACTTAAGGATTTCCATACAGTATAATGAAATCACATATGTGATTTTATACCTGTTTATGTAGGATATTTTATATATATTCCTGTTTCTTACTGTAATTCTGCACAAATATATTTTTTTATGACTCTGGCTTTGTTCCCAAAGGCCTGTGATTTCTTTTTTGAGTTGGTCAGCCCTCTGTCATTTATTCATATTTGCAAAGTTATAATAATTTTTATGTCATCAATAATTTAATAAAGCTTAATTGAATTTAGGATAAAACAGAGGAAGAATATATGTTATATAAATATTATGTAAATTCTACACTTAGTGTGTCTTAAGCTATCATACTGGATAAGCAAAAATTGGGCTCCTAGCCAATGTATTACTTAGCTAAATCTTACAATTTTATTGGTTGTTAAAAGGTATATTTAAGGTTATTTTTAAATATACTCTCTGTCTACCAAAATGAGAGAGGTGAAAAGCAATAGACTTTATTTCATGCTCTAAAACTTTAGTGAACTGACTTAATAAAAAAAAAACCCGGTATGCAAAATGCAGGCTCGTATTGGCAAAATTCAGTAATAATGGGCAGAAACAAGAAACTAGAGTTTTTGAAACCCCAAAGAAGATCAACTTGGTAATTTAAGTGACAGAAGACAAATTAGACATCAAACAGCATTTTAACTTCAGGGTACACTGCATAAAGAAAGAAAAGAGAAAGATTTCTTTACATATTGTACCAATAGATGTAGGGAGAAAACTGTCTTGAGGGAAGGGTCACTTAAACAGTATTAGTCACTCTAGAAAGATTGATTATTAGTACCAGGGTTAGGAATAACAAAATGCTCTGCTCACGAAGCATACACAGCAAACATTTATTGGTTGTCCTTTTAAAAGAATATTTGTTTACATATAATTAAATTTAGTAAAATTGCAAAAATAAATTTAAGGAATGTGCTTCCTATACCAGTGTGTCAAGTAGAAATATTTTTAATTGTCCTTATGGAAAATATGTAATATGATGGAGACTGAGAAACCTTTATTGGTATCTTTATTTGCATTATCTGCTTTGACTTTCACAACAATGGATGAAGTGAAATATTATGTCAAATCTCTGAAGAAGGAAACTGAAGACTTGGTGAGATTTACTTAACCAGGGTCACAAAGCTAGTAAAAGTTAGTTATGCATTGAGCCCCAAACTGTTTCCTTGCAGGGGGTATTCTTTGACCCCCCAAGACATTTTTGTTTCTTTAACAAAGGTTTTTGGAATTATTTCTGCCTCATAGGCATTCTTTTAGATGGGATAGAAATATGGATTACCCACTGATGTTGTTCTAGGGTAGCTGCTTGTTTTGTGGTGGGATGCAAAGGAGTCAACAAATAATGACATTAAAATTCAAGTGCTATAATGGATGTATGTCAGTATACTAGGGAACACAGAGGGGGATTACCTATTGCCTGAGATTGGCACAAGAATTCATAGGGCAAATGCACTATATCCTAAAAGGACATTGCATTCTTTTTGGGGACAAAGGGGGAGCTCATGACAGACAGAGAATATAACACATATAAATCTAGAGTTGTGAAAGAGATTGTTGGGAATTGAATTTCATTGTGTTGGAGCCTGGAAAAAATAAATGTAGAAGACTTCCTGACATGAAGTCAGTGTTTCACAGAGAAAAGATAATTTAAGTTCTCATTTATACACATAGCAAATGTAAGATGTTTTGTTTTGTTTTCCAAATTTTACTTTTGATAAAACTGCAGTTAGAATATCAACAGGAATGCCATTTACTAAGTTTTAAAAAAGTCTTTAAAACGTATCTGGATTTTTTTTCAAGTATTGTATTACAAGATTTATGTTTAAAATATATGTCATAATTCCCATAAGAAATGTATGGATTGCAATCATGAAAGCAACAATATAATTATACAAAATATATATGTATATATATATGTAAAACTAATATTTGCGTTAGTGTATTTTAGTGTAAATATCAGTGTATTTATAATGTAGTATATATTAGTGCATTTCTTTGTGTATCCTTAACTACTTTTTGCCAGCTAATAAAATATATAGTGATTTTTCTTATAGACCAATTTATTTAATCCAAAAAAATTTAAAGTGCTTTGTTGGTAGCCAGTGATGTCTTCTGCAAAGAATGCCATATAGAGCTTTTCCTTTCTAACAGTAATATATTTTCTCTTTCATGCTATAGTACGTTGGCATGAACTTCTAAAACCATAGGTTTTTCTCAAGTAGTAAAGGGAGGTGAAAGTTGTGATAAGAGAACTTCACCTTTTATCTACAACTAGAATAGTAAAAACAAATGCCGACTAGGCCAAGCTGGTAGCATAAATGTGTGAACTGGGCCAACTGTAAGAGAATTGTAAATGGCAGAACCAGAGAACTAGGGAGTATATTCTTCTAAAACACTGTGTCCGTCAATCACAAAACCTCTGCAAGCCTGGTAGAGTACTGCTGATAGGTGATCCCAACTGGGAAAGGGTCTAGTACTCCTGAAGAGATTGTTAATGGTAACCAGAGTAGCATTAGAAATATCAGTATGCTGTAAGAGCTGTTAAGTGCTGGATATCAATGGGTATTGACAGGAAAGCAACGGGATCCAATGGAAAGAATTTGAGTTCAAATTATATAGCTCAGTGCCTTCCTAATGTTGTGGCTTTGAACACATTGCTTACTGTGTTAGTTTTCTATTGCTTCCATAACAAATCAACCACAAATTGAGTGGCTTAAAACTACCAAGTTCATGATCTTACTGTTCTAGTAGCTTAGAAGTCTGACATGGTCTCACTGTGATAAAATCAGATTCTGTTCAGGGTTGTGTTCCTTTGCAGAGGCTATAGGAAGGAATTTTTTATTACCTTTTCAGCCTCAAGAGGCTACTCACATCCATTCTTAGCTCATGGTTCTTTCCATCATCAAAACCAGCAATAGCACGTAAAACTCTTCCCACATTGCATCCCTGGGATCTCTTCTGTAGTTCCATGTGTCAGATTCTCCTCTCCTTTTTCCATTTTTAAGGGCTCTTTATCATTATATTGGATCCAGCTGAGTGATACAGGTTAATCTCTCCATCTTAAAGCCAGTTGATTAGCAATTTTAATCCCCTCTTACAATTTAATTCCATATACAACCTTAATTTTCCTTTGCCATGTAACAACATCACCACAATTCCTGGAGATTAGTAGACAGGTCTTTTCTGGAGACCATTATTCTGCCTACTACATTTTTATTTTCAGTATCCTCATTTGTAAAATAAGCCTGTTGTGAAGCTTAACAACAAAAAAGGTAAAGCATTTTAAATGCCTTGTCTAGTTCCTGGTATATGGTAGGAATTCAATAAATGGTATCTGTTGTTATTTCTTGTTACTGAATTTTGCTCTATTTCCAAGATCAATCTTCAGAGGTTTTTTTCTGGTGATTAGGAGTTTCAGATGTTTTGCTTTTATACCAATAAGCATACAGAGGGGCTTAACCACGTTACAAATTTTGAGAGCTTAAAAATTAAATTGCTTATATGTAGAATCCTTTATCGCATCCTTTAATTTTCTGTCCTGCATTCTGAGCTCCTGTCCCACTAAGCTCCATACCAGTGTTCTCATACCTGAGCAAGAATTAGAATGCCTGGAGGGTTTGGTAAACTTGGACTGCTGGGCCCCATCCCAAGAGTTTCTGACTCATTAAGACTAGAGAAGAACCCGCAAATTCAACTGGGTCCCATGGGATCGGTCTGTAACCACACTTCGGAAACCACTGCCCTAGAAATAACCATGAAGAAAATGGGGTTAAGTTGGCTTTGTTCCCATGTGTCCTTAAGTAAAGCTCTATGATTGTTATTTTTGTTATTATTACTTTTGGATTGCAAACTCCCCAAATACTGAAAAGATCTGGTGGTGGTCCAAAGTGTTAATTGTTAATGGAAACGCAGAACAGTTTTCTTTATCCCAGAATGCACATCTGCCATCTAAAACATTGTTATTTGAAATAAAGCACATTTTAACTATAAAGTAGATGTCAAAAATCTGTTCCTTTCTAGCCAAGGAAGAATATCTGATGAGGATTCATATGGATATTTTGGTTATTCCCCATCTTTTTGTTATAGTCAGTTTAGCAGGCTGTTTTTCACTTGTGAATCATAAAATGGAATGGTTATCTATCTGATTGTGTTACGGCTTCACAAATCAAGTGTCTTTTAATAATTCTGTCTTGAAGTTACTAAACATAGTGCTAGTATTTTGTAACATGATGTTTATGCGTGAAAAATAAAATGTTCAATTAATAATGTTGCTTGACACATCCTTGAAATTGCCCTTGAGATATAGTACTATAAAATACCTAACAATTTATGCCAGTTTAAAACTCAGATTTACTTTGATATAGAACCCTACAATAAGTTTCCAAGAGTTATTTTATCTCTATAAAATATATTAAGGTGGCATAGGTCAAAATTTCTGTATTTGTCTATGTGGTAAGAGACTGATATTTTAAAGGGAGGAAAAAGAACTCAGAGAAGTCTTATTAAAACCTTCAAGTATGTTGTTAAAAATGTATCGCCTTACAAAGTCAATTGCTCTTTAAAAACTAGGTAATTTTTTAAAGAAGTTTAATGTCATTGCATTGATTGGACAATAGAGAATCCAATGCATTGTTGAAGCACTTTGAACTTTTGGGTGATTTATTAAGTCAGACATTCTATTTCAATTCCTTTGGACTTACAGTTAGCTTGGATTTTATAAATTTGATTTGTGCCTCACTTCCTAGAAGGGTATCACTTAAAACAGACAATGAATTAATGAGCTGTATTTGGTATGATGTTCATGTTGATTGAAATATCCTAGTAAGCCAATATAATTGTATATTTCTGTACCATGAAATAGACATAGCTCCTATGTCTCCTATGTTCCTAGAGATAGGAACAAGAATCTCTAGAATTTAGGGTCTACACCAGTGGTTTGTAAATGTCAGAGTGCCTAAAAATCACTTGGTTTGCTTCTTAACAATGCAAGTCCAAAAGGGACCCTAAACTCAGAGGTGATGACTCATGAGATCTTCAGTAGAACCCACAAGTGTTCACTTATATCATTTATTTTAGATGGCTTTGATACAAATGACTCAGGGACCCTACTGTGAGAAGCACTGATCTTGGTTACAGTGATGTTGGGGCATAGATTTGACAGGAGAAAGAATGGATCACTGAAGATGGGATTCAGAAGGAAAATGGACAAAGGTCAACATAATAATGATAAGAAAGCACAAAGATCAGGGCCGTGACCTAAAAGGTGCATGTAAGTGAATGTGAGGGTGTGTGTGTAGGGGAATGGGGAAGGCAAGGAAATGATTCTTGAGTGACATCCATATTTGCTCCAGTTTATAGCCCAGAAGTAGTATCCACACCGGGCATAGGGAGGGGAACTGAAACAGAATCCAGCAACTTTTTTTTTAGGTAGTTAGTTAATTTATTTATTTAGAATGAGTGTGTGGGGGGCAGGGGTGGGGAGCAAGAAAGGGAAAGAGAGAATCCCAAGCAGACTTGGTGCTATAAACATAGAGCCTGAGGCTGACATGGGGCTCAATCGCACAAACTGTGAGATGATGACCTGAGTCGAAATAAAAAGTCAGACGCTTAACCAACTGAGCCACTCAGGCACACCAGTCCAGTACTTTGAGTAGAGGATTTGAGATCAGAGCTGGGGAGGCTAAGGTGAGGAGAATTTGTGGGGCAGAAAATGTAGAGAAACATGTATAGAAAGAGTTCAAGACATTTGCAGAGGGGGTCCTTGTAAACTGGCAGATACACAAATGGAACTCTAAGAGGCAGGATGAAGAACCGCTGGAAAGCTGTAGAACAAATAATTCTCAGAATTCACCCAGAGTTTGGACTAACTTACATTCTCAACAGCCAGGGTGGAGAGTCTTCATTATATACAGAGCATTGGGTAGAGTCCTCAGAATGATACTGCCTTATTGAAGTGAGTAAATAGGCCTTATTTTAAAGACTGCTCTGGATCCACCATAACAAGGCTTAAAACCAGTCCACCAGAGGATCATAAGGATTTACACATGAGTGATGAAAAATGGTCAATACTTTTTAAAGGGATTCAACAAAATCCAGCACCAAACAATGTAAAATCCACAATATTTAGTATCCAATTAAAAAATTACCTTGCATGCAAAGAAGCAGGAAAATATGAACCATAAGTAGTACATATCCAGGAAAGAAAGAGGTGATGAAATTTGCAAACAAAGATGTTGAACAGGTATTGTATGCATATGTGCTATATGCTCAAGAGATAGAGGAAAATATGAGCATGATAAGGAGAGAAATGGAATATATAAAAATGGACCAAATGGCACCTCTAGGGGGATATTCTTATTGTTATGAAGTCATAGCAATAGAAACTATCAAAAAGGAAACAAGAAGAGAAAAAGTGCAAAAGAAAAAGATAGAATCTCAGTGGGAGATGGGTCAGTATCAAGTCATCTAACCTGTAAATGCAGTCCCACAAGACAGAGAAAAAAAGAACAGAATATTTGGAAAAATAATGTTCAAATATTTTCCAAATTTGATGGATACTATAAACCCACAGATCCAAGAATACAGTGAATTCCAAACAGATTAAAGGTAAATGAAACCATACCAAGGTACATCATGCTAAAGTGGCTGAATACCAGAGATAAAAAGAAAGTTTAAAAGCAGTGGGAAGAAAAAGGCATAATCGCAGCCCTCTGCTGTGGGAGGAGGGTGGGGGGGTGTGGATAATAGAGGCTGGACCCTGGTTTTTCCCCTGGGGTGTGCTGAGGCAGCAGCATTCCAAGGTAGGTGGTTCAAACCCACACAGAGAAGAGTGTAACAATGGCAGTGATCCTTTCAGAGGGCACCTGGAACAGGGATTATTGGAAGGAGGAGAGAGAGGGAAGGGAATCATTGAGGTTGAATAGTACTGGTACCTGTGGATTATCAGCCCTGTAACAGTGGCAATGTTCTTATTTTTGATCTACAATGTTTTGATGTGAGAACTGGCTGAGATTCCCAGATAGTGACCAGTGTGGCCTCAGGACTGTGGATGTGAGCTGCTATATTTGCACAGAGAAGACAAAAATCCATTCTTAGCTGTTTTTGTAAGATTCTGGTTGGGATGAACTATCCTCCTCTTAGTATTATGTATATATAGAGTATTGATATGTAAACTTAGAAAGAATAAGGGATAATCTTTGTTTTTTATTCAACTTTATATTTTCAATGCATAGCACAATGCCTGGCCCATAATATAGGATTTAATACCAGAAATAAACTGAGATTTAAAAAAATGCCCAACCAATCCCACATATTTTTGAGCGAAACACAATAACAATGGCCTGAAGTTCTGTTAAGTAATTGTATAGTAGGGCATATGGAAATATTGTTTGCACTCTACTTTCCTTAGTGTAAAAGGGGAGATGATGCTTTTGACCTACTTTGTATGTATTATGAACAATAATTTTAAAACGCCATGTACTTTAGAAAATGTTCTGTAAATGTGCCTTTTCTATAAATATCACGCAGAGTTTTAAAAAACTAGGCCATTGGGTTTTTGTCCTTCCAAACTCCAGTGAAATTGAGAATGACCTTTAGAACTTTTGGTGAAAAGTAGAAACATTCATTATTGCATTTGATGCCATTCATTGAGTCAACATTTTAATCAGGGACCACATGAGGCCCAGAGTTGTAGAAGGCAGACTTTGTAGAACAAACACACGTAGGTGAGTATCTACAGTCAAATCAGTGCATGAAAAGTATCATGTGCTGATTGCAGGATATGTGCTCTGACTAGAAGGGAAGGGAGGCTGGATATAGAAGTACACCTCTGATCACCATAATGTGGAAAGACAGTGAAAGATGAGGAGGTGTTTGAACTGTTAGGATTTACTCCTAGGAAGAGGAAATCAGATTTAAAAAGATGCTTTGGGAGTTGAGCGATGGGCTTGTTCAGTGAATTATAGAAACCCAAACAAAATATAATTAGGATTCGTTTTGGAACAGAGAACGAGAACATAGCAGGTTGAATGAGGCCAGATTGTAAAGAGATGTGGATGTCAGGCTAACAAGTTTGAGCTGTATCCAGTTGAAAAAAACCCAAAAAATAGAGGACCACTCTGCAGATTTACTGGTAATGAATATCTTCAGAGCTTTGCTTTAGGGAAATTTAATTTTTACCATATCTAGGCCACAGGGAGTCATGTGGCTTTGTTAGCGGGCTGCTGTAGTTGTCTAGGTATAGTGTGCTAATGGCCTAAAAACTGAAATACAGGAAAGACAAGTGAAGGGTGGATACCAGAGCTGTTGTTACGAACTGCTTCTACTATACAACAAAGTGTGTGAATCCTGGGATGACTTTTTGGAGTTTCTGCTTTGTTGCTTTCTTTAAGGACAGTTTAATTCTTCCTGTAGCTATTTAGTCTACTTACCTAGTAAGTACTATTGATTTTAATTTTAGTGTAAATTTGCCAATTGCTTCTACTTATATTGCTTTTCAGTCTATTTTTCTGTATCTGAAGATGGCCATTTAGGAAGGATTAAATTATGGAATAGAACATTGAAAATTATTTAACCGACCAGGCAATGTTTGTGAATTTATAATCGGAAAGCAATGCTTTGTACATAAAGTTCCGTGCTCTTAAAAATCCCTCCCAAAGCAAATATTACTGATATGAGAAAGAACTATGTTATATGTGGCTTACATAACGATGAAACTCTTCTCGTAGATCAAAAATGTACTAATTGTATTTTTAGCTCTCCCACATAACTTTTACTCCTAGGTTAATACAGATTTCTGACTCCTGTTTGTTGACTAGATGGGGCCTTACTACAGAGTTTCTCCTTTCTTTGGTCCCCTGTCACCCTTGTCATTTTCTAAATTGATTGGGGCCCCCCTGCAGGAAATGATCTGTGAAGGATGTTTGCACATTCAGGGCTCTGGTAGCCAGGGCAGATAGGGAGTGAGTCTAGGGGTGAATGCAGGTCAAAGACAAGCTGGGTTCTGGTTGTGCTTGCCTGCCAGGAGGAGGGAAAGCCAGGCCTGTTTTAACCCCTTGTGGTGGGCTGGTTTGTTGCAATATCCTTGTGGGAAGTACCCGCTTTTGTTGTGTTGCTAGGACTAGTACACCATATTTCTGGTATGTAGTGTCCCCTCTAATCTCGTTCAACAGTTAATCTGATTCATTTTTATCCCAACTGCCATTTTTTTTTTTTTACTCTCATAGCTGTATTATTGCCTCTTTTTTTTTTCTTTCTGGTATAATAAATGCATGGTGTTTGTAAGGTATTTTGCGGGGGGGAACCTCATAGTGCTTTCTGGAGGTATCTACTAATTAATCTTTACAGAATTCCTATGAGGTAGATAGGGCTGGATAGATAGAGTATTCAGCACACAATGCGCTAGACCATGTGGTCTCTATTATGATAGAGGATTATTATTATGTTAAAATGTTTATACACTGAGAACATAAATTTGTAGAGATTGATGTAAACCGAATCCCTTGGCAAGAATGTGAACATGCCTGTAGCATAAAATTGCAACTGTAAAGCATGCTTTACCAACTTCTGGTGTTGAAAGAATTATTCCAGGTCTGCATACTAAACCTCTCTTGGGCAGATTGTTTCCTTTATTTTGACTCGGGAGGGGCTGTGAGGAGGAGGTTCAGTAAGCTACTAACTGGGATTTCGGCAAATGACAAACTCGGATTCTTGAAAGCATTATTTAAAAATTACAGCAAGCTGCCTCTGGCATGTGTGTGGCTTATATATATGTATACAATAGCTTCATTAACTGATATAATTAGCATTTTAAAAAATTTTTTTAACATTCTTTTTTTTTTAATATTTTTATATTGCTATACTGATACTATTTATTGAAACAGAGGCAGTTGATTTTTACAAAGTTTGATTTGGCTCATCTAGGTTACCCTTTCTTCACAACAAAACAAAACACCCTAAAGATTTTTCCCCTTAAGGGAGGAGCTCCACTCTATTTGTAAATTGAAAGCAAGATATGGTCCTAAGGTGCCTTAGTGTTTTCTCCACTCTGTCATATGGATTCACTGGGAAAATAACAAATAAGCCAGAGAGTGGAAAAGGAAGGCTAGAGAGGAACGTCTTTCCTATTGTTTCTCTTCTCTCTTTGCTCAATTTTATGCGTGTCGCCTTTCTCTCCCCTTTCCCTTCCATTTCTTGCAGATAGTGAACAAGAAGGAAAGTACTGTTCTTAGATTCCCATTCTCTCTAAACAGAAAAAGAGAGCAAATCATGGTAGGGATTCTTTTGTATACCAGGGAAGCTTGGGAGTTATAAGAAAATTAAGTTTGTGTATAAGTATCTGACTGCTGCTTGGCACCTATGTATCCTCTACTAGGATTGCAATAGAGAGGGATGTGTGGTAAGATGGTAAGTGCAGAGACAAGGAGTTTTAATTTGTAGGCACATGGGCTGTAGGTTGATGGGAAGCAGGTGTTCTCTTATCACTCAGATAAAGTGCTCCTTCCTGGAAGGAACTTACAGAAAATTGGATTCCAATATTCTGGAACCCTTGATTCTGGAGTACTCAAGTTCCAGGCAGAGGGGAGATCCTAGAGGTTGTTAAAGGTGATAAAGGTGAGGTGATAAAAGTGAAATGAAGGGAAAACAAATTATTACCAACTTAGCCTCACAGGACCTTCTTGTTGGGATTCTAAACTCCCTTTCAACATGCATGTGGAATATGTCGACCTGGGGGTAGAAAAGTTATATTCTTTATTAAATGTGCTTAAGATGCTGATTATTTTTGAATAGACAAAAAAACTAAAGATTGGTCTTTTTTTTTTTTTTGCCATTAGGCCCTAAGGCTCAGTCCTCCTCTCCCACCTTTTTCTTGTTCAGAGAGGTCCCATCTGGGCATGCCCTGTTCTCTCTTCACTCCTCTCAGTGGGCGTGGCTTTGGAGACCTATCCCTAACCAGCTCAGCAAAGTTACACAGAGTGGATCACATTGGTGGGGTCAGCTCTATGTCAAACTGTCTTTCCGTATTGATGTAGAGAAATAATTGCTGCTTTGTGATGTAATGTGGCTGAATGTTTGCAAATATAGGTTTATTTTACCACCCTCTAATCCTCTGAAAGGATCGAATAGGAAATCACTATTACCAATCTAACCTCTTTTTTTTTTTTTCCTTCCCCTCCCCCATGGTCTTCTGTTAAGTTTCTCAGGATCCACATAAGAGTGAAACCATATGGTATCTGTCTTTCTCTGTATGGCTTATTTCACTTAGCATAACACTCTCCAGTTCCATCCATGTTGCTACAAAGGGCCATATTTCATTCTTTCTCATTGCCACGTAGTACTCCATTGTGTGAATCACTATTACCTAGATATTTTCTGGAAAGTTTTAAGTAGCAAAGTTATTTTTTTTGAAAAGAATTATTCAAGTAATTTGGCACAAAAATATTAAAATTAGATTTTAAGACTATTTTAAGTTCTAAACATCTACCATAACTGCAATTAATAGATGAGCATTTTCTGAATTTTTCTAAGTATGCTTTGCATATAATTGTAACCATAGTATAAGTATACAATCACGCCCTGTTTAAAAATTTAAATGTTTGAGAATTTTGACATTTTTGTGTGTGTGGTCATAATTTTCAGACTAGAAAACATACTTAAGAAAATTTTATAGTTGACTTAGTTATTGATTCCATGTTTTTTTCTTTTAAACTTCACATTTGTGTTTCTTTTTTTATTTTATCATTTACTATATTATTTCCTTAGACCCTCATTCCCCAAGGATGCATATGAACTCGGAAAGAATGTCTTATAAACTATGATGTTAAATTTCTTTTTTTTTAATTTTTTTTTTTTAATTTTTTTTTAATGTTTATTTATTTTTGATAGAGAGACAGAGCATGAACGGGGGAGGGTCAGAGAGAGAGGGAGACACAGAATATGAAACAGGCTCCAGGCTCTGAGCTGTCAGCACAGAGCCCGACGCGGGGCTCGAACCCACGGACCGCGAGATCATGACCTGAGCCGAAGTCGGCCGCTTAACCGACTGAGCCACCCAGGCGCCCCTAAATTTCTTTATAAAAGTGCAACCACAAGGTATTTGCTAAACTTCTATTTTATTAGATTGTATTATTTTCTTCTTTGATGAAATTTCCTGATGGGATATTCAGAGAGAGAAGGAGAGTGATAATTTTATGGCTACTAAGGTCATATAAAAGCAATGTTGTAATGTTTTCACTGACTTTGAGGAGCTACACTGTCCTGGATGCCAGGTGCCCAGTGATGAGTCCGCAGAGCTCCAGCCCCTAATCCTGCAAGCCCAGCAGACACCGAGGAGAGGAGATGACATTGATTCTTTAGAAATCTTTGACATTTGACTTGTCTTTTAAAAAGTTATTGCTGCTAATAGAGGAAAATATCAAATGTTTTCCCCTCCCTCTCTCTGTCTTTGTCTCTGTCCCTGTGTTTCTCTCTCTCTCTCTCTCACTCTTTCTCTCTGGGTCTTTTCTAACCCAGTAGTTAATACAGCCTTTCTGCCTGATCATGGGCTTTTCAGGATGCTGGTAACTATTATTTACAAATATGCTGGCAGCTAGATGCTTGGATATGGCTTGGGATGGAATATGACAAGAGGTTAATAAAAAAGGATTTAGCTTTTATCCATGAATTCTTTCCTCCACCCACAAACTACAATTTGGTCAGGAAATGTGTAGCAGAGATCATACATAACTATTCTTGTCAAAATTACAATAAAGAATATTTTAATAGTTGCTTTGGGGATGCATTTTTGCATTCTTCTTTATGCCTAACTATCTGAAATGTTTCAAAAGAAACTTGGTAAGAGTACTTTCCTCCAATGGTTTCAATTAAAGAAAAGGGAAACAACAGCAAAAAAACACCCAAAAAACAAAAAAACCCAAATAACTCTTTGGTTTACTACTGGAGTATATATCTACTTGGCTTCCAACTGCATTGATCCCTATCGAAATGGCTGTTGCTGTAACAGATTTAACTGATAAGCAATTCTGTTGTCTGCTAAGGAAAGCCATTCACTGGGGAATGAGTCCATTTACTTTGTGTTTTTAATTAAAGGTGTCTAATGTTGGAGTGCCTGTTGCTTTCCTATTTTCTCAAACATCACAAATCAATTCCTTTGTATTTTTCTTAATCTAGGGTCTGATTTATATTAATTTTTTGCTGTCATTAATTACAATCAGGTTGTTACGCATTCAAAAACAGATTTAAGCACTAAGCAATTTTTCCAGGCATCTTTTAAAAATCTGCCCTCAGTAGAAGTTTGGGAGAATTGTTCCTCCAGGGATTGCTATGATTTCCAGCTCTGAATTCTATTATATTCAACTTATAATGGTTCCACTTCTAGCCTAAATAAGTGCTTAGGCCATATCTCAGGGTGATTAATGACTGAGTGGGAAAGGTAAACACAGCACTTTGTAGACTGGAGACCAGAACAAACCAGGCTGATTCTATTCCCATCCCTGGCCTCTTGGCACAGGTGCCCTTCCTGGGTTATTCTTATTACTGATTAAAATTCTCCACTCTTTTTTAGTTATGAATGTGTTAGGGTTTAATAAGAGCACTGACCTGAGAAATAAGGAGGTTTGTGTTGAAACCAAGGATTGCACATTGTCCCCAATATCTTTTATCTTGTTAGATGTATCTCATTATGACAGCCTATTAAATCTTTTATCCTAATATTCTCAGTTAGTTCTTTAGACATGTATCTAGTCTTGTATGTGTTTGATAAGTATTAGCTAGTTATGTTCTCTTTCAAAAGTTTGATAATAATAACAAATAGACTAAGGCTAAAGACTGAGCTGTGTGGCCTTATGTATGATGGCTTCTTCTTGGATGATAACAATGTATTAGTCAACTCTTTTTCTAGTATAGAAGTTAGACTAGTCAGGAAGTAACACTACTGTGTTATTATTCATCTCTCATTTCTGCATCTTGCCCATAAGGGGAGAGCCAGAGATTTTGCCAAATGCTTTATTGAAATATGGACAAATTAAGAACTGCATCATTTCTTTTATCTATTATTCTGGTATTTTAAGCTTTTCTTTGGAAATACTCAAAAAATTATTTAAAATATTAATAGAGTTTCACTGAGAACTTCGAAATACCAGTCTGTAGAATTTTTTTTAACTCAATTCTTATTCAGTTTTTAAAATAGTGGGACTGTATTTGTCCCCATGTTCACACATCATGCTCATTTTTATGATTCTCAGTATTAGGAAATAACACATTGGACCAATCATTCTTCCATTCATTCAAATAACTTTAAGCACTAAAGAGAGGATTAAGTACCTCTGCAAGTTTTCTCTGTAACTTAGGATATAAGTTGTTTGGACTAGGAGGCTGGAATTAATTCATGATGGCTATTAACTTAAGCCTAAATGATTGGCTGAAGCAGTTTTATAAATCATACAAGAATGTTATTCTAACCGCACAGAAAATGTCAGTCCTTTCCCCAACCTTTACTTCATTGGTCAGGAGTCTGTTATGAGCTAGTCTGCCCACGCTCAACATAGATTCCCCACCCCAGTTATTGATCTCATTTCAGAATGTGTCTCTATATTACTATTTCTAGAATCATGGTCAGCAGGAATATTGTTTTGAGAGAGCAGGTCACATATTTCATTAGGGTAAAATATGATTGTATTCTGTGACCTCTCTTCTCTTTAAATTGAATCTCAGTGTTTTGACAGAGCTCTCACACTCCTGTTCTCTAATAGAGGACAAGAGATAAAACCTTTCTTTTTTTTATAGACAGTTTCATACTTTTGTTATCTCAGTCTCTGAATACAGCTCCTCAGTTTCTGACAACGGCTCCTACTACTAATGTGTTATTTTCTTTTCTCAATGTGCTGTGTCTGACTTTTATTGAAAAACCCAGTTGCATTGGTCTATACTTCACAGATAGCATTTCTTAAGCTTAGCTCAGAGCTACACTTTCGGTGTGTGTTTTATGGAATTACTTCTTTTTTAATAATTAATTGAATCAGACAGCTGTTTTCACATTAGTGGAACTTTGTTTTTGGATTCACACTATTGCACTAGGCCGTAGAGAGTAGACTTTCCAGGCAACGGGTCATGCACTGTTTTTCATTTGGAGACGATTTAGAAAAACTTTTCTGAAGAAATCTGTTCCTGTGCTATTGCATTCAGCAAAGCAGGGATACCCTTTTGGACACGATAAAGTATTTTTAAGACTGGATTCCTTAATTCTCATAAGAGTATATGAACTCTATATACATAATTAAAATTTAGAGTTTATTGAAATGAGTGTCTGCGTTTATATGGCATTGTTGAATAGTTTTATGCCACAGAACTTTCTGGACTTGAACTCATTGGAGCCTGTAGTTTTGAGAACCAATTTTTGAGGAAGATTGCTGGAAAGATATGCAATCCTTTCTTCCTCTAGTTTTCCCATATTATCTAAAAGGTATCCCCAAATCAAGCCATATCTGTGGAGACTGGCACAAGGAACCTATCAATTTGCCTCCCAGTGGAATTGTTCTATGGAATCAAATTACTCTGGGAGCTGCATGCTGCATTTATTGCTAGAAAGCTTAGAGACAACGTAAGACTCTCTAATATGAAGTATATAAATGTTTATACTAAACATATTTGAGCTCTATTCTTGGCTTTCACTGATGTCTTCATTTTCTTTTTCTCCTTCTCTCCCTCTGATTTTACACTTATAGCATTTTCTTGTGGCTAATTTATTCTTTGATTTGCCTTCAGTCTTTTTCTACAAAGGAGGTGGGATCTAAATAAATGAATGCAAAACATCTGTAAGCAGAAAAGAATAATTAGGAAAGAAATAAATTTGTTTTCTTTTCTGAATTTCTTTTGAACTTCTGTACTTAAACACAATATTTTTGCTGTCTTAAATGAGATGTCCTGGTAAATGCTATTAATAGACATAAATACAGAAATTCATGTTTAAATTCCTTAATGGATATCATAAAACTTTACATATATTGCTTTGAGCAAATCTTATGCTCTTGTTTATTCAGTAATTTAGTACATTGGCATTTCTAATTAAGACGTGCTATCTTATATTAACAAATGATTTTCACACTTAACCATTTAATATTTAATTAAACACTTAGGGTTATCTTATGTGCATATTTAAAATTTTTGAAAAGGTTTACATATACCGTCATGTTGATTAAATTCTACAGAATAGATCCTGTATATCTGTATCTACCTATCTCTACATATATGTGTTTATATACACACAGGTACACACTCAATATTCACATTTTAGAGCCTTAGTTGCATTTCAATTTGCCAAAAAAAGAAACAATAATATATCATGTAACAAAGGAAAATAAGATCCTTAATCTTGAAATAATCTTAGAAGTTACCTATAATTCATCAACTATAACAAGGTATCTTTTAGCCTCATGAAATATTAATACTGAAAGGGGCCTTAGAAAGCAATTTGGCCAGCCTCATTTTACAGATGAAAATAGTCAGGGTCCTGAATTTGCCACTTATGTGATTTTATACAATTAGTTAATAGTGAGATTTGAATCCTATCTCTGGATGACAAGTCCAGTTCTCTTTGTGTTATACCATATCTCCTATAGTCATAGTCCATTCTAAGTCCAGAACATTCAAATAAATGTTAAATCCCCATGTAAAGTCTACTCATTGAGACCATGCCTACCCTCTGCAAAACTTCAAATAGAATCAAATAGTTTAATCCTAATTCCCAAATGATTACCATCTGGGACTTCAACTCCTGGTTCACTTCTCCTTTCATTCCCTCATCACTGTAACCATTCTTAATATTAAATTGCACTGCCCTCACTTGTCAATATATTAGCTCTTTTCTCTTTACAGACAAATTCACCCAGAGGGCACCATAGGTCCTTGAACTCTTTCTTTACTCTTTTCTGGGTAACATTATGGAATTTGTTTATTGGTTATATATAAATAAACAACAAAATCATTTTGTAAACACATAAGTAAATAGAGCATTAACCACCTCACAGGTCTGAACACTCAGCTTCACACTGACAAACCTAAACAGACACATAGAAATAATACTTGCAGCATTGCATCCACACAGGAGCACAGGCTTTGCGATCCTTTGAGTTCCATTTACTGTGAGTTTGGTCAAGTTAGTCAACATGAAGCTTAGTGTCTCATCTTCAAAACAGGGATAATACCTACATGGTAAGTGTGTTGTGGTGAATAAAATGAAACAGTATTGTGTGTTGTGCATTGCTATTGATGCACAAGGTAACAGGCACGGCAGGTGGTATATTGCAATCACACAGATTTACTCGCTCTTCTCTTTGGAAACAGGAGTGTGGTGTAACTGAATTGATAGTATTGCAAGATGCTTTCATATCTGAGTCTGTGGAATAATTTTAGTTATCAGACTTCACCGGCAACAAAAAGGCCACGTTCATTCGTATTGCTTTTGTTAGTTAGCTTACACCAGAAATTTGCCTTTTCACAGACATTCACTCATTTGGGCTAAATCGGGCTATTTTACTTTATACTCTTCCATGAGCTGACCTACAAATTTAATAGTGAGACACCCTATTTGTAACTTTTAGGTATTTCTGAATCATTTGTCTGGACCCAGGATAAAAATGCTTTCAGGTCTATTTCTGTGGTGACCAGTGGAACAACCTGGGCACTTTTTATCTGGGTGTGAATGTCAGTAATTGCCTCTGCAGATTGATCTGCCCATGGGACTGTGATACAATGTTAAGTTTATTTAGGGGAATTGTAAATTACAGGAAACAGTTTATTATAACATGGATAGTAAATTTTAAAATGCTCTCAAAAGTATTTTCAAATCATGTTTTTTAGTAATTACTAAGTTATCGTTATAGGCCCAAGGTAATAATTTACTTAGCCCAACACATGATGAGAGTTGTAGTTTTCTGATTTTTACAGAATACAAATTTCTTTAAGAGCTGGAAAATCTAATTTAGTTGATCAGAGACAGAATATAGGCAGGAAGAAAGAACCCTATGTCCTATGTCCAAGAAATTAAAAACCATAGCCACATAAATAATAATATTTTGATGTTGTAATTTATTGGAAATAGGCCATTATTTAGACTTGTTATTCTTTTTTAAAAAAATGTTTATTTTTGAGAGAGGGGGAGAGAGAGAGAGAGAGAGAGAGAGAGAGAGAGAGAGAGAGAGAGAGGGAGAGGGAGAGGGCACTCACATGGGGTAAGGGCAGAAAGAATGGGATAGAGAGAGATAATCTCAAACAGGCTCTGCACTGTCAGTGCAGAGCCCAATGTAGAGCTTGATCCCACAAACTGTGAGATCATGATCTGAGCCAAAATCAAGGCTTAACTGACTGAGCCAGTGAGGCATCCCAATTTACATTTGTTATTCTCTTGGCTAACTTTTAAAATTGTCTTTATATTGTAATGGTAGGATTTAAACATTTTGAAGAGGAAAATGTGCACCTTGCACAATGGGATCTTGATCTTTTAGTGATGCTGGTCGATTGGTTTCTGTTGTTTTCACTCTTACTATAATGAATGTAATAAACTGTATTCACTAATAACAGTTAATAAGGAGCCTTGGTTTAACTGTAGTTTTGTTTTATTTGCTGAACAATTTATTTTTATCATGAGAGGAGAGCTTGTAAAGTTCATACTATCATAGACCTTTTGAGAAATTACAGTAATAAATTTCTACTTCTGCATTGACCAGTATTCATGTGTCCTTTACTAGAAAGCTTTTTAATTGGAAATTTCATGATTATATTAAAGTCCCATGACCCTAGAGATGGACATCTATCCAAAATAGAAGGATTGTTGACCTATTACCCTTAGACGTGCCTTGGTCTAGAGTTCAATCTGTTTTTGTTTGTTTATTTTTAATGTTTATTTACTTTTGATAGAGACCATGTATGAGTGGCGAGGGGCAGAGACAGAGAGGGGGAGACACAGAATCTGAAGCAGGCTCCAGGCTCTGAGCTATCAGCACAGAGCCTGATGTGTGGCTTGAGCTTGTGAACCATAAGATCATGACCTGAGCTGAAGTCGGACGCTCAACCGACTAAGCCATCCAGGTGCCCCATTTGTCTGTCCTTTTTAATGTATGTTTTAATGGCAAATTCATTTGTGAATAAATCCATCATAATCAACACATGCCATATATTATAGTTGATATCAGGGTTCTTGTTTCAGGAAATGGAATTATTAATATAATGAGTGCTATTACTATGATAATCCTTATTTTCCTGATAAACTCCACATTAAACCTTTCAGTTTGGTATTAATTTTAAGTGCATTTGTTCCAGCTCTTCCAAATAAAGTGAATAAACCAGTCAAATTGGCTAAGGACACACAGCATTGGCCAGAGATTATGTATTGGTGTCTTAGAAGAGAACCGGAGATATTATAATCACAGTTTGCAAAATTTGAGTAATGATTTCTTCAAAGTTGAGGACACCAGTGTGCTAGTGTTTTATGAACGCTTTAAACTTTGATCAAGGAGGGGAGCTTCTGAGCTTAGGCCAGGGTGCCAATAGAGATTTGCACCTGATCAGACCTTTCTTTTTTTGAGTAGATAATAGCTGCTTCTGCCAGAAAACCAGATCAAAGCATAGCAGGAGAGATTACTACATTGGTTTTATCAGCCATTTTCCAGCTACAGCTCTTGTAAAGCTGATAACAGGGTGGGGGTGAATAAAATCATCTGCTTTCAACCTCCCTGTGGTGCTTTCATCTTGATTTGTTTAAGAGCCAGGGAGGACCATGTCTACAGTGTGGACACCTGGTCAGTCCCCTCTCTATCCCTGTCAGAGTTTAAAGCACTTAACTAGTAATCACTGCTCTGACTCTGGGGCAGTAGGGTACCATGTTTCCTTTGCTTTTAACTTGGCAACTGCTGTGGCTCCTTCGGCACCTGGTCTTCCGCCAGCCATCTCAGTCCCCTGGATTGACTACAGAAGACTTTTTTTTTTAAGGTTTAGGTTTCTCCTACTATTATCAAGGCAAAGGGTTGCAGCTTCTATTCCCTCCCTCCATAGACCACAGTTCTCAGGCAGCCTTTTGTCTGTCCCTTTTTATTCCTTCAAGCTGCTCTTGATGTTAAAGACCTGAATAAAGCAAGTCTTGCTTGCCAAAAGTTGACAATGGAAGTTAGAATCACAGCTATTTCAGATTAAAAAAAAAAAGGAAAAGACCTTGGCTACCAAGTGGTCTCCTCTTTGTTTTATATAGCATAAATGCAGGGGGGAAAATATATATACACACACACATATATATATGTGTATATGTGTGTATGTATATATATATGTGTGTGTGTGTGTGTGTGTATATATATATACATATATATATATATATATATATATATATATATATATATATATATGGTGTTTCTAAGATTCCCAGCATCTGCACTGCTGCACTGTAGGTGGAAAATGCTCAAGTTAATATGGTGGCATTGCCATTGGCTCTCCTCTTATAGTCAGTGTTAATTACTTGTGGTCGTTGTATGTGACTTTGTAAAGTTGGGAGGTGAGGTGTATGTCTGTACTGAAACCTTTTGGAATCCTTAAGGTACGTGTCTCTTTTTCTTATCTGAAAAAAATACAGTGTTTCCATTTAGAAATTTTCTAAGGTTTCTTCAGTACTGGAATTCCAGGAGATGACCTGGGACATGATTTTACTGTTTAAAATGATTACATTTGTGTATGAATGAAATTCACATTAGTCTTTTGTTTTAATAATACATGATTGACATCATCATAACTTATTGATGTCAAAAAAAAAATCTACTCAGATTGTGGCATCTCTATGGGGAAGCATAATCCCCTTTACGGTTATCTATAAGACGTTTCCAGGAAATCATCATGGCCCCAAAGTAAGGACCGTCTGCTATGGGTTAAGGATAATCGACTAGCAAGTACCATCAGCAGAAGGGAAAGTTAATTTAATTGGTTTAAAGACTTTTCTTGCAGCCACAGAGAATGCTAAATTGATTTTTTCTTATTACATAGAAAAAGTGCAGCACATTCATTATACAGGATGAGTTGCTTTGGAGAATGTATTACCTTATACATGCTACACCAATGATTTTAAGAAACTTGGAAACAACTATCTTAAATTTAACATCTGTCTGTTCTTATCCTTAGAGCTTAGGCAGGTAGTCAAAGGAATGCTATAAATAAAGGAAGATTTTGCATAAGTATAGCCTGCTATTTTATGTTTTTAGCTATCAGTAATTTAGACATTAATTGTTAATATTTACCTGTGTTTATGTTAATCGTTTATATTTACCTGAATTTATATTCAACCGTGGCCCAGTTTCTATATTTTTTGTCAATGACAGTGGTGCTCAGAATGTCTCTGCCTGGAAACTTTGTAGTTGGAACTGACTCAACGTTCATCAGAGGCCAGAACTTCTCCTCATTTTTCCATACCAAAGCCAGTTAATGAATTAAATTGTCTTTGCAATGTGGTTCATATTTGTTTAAAGTTCACTATTCCCACCATTTAGATTTCTATGTGCCATTCTCTGGATAAACCAGCCTCCCTGGCATCATCATCCAAAGTTAGGGTCTCCTGCAAATACTGTGGGGAATCAAAATGTTTGCCTGCTTTTCAGGCCTCTAATCATACTTTTTTTTTTCTTTTTTGCTTTTGTGTGAGTTAAAATGTAACCTTCTTTTGAGCCTCCCAGGTTTCACCTGACATTTAGTGTTTCTTCTGCATTTCAGCAGACTTATGTAGCTACATCAATCATAGCCCCAATAATGTCATTTTGTAACTACCCTCATTTTACCTGGTCTCAGGCTTTTTGACTGTTGGGCTTGTCTTTATCGTAGCTTTTGTAACCCAATGCCCAGATGTACTGGCTGACACATTGTAGATAGATGCTTTTTAAAGTAAATTTTCTGCTGATTATAGGGTCTCTGGGTTTTCCTTTAACCTCCCTTCTCCACCTTGTCCTGCACAGTGATGGGTGCAAAGTTAGATGCTAAAATTAAGATTTGCCCCTTGAGTCCTTATTGTGAGTCCTTATTGAGTCCTTATTTTAAGTATTTATGCATTCTTGATTTATGCTCTGTAATGATTTTTGTTTCCCAGATATTTACCTGTTCAGAACACTGTTATTTTTTTACTTAAAATATCACTTAATGCTTTTTATTATGTAATTGTGGAAATTTAGCTTTTCTTCATGTATTTGCAATGAAAGATTCACAGCATTTACTTGTAGTTAGTTGTTGGCTTACAAATAGGCAATTTAATTCTTACTCTAATATTGGAGGAATTAATAAATTCAGTGAATGAGGCAGTTACATTTTTGCAGGACAATTTGATTCCAGTTTCCTTTTCTTCTAAGATTGATAAACTCTGGAACTTTAGAGCTGAGTTTTAGAGGGCATTTCATTAAACTGTCTATTTTATTGAAGAAAATAAATTCCTGCCCTCTGGGACTTTTCTTGAACTAATTAGCCCTTACCATGTGAGATATGAGCCACTTATTGGTATGTTTTCTCCTGTCTGATTCTAACTTGACAAGGATATTACTGATTGATGTGATCTCTCTTTCTGTGTCTGACATCAGAGTGATAGCTTTCTGCTTCTGATTTCACCTGATTTGTTTCTTTTGATGAACGTAATGGGACAGGAAATGACTGAAGAAGATCACACAATAGATTGACAGTCACAAGTCATATTAAGAGTTCATACTTACCTTTCTTTGGTGGAAAGCAAGTGATAAGACATAATTATCCCCTTCAGGAATGTTCAAAATCTACTTCTTTCCTACCAAGATAAGGAAAGAAACTTGAAAAGTATCTCTCAAGGCAATATATTAAATCTTTTGCTTTTGTTAATAGACTCATTGCTGAACACTTTAATTATCTTATTTTGTTTTAAGAGAATACGTAGCCAGCAAAGAATAAAATAGTAAGGATGAGTTCAATGTATTGAAAATATGTTACTTTAGATGACATTTGTTATCTAAAGAGGGTTTAGTACTATGCATAACGTGCTGATTTAAAAATAAATGATCAGGTTATTGTACAGTAATTTCACTAGAGCCATTGTGTTTTAGAGATTGTAAAGCAAATGAATTGTTAAAAATAATTTTACTGTTCACTGGGGCACAGTGATTATTGCAGAATAATGATTTCCTGTTGGTAATACAGTCAGCAAATATAAGTAAACTACTTTACTTTTTTGACTGCCATTGATGCTTTGTCTTTCTGAATGTGGACCCTGTTCCCCAAAAAAGGCTAAAATCATAGGTATCTCTAGAAGTATTCTGTCTTCTTTTAGATAAGTTTTAATTAATGGTTCTCTCACTTTCTTTGCACTTAATGTTTCCCCTCATGTAGAAAATATGACTTTTTGTGTTCAATAATGGATGACCCTTGAAATTTAGTGACAAATGTAGGTTAATTTAAGTCATCATCATCGATTTAACATGCACCTCTGGTAATACATTTTTCACTTTTAAAAATTTGTATCATGAAGCAAAATGTGTTTCTCTGGGAAACAGCAATGATTATAAGATAATCACACATCTCTAGGGCATACGCATGGGAAAGGTACAGACAAATGTATCTATTCCTTTGACATAATGATTATTTCATAATAAGTGAGTACTTCCATCCCAGTCTTCTTTGCCAACTCTGTCCTATTTTTCCCCTACTCTACTAGGCTGAAAGAGGAATAATAGAATTTTTCTCGTGTGCTAAAATATGATGCTGGTAGTTTTGTGATGGTTCCATATATGTTTCAGCTGAACTGTGCATTTCCTTATAATCATGAGGAAATCAGAATGGTCCATTAGCCCAAGCAGTTGATAGAATAGAGACAATAGATGTTCCTGAAGCTTTTTTGTTCATGCCTTTCCAATAAGACTCACCAAATCTTTTTCCAGAAATCTCCAATGTGAACTTATATTCTCTTGCTACTGACAGTTTTGAAATACACTCTTGTGTGTCTGGATTCATACTATTCTTGGAATATCCAAACTAGAAATGTATATTGTTCAGTGTTTCAAGGACTGTAGATAGCGACAATCCCAAGACTACAGACAAGGGAGTTTACGTGTTGTTGTTAACTGTAGAGTTTTGTGGGTTTGCTGAATTACTTAATATAAACTTTCCTGGGAGGCTGGTTTGTGCATTATTGGTAGTAGTTAAATATTGGAGGAAGAGTTACACAGCTTTAAGAAACATGGGCTGTAGGATCAAATCCAGTTATAATAAAATCCCAGCTGCATCCCTTGCTGTCTCCTTCCTTGTACAACTTATTTATTGTGTCTAGGCTGCAAATTTGTTCAAAAGTGCCTACGGCACTGTCTGGCAGATAAGTGTTCAGGATAGAAGTTGTTTGTTTTTTTGTATCTCGCATTTGCCATCCTGTCCATAAGTTTGGTTGGAGTATTGGGGTTGGGTGGGTGGGGGGGGTTCGAGGTGGTGGTTGACAGCTTTGTGTAACAAACAGCAATCAGGACATCTAGTCATTGTTGTATTCCTGAGGATTACTTGAGTGACTCCAGAGGTTCCTGAACTAGATCAGTATGACTCTTTTTTGTCAACAGCCTGAAGGCCTTTGCTGAAAGTTGTAGTGTGAAGGAAGCCTTACTGAAGCCGTGGCCTTTCTTAGCTGGACTTTGATAGGAATTGCATGTATTGAGTGTCAACTCCACATTAGAGCGGATCACATGTTATCACAGGACACCCTCAGATCAACCCTGTATTTGACAGAATGAGGAAGGGGTGTGGGAGGCGTATGTAATTTTTGCAGAGTCACACAGTAAATGATGACCCGGGATCCCAGCCCAAGTGGGTCAAGGCTGAATCATAACTGTAGTAGAAAAGCCAGGCTCCGTTTACAAGGTCAATTTTAAAGATTTTCTTTTGGTTAGACTATTTTGATCACTTGAGAAAATAATATCTTGTTCATGTTTGCTGAATTAGCTAACTGTGGCTATTTTTGGTTTGTATGTTACATATCTATGTGCCCACATGTTTTTGTTCTGATTTTGTTATAGATGTGAAGAACAAATATAAATAAGAAAGAGATTCCTCCCTCACACCTCCCCCATAGAATACATGACTTTTAAATAACAGAGCATTTAATGGGTTTTGGTGAAATAATAAATGAGAGAGAAATATAGGAGAGAACATAAAATAATTCATATTTTATGGACTCATCTAGTAATTTTTATTCTTGGTAAATTGGTTGAAGAAATGCATTACATTTTTACCTGTTCAAAGATGCATTTATGGCATGTGGTTAAATTAGAGACTTTCTTCTTATTTCCATTTACTTTGTACTGACTCATCATTGATAATGATTTGTTATTTTCTGGGTATGCATTCATATGAGGATATTTTGTTTCTGCTTGTTCCTGAAAACATAAATATTGAAATTAACATTTAATTAGCTATACTTTTATAAAATTAATAACATAATAGTGAATATCATAACAAATAATAACATGTTTCATAATAATACTTATTGTCAACTTCCAGAGCAGAGTGAGATAATTTTCACATGAATTGATTTGCAGCTTTTTTTCCCCCCAGAAATTACTCTCTTCTA
This sequence comes from Panthera leo, assembly GCF_018350215.1. Taxonomy (NCBI): domain Eukaryota; kingdom Metazoa; phylum Chordata; class Mammalia; order Carnivora; family Felidae; genus Panthera; species Panthera leo. The sequence goes on along the minus strand of NC_056683.1, from coordinate 115,069,470 downwards.
TATTCTTTCATATTCTACTTCAATTATATGTTTTCACTTACTTCTGCATGTAAATCTTGCTGGTTTGGCAAACTTGGAAATGCTTGGAAGCATTGTTTTCAGGAAGCATGTAAGAGGTTGAATTGAGAGCTGGTTTAGCACAAGTTTGTTTTATTTCTGGCACCCTGTAAGCCTTGCCTGGATTCTTCCCTTTGGCATCGTTGTGCACTTAGTTGTGTAATCTAACCTGGCCTCCTGGACATGTTGCCTTTCCTGTTGATGAAATAGTATCATGATTCTGGAAGAGACCTTACGGATATTATGGTCCAGTGATTTAATTTCATAGAAAGACTCATGGCCTAGAGAGCATGTTTGACCCAGTATCCCATAAGTATAAATGGCATAACCGGGATTAGAACCTGGGCCTGACTTCTAAAGCCAGTGTTCCTTAGCTAATACCTAACTTTGTAGGTCTTGGAGTGTATTCAGTTTTTCAGCTATTAAGTGAGCATGTCATTTAATGTCTCTCACCTTCATTTTTAGTATCCACGACACCTGAGTGGCTATCAATAACTGTCTTATCTACTTCATAACTCTTTTGTGGAGATCAAATAAAAGAATATACGTTAAGATTCTAGACTGCCACTATCCTGATAATCATGACTTGCATTTGTAGAGCACTTCACAACTCTTCTCATTTGATGCCATTCTGCAGTGCAGAAATGATGGCCACGTCGAAATTGGGTACCTGGGTGGCTCTGTTGGTTAAGCGTCCAACTTCATCTCAGGTCATGATCTCACAGTCCGTGAGTTTGAGCCCCACGTAGGGCTCTGTGCTGACAGCTCAGAGCCTGTAGCCTGCTTCAGATTCTGTGTCTCCCTCTCTCTCTGCCCCTTCCCTGGTCGTGCTCTGTCTCTCTCTCTCTCAAAAATAAATAAACATTTAAATAAATAAATAAATAAACAAACAAACATTGAAAAAAATTTTAAAAAAAGAAATAGGACTACTTATATCACCATTTGCATAATACCAATATTTAAAATAGCAGGCTGTTTTTCTTTAAAGGAAAAGTTGTTTATTTTAATTTTGATCTTTGCGGTGGATACCTAGCCCAGTATTCTAGATAGTAACACCTTAAGCTTGTATGCAACCAGTTTGTTGAATGTTTTCAACTCAGGGAAGATTTAGCCTGTTTTCTTTCCACTGGCCATTTTATTCAGTTATACTTTGTCAATTCACTCTTCCCTGATTCTTAATGACATGCTGGACAAATTTCATAGCTTTTGCTCATTTTCAGTTATGAAAATCCAGTTCAGTCCAGTTCAGTCCATGCTCCGCTCTTAATTTGTCTTCCATCCACCCAACATCACCTACATTTGCAACTTGTCTTTCGAAGGAGAGGAGTCAGTATGTAGTCAACAGTTCCTTTGTCCCTTCCTTGCAAGGACTAGGTTTAGAATCAGACATATAGGAGGCAGAGGTCTTCTTCCTTAACTGGACCTACGTCAGATACAAGGAGGAACCCCTGCTTTTACTCTGACTTTTCGTTTTTTTATACCTTTATAGCTTTGCTGATGAGTGTGGTCTTTCCTCATAGCTGCTGTGAAAGTGGTTGACTTGGCATGATTTCTACTCCACACCAGCCCCCTCTAGTCTCAAAGTACTCCTTGGAAAGAGACTGCTTTGTCCCTCCTGGACTTCTGGTAGTCACCCACTAGTCCGAGCTCTCCAACAGGGGTGGCCCCTCACTTAGCTGTTGTCTGGAAAGGGCTTAGAGCCCCAGTTCCACCTTTACAAGGTACCTTCCCATATAGAGAGAGGCGAACCTCCTCTGTGTCCTCAGGGAAACTTCCATTCACCTTCTAGGCACACTAGTGTCCAGTAAATGGCTTATACTGGCTTAGAAGAACCAATTGTTAAATTTTCAGGAATTTTGTGATCTTGTTAACATAGGCACTGCTTATTATATTATGTAGAGAATAATCAGATACATTATACTAAAACCAAGGTACTCAAAACTTAATACTTCCTAACCATTTTATTTCATTTTATTATCTGTGCGCTTGATGTTGTTTGCATCTGTTGTCTTATGAAGCATTTGTCTGGAAGCCATTTACTAGCCTTCCTTTCTCATAGGTACTCTTAATCTTGAGTGATTCTTCTAGAATCTTCTTCTGTTTGGCCCTGGGAAGGTTCCCATGGGGTAGGCACCTGCTTTTCCTCTCTCCCAGAGGTAGGGATGCCCATGATTGTCAATAATGTACTTCTTTCCCTTGTCCTCAGCATTCTGCTCTGATCAGCTAGGTGTTGGAGGCGGTGGGCAGTGGTAGGCAGGGTCTGCCACTGTTCAGCAAACACTAAAGGAAGACAGGTTCCAGTTGTTCATCAATTCGCAAGAATTTAAAGTACCTACAACATTTTTTGCCCTTGTTTTTGGACTGCAGCTGCAAATTCTTAGGAAAAAAAAAAGAGTGCCAGTTAACCTTCTATTATTAAAAAAACAAAAAACGAAAAAGAGCCATATTTTTTGGTTATTTCACAAAATAGACTTTTCATGTCAGTGTTTTGTGTTGACATGTAAACTAAAGTATAAAAGGTAGATATTCCTATTACGTAAGGCTGTAGTCTTGAGTGGATTTTCTACGAGCAACTGAGAGTCTAAGTAATTATGGGTAAAGTGTCTGTTATTTTCCCTCTCTCCTTTGCCCTGCATCCCTGCATAGCCCCACGATTGGGGTTAGTTTAGGGTTTAGTTTTATAAATATAACTTAAATAAATAAACACCAATTTATTTTTCTGAGGAAGTTAGTATTCTCTATGCATGTGGAGAGCTTAACATCAAAAGGATTCAAAAGAATTCACTCCTGCAATTTAAAAAACAAAAGGCCAATCATTTGGATTATAAAATACAATATTGATGATCAATATTGACATTTTAATTTAAGCCAATCTTGGCATTAAGATTCTTAATCTGATTCCTTGGGAGAAAAATCCCTGTGCACGGGGTCGCTGGGTGGCTTAGTCGGTTCAGCACCTGACTCTTGATTTCCACACAGGTCTTGATCTCAAAACTGTGAGATCAAACCCCATGTCTGGCTCGACAGTGAGTATGGAGCCTGCTTAAGATTGTCTGTCTTCCTCTGCCCTTTTCCCACTTGCTCTCTCTCTCTCTTCCTCAAAAAGATCCCATTCAAGAAAGTATTGTTTCTAATGTTTTCACTGCATATACTTACTTGGCTTTAATAATTTAATGTTGAGTTCATCTCACATTGTTTGAAACTAGGGAGAAAATATGTCGGAAACAAAATAAAGTTGGTGTATCAACAATTTTGCATTGTAGTATAATTTCCACCATTCTTCTTAGCTTTTTATCCATAAAGTTGGTATGAAATCCAAACTTGGAAGTAATATTTGACTGTGATGGGAAACCACACAGCATTGCACGATCCAGATAAAGCACCCCTGATCAGTTGTCATTTGTACACATTGGAGAGACTTTTCTCAGGCTGAGTAAATACGGGTATTAGATTCATTTAGTCATGACACTCTTGCTTGTTGGGGCCATGAAATAATTAGTCCACCATGTTAAGGGACCAATCCAAACTTTCCTTAGTAGTAGAGCCTACGTTTGTGATACCTAGGGGATTCATATGACTCTTACATGAAAATTTACTGCAACATTCCAGTTGCTTCTTTTCACTTTTGATTTCACTATCATTAATAGATCTTCTCAATGTTTTGCTCCAAATTGTTGAAGTTCATATTTCAGAGCTCCATTGTCGAATGAGGTAGCCTCTATCCAGATGTGATACTCTAAATTAATTAAAATTAAGTAAAATTAGAAATTTGTTTCCTTATTCACACTAATCACATTTCGAGTGCTCAGGTCTCACATGCTGCTGGGGGGTGATATACGATATATGATATATCACTTATATGGTGATATAGGATAGAACACAAGAACACTTGGATTGTGGCACACAGTTCTGTTGGACAGGTTTTTTTTAAGTTTATTTATTGAGAGAGAGAGAGCACCCGTGTGTGAGTCAGGGAGGGCAGAGAGAGAGAGAGAGAGAGAGAGAGAGAGAATGAATCCCAAGCAGGTTCTGCCCTGTTACTGCAGGTACCCAAAGTGAGGCTTGATCCCACAAGCCATGAGATCAGTGATATCATGGCCTGAGCTGAAATCAAGAGTCAGACACTCAACCTGCTGAGCCACCAAGGTGTCCCAGACAGTTTTGATCTAGACTCTGAAGCTCTCCATATAGTACCTGCCCTTGAATAATTGTAGACATGTGGCTAGATTCTATTGTTTTGTAAGCATTTTGCTAATTCAAAGTTGGAGACATGATGTATTTTATAAAGAAAGTATAATAAAAATAAACCTGTTACAAATATATAGTGTTTCATCTATACTATGGACTAAAACATCTTAAGGGCTAGCATGGAAAATTAACCGTCATTTTTTATTTGTAACATTTTTTTTTTCCTCTCTAGAAACATTATTCTCAAATTTCAAATCCATACAACCTATTGAAAAATCCATATGGATATTGATTTCTGCTTTTACATCTTTAATCATAAGAGCCAAAGAAATCAAACAATGAATCATGTAATGTGTTGAAACAAAAATGGAAGGGCTTTTTTGAGATTTTTATTTTAATCATTAGGTTTGATATATAGAAAAAGTAATGACAAGATAGGCTTTATATTTGTGCAGGTAAAATAGAAAATCATGTTCAGAGCTGGACAGAGTGACAGATCAAATGATATAAAATAGAAATTACTGCTGACCAGACTCAGGTTAAAGAACTGTTTGGTGATGCCAGCCTATAACTTAGTGAAGCTAAGAGAATGCAAATCAGTTTTGTAATTTAGGTTAATTTTGTTTCAGATTTTAGAGAGGAACTATACCATTAAATGTAAAACTTTAAAAATACTATTTCTTAGGTGCCTTTAGAGTAGCTCATTATGACCTCATATTCTTGTAATATCTTTTCATATATTTGAAACTTCAGTGACAGCATATTTTAATACTGGAGCTGAACTGAGAAAGAAGTTTGTTTTAAAATAATCTTTGACTCACTTTCTTCCAAAATTAATTTGTTGTAATAGTGGTTATCACATCTTTAGTTACATAGGGGATTGGTGAACTGCTGTTACCAATGGACATTATGCAAGTATCTTTAAGAAAAAGGTTTCACCTCAAATTAGAAAAGCAGTATACTACAGCCCTCTGACCAGCTGGCCTCCCTTTTGCTCTTAACTTCCTTCCTTCTTACCTAAAGACCTGTGTGTGGAAGGCATGCTGCATGCCACTTGCTGCGCTAGATATTAGGGGTGACAAAGAGAAGGTCGTTTTCTCCATTTCCTAGGTCATCTCATAGTTAATACCATCATCTTTTCCTTAAACACCTTCAGTGGTCTCCTTAATATTGTCTTTGCCTCTGGCTCTTGCTCTGCCACAAACCACTTCTCTCCACAGTCATCACAATAAGCTGCTTTAGATCAAAATTCAGATTATGTCACTCCTCTGCCGTAAGCCTGTTCCATTACACTTAGAGTAAAACCCAATCTTTTTTTTAATGGAATTTAAAACATGTTTTTGAGAAAGGCATTCCATCAAAAGTGTAGTTCAGAGAATAATAACATAAGATATAGTCCTAAAAAGATTTTCTGCATTACACAAATAATACATTGATTAAATACTTACAAAAATTAAAATGCATAGGTTAAAAAGTACAAAGTGAAATTCCTTGATATTATTCCACCCGCTTCCATCCAAACCCTCCCTCAAGGTAACTACCTTTATTTGGGTCTGTATTCTGTAAGACCCTTTTCTATGAAATTACAGTCATAGTGTACATTTGCTGTGTGTGTGTGTGTGTGTGTGTGTGTGTGTGTGTGTGTGTGTATCATAGATGTATAGAAGTATAAAGATAGATGTATAGAAATGTAAAGAATAGTTGTTATTGGCACAACTTAGCCTATAGTCTGGACACTTGAGCTATGAATAGCCTTGTCCATTTACTCCCAAGATGCCTGACAGATGATTATTTTTTTTCCCTCTATAATGTGAAAATGTTAGCAAAGCGCTACTAATGTCCAGGGTTCCTTCCTCTCTCACCTCAAACATCTCCTCCCAACAGTTCTCCCAGCGTATTACCTTTAGGTCTCCAGTAGGCTATTCTTACAGCATACTGGTCTTTCAAAACACATAAGAGATATTAAGGATTCTACCCCAAATCTTCCCATGGCTTCTCAACACATTTAGAATAAAATCCAAATCCCTACCATGTATTCAGCTCCTGTTGAAGTTGTCTTCATGAAGTTCGCACGAAGTTGACTACTGCTCTCTGCCTCCTTCACTTCGCCCTATGCTTCTGGAATGTTCCAAGATTGTTCCTATTTCAGTGTCTTTTTGCTTGTTACTTCCTTTGCTTGGAATGGTATCCCTTCCTTCTTTACATTTAGGTCTCTGCTCATATTTTATCTTCTGAGAGAGTTCCCTGATCAGCAGTGTCCCTACTGCTTTGTTCTTTAGTTCCTTGCCTCCATAAAACTTTGTTACTATATTATGTTGGCTTATTGTCTTTCTTCTCTATTCGAATGTGGTTCATCTCTTGTACATATTAAGTATTCAGTGAATAGTTATATAATGAACAAATGCATTTGCTATGCTAATAGGGTCAGTAGGCAATCAGAATTGAAGCTGATCTTTTTATTCCATGTTTGTTTCATTTATTTCCTTTTTCCCATTGCCTTGAATTTCTCTAGTATTAGGATGGGCATTTCAGGGAGACCCAAAGAAAAATATAAACTCAAGACTTAGTTAAGCTATAAAAGAATTAAGCCATGAATGATTAGCTCTTGGTATCCCTGAGTATGTAAAATATTTTGATCTTTTAACATAATCAAATGGAAGTTTTAATTATTACCTTGCTTGATTTAACATTATCTAATGGTCTTATAGATATTTTAAGGGATTTCTCATGGCCTCCATTTTTCTACAGAAGAAATAGGTATAAAGAGTGTAGACAGAGCTAAACTAGTGTTATTTAAAAAATAATTATAGTTTAAGTAAAAAAATGGTTTTATTTCTCACTGTGTCTTTCTTTAAAATCATATTTAAATAATTTTCAGTGGTCCTAATTTTCAGTGGTTTCTGAACAAACTACATTCTGGGTGATTTTCTTAATGCCAAGATTTGTGATGAGTTTATCACCAGTAAAGTTGAGGTCTATTTATATATCAGACCTCTCCAATTTTTGAGAGTTGGAGCTTTGAATCAGGTTAGTTCAGTAAATCGTTGTTGGTTTCAGTGACATGTAGTCTACAGAAAATGAAAGATGAATTTCCCCTACTCTTCTTAAATCCTGAACACAGGATTTAACATCAGGTAAAAGGAATACCAAGTTTTATTTTACTGCACCAACTTCACTTACTATTATATAAGTCTTTACAATGGTTATGACATTATTTTCAGTCTCACATTAAAGTAACATCTCTAAGATTGTTTATATTAAACACTGTTCTTTTGTTAGTAAAATTTTGGGTTTAAGAGATGAAACTGCATACACACACACACACACACACACACGCACACACACACGTTTTCCTGGAGATACAATAATACATAATTGGTGTTCTTTATTCATAATATGTATATGAATGTAGGGATAAAATTTTGCATCATTGTATATAGTCAGTGTGCAAGAAATATTTCATGACTGGATGGACAATACCCAAGCGTGTTTAGGTGTAATGTTAGATGTTTAGATCTTTCTATGAGATTGCAGTCCCTCAGTCTACTTGTTGCTTCCACAGTGTCCTTCTTTTAGGCATAAATCCATCACATCCTCTCGTTTGTAAAACCCTTCAAAGTACATTATAGTACTTTTGGGATAAAGGGCAGACTCTTCTTGCAGTGTCTGCAAGATAATGTCTCAGCCTCCTACCACCCAGGCCTTATCGCCACAGTTTCGTTCCTCCTAACTATCCCTAAAAGTTTAATAAATTGCTATGCCAGTAGGTCAAGAAATTTCCTCCTGTCATGCCTTTTGCAAATGCACCTCATTGGCTCTCTGATAGCTTTTTGTCTGTTTGCTCTGTTTTCAAACTCTACTCTGGAATCATTTCCTTTTTGAATCATTGCTTTCCCAGGTAAAAAATGATTTATAGACCCTTTGCCGTGTTGTATGTTAGTGCTCTACATAAGTTGTAGGTCTTTCCCTCCTAGAAGTTATGACTCCGTCTTTTTTCAGTCTTTGTATCACTACTGGCAAAGGTATTTAGTGTGTGCTCATTAAGTGCTTGGGGAAAGAGGATGAGTCCCTTGACCACAGAATCATTCAGAGGTCATTTCTCCAAAGTCTTTTGCTCTTCGCCCTGAAGAAGCAAGTCTGCCTCTGAACCCTCTCCTATCTCTCTAACTCAGCTTTATCACCTATAATTGCACTATAGTTATTTCCTAACACACTACTCTCTTCTGCCACACTGTGACTTTGTTGAGGGCAGGGATTAAAAATTCGGTATTTCTCTTTTTCTAGTGTCTATCAAATATTAGGCACTGCATATGTGTGTGTGTGTGTGTGTGTGTGTGTGTGTGTGTATATGAATGATGAGTGGCCAACTGTTCAAATTTTTTAAAATTAGTATTTTATACAGCTTGGATTTTTTTTAATGTTTACTTATTTCTGAGAGAGACAGAGAGAGAGAGAGACAGAACATGAACAGGGGAGGAGTAGAGAGAGAGGGAGGCACAGAATCAGAAGCAGGCTCCAGGCTCCTAGCTGTCAGCACAGAGCCCGATGCAGGGCTCGAACTCACAAGTGGTGAGATTGTGACCTGAGTTGAAGTCGGACACTTAACCGACTGAGCTCTCTAGGCACCCCAGGCTTGGATATGTTTTAATTTTAGCTGAGTATCTGAAAAAGCAAACCTGCGAATCCAGCCATGAAGTGATTTGCCATGCAAACAAAAAGATACTGAAGCAACACTGGTTCTTAGAACCAACTCTTCATTACTAACTAAAGGACTAAGACAAAGACTTCTGGTTCAGTTTATTTCTAAACTAAGGGAGATCAGCTTAGATGAGTGGTTCTCAGACATTGGCCTGTGTCAGAATCACCTGGAGGGGCTATGGATCGCTCCCCCCATCTACAGAAACTCTGTGGCTGGGTCCCAAGTATTTTCTTTCCCAGCTACTCCCTTGGTGGTTCTGCTGTTGCCAGGACCACCTGTTGAGAATCATGGCCTGGTCTCTCGAATTTGTTGATTCTTTAATGCCAGCTTGTAGAAGCAGTGCAAATTTTAAATTGGTTAAATATCTCCTGAAGGCTCTGGAAAGGTCTTTGATTTTCATAAGCTACTTGTGGATTCATTACAGTGACTCTTTGAGGTCACCTAAGTCACTTGAAGTTGGTTTCTATTCTTTTCGGTCTTTATTTAAAGAAGGCACTTAGTCATGGCAGTATCTGTCACTTTCCCTCACCTATAACTCAATCCTGCCAATTGAATTAAGGCTCTCCCTCCTTTTCTATCTCCTGTTCTCAAGGGTGATAGACTTTATCTCCTCATCTGTCTTTTTTTTTTTTTTTTTTTAACTGGGCTTTATGCCCAGTACAGAGCTTGAACTCATGACCCTGAGATCAAGATCTGAGCTGAGATCAAGAGTTGGATGCTTAACCCACTGAGCCACCCAGGGGCCCCTCCCCATCTATCTTTAAAGCCTATTTTTATTCCATTCCTTTTGTCTTCTATGGATAACAAAAATAGTTTGTGAATCAGTCGTTTTTTAATATAGTTTCAGGCTTTTGTAATTGTACAAAAAGTTCCCAGGATATCTTTTCATCGGTATTATAATTTCTAAGGTTCTCTGCCCCAGATAAATCATTCTTATTGATTGCCAGACACCCAGAGGATAAGGTTATGGGTATTCTTCTAAAATGATGTTGACTTTATGATATGGAAAGGGATGTCATTTTCCCTCTTTTTTGACTGAAATTTTAGGCTTCAGTACTAGCTAGCTTCAGATCTCTGAGTATCCTACAAAACCATTTTTTGTCTTAAAAGTTTTAGCAAGAAAGATTCTTAAAGGAAGACCATCTCCTTTGCTGATTTATAACATATGATTGTTTTATTAATATATTGCCAAATATTTAAGTTGATATTCTGCAAAAAATTAAATGAAATGTATACTTTTAGTTAATTGATCTTAAATAAGATTTTTTAAAGTCAAGGTAAATATGTGTGTGCAGTTTTATGTGTATGGGATCCCCCCACCTTGTTTTTTGGCAATGCTAGGATGGCTGGCCCTATTGAATCCTCTCTAAAGTTTCCCATTATTATCTTCTGCAGAAACTGTGAAATATATTCTTCATTACTTCCCCTAGTAAATATTTTTGAGTGCCTGCTAGGCTTTTTACTAGCTAAAAACACTGACATCTTAAATTATACACTAATACCTCATTATATTTGCTATTTAGTCCTTATAGTCAAAGATGTCACTGTACTTGCCCATTTACTTATAAAATAGGGAACAGATCATGGAGGTTTTTTTGTTTTTGTTTTTGTTTTTGTTTTCTGAAATCCCTAAATTCAAATAGGAGTACACAAACTGGTTATTCTAATGAACTTTGTGTCATCGTCTCTCCCCATGCTAATCCTAACCTATTTTTTCAGGAGGGAAAATTTACAGTACTTTTGGAATTACTTAATTCTCAAACCAGGACCATGAAAGCAAAGGGTTTCTCTTTTCGTCCATCGTCTGAAGAAAATAATTACTTATTAATATGTTTGCATTTGTGATGTGAGAGCTCAAATTTAGCCTCCAGTTGAACTTTGGGTTATACTACCAGCGGAGTAGCATTTAATCACTTGGTTCACTTAAAGATTGCTTTCTCTCTCATATAGTATGCACGACCAACAGATTTCATATGTAATAGATATTTAGCGTTATGGTACATATAGGTTGCACTATGAGTTTTAATTTTTTTTAATTGAGCCCCATAATTATAAATTAAACCTCTTGAGAGTCCCCAGCTTGGTGAGGAACAGACTTACTGTTTAGTTTGAAGGCATTTTTTTTTTCGGATATAGCTGTGTAAGTGAAGTGATCTACTTCTGCTGTGTGTAAGATTGGACTGTGCTAAAATTTAAAAGGTTCTGCCTGTGGATTGTAGGAAGACAAATGGCTCATCTCTAGAAGTGAGGAAAAATAGTACTGTAATTCAGTGTCATGTTGATAGAAATAGCAACCTTAACCAGTCATCTTTTATTTTTGGCTCAGACAACTAACTATAAAATATAACCCAGATGGTGGAGCTATGATAGTAAAGATACAGAAATGACATTTTGCTGATGAATTTTCTGCTACCCTTTGCTTCTCTACTTTCAGTTTTATACCAGATCTTTTATGGTGTAAGTTGCTTGCTTATGTATCTGAGGACAGACCCATAGGATGAAAAACGTGTTTTGTGGCATTTTTAGATCTTGGATTATTTCACTTAACTTTTGTTCATTTCCCTCTTCTAGTTGCCTTTTTGATTTTCTCTCTTTTGCTAAACTCATACTCTAACATAAATTAGGCTGTGCCATGAAATCGTGGGCCCTATTTCAATTTATTTTTGAACACATTACAAGCATTTGGAATGTAGACTCTGTCTGCCTGTCTGCCCTGGAATTGGCAATGCCTCTAGAGAGAGCAGGGTGGTGGGCACATTATACTGCGATCCGTAGTCTCAACCTTCTTACCGTACTGGGCCTTGAATTGAAATGAAGAAGGAGTCATGTAAGGGTAGTTTAGTGAGATGGGTATAGGATTGTTCAAAATGTTTTGTGGTAGAGATTAGGAATGGAGAAGGTAGTCTGTGCACTGAGTTTGTTGTAGTACCGAAGAGTTGAGAGGTGTTTCTCATGGTCTCTGGCATCATGCCACCTGGGACTGCCCTCTTGCCCCTTTACTTCTTCCTGGTGTGGATGTTAAGGCTCTACCTATGATAGTCAGTCCCTGGAGGAGGAAAGGGAGGAAAGGATTAATAGCTATGGAGAATCTTCTGGATTCTTTTAATCCTCACAATGACTCCGCGAGGTCTGCACAGGGATTTGAGTTGAGGGCTTTCATTTAGAATGGAGGCTCTGCCTAGCATGTCTGTGCTCTTGTCTCTGTGTATACATCTTCATTATCATGAAGGACTTATACCAGAACCTTTTTGAGAAAACAGTATATACTGCTTTCCCCTAAAGGCGTCTGAGTGATCTAGAAAACACACAGAGAGCACAAAAACTCCTCCTGTTTTTATGTTGTGAATATTATTTATTTTTGTTTCATGCTTTGAGTTTGTTTTCAGAGATGAGAACTCTGTCTGGGTCTCTCTTAACCACATTATGAACATTATGTGTTGTTGATACATATTAACCTGCATCAATATATATTCAAATTAAAAAGACCATTGACAATTTGCAAGTGTAAGATTTTAGGAATGAAAATTAATTTAGATAACTAATAGACTTATTACCAACTTAAATTTTCTAGCATAAGTTCTAAAAATGATTATTGTTAGTTCCTTTATTTAGATCTTCTAGATACGTTGGTGGTTACGTTAGGGAGAGCCAACTCCCTGGGCTAATTTGAAGCACAGGAATGTACCAGCCTGTCATATTCATTTCATTGTGGAGCCCTCTGAAAATCACCTTCTATGGGCTTTTCTTTTTACATGGTCTACTTTGGCATGAAATCTCTTAGGTTTTATTTTCTCCTTTTGATTTTGCTTCTGCATTTCTGCTGGTTCCTGGACACTGGTGTGTGCTTTGACTGATGTCTGTTGTTGATCAGGCAAATACAGCATCCCTCTGAAAAGGGCTGCAGTTGAATGCAACTGCTTTTCATGCGAGTGTGGTCTTGTTATACCTAATGTGGTCATCCACGTAAGATAATGTAGCAGGCCCTCTCATCACTTAGACCTTGGTAATGCTAAACCTCAGGGATATTTTTGTAACAGTGACATTTTATTCAAGAATACTTGGCTACAGTATACACAGAATTTACATCATAAAATCAACTCAAGTCTGTATTATATTATTATAATCATGTGTGGATAGATAGATAGGAGTCTGTGTGTGTGCGAAAGAAAGAGAATATCTAAACCCATACGGCAGCTTCTGTTGAGCAGCAGACCCTGAAACTATACAAGAAGCCTGTATATATTCAGGTAACTGAGTATAGGTTTTAGAATCTCTGGAACGCTTATTACTCTGTGCAGACTGTGAAGTCTTGATGGGAAGAGTCCTCCTAGGAAGTTGGCTGTATTTAATCTCGGGACATTTTAAGGACAAAGAACTGGTTTTGAATTCTTATGCACTTAGAAATCATGGAGGTGCTAAGGGTAGCTAGAATCAGAAATATGAAAGAGATTCAGATGAAGAATCAATTAGGGCTTGATTATATGTCTTAGTTGTCTCCCACATCTAGTTAACATGTAATTAGAATCCCCTGATTACTCTTGGAAGCAGCTTTAAAGCCAGAGTATGTAGAAGTATTTCCCTTGCTTCCATGTTTTATCTGTGTGCTTTTTGCGATTGCACATATTTATCTCCTTCAAAGGAACTAAATAAGCAAGGAAGAAACCAATAGAGAAGGACTGTGAAGAATTCATTAGCTTTAGAGAGCTCCACGACCTTTTACTGAAGGCAGTTTTGTATATTGGACTCTTAGAGATAAACTATTACGTGAATCAATAGGCAAACCAGCCTGCCCGTCACAGGTCTGACGTGGAGAACCTCTTTTTTTTCAACACTCTGAGTGAACCTTTAGTTTAGAAAGCAGAATTCCATACTGACAGTACCTGTACGAGGAGCTGCAGTGGGGGAGAGCAAATGATAAAGATTTCAGACATTCTGAAACCTACACTCTGTTACTTGAATACACACAGTCTTTTTGCATAGTTACAGGGTCTGCCATTCAACGGAAGCTGCTGTATGGGCTTAGATATGCTTTCTTTCACACACACATACACACACACACACACACACACACACACACACACACGGTCCTATCTGTTATCTCTCCACACACCATTATAATATGCATTGGACTTGGGTATCACCTGCCATTTATGTGTATATTAATCTTTAAGTATGAACAGAAATAGAGTATCTCTACATTTGAAAAGAAACTAGATTCAAGATTTTGAAGTTGCCACATAGATATTTGACTTACTCAGTGTAAGATTTTCTGGGACCTATAACCAGAAATTTATTCCTTACAGCATTATTTAACTATTCAAAGGAAGTAATTATGTTTTCATGATTTACAAATTAGCTTAGGAAAATTGTCTGGAACTTTCTCAAGGGAGAGTCATTTTATTATGCCAACAAAATTTTATGAGTTAGGTAAAAGTGAACTAAGTACCTTATTCCATACTTCCCCATGAGGCAAACTATTGACTAAAATCCACTTATATTAACTTAGTTGTTTTGTAGCACATTGGAACTCTTTCCAGCCTCAGTTCTCAGTAGGATTCTTGTGGTAGGTTCACTGATGTGGTGGAGAAAAGAAAAGTCACTGTCTTCAATGACTTTATATTTTAGTAGGGGAGATGAATCTCAAAAACTTATTTGTATAGTAAATTATGTAATTATAATTTTGCTCCGTTCGTAGCTCTGGCCTGAGGACACTTCTTCCCAGTCTCCTACAGAGCAGATATTAATCTGCATGTAATTTAGGATTAGTTCAAAGCATGTAAATTAGGATTAGGTTAGGAAACACTTCTACACCTTTGAGTTTCTTTTCCTGCAAACATGCCATCATGCTCATTATTTTCTTCCATTAGACCTTGAGTCATGCTCTGTTCATCATAAACTTTAGCATTGACATCTTTAAGAGTTGCTTTCTCTCTACTGCCTTAGCCCACCTTCATCCTGATGACTTTGCTTTCTTTATGGAAAGTCCATTGACAGATTCTTCGCTTCTTCATCTCCACATTTGCCTACCTTATCTTAACCTGCTGCTCTGGTTAAATGGATCGTGTAATATCTCACAAGCATTCTAACTTTGCATGTAAGCGTCTCACTTTCTGACCATAACATAAGCTCATCCCTGTTTCCTTCATTCATTTTACAGAGCTTATCCATCAACCTCGTGGTGAGCTCCAGATCATCAAGCCATCTTTCGTTTGCCAATTCATCAACTTGCTTATCATATCAAAATTTGATCTCATCATAATCTTTTTGACCACATTTGCCATTTTCATAAACTCTTTGCTTGCTTATTTTTCAATCTATTTTTTATAAGCTTAGAACAAACATTCTGTTTAAAAATCATACCCCATATTAGCTCGGGATCACTAGAAATTTGTGGTCACCAACTGCAAATGAGCCCGCAGGATTCCTGGAATTCCTACTATGTTTTTCTGTTCCATTCCCTTTCTAGCCCTCCTTTCCCTTCCACTCCACTTGATACTCTCCAGTCTGTAACTAGTCTTCTTTTTACCAGCCCATCCCGTATAGCTGAGAAAATTGAGGCCATGTAATAGAAAATCCCTTAATTACCAATCCTACAATTTTATTCATATTTTAATTCATCTCCTCTCTCCTCATATTGTAAAAAACTCGAGTCCCTTCCTACGATCTATGATTTGGATCCTGTCCTATCCTATCTCACACTAACAGTTATCATTTCTTTCTCACATATACTCAAAAATTTCATCCCAAATTGAATCACCCTTACCGATTTCTAAGCATTTGTTTCCCATCTTAAAAAGGAATGATAATTAAAAAAATAAAACACTTCTCTTGATCCCATATCTTCTTCCATTTTTAATTTTTTTTAATTGTTTAAGTTTTTTATTTTTCTAAAATAAGCTCTAGGCCAAATGTGGATCTCACAATCCTGAGATCAAGAGTCACATGCTCTACCAACTGAGCCAGCCAGGCATCCCTCTTCTTCCATTTTTTAGTTAAATTTCTCCCCACCAATTCAGGCACACTTCTTATGGAAATTTTTTATATTCATCTCTACTCCTCTATTGTCTTCATCATTGTCCAATATGGTTTCCATTTCTGTTGTTTCATACAGATGGCTTTTCCTTTGGTCATTCCTAATCTCAGTGGCACATATAAAGAGTATTTTTTCTCAGCTTTATTAAGATACAATTGACATATAATACTGTGTAAGTTTCAGGCAGACAATGTGTTGATTTGATATACTTATATTTTGTAAAAGGATTACCACCAGAGCCTTAGCTAACACCTCCATCACATCACATACCATTTTATTTTTGCGGTGAGAACATTTAAGATTTATTCTCCTAGCAGCATTCAAGTCTGTGATACAACATTGCTAACTATAATCACCATGCTGTAAATTAGATCTCCAGAATGTATTCATCTAATGACTGGAAGTTTGTACTCTTAGTATGATACCATTTATATATGGGATCTAAAAAAGCCAAACTCATAGAAGCAGAGACTAGAATCATGGTTACCAGGGTCTGAAGGGTTTTGGAAATGACGAGATTTCAGTCAAAGAGTGCTAACTTCCAGTTACAAAATGTATGAGGGGGTATTTTTTTTAATTTACTTATTTATTTTGAGAGAGACAGATACAGCACGAGTGGGGAAGGAACAGAGAGAAAGAGGGAGAGAAAGAATCCCAAGCGGCCTCCCAGCTGTCAGTGCAGATCCTGATGCAGGGCTCGATCTCACAAACCATGAGGTCCTGACATCTCTTCCACTTAAGACATTTTTTTACTGGCTTTTGTGACATTTTGTGTCCGTCTCACTTTTATTTTTCTACACAATTTTGTTTTTCTTTCTACAATCTCCTCCTCCTTTTGCAGGCTCATCATTCTCAATCCTGTCATGGTAGAAAGTATCAATTAGGGGCTCCTGGGTGGCTCAGTCAGTTGAGCGTCTAGCTCTAGATTGTGGCTCAGGTCATGATCCAAGGGTCATGGGATTGAGGCCCACATTGGGCTCCATGCTGAGCATGGAGCCTGCTTGGGATTCTCTCTCTCTCTCTCTCTCTCTCTCTCTCTCTCTCTCTCTCTCTCTTCCTCCCTCCCCCCCCTTTGCCCTTCCTCCACTTGTGCGCCTGCTCTCTAGAAAGAGAGAAAGAATGAAAAGGAAGGAAGGCAGGCAGGCATCTTAAAAATTCAAAAAGAATTATCAATTAGGAGTTTTCTGGTAACTTTTGACAGACAGTTTTACTAAAGGAAGGGGACAGAAGCTTGGCTGACTGAGCTGATAATAATTAACCTTTATTGGTGCACCTGGGTGACTCAGTTGGTTAAGCTTCTGACTTCGGCTCAGGTCGTGATCTCGTGGCTTGGCTCATGAGTTCGAGCCCCCGTGTCAGGCTCTGTACTGACAACTCAGAGCCTGGAGCCTGCTTTGGATTCTGTCTCTCTCTCTTCTGCCCTTCCCCCCTCCCTTGCTCGCACCCTGTCTCTGTCTCTGTCTCTCTCAAAAATAAACATTTAAAAAAACAATACTTACTGAACACTTACTATATACAAGAGGCTATCCTAAGCTAGCATACGCATCATCATGCTCCTATTTGTGTCCCCCACCAACCAACTGAGACACACACACACACACACACACACCTCACCATAATCATACAAGGTTGGTATTATTTTTATCCTCAATTTAAAGAAAAGTCAAGTAACTGGACCAAAGTCATAACAGTTAACAAGTGGCGGAGCCAGGAAAGGACCTGAGTCAATCTGCCTCCAGCCTCTATTCTTCCATCAAGTTCACTACACTGTGTCTCAAGATAAAGAACCAAATGAAAGGAGAGCATTTCCTTTAAACGGGCTTCAAATTTCCTTTAAGATGCTAACATGTTAGAGTTTTAAAGATTAACATCATTTTAAATTGTACGTTGATTAGATATTACATTGACTAGGTAGCAGTTCCATCAGCATTACACTCTGCCTATTTTCATACTATACTCACTCCTATGGTCCCAAAGCCATTGGCAATGGGACATAGGAGGCTGGGTGGTTGTTTTGTCTCCCATCCACCCATTCCTAGTGTAGACCTTGTCCTTTGTTATGTCTTTCCTACTTTGTCCTCATAATTACTGACTTCACTGGAATAAAGTGAAGCTGAGAAGTAGAACAGGGGTCTTTGCAGGAAGAGAAATACTTCATAATGAAAAGATGGCTAATCTATGAACACAGAAATGTGTGTGTGTGCGTGCACACCTGTGTGTGTGCGCAAGTGTTTTACATTTCATAGAAGTGTATCTGATATGAAAACAATTGTCATGTCACTTTCCAAGCATTGGAACAAAGGCTTAGCAAGAAATAAAAGGGAGAATCAGAGACATTAACTGACGTATAACTTGGAGCAGCTGTGGTAGAGGCCCCTTTCCTGGGGGGTGAGAAAACTTGTACTTGACTCCCAACTTTCCTGTTTACAAATTCTTGAGCAAATCACATAACCTTTTAGAGCCAAATCCCAAATCCTTAACATGGATATAATGCAGCTTTCATTATAAGGTTTTATAAGGATTAAATAGTCACAGGTGTAAAAGTGCTATATAAACCAAACAGTAAGCTCATCAATGTTGTTAATATGTGAGATTTATGTAAGTGTATCACAGGAAAATAAGTTTTATTTGCTTTAATGGTAGTCCAAGAAAAGAGAAGATACAGAAAGAAAAAGTGAGAAAGCCATTTTTGAAGAACTACATTTTTATAAATAGACCACATATCTGTAATTAATTGTTGTTGGTTATTTCACTTTTGTTGTAGCCAACATTAAATTATTTTAATTTCCTGTTTATCTTTGTTTTACTTTCTCCAATTGTTTTACTTCCTTTGCTTCATGTAGGTGATAAGCTTGTGCATGTTTACTACACTCCCCGAGAAAAAGTTTCTAATTCGTTGAAATTGAGCTTTTATTCTGGACAATAGATTCGGGCCTTGATTTAAAAGGGAACAAAAGAATCAGTTCTTTATTATAGCAAAAAAAAAAAAAGTTTCTCTTTTTAGTGACCTCATTTTCCCTGCTAAGTGTGTCTTTGCCTCATTAACAAGAGCTGGAGGAAATTTCTAAGATCAGATTCCTTTACTACTAAGGATCTAATCAGCTTTATCACTTCAACAGAGCCCTCACCTTGTAAGGCTCCTGTGTCCAGTCAGGGGAAACAAATCTCAGTAGCTTAATTATGGAAAGCTTGCTTGAGCAAATGCTCAGGCCAGATCTAATGTTTGGTGTCAGGTAGACAACCAGGGCTTCCCAGAAGAAGGGAGCGATGGAAGCCATACCAGATGTCACCTTTCACCCATCTAAGAGGCTAGCCTGGGAACAGAATGAACAGGCTGTTTTTGCATGCTGTTTTCACTCCACTCCATTACCTGAAATACTGAAGGTAATGATTCCAATCAATTTTTTTGCTACTCTAGCAACATTCTTGGATTATTAACTAAATAAGTGAAGTAAGGTTGAATTAAAATGGGGAGGGGGGAAAGGCAAACCCTAAAGAACAAGGACTTTATCCTTTGGCAGACTGAATTAATACAGAGAATGTACCTCATATAACAGAAAGTTGAACTCAGAACGCCTGTGATAGAATTGTCATCACATGTAACCCAAGCAATTTATTTAACTGGATCTTCCTAGCCTCATCTTGGCAATACTTTTTAATTCAGTTTTTCTTGACCTCTCTCTTACCTTTCATTTTTTTTTTTTTTTTGCCACTTCCTACATCTTTTTTTATCTAGACTTCCCAGAATGCTGCACAACAGGCTTCACTGTTTTCATCTTCGCCCAGCAGAGGCCCTAAGTTTGTGCTGAGCTAGAACCGTACCCTGATCCCTGAATTGGCAAATAATGCCCATGGGAAAGGAGATATGGCTGCAATTCATGGAATCACATTGGAGAGACTCTCTCCTAAAATTTGTGTTCATCTAGATGCCATTGTTTGTACAGATATCTGATATTTTAAAATTATGGTTATTATAGCTTCTCTGGCCCTTTCTAATTTTGTTTTTCTTTTTGATGGGAGTGTTCACCTGCCTGAAACCTCCTGATACTTCTCTTCTTTCCTTGATCATTATGTCTGAATCACACTTTGTTGGCTTTCCTGCTGCTGCTGTATTGTTGCCTTCTATTTCAGTGGTTTTCTCCTCTTCATCTTCCTGTGCCATCTTATTCACCCATCATGTTCACTTTCAAATCTGTAACTTACTTCCATGATCACATCTAAATCTAAAGGTTAATGGGCATTGAGGAGGGCACCTGTTGGGATGAGCACTGGGCGTCGTATGGAAACCAATTTGACAATAAATTATATTTAATATAAAAAATAAAAAATAAAGGTTTATTGTGAACCTATTTCTTACATTTGAGATATGTTTGTCCTGTTATCCCATAAGCCTGTACCCTATGTGCACCCTAGGCAAATCAGATTTGAAATGTACTTAGTCATTTCTCCCTCAACTTTGTACATTTTCTGCATCACTAGTCCTGGCTAGGGATTCCAATAGCATCATTCACCTAGTGGTGCAATCCTGGAGCCAGAATTGACCTATATTTCACCACAACTAACAAGTCAATAAGTTTTATTTTGTCTGTTTCCTTAGTTTTATTTTTATCTCTACTTTTTCTTTGCATCTGTCTATTTACATGACTAGTAGCATACGACCTGAGCATTTCCAACCTCAGTTTATTTTAGTCCATCCTTTACCATATAGGCATATATATGTTTCTAATAGATCAACTTGTTTACATATATTCCTACTTTAAACATCAGCTTCCATTACATTTCCTAAAATGTTTTGCAGAATACTCCAAAAATAATCTATGTATCTCCATGAATAAGGGAGGCCATAGTCAAATGTAATATTGAAATGTGGCATGCGAAATATGGTTTCTTTTGAAAAGTCACACTATATGAAGTTTCTCTATTGGTTGTAACAACACAACTCTATAACACAAGCTTATATTTGAACATGGAAATGTTTTTGTTTAATATTTATTAATATGGGATTAGTGACAGGATGTACTCCTGATTTTAGTCCCATGGTATTCAAGGTGTTCCATGCCTAGCTCTCTAATCTCACCTCTTCCCTTTTGAACCTTTGTAACCAGTCAGATGACATTCATTTCGTTTCCCAAACACACAGCTCTATTCTATTCCATTGCATATTGTTTCTTTTGCCTGGAATACTTCTACTCTATCGAATGGCCTCTGGTTTTGAAAATTTAGCACTTAAAAGCTTAGATCATTTGATTGGTTAGCATACTGCTTGGTACATTTTAGGTGCTCAACGTATTTTAAATAAATAACAAAAACAGAGAAAATTAATAAGAGAAACTGTAGCTATTTATTCATTCTATCTAGATATAGCCCATTCAGGAGTTCTAATGGATAATAGCACTTGCTTAAAAAAATTTTTTTTTTTGCTGCTTGACCTCAGTAATTTTTTTTGTTTACTCGGACAAGATTTGGAAAGACTTACATTATAAGATATCTTTAATTCTTATAGGATAAAACTCAAAATTAATTTTTGTAAGTGTGCTATAGCTATTCTTCTTTTACCGTGAAAATTCCTTAAAAATGATTGTTGCCAATGGTTTCTGTTTCTTTCTGACAGGTAATATTTGAAGCTGAAGTCTCAGGAGGGAGGAGTGGTTATATTGCCATTGATGACATCCAAGTACTGAGTTATCCTTGTGGTAGGTTGTGATTAAGAATTGTATTTTTCTATGTCCTTTCAAGACTTGTCTTATATTGGAAGTGACCGTTGACTGTTCATCATTTGGCCATACCTGTCTCTTTTGTTTTTACTCCTAACCTTCTGTTCACTTTTAAAAGAACACTGAAGCATTTCTAGAATTTTCAAATCAAATATTTTTCAGAATTATAATTAATTCTACACAGATTAAAGGATTCTTTTAGCTATTGAATTACTGAGAACAAAATGCAGATGTAAATGAAACTCTAGATAAGACATGCTCCATCTTTTGGTTTTATTTATTTATTTATTTATTTATTTATTTATTTATGAGAGAGAGAGAGATAGAGAGAGAGAGAGAGAGAGAGAGAGAGAGATATTCCCAAACAGGCTTGATGCTTAGCACGCAGCGCATCGCAGGGCGCAATCCCATGACCCTGGGATCTTGACCTCAGCCAAAATCAAGAGTCAGATGATCAACCCACTGAGCCACTCAGGCACCCCATCTTTTGGTTTTATTAAACAATCTAGGAAAGTAAAGAAGAATGACAAATCAGAGCTCAACGGAAAGGAAACTAAAAGAAACCTTACTAACTTATGTGATCTGCTCAGTTGAAAGTTGGAGTGAAGGAAAGAGAATGAATTAGTTCACCTATTCCAAACTTCAGACTAAAGTTTTGGTAATAAATATCTGGTTAATCCATATGAAACAACAAAATAATAGACAGCAAACAAAAAAGTGACTCGGTTTAGTAATACATTGTTTTGTTATGTCTCTAGATGCACATTGGTTGATCTAGATGCACATTGGTTGATCTCAGATGCACATTGGTGGTATAACTAAATTTATGTGTACATCACATTCAGTGGAGCCAGGTATAAAACCACTGGCATAAATTGAGAGCTTACCTATATCTCCCAACAATGGCATTTTAAAGGACCCATGACCTCTAGATGATCTGTTCAGTGATCCTCTTGGTGGAAATTTTCTCGCCATTGTAGGCACCATGCACAGGGTGGGGGTGGAGGGACACCGTGCCAGGGGCCAAGGCTGTGTGCCTGGTGAGTGCTTGGTAAATGCCAGTGTGCATCTGCCTCACTACCGGGGGTGGCACATCACAGATTGTGTGACCCTCCTTGGTTCTAATTCAGTAGGTCTGGGGGGTGGTGCTGAAAATTTTCATCTCTAATAATTTCCCAGGTGATACTGCTGCTGCTGGCCTGGAGTTCACAATTTGAGAACCACAGTTCCAGGTCACATTTAGCTCAAGCATTTCGGTTTTTGATGCCTATACAAAAATGAGGTGCTTAAGACAGAGGTAGCAAGCAGGCAAGGGTCTAATGATTTATTCCATGTAGTATGTTCTAAGAAAAAGAGGACAAAACCATCTCACTTATAGTTCAAGTTGGTTTGCTAAATTCTTTCAGCCCATTAGTACATGAGAATGATGTTTCCATCCACTGTTCATTTGTAATTATTGAAAGAGAAATGTGAAAGAAAGGCTCTCAGGAGTAAACAAGTAGAAATACAAATTGACAACAACAGTTTTATTGTGCTTTGGGGCCTCTAGGAACTTGCTTTTAGTCACTGTGTGTTAGCTTTTCCTGTGTATATTTACTTTCAGTGGAAAACATGAATAAGCTTCATTTCTAAAAGGTAATCATAGAGAACACTAATTTGATAGTCATATAACTCATGTAGGTTTTGACTAAAGTTACCACTTTTTGTTGGTCTGCTGTGTCTTTGGGTAACTTTTTTATAACTCTAAATGGATAGGAAGTGGATTTAGCAACAGTTATGCTGATCTATTTGAGAGAAACAAAAATATTTCCTTGGTCTTTGAAGTACTAGAGAATCATAGCTTTTGAAATGAAAAAAAAAAAAAATAAAAAGAGAGAGATCTAACTGCTTAATTGTAAATTAATAGTTCAATGGCCACGTCTCCATCAGTATGTTAGATATCACTATATGTTTTCATTATACTTTTCCATTATGCTCTGGCTTATGCCTATTTGATCTCTTTTGCTTTCTTTGACTTGTAACTGTTTTATTATCACCCATATGTAACACGCTATGACCGACCTTCAGCAGTAATTGTTGAGTGCTCTCGCTGTATACAACAGTGCTCCTGCAATTATGGGCAATAAGTAATAGGGCTATTGAGGGGAAAAAAAAAGAGAATTGTGGGAAGGATTGTGTATGTAAGCACAAAGAAAACTCAATTTTCTTCCATACGATATTAGTTTTGGCCAAAGGTTAAAAGTGTTAACCACATTATTCTCTTGGGAAAAAGTAACATGGCACGTTTTCTTCATGTGAAAACAGTAAAATTTTTTTCTGCCTTCACAGATAAATCTCCTCATTTCCTCCGTCTGGGGGACGTGGAGGTCAATGCAGGGCAGAACGCTACATTTCAGTGTATTGCTACAGGGAGAGATGCTGTGCATAACAAGTTATGGCTGCAGGTAAGGCCAAGTTGGCAGTTGAGCTACAGGGTACACTTGATTTTTAAAAAATCACAAATATACTGCCTGTGGTGTTATTCGTGTGTGTGTGTGTGTGTGTGTGTGTGTGTGCGCGCGCGTGTGTGTGTGTGTGTGTGTGTGACAGAGAGAGAGAGAGAGAGAGAGAAAGAGAAAGAGAGAGAGAGAGAATGGGAGCGAGAAAGAAACAAGTTCTCTTGTTCATCTTTTGATGTGGGAAACAAAGGCAGAAAAAGAAATTAAATATCCTTACAACTTACGTCCCATTTACGAATCCTTGAGGCAGGCAGAGTGGCATTCCTCTGAGAGCCCCAGCTACCTCCATGTTGATACTTTGCTAAAGGCAAAAGGCAATCTCAGCCCAACCCCCCAGGATCCTGTAAGTCTACTTTAACATATAAAAATTCCTTTGGAAGCTTCCTTCATCTCTACCCCCCAAGATATATATTGGCAATCATACTCCAAGCTTATGGCCCACTGATATACATCTGAAGGGACTCATGGCTGAGGGTTTACTAGATAGTAGTAAATGAACCGTTCCTAAGGATAGCTAACAATAGCTAGCCCCCTCAAGGTCCTGGAAACCTTGTTTCCAAGATACCTTAGAGACTCTCTATCCCTAACCCCCTCCCAACCTGAAGGCATATAATCAGTCACCTGTCACAACCCCAGTGCAGCTCTTTCTGCCCAGGGTTCCTATCCCCATGCTTTAATAAAATTACCTTTATGCACTGAAGACGTCTCCTCCAAATCCAAACGCTTCAGACCACATCAGGTTTGATTTAATTGATTGCAGACTCATTTCAGGTATTTCCATTATTGGAATATGAATAAACATGGAACAGTATATCCTTAATAAGTATTTGGGTTTGTTTCTAGTGGAAAGTAATGTTTCTCTAATGTTATGTATAACTTGTAAAAACAATTTTTTCTAAATCCATTCAAAGTAGGAAAAAAATGAAAATTTCCTCATTTAATATTTTGAGAAATTAACATACAAGAGCATAGTACTTAAGTAGAAACGGTCATATTCTGATAAATTTCTTTAAAATATTTTAACTAAACTTTGGGAAACTTCTGGAAATGTGAATTGGAAAAGAGCCAATTACATTTTTCCAGAACTTTTGTGTGTAAGGGTTAATCAGAGAACTGAGGTCAAGACGTTTGCTTTGCATACATTAAATCCTCAGTAAATATTTAATGAATTACAATTTGGCATAATGTTGGAGAAATGTAAATGGTACATGCAAAGAGCTTTGAAAAAATCAGAAAACAATAGAGTAAGGAATGGGACTTGCCTTCAGAGAGTATCTACCAATCCTAGAGCAGTGATGGGTGAGGGGAGGCGGTGGGGGGGAGGTGGGTAAGGGCTAAGAGCAGCTCTAAAGTCAGGAGCCTGGTCCTGTAGGAAAGATGACTGTTGAGCTAAATATTTGAAGCTAGAAATATAAGTAATAATATCCTCTGAGCCCTTGTATTATTATTTCTTGTTCTGTTTGCATCAGAATGAAAGAAGGGGCTTAAGTAGTCAGAATTTTAAATTCCTGAGAATGACTTGAACATAGATATCAGCACTTATTTTATCACACTTACCATATTCTCAGAGAGGTAAAATTAGTATTGAGAATAATCATGAAGTTGCCGGAGGTTGGGGTCATGATTATAATAAATGAATATTGAAATCATATCTGGTATAAGGCCTAAAACTGTGCTAGATGTTATAAATTTGTTATTTCATCCAATTCTCATACCCACTTGGATGTTAAACAGATGTACTCATATAAATCTAATGATTACTACTTTTATAATTCACGTGATTTGCTGGTATCAGCCTATCATCCTGAATATGTGGAAAGGAAATGATGCCCCTACTTTTTTTTTTTTTTCTGTGATTATGCTGATTTCCCCTATAGATTCTGAATTATGAGATCATTCTTTCTGGAGAGGGTATTGTATAATGTGCAGTCTGTTTTGTCAGCTGAACATCAAGTCAGAATCCCTCTTTCTCTCAGCCTAAACAATTAATTTAAAAAATGTTTTTAGACATTTTTTCTAATCAATTTGTTATTTATTTATTTATTTTTTCCATTTCGGTAGGAACATTAGTTGTCATTTGACTTTAGCTGTGATCCATGTTGTCTTGTCTTGGAGAACCAAACTCTGCAGCCTGCCCCTGGTTTTATGCCCCAGGATTTATTGTGACATTGAAATAAAAGGGTTTTGTGTGCTCAGACACCAGCTGCCTTGTGGCAACAAAGACATTCTGGCTCTGCTGGTCTGAGTGGGTTGCAGTCAAAATACTGCTCGTTTATTGTTTGGTTCCTACTTTCTGGATTGGCCCATTTCATTACAGTTTTTAAAAATATTCCCTCTGCCATTTTATAAAGAAAGATGTGAGATAAAAATATTCTGTGAGACCTCTATTCTACTTTCCGTTTTCTCCACTTCTCTTTACATGTCCTAAGGTGAATGTTTGCATTTCTCTTCTGTTTTGATATTGACATTACCCAATTCCTCAGTGGTGTACCTATTTACCTTATTCTTTTAAAAAGCTTTTCTACTTTTTCAGTAACACCACTTAAATTACCTTAAGGTATTGTTGTAAATCATTCTTCACGTTTAAGAAACATTGAAACTATCAACTCCTTAGTCGGGGGATGTTTTCAAACAAACTAGACTAGTTATTGTATATAAATATATGGTGAGTCAATCAGAATGTGGCCAGTAACTTTAAAAAATTTCGTTTGCTTCAAGTAGTAGAAATATAATAAGCAGAAAGAATCTTGATTCCATAAGGAATCTGCAAGCCAACCCATACAAATAAATGTCAAGTCATGTTTGCTTGATGCAGAACAACTTCGAGAAATCAGGAGGCCCAACTCTTAATTTGAACCTTAATTCGAACCCTTTAGCCCTTCCAACCCAGTTAATTGTATGGGCGTAGAGAATTCATTGAATTATTCTGGACTTCAAGTTCCTTAATTATAAAAGGAGATGTGGATAGAAACTAAGATCCCTTCCAGCTATAAAATGCTAAACTAGGTCTTTACATTTTTTTTTTTGATGGCCTAAGACATAGCCTTCATTACCTTTTTTGTTTGATGGAAGAATGTGAAATTGTTTATTAGTTGTGTATGGGTAAAAATGGTCCCTTAAAATTAAGTATCATTATGAGAACAACTGCTTAACCTATCTGCTGACAGTACTGAGACCCAATTGAAAGCAACTCCAGATGAAAAGTCATTGCATCCTGTCACAAAAGTAATGGAATAATTGAGTAGCTGTTATGCTTGCGATGTAGGTGTAATTAAAAAATGGCAATTGACCCTTTATGTTTTCCAAATCACTTACATTATACAGTATTAAGCTTCACTTGTTAAATGTTTAAGTATGGGGTAAAAAACAAAAACAAAAACAAAAAAAAACCCAAACAAAGAAAAGCAGCCAACTTTCTATCTTAAAGGAAAAACAAAACACTGCTTTAACCATAATAACCTGATAGATAGTGTTTGACATTTAAAATAATTTATGTGTGGAAATACATTAAAAAAATAAATCTCTCACTTGTTTATTGTCTTTAGCTTACAATTGATATGTCAATCATTTTTATTGTTTAAAATGACACACAAATTAGGTAAATTAAAAAACAGAGCACGAAAAGCAAGCATCTGAGTTACCTGAGCTAATGTAGGATAATTCATAAGGTATATCATAGTGGTTCTGGATGTATCTTTAGGGAGTGTTCTTTTCTGTAAGATCTCAGATTGTATAATTACAGGGTCTTAGAATTAGGTCATTTACTCTAGACATTTAGAAAACAATGACAAAATCCCCAAATTAACCTCCTTGTACAAGCTCAGTGAACTACCGATGCATAGAACAATATGGATGACTGTTTTTAGAAGTCTATTTAGTGTCAACAGGCTACTGGTATGGTGAAATTATGAGCTTTTCTGGGCCATAGCTTAAAATAGTGTGTTATGAAGTTCATTTATGTTGGAAAAGGGACTTAGAGTACTAAGACTTTAGTCGCTTGTAGAGAATTTCCAAATTCCTTTTTGATCGTAAAGCTCAATGAAGTAGCATGCATTCGAGATACAAACACAACATTTGTTGTCAGGTTACGATTTGCAATTTTTCCCCACTTGAACAGATGTTTTTCAGTGCTTCCAACAAGTTTTAGAACTATGCTATTTTTTGTTTTCAAGGAACCCCTAGTGGTAGAGAATTTGTGGATCGTAACTTAAGGCTTATGGGAAAACATAGGTTATAGGAAATAAGATCACTAATGAAATTTTAATGGACAATTTTATACTGAAATAAAATAGTAAAAACAACTGGTTATGTTTTTGAGAAGTGTCAGATACTTTCCTTATAGGAAAGAGAAAAATTAACCTACATTTTTGTAGGTTAAAAGTTTTAGTCTTGCCCTTTTATCACAGTGCTTACTGATATGAATAGTAAAGTAATGGTGGCAAAGTGACTATGACACAACAGTTCCACTCCTAAGTATTTACACAAGAGATATAAAGGCATGGGTTCACAAACTGACCTGTAAAAGAATGTTTATAACAGCTTTATTCATAATAACCAAGAACAGTAAAGAACCCCAATGCCCATTAACAGGAGAATGGGTAAACTCTGCATGGTTCATTCAGGCAATGGAATGCCACTGAGCAATAACAAAGAATGAGGTACTGATACATGTACCAATATGGATAAATCTCAGCAATATTATGTTTTCAGAAAGGGGACAGACAGAAGAGAGTGCAAACTGTGTGATTACATTTATATTAAGCGCCAGAAGAAACACAACTAATTTATGGTGATAGAAATCAGAAGAGTATTTGACTGTGGGGGATGAGGATAGACTGGATGTGGCTGGGGGGTAATGTTAATTTCATATATGTTTATTGGTGTGTTGGGTCTTTGGGTACATATACATTTGTTAGATGTTAAGAACCATCCAATTCTCTGAATATACAGTTTACCTCAATAAACCATTCATGAGGAAAAGTATGTGATACATCTTATCAAATAACCTCAGTCCTGGCAGTACTAATCAAGCCATAGGTGGCAATAGCCTGCGAACCTTAACCTGGATTTTTGTCCATCTTGTCCATTTGAAGTTATTTGATGAGGTTCGGGGGTAATTTTTAATCATTAATCTATGCCGAAATATAGAATAAAGCATGTTCTGAGTGTTCTGTCTTCAGAACATGTTATAAATTCTGAGGATGTAAAGGAATTGGAAACAGGGTTGGACTGTAACTTATGACTTAGTATTCTTCTCTGAAGGTCCAGTATAAGTGGACACCTACATGGCAAATCAAATAGAGCCCACTGCTGGAACATCTGTCTGACCATATGCTTTGGCCTCAGGTTCAATGTAGAAACTAAAATGCTAATGACTCCATCCATCATTACAGAGCTTGGCGGGCATGCTTCATTGGATTGGACAGAGAAATTCAACAGTGGAGTTACTGAAAGTAGAGAATTGTGTGGGTAGATTTGGTGACACCATTTGTTTTGGTGAATTGAAATGAGAGGCTGTTTGATGTATGACTGATAATCCTATGCAGATTGCCATCAAAGCTGTGGCAATTGGGCCAATCTGTCAGTAATTGCCGCAGGTGCTGGCACTGTGCCTCCTCAGTGGGCCTGCCAAAGCAGGCAAGTCAGCCATCACTTTGCACTTGGTGAGGTTCATCGGCACTAATGTAGTAGGATACAGCTAGTTTCTCAGCCAAAGGAAATGTCATTCCTTATGGAGCAATAGATAATTCAAGCAATGGATTGAGAGTAATAATTGGAGAGTAAAATTAGTAAAATGAGATGCAAATTGTTCTAAAAAAAACCAGCCAGAGAGAGGCTGACCTCTTGTAGTACCAATTGTTGTCAGCTGAGGATCAAGGAAAGTGGTTGGTCTAAAACTTCTGGACACATAGTGTTTTGTCTAGCCAGGGAAATGTCATGGTCTTATTCCTATACTGCATGTGAATATCATCATGCAAGCAATGGAAATCAGAAGGATGATTTTTTTTTTTTTAATTTTTTTTTTCAACGTTTTTTATTTATTTTTGGGACAGAGAGAGACAGAGCATGAACGGGGGAGGGGCAGTGAGAGAGGGAGACACAGAATCGGAAACAGGCTCCAGGCTCCGAGCCATCAGCCCAGAGCCTGACGCGGGGCTCGAACTCACGGACCGCGAGATCGTGACCTGGCTGAAGTCGGACGTTTAACCGACTGCGCCACCCAGGCGCCCCTCAGAAGGATGATTTTTTAAAAAATGACTTAATTTGAAAGTATGAAAATTTTTGCTCGTGAAACATATCACTACACAATTTCAAAGCCACACAGTCATTGTTCACAAGGCTCCCTCTGATGCCTCCATGTTGTGGTATTTTTCCATGCCTATGCCTGGATATTTGTAGCATATTTGACCTCCACAAGAGATTGTACTATCCCTGATACTATTTCTTTTTGAGAAAAAAAGTCTGATAATTTTGCATTTATTATAATGAAGGAAAATTCTTGGAAGGAACTGGTCCATGCCTAGAAAGATGGAGTTCATGGTGGGCAATTCATTGAAAAATAATTTGAGAGGAATATTTCAAAGCCTAATTGACTAAACATGTAATTTGTGACTAGCTTACATTGAGTACCATGGAAAAAAAAAGAAAAATAAATAAAAGGGATGAGGTATAGTGAAAATTGCCCTACTCTCTGGGCTTGATGGAAGTCCTGACATTGTCTGGTCATTGGCCTTAAGAGGGCTGGCACATATCTAAAATATTAGAATAACAAAAGGCAGTATATAATTAGTAGGACAGTGAATAAAGTTGAAGAAACGATATCAGAATGGCTGAAGGGACATGGTATAAATATATCTTGAGAGTCATGGGAGACTGGAGAAACAAACTTCTTAAAGTCTTAGATTATTGGGACTATTCAAGAGGGATTTAATTGGTTCTGTATAGGTACTAAAGTACAATGCTAACTAACAGTTTGAAGTTATATGGTGAGAGATATAAGCTGATTATAAGGGAGAACTTTGTAATTGTAGGGCTGTTGAAACCTAGAATGAGCTATTCCAGGAGGTAGTAAAACTACAATTAGTGGAAGTATCCAAGCATAATCTGGATAAGCACTTGCTAGAGCTGTAGAGGATGTTTAAGCATGAAGCTGAATACTTTTTAAGATCCTTTCAGCCCAGAGAAATGTCTTTGAAACCAAGGAAGAAAAGACTGTATAGAATCAATGCATGATACTATTTCAGAGTTGAGCGAGAACTACGTAGACTGAAATGTTTGGTGAAATCATTAAGAGAGATTTGATGGAGTCTTTGAAGGGCATATAAGACTTGAATAGCAAAGTCTGAGTGGGCATGGTTATCACTGCAGATTAGGGTGTGTGTGTGGGATGGGCTAGCAACATCAGGAGAAGGATCTTATTGAAGTGGAAAGTTCGCAATGAGAAGCGGAAGTAAATATAGTTTTTGTTAGGGTTGGGACTAGGCCATGATGAAAACATAAGCCAGAAAGAAGTCACTGTTAGCAGTGCAGATATGAAGTCTTGAGAGCCCAGATTGGATGCCAGTGCAGTTGGAATACATGTTAGTAGAGGAGAGGGACAGATGAAAGAAGACAGTAGTTTTGGATCATGCCAGGTGACAGAATTAGGGAGGATGTGAGTGAAATGATCGAGACAGCTTTCTAAATTTCCTCAAAAGTTTATTTTTTAAAGCCAGTGAGTTTGTTTCCACATTTTCTGTTTTGGAACTGATTTGTCTCTTAGACCCATTTGTTTATTGTTTTTCTTTCTACCTTCATAACTGCATATAAATTATCCTAGATAGGAGTGAAAGGTGAGGAGACATTCCCATTCCTTTTGGCTCTCTTTAGCTTTAATAAAAGTTTGTGAAGACAGTTTGAAGCTTGCCACCAAATTAAACCTCTGGGTGGTCCTGGGATCCACGGAAGGCTGTTGGTGTTTTCAGCCTTGGCTTCTTCTGTACCTTATGGCAAACAGAGCAGGAGTAGTGTCTGAGAGGAGTGTTAACCATGTCTGTTGTGCTTCCCTCTATTTTTTATAAACTGATAAACACTAGCTTCCTATTTAATTCTAATTGTCTCCTTTTATTCTTAATTTAAGCACTAGTGCCTTTTTTTTTCTCCTGTATATATGCTCATTTACAATTATTTCTATTCTACTTAAGAGACTACGGATCAAGGGGCGCCTGGGTGGTTCAGTCCGTTAAGCGTCCGACTTCGGCTCAGGTCATGATCTCACAGTCTGTGAGTTCGAGCCCCGCGCCGGGCTCTGTGCTGACAGCTCAGAGCCTGGAGCCTGCTTCGGATTCTGTGTCTCCCTCTCTCTCTGCCCCTCCCCTGTTCATGTTCTGTCTCTCTCTGTCTCAAAAATAAATAAATATTTAAAAAATAAATTAAAAAAAAAAAGAGAGAGTACGGACCATTTGGTAGCTAAGCTATCACTCCGGTCAGTCTGCTTTTCTTCAGCACATTGGTTTGAGTTCAGGGCATCATATTCTTACTTCATGGCTTTATACAAAGAATGATGGCTATTGGTCTTGAAGTGAAATCAATGACCATGTATCATGGAGTATAATGTTTATCTTTTATCTTTGGCATTTTGTGTGTGTATGTATGTAAATGATGAGCTCAGAACATTTAATCATATGTAATTTGGAGGATTATTAAATATCCACGAGGTCATTTTGGTTGGCTTTGTGGCTTCCTACCATAAAGAGTTCAATCCCTTGAAGATATAGTGCACTCTTTCCCTTCCTCAATAATTTATAAACTCTTGAGTTTGTTGTCTACAGATTACATAATTGATTAAAAATGAATAATGTGTGGAATGTACTCTATCTTTCTTATCTATCCCTGGAGCATGACTGTAAAAGCCCGACAGTCATAGAAGCTCAAGGATTTCTTCTTATCGATACCTATAAATAACAATTTACTGCTTTTTCTGCGCAAGAATAATATACTCTTCTGTTGTTCTTAGAGCTGCCCTTTCAGAGTATTTTCTAAGTGTGTCACATCAAGCACTTTACAACTTTCCATTGACTTCTTGTGATCAGTATTACAACACGAAAGCTCTGGTAGCAGGCTGGGTTTCTTCTTTATGAAAAGTATCTGATATAAAGACTTAATATTTATAAAGTGATTTTATTGTAACACAAAACATAGAAACTGTACAAAAATAAAAACTATGACTGAATGAATTTTTATAAGGCACAAACCACAAAGGATAAGAAAGGGACTTTGCTAGCCATTCTAGGGGTTCTTTACAAAGGCTCAATCCCAGCCACAGCTGAGCCAGCCGTCACTTCTACAAGTAACGGTTTTCATTGCTTTTAGCCCTCATAGGTTTCTTCATAGTGTTTTTTTTTCACTTCTGTATACATTCTTAGATTAGTATTCTGTATTAGTATTCTGTATACATTCTGTATACATTCTTAGACTCTAGATTAGTCTCGTCTAATTTTTAAAGTAAGTTTTTTAAAGTCTCTTTTAATCTGTGGTTTTGTCCTCTGTCCCTTTTCTTCACATTTTGTCTATTGAGGCACCCAGGCCATTTGACTTGTAGTTTCTCAGTCTGCATTTTACTGATTGCACAGAAATGTCCTCCTTAGTTCAACATGTTCTTCTGAATTTTTTTGCAAATCCAGATCCAGAGTCAAGTTTGATTCTTTGGCAACAGAAGTTGTGCTTCATATGATTATAGGAGGTACAAAATCTCTCTCTCTCTCTCTCTCTCTCTCTCTCTCTTTATCTTCATAGCCATCTGTACTTAATGCCTATATTCATTCCTAGAGGCTATAAATTCTGATCTTCTAATAATATTATTTATTTTGTATTAGTTTAATGATGAGATCCTTCTCCTCTACCTTTTGCTTCCCAGTGACATAGTTCATTAAGGAAAAGGAGGATAAATGCTCAAATCTTTGCTTTAGTTATTGGTTTTCAATATAATGAATTGATTCCTTATCATTCTCTGGTGACAGATTCTTCTGTTTATTATTGTTGTTCTTATTGTTGTTGTTATTATGAACTCATGGTTTTACCTATTTGATTTCAGTTCATTGTAATTATTACTATTATTATTAGTATTAAGACCCAAAGTATCCCATCTTTGGCCAGTGAGAACCTCTTCAAGTTGGCTCCAGAGTCCTTCTGATATGACTCAGCAATTTTTAGGAGCTTCCTGCTGTCTGATATTATGAGATGGTCCATTGTGATCTTGTACATTTTCTTCTCTAGACTTAGTGCCCTGGTTTGGTTTAGTGAGAAATTGA
The DNA here is from genome assembly GCF_018350215.1 of Panthera leo. NCBI lineage: Eukaryota > Metazoa > Chordata > Mammalia > Carnivora > Felidae > Panthera > Panthera leo. The sequence continues at coordinate 115,034,992 of NC_056683.1, read as the reverse complement.
ATTTCAGGACCATGATGTGGATGTGCAAGGATACTCATTTTGTTAGACCTTTTCAGTGAACAGAACTAAGGGAAGATATGTATTTAAAGATAACATACCTATGAGTCTTTTGGATATTTCAAATTTAAGCCTAAAGATTTCCACTTAATGTTGTGTCTATTACAATTTGTCAGTTACAGCTTCTTTTTTCCATGCGAATATTCTCTGTTCTCAATGACACAGGGGAAAAGAGAATTAAAATATTTCACAGTTACTCATTTTATAAAATCTGATGGCATTTTGTATACTTGTATTATATCTCTATTGTTAGCATACAAGTGCATGCTATACTGTCTCTCATATAGCCCTTATTAACTTAGTTCTACAGGTAACTATGTTTTTAATCGCCATCAGTCTATATGTCATGTCTTCCCGGTAACTTTGGTTGTTTGAAAGTCATTTTCTAGTAGGTTCCTCAAGAATAGGTCATGGAATTAATATTCCTTCAGCCCTTGGATATTGGTCATATTTTATATGTGCCCTTGATTCCTGTTTTGTTTTGTTTTGTTTTTTGTTTGTTTGTTTGTTTTATGCCCCTGATTTTTAAGTCAGTTTTGCAGGATATGAAATTCTTTGTTCACATTTTCTTTCCTTGAGTAACTTTAATATGTTACTTCATTTTGTTCAGGCATAAAGCCTTGCTATCAAAGTCTGATAATTTATGTTTCCTTATAAATCATCTATCTGCTTTTTCTAGATATTCAAAGGATTCTTTTTCCTATTTATTTAAAGATTCTAATTTGATCAGAATACATATCACTGTGAGTCATTCTGAGTTACTATTCTCAAGTAGATGGTGTGTTTTTCCATTGTATATTTTAAAAACTTTTTTCTTTTAATTTTCAGAAGGTGCTTTTAAATATTATTTTCGTAGTTTTTTTCCCCTTGCTTCTGTGTGGACTTGTGTTATCTGTATGTTTGATCTTTGCATATCATCAATAGTCACTTTCTCTGAAATATTTTTTATTCTCTTTATTTTAAATGAAAATCTCCTTTTTTCCCACATTCTGTTTTGCTTAAAACATCATCTGTGTTGATTTTATTTACTCTAGTTAATCTTATTTCTAAAATGACTTTTTTCTTTCATTTCTAATTTTTCTTGAGTTCTGTCATCTCATTTATGAGTTTTATTAATTTAAATTTATGTTACTCTTTCATATTATAAATAATTTTCTTAATGTTTTAGCATCTTGAAATATTAGGTTGCAGTTGTGATCTGTTTGGGGGCATATTTTTCTGCCTTACTTTCTGAGATTCTGGGGGTAATATTCTTCTCCTTACTCTGTTTTAAATTTATAATAACTTTATGTTGGATTTGACCTTGATGCTTTTATGTTGTTCACTTTTATGTGAAATATGTTTTCCTGAAATTTTAAAATGAGATGTGGAGTTCAGGAAAACTTTCCTGATTTCAAGAATCCCTCTTAGGTTCCTGTGAGTTATGTTTAAAAATATGGCTACTTGCTTTCTGAGATTTCTTGATTTTGTTCTCCTCTCCACTTTGTCTGGATCTTTTCTTTTCTTCCTCTCTCTTGTTGTTTTGTGTTTTTATGTGGCAGATTCAGAAAGAGTGAAAAATTATCCTGCTTCTACCAACATGCCAGAGTCACTCAAATGTAATAGTTTAATCATATGGATCTCTTTGCTTTACTCCACTTCCCTCTTCCTGTGATTGAGATAGTTTTATAACTGTAAACTTGCATGCTTTATATTCTGCGTTCTGTCCAGTGCAATTTGAAGCAACCAGCCAATCCCATTATTTATATTTAGTAGTTTGTCTAAAATGTTCTAAGGTCACAAATACATGGTCATCCAGAACTTTACCTTCTATTTGATTAGGAATTAGGTATTTGATTAGGAATATCTAATGGTAATATTTTACATCTCTTTACTACATCATGCCATGGACTAACAGTGACTTCCTTACTACTGGCAGTAGAGTTATTTTCTTTCTTTTTTTAATGTTATTTATTTATTTTTTAATTTACATCCAAGTTAGTTAGCATATGGTGCTATAATGATTACAGGAGTAGATTCCAGTGATTCATCCCCTAGGTATAACACCGAGTGCTCATCCCAACAAGTGTCTTCCCTAATCCCCCTTATCCATTTAGCCCATCCCCCCACCCACAACCCCTCCAGCAACCTTCAGTTTGTTCTCTGTATTTAAGAGTCTCTTATGTTTTGTCCCCCTTCTTGTTTTTATATTATTTTTGCTTCCCTTCCCTTCTGTTTATCTGTTTTGTGTCTTAAATTCCTCATATGAGTGAAGTCGTATGATATTTGTCTTTCTCTGACTAGCTAATTTCACCCAGCATAATACCCTCTAGTTCCATCCATGTGGTTATAAATGGCAAGATTTCATTCTTCTTGATTGCCGAGTAATACTCTATTGTGTGTGTGTGTGTGTGTGTGCACGCGCGCGCATGCACACATTCTCTTTATCTAGAGCCCAAAAGATTCCACCAAACACCTGCTGGAACTGATCCATGAATTCAGCAAAGTTGCAGGATATAAAATAAATGTACAGAAATCGGTTGCATTCCTATACACCAATAATGAAACAACAGAAAGAGAAATCAAGGAATTGATCCCATTTACAATTGCACCAAAAATCATAAAATACCGAAGAATAAACCTAACCAAAGTGGTGAAAAATCTATACACTGAAAACTATAGAAAGCTTATGAAAGAAAGTGAAGAAGACACACATACGCACACAAAAAGGAAAAACAGCCCATGTTCCTGGATAGGAAGAACATATGTCGTCAAAATGTCAGTACTCCCTGCGGACACCTGGGTGGCTCAGTCAGTTAAGCATCCGACTTCAGCTCAGGTCATGATCTCACAGTTTGTAAGTTTAAGCCCTGCATCAGGCTCCATGCTGACAGCTCAGAGCCTGGAACCTGCTTCAGATTCTATGTCTCCCTCTGTCTCTGTTCCTCCCCTGCTTGCACTCTGTCTCTCTCTGTCTCTCTGTCTCTCTGTCTCTCAAAAATAAATAAACATTTAACAAAGTGTCAATACTACCCAAAGCAATCTACGTATTCAATGCAATCCCTATCAAAATAATACCAGCATTCTTCACAGAACTAGAATAAACAATCCTAAAATTTGTATGGAACCAGAAGAGACCCTGAATAGCCAAAGCAATCCTGAAAAAGAAAACCAAAGCTGGAGGCATCATGATCGTGAACTTCAAGATGTATTACAAAGCTGTAATCATCAAGACAGTATGGTACAGACAAAAAAACAGACATTCAGATCAATGGAACAGAATAGTGAACCCAGAAATGGACCCACAAACGTATGGCCAACTAATCTTTGGCAGTAGAGTTATTAATGCCTCTAAACCTAACCAGATTTAGGAAAGTAATTCTAGAAAACCAGAACCAAGCCAGATGAGAAAACTCATCCTTAAAAATCTGTTCCTTCAGAAGCATTTCTGGTAATAAATCATCTGTATCAGTCAGCGTCCAAGCATGAAAAGCACACATATATGTGTATACACACACATACACTTTTAAAAAAATTCTAAAAAGACTTATTGCAGGGAATCGGTTTGTGTGACTGTGGGGCTGACTAGGCAAGTCAGAAGTCTGCAGGTCAAACCCTTAGGAAGGGCAGGCTGGACTGTGCTACAGGTGCAAACTGACGTTGGTATTTACAGGTGGAATTTCTTCTACTTCAGGGAAATCTCAGCTCTGCTTTTAAAACATTTCAACTAATTTAATTTAATAATCACCCAGATTATTTGGATAAATCTCCCTTACTCAATGTCTATTGTTTATAGACTTCAATTCCATCTACAAAATACCTTCACAGGGACACCTCAGTTAGTGTTTGACTGAATAACTTGGGACTGTAGCCTAGACGAGCTGACATATCGAAAGACCATCACAGTTACTAAATGTGTTACTCGCTTAGGTATTGTTTTGATTATTATGTTCATAATATTGCTGTTGTCAGGATTTGCAGTTAGAACTTTTGCACAATTATTTCATTAATATTCTCGACATCTGTGTTGAATAGCAGGTATAAATAGATACCCCCATTTTTAGTTAAAAAGGTAGAGATGTGAGAAATAATGAGAAATTGTGGAGCTAATAAATGGTTGTTTCAGATTTAGAACCTGGGTGTCATCCTCCACCAGGCATGGTTCAGTCCACTTACTGATTCTCCCTTCTTGTGGTTCCTCATATTGGTCACCTTCTCTCATTGCTGCAAAAATACCTATGCTTTGTAGGTTAAAATTTCCATTTTCTTGTTTAATAACGGAATTTACATTTTATTAAACTTGGCTAATGATTGATTCTTGGCTAATGATGTGTTAGCCCCAGCACATTTTACCCTGCATTTTATCAGAATTATATTTACTTCCTCTCTCTTTTTTTCTGTGTCCAGTGTCATTCACCTTGTTCAGCCCTTTCATTGCCAAATAATAAATACTTTGCTAAACTTAGTATTGTCATTTTAGTGTAATTTTCCTAGAAGAACACTATGTTCTTATTAAATGCTTAAGCTATTGAAACTATAATAATTTCTAGTGGATATAAGGCAGTGCTTTTCTCAAGACAATAACATGATTCTAATTTTAGAAACATCTAGACTTTTAAACCCTTAATTTTGTATAAAAATTTTTTGTGTTTCTAAAATTCTTGGTTAAATTGTTCAATCATCATCATCATCATCATCATCATCATCATCATCATGGCTTATGAGAGAGAAAAAACATTCATATGGTAAACAAGCCTGGTGAGGAACCCTCAGTTCCTTGGAATTAATTTGGCTGGATTGTTGTATGATTCGCTTTAACCTTACTTAATTACATTGTGCAGATTTACTTTGGGATTAGTTTGGGACAAGAGGCATGTACTGACAAATCATATGCAGTCTGCTTAATATATTCAACAGGAACCTCAATACCAAATGTAGGGAAATAGTCTCTTCCTAGTTTCTCCTATTCTAGAAGATGGACGGCATGTATATGATCATGTGCCCAAGAAAGGCAGTGAAAAATAAGTGAAACCATAAATGTAGTCTCATATTTTCTTCTAATCAATAGAATGAAATAATCCCTGTAAGTAGTTTAAGAGACACATTATTTAATTTAAAATTAAGTTGGATTAATTTTATTCCTCAAGCTTTGAAAAGAAAAGCTGAGACAAACTATATCATATTTTAACTGTACCGTACTAACTTTTAACAGTTCAAGCTGAAAGTAATATGAAACCAAGTGCATTATGTCCCTTAACAGGAAGTCCAGAAAGAAGGGGGCTCTAGGAGTTGTTCTTTCCATTTCAGGAACTTGATCAAGAACTTGATTCTGTCTTTCTCCTTGATGTGCCATCCTCCATGTGTCAGCTTTAACCCTCACGTTGGGTTCTCTCACATGGGCAAGTCCACTCTTCTAGTTTTAAGCATAACATGGAGAATAAGAAAAGAGGACCCACTGTGTCTTCTCTAGAAGTATGAGAACCTTCCTGGAAGTGACTTGGCCTGTTTCTGGCATATCTCATTGGCCAGTATGAGTACACAGCCATTTTTAGACCTTTCCCTATTCATAGGAATAGGGCGCCCATGATTGTTTTCTACCAGTGTGTCTTAAGCTGTAGTATCTTGATGCATAACCCAGAGATCTTATGAAAATGCAGATTGATTCAGTAGGTCTGGAGTTATCTTTAGACTTCACACTTGTAACAATTTGACAGGTGATTCTGATGTTACTAGTCTATAGATCACATTTTGAATAGCAAGAAATTTGATTAATAGCTGGCTGTTATAGGGGGTGATGGTAAGGCTCGGTTGGTTAAGAAGCCAACACTTAACTTCCACTTAGGTCATGATCTCATAGTTTGTGAGATCGAGCCCCGTGTCAGGCTCTGCACTGACAGTGTGGAGCCTGTTTGGGATTTTCTCTCCCCCCTCTCTCTCTCCCTCTCCCACCCCCTTTCTCAAAATAAATAGGTAAACATTAAAAAGTAACCTGGCTATTGTAGATGTTGGGAATTAACCAATATTATCACTATACTACTTCATGCCAGGAACTGAATTTGTCAAACACTGCATGCGGCCTGCATGATGAAGCTTACTTAGTTAAATAGAGGAGTAATGGTACTCAGGGACTGTAATGCCTAAGGTTATTTGGTAAGTGACAGGTCTCAGCAACCTGTACTGGAGACACTGCGAATAAGGCATGACAAGGACAAGAGGAGTGGGGGAGAGAAAAAGGCAAAGTGCTAACTTATAATTCTTGGCTCATGTAATTTTGTGGTTCATTTCTCAGTAGAGTTGGGGATATTTGCAATGGCAAAATCACATAAAAAACTCAAAGCAGGATAAAGAATCTGGAACTGAAGAATATAAAAGCAGAAAACTATGTGCAAACACTGCCGCATAAGAAAGAGATTTAACATTACTTCTTATTTCTTCCTTCATAGTGCTGCCCACCCTGCTAAATTGATAGCTTGTACTTGGGCAAAGACCTATTAGTCTGGATTATAAGAGAAAAGTTATCGTTACTTTTGACTTCTGAAATGTACATGTCATCAATTGACACTTTTAACTGTAACGCATTACTGGAAGCTGAGTAAATAACGCAATGTCTAGTATAGTAGGTTATATTTCTCATGGTACAATGCATTGATCAAGGCTTTACAACAAATAATCAATTCATTTGACTGGACCTATAATGTAAATGAAAAAAAAAAAGCAGCTTTGGTGTAGTTTAGAGGAAATACTTCTGGATTTTGTGTCATCAAACCTGGTTTTGAGTTTTAAGCCTGCTACTAACAGGCTACATATCACATTTCTAATCTTTCTGAATCCTAATTTTATGATCTTTAAATGGAAATAACCATCACGTAGGTGGTTTCGAGATAGCAATGACAGAACCAAGGCAATAACATACATAGCATCAGGTACATGGAGGCATTTATTAAAAGATTATTGAAGACAAGCCTGAATATTATGATAGTATAATGGTATAATGAATAGTTATAGTTATTTTAAGGGTAAATAGCATGTATGTCTACTGTAGTCATTAATTATAAAAATAATATGTACCCTATATAAGCATATATATTTTGTAGTTAGTTTAGTATATTGATAAACACAAATAGAAACATAATGTAATAAGCTTTGTGTACTCTTGGATCTCCTAAAGCAGGGCCATCAACATCTCTAAGTTGAGGGTTTTTTTGGTTTTTTTTTTAATATTTATTTTTGACAGAGATAGAGTGTGAGTGGGGGAGGGGCAGAGAGAGAGGGAGACACAGAATCCAGAGCAGACTCCAGGCTCTGAGCTGTCAGCACAGAGCCTGATGCAGGGCTCGAACCCATGAACTGTGAGATCATGACCTGAGCCGGAGTCAGATGCTTAACTGACAGAGCCACCCAGGTGCCCCATGTAAGTTGAGGTATTGTTCAGAAATAGTTTGGCATAACTGATCTCTAGATGTCCTTGAGGTTCTGTATTTATGTAACTTCCCTTTATCATTACTTTAAGTCAGTGTTTAGTATATTTTGGTTATAATATATAAAAGCCTCAGGAGGGCTTACATGATTTTTGTCTTTAAAAATATCAGTAAATTTAATTCATTTTAACCAAGAACTCAATCACCTATTAAATAAGATAATATATATGATGGCATAGAAGAAAAAAATATATATATAGTAAGAGTTAAAGCCCTACCTTTAACATGATTTCAGTATACAAAGAAGTAAAAGGGTATATATGGGGGGGGGGCATATATTAGAAGAGATTCAATTTGAGGCTTTGATGACTGGTTGTAAAGTAAAGGGTCAAATGAGGTCACATTGAAAATGCAGACAATTTAAGGAATGGGAGAACACATGGTCAGTTGTGCTTGTAGAGGAAACTGTTACAGCACAGGAATGTTTTCAGGTAGTAAAAGCGGCTGTCAGGCATCACTGAGACCCAGGTGAGTTTGGGGATCGCTGAGAATGTTCACAGGACTATGGTTGAGAGGACAATTTTGCCTGGTAGGTAACTGTGATGGGAATGATACGTGGGCATGCTGGGAATGCCAGAAGTTGAGAGGTTGGTGAGTGGGATCGTGGAGGAGTGGTCTGTAAGGGAGGAACTGGATAATGATGGCCTTCCCTGAAGGAGAGTAAAGCCATAGGAGAAAAGATGCCCCCCTTTAAGAAAAGTTTGGAGGAAGGTGGTATCCTGAGATGAATGACAATTAAGATGGAAAGATGAAATAATGATTATTGAGAGGGAAACATTACATGGACTTAGAACATCTTCACAAGAGAAGATGGGCTTTTGAAAGCCACGACATTAAAAGACATGGGTGTGTGTGTGCCCGCACAAGATAATTCAGAGGGCAGAGTGGCCACAGGAATTGGCTGGCCTTGCACAAGAACTGAGAAGTATAAATGGCAGAGAAGAAGGTGGTGGAAGGTTGAGGGCAGTACTGGAGGGTAAGTTAGAGGAAGAAGACTGAGAGTGTATGCAGGTAGAATGAGTGTTAAGCACCTTCCAGTTGGAAAGATCATATCAAGTGATGTGATAGTTGAAAAAGGCAGCCTGAGATTTGCATATGTAATGGATATTTTTTTACATGGTTTGTAGGGAAAGAGAATTTAGACTTGATTTTACGGATTTATATCTTAGGGCTTCTGAATATAAGCTGCATGTTCTCTTCCTTATTATCCAGGGGGATGGTCAGAGATCTTGGTGCAAAAATCATGGAGTAGGTGGGTCTCTCTCTCTCACCAAAAAAAAAAAAAAAAAAAAAAAAAAAATACTGAAGTATTATAATGATCCCTTTACTATTTACTCCTTTAAAAAAATACAAAGTATTTTAATTATGAAAATTATAGAAAACAGTAAGATGGCCACTAATGTATCCACCACTGAATTTAAAAGAAATTGACATTTTGCATTTTCATTTCATATAATTAATTTTTGTTAAGGATTTTGTTTTTGAGATTTAAACATGTATACATGTACCTTGAATCAGTGGAATCAGGGAGCTGGTTGTGAATGCCAATTGCTAATTTTTCAGTAATTTTAGGAGCCAAGTGACATTATATTGGTAATTTGAAAGTGACCATAGTGGGAGTGTTTACACTACAGAAATTGAGACACAGTACAAATCAACACTTTATATTTTTGGTTAAGAACTAGCTATTCAGCATTTTACCAGGATACTGCTGGTCTGAGTTTGCAGAGTTAAACTTCTATATTGTATTTTATTGGATGGATATGAAAATTTGGATCTTTCCCATGTTGAAGTATTCCCATATTGAAACAATTCTGAGTTCAACATTCTTATCATATGCAAAAAGATTCAGATGTAGAAATGCAGATGGGGAATTGCTGGGTGCCAAGGTATATACATCCTCAAATTTACTGGATAGTAACATATTATCCTATAAAATGACTGTAGCATTTATATTTCCACTAGTAATTTTAAGGGCTTTATTTCCTGTATCTAGTAATATGAAATGATGTTTTATTAGTATGAAAGGATACCAGGGATACTTAGCATTTGACCAACAACACATGAAGTTAAGGATCATGACCCTTTCTCTTAGTTATGGCTTTTCTTTGTCCTTTGTGTTATCTTTGACATATAGATATTTTAAAATTTGGGTTGAGGATCTCTTTTCATGGTTATTAGACATATACATTTTCTCTTTTTATAGCCTGTCCATGTCTTGATGGGGTTGTTTGTCTTTTTTCTTATTGAATTGTGGAAGATCTTTACATAACCTGGCTATTTATCTTTTGATGGATTATTTCCACGACAAATATCTTATCACAGTTTGTGGTGTGCTTTTTTCCCCCACTTTATTTATGATGTCTTTCAACATATAGAAGTTATAAATTTTATTATAGTTGAATTTTTCAACCATTTCCTTTATAGTTTACACTTACTGGTCTTGTGTGAGACACCCTGATATCGTAAATATGCTTTCCAGTATTTCATTTTGAAAGTTGACAGATATGCTATTAGCGTTTAGGTTCTTTTGATTACTTCTCTTAAACGGTATAAATGGGCTGTCATTAATGCCAAAGAGATAAAGTTTGCAAAGAGTACAGATTTTAGTTTGACTCTAAATTATTCTTCAGTATTTTTATTGTCATTCTGTGGTCGATTATACGCTACACTTTTAGCATACTAAGATGCATTGGTCATGGTCTTGATTTTCGCATGGAGACAAACCTATTATAGCACATGCAATGGAGTGTAAGGGCTAAAAGAAGCTCCCATTGAGCTCCTCCAGAAAAGGAGAGCAGTGAATTTTATGCCGTGGGGCTATTAACTGTTCTGTTCATTCATACACTCTGAGCTAATAACAATTTTATGGAAAAGAGTTGTAATCTATAATGTCAGTGCTATACTCTTAAAGGATGCCAATATTTATTTCCATGTTTGTTTTTGTTTTGTTTTGTTTTGGATTGGATTACAATGGTAAAAATTCGTTGGGACTACATAGACCTTTTCCTCCTAATTTAGGAACAAGAATAACTTATCACATATACTGGTTGCTAAGATGTTTTAGATTTATGGAAATGTTAAGAAACTGTTGTTAAAGCTTGGTTTCTGCTTGCAGAGACGAAATGGAGAAGATATACCAGTAGCCCAGACCAAGAACATCAATCACAGAAGATTTGCTGCTTCCTTTAGATTGCAGGAAGTGACCAAAACTGACCAGGATTTGTATCGCTGTGTAACTCAGTCAGAACGAGGCTCCGGTGTGTCCAATTTTGCTCAACTTATCGTAAGAGGTAAAGTTGCTTTTATTTCATGAAACAGCTTGTCTTTGTTAGAACAAAGGCAACCTTGTAGGTATTTTGATTGATTTTTAAACCTGGCGCTCCTTGTCTCCAGTCACCAAAAAGTTATAACATATAAAAATTCTGCTAATGTCTTAAGGGAAAATAAGACTGTTGTATATTTGTTGCACACGGTTTTAAGCAGTGTTTTCTGTAGAAAGGGATCTGTTTTTAAAAGCTCTCATAGGGCTAGCCATATAAAACACTTTATTCCCTATTGTCACCATCTAGTTTGCATTTTAATTTTAGACTTGCTTTCCCTGCTTAAAATAGTTGCACAGATACTACTTTTGCTCTTCCACAGAGCATTGTGGCCATGAGGTCTAGGTTGAGTTCCTATCTCCATGTGGACCTGTAAATTTTAACAGTATCAAAACCCAGTGGTAGGTGTTCACCAATTCTGCCCCCCTAGAGAATCTTAGGAAGTTAGACTTCCTAAGAGGTCCTCCTTAATATCCTTGAATACTAAAGTTACTAGAGGAATTGTAAGGAATATGACGTGTCAGTACGTACCTGTGGTGAATACTGGAGAAACGATACAGTGCAAAATGTGTATTAAGTTTGTTCAAAATTTATTGGGTCCCTGATAACATTCCATACATTGTTCCAGGTTGTGCAGATAAAATTGTAAATAAAATACAAAATCCCTGACCCTGTGGAGTTCAACACTGAGGTATGTTAGGTATACTCTATAGGAAAATACTGGAGATATAGTATCAAGTTATGGTATGTGTTATGAAGAAAAACAAACACTCAAAATGATGGAGATGAATATTTTAGCAAGGGTGATCTGGAAGACCTCTTTAATAGGTGGCAGTTGAGCTGAACCCTTAAAAATGGGTAATCTATTTTCCTATGTGAAAATGCTGATGAAATGCAGCTCTGTTGAATAGACTCCAGCATCAATCAATAATGACACAAATGTAAATAGTTATAAACCACCTAAGTCTCCTTAAGAAGTTTAGGAGATCCTAACAAGAAAGTCTAACCTTGACTGAGATTTGTCCAAGGCATCAAGCAAGGTCTTTGTGAGCGAGTCTTCTTTGATGGGATCTAAAGGTTGAGAAAAGTTGTCCAGGTGAGGGATGTGGACGTGGGGGCAGGGACAAGAGAAAGCAGTGCCAACAGAAGTGCCAGGCAGAGAACAAGGCACATGTCAAGGCCCAGAGGCTGGAGCAGAACATGAGATATATCCATATTCAAGTTAATCTATGTTCAATCCTTGACATCGAATGTCTTTACCTACTTTATTTCAAGATTTACTTGATTTTAATACTTTAACCTTTAATACTTTAGAGAGAAGAAAATTGAAACTCAGACTATTTGATAACTGCCCAGAGCCACAAAAATCTAATAATTGACTAAACCAAAATTTAACCCTGCATTTCTTGACTCCTGATGCTGGGCTCATTCTTTTCCACTACAGCTTTATCTTATAATGTTACTAGCCCTTCATAATGCTTTTGTCTTGAGACATCTTACAGCTCATTAAAAAAGTTTACCTTTGTAGATTCGATACGACTTATTTTAAATAAAACTTCTCTCGTGTCTCCAGAGTCAGCTGATAGGCTGTGCTTCAGTTCATGAAGTCACAGCCCCAGCTAACTGAATAATAAGGAAATACGATAATGTTTCAGTGTTCAGTGCTCAGGCAGTGTTCAGGCGGACAGTTTTTATGCTCATAGATGCTTGTGTGCTCCTCTCCGCTGAGCCTGTTGCAACATCTTTGTTACCTGAGCCTACTCTGGCAAGCCTGAAGGTGTCCTAGGGTAGCCTCCAGAGTGGTTAGCATGCTATGACTACAGGAAGGTGGGCGTGCCCTGGAGTGATGCTCACTGTGACTGCATGGTAGCCTGTGTGCATTGGATACAGCCACTGAAGGAACTGGTGGCTTTTAATAGTGAGTTAGTGTCCTTCTGAATACCTTCGAGTTATTTGTGTATGTGTGGTGTTGTGTGTATTTTTATATAAGCATATATCATTTTGTGAAGAAGTGGTCTTATGGTGTATGCAACAGTTTATAGAAGGCAGAGTTGAAGCTTTTATCCAGGTGCTCCCTTTTGGAGCTAGATTTCCTTTTTTTCATAGAGCTGTTTTATGTCTGTGTATTTTAGAAGAGATTTGTTTTGGCATTACTGGATCTCTCTTGTTTATCTGAATCAAAGAGTAGATTTTATCATTTTATCAAAGCTGGGTTTTCTTTACCTGGCGACAAATGTATTATGGCTGTCCTAGGAGCGTTACTTGTGGAATAAGTATTTCGATATGATTCATAAAAGGAGGATCCTTGGACTTCATAGAAAACTTTGGCTGTTTTTTTTCTCTTTTAAAGAAAGTTCTGCCATTTAATCTATAATTTTGTTTTAGACTTTACATGGGACCTGTTGGATTAAAATACTTTGAATTTTGCTATCCCGAGTCTGCTAACATTTTAGAAACATTTTGATAGTTTTAGCAGTTTTATTTTCTTTTCAACGTATTTTCAGTTGTCACGTATCTAATACTTACAAGTGATACTTTGCTTGCTGTTTTATTTGAAAACTAATGTATAGCAATAAGTTTTCTTGTTTGTGCAGATAACCACTGAATAAATATTGTTAACCAAAACACCCACCCTTTGGGGTCAGCTGTCCTGGTGTTAAAACAGTGCTGAGAATTAACTATGGTGACAGGTCCTGTCTCTCAATGGCAGTTTTAAAACTGACATCCTGTTACTTCGATACAAAAGATGGTAATTTTAAAGGAAATTTTGGGGGCAGTGATATGAATCGTCTTTAATAAGACCTGGCATAGTATTGCCTGTTGTCAAAAATGACCCAAGGGTAAGAGTTTATTAGTGCATTTTCTCCTAAACTGAAAGTGACAGGGCATGCTTAAGGCTCTTTTGCTAGGTACAAATGAAAATTTCACTGCAAAATTCTGGCGTTGAAGAGTATTGATCTCTGTTTTCCCACAGCCAGAAGAAGAAAGAAAAGAAAAGTAAAGAAAAAAAGTATGCTGGAGCAGAATTTACTTTGTCATGACTTTAGCATTGCTTCCAGATCATTTTGAGTAATGATAATGTCTTTAGCTTGTGGAAGCCAGTCTTTATTGACAAAAAGTTTTTACAGAAATGAGATAAAGAGCAGATGTTTTTGCTCAATGTTTCTACAAAATTGAAGTGTAAAAAATGTGAACTACAGGTTGAAATGGTGTTTACAAGCTTCAAACTAAAAACACTGACTTTGTAGCCTAAGTTATGTTACAGATTTTCATCCTTTACCTCATTTACCATCTTCTTTCTTCCCCACCTCTCTAAATCAGGGGTCCATTTACATTTCTAAGCAACTGACCCACAAGAAACTTCTGTAAAATTCTCTGTCTGCTACAACTGATGCTCGATTTCTATTCCTATTTGTTACCCTTTTCTTGTGTTTTTATCTGTGAAACTCATTACCTTTTAAGTTATTTAATGTGAAAAATACAAGGTTTTTGTTTGTCTCTGTTGTTGGTTTGAGTTTTAAAGTTTAGTGCCAACTATCAGCCATCATCAAAATGCTCTGGACTTAATTCACTTAATAATTTTATCTATTCCTACTGAATACTGGTGACCTCTAGCTGTAGCGTAAGTAGGGTGGGTGTCGGAACCCAATCTTACTCAGTGAAGTGGACCTGTCAAACAGATTTTGGTGTTTAAAATGATAGGGATCTGGATTGTTGTTGATGCTTCCCTTTGTAAGACAATACAAGCTAGCTTAAAAATAATGATAGTTACTGACTTTTGTACCTGGAGGGTATGGATGTAGGTTTCAGGATTGGTTCATTTAGTCATGAAAGATCAAAGTTCTTTCCAGTCCTTCCCTCTGCAATCCATAGTTTTGTGTTCTATCCTAAACTAGGGTCTCTCCTCGGGGCCGCAGGATACCAGTACAGCTACACACTTCTTTGATCTCCTCCACTTGGGGATAGAGAGGTTACTACCTCCCATAAGTGTCCAAAGTTGTATGGTTGCGTGTGGAGAGAAAACTGGAATGTCCAGTAGAGAACATTTGTACACGGGCTTCCAGAGTACAAGCAGTTCAGAGAGAGAGTTATTAAGTCTATGCAGGTAAGATAGGAACTGAGGAAATATGTACAAAGGATGTGCAACTTAATTTTCAAGGACATACAGTTTGGAATTTTGTCATGTGGAAGAAAGCTGTTCTCATAATATGTGGGACAAGTATGGAGTGGGATCATAGCTTATTTGGTGAATGCCAAGCTGTTAATGGAATCACTTGCTTGGTGCCAGTTACTCATCACACAGGTGAAGAAGGAAAGAAGTCCAATCTAATTGCATGTCCATTTGGACTTTCCTTTTTCTCTTTTCTTTAATAAGTTTATTTTTGGGGCGCCTGGGTGGCTCAGTCGGTTACGCGCCGTCTTCGGCTCATGTCACGATCTCGCGGTCCGTGAGTTCGAGCCCCGCGTCGGGCTCTGTGCTGACAGCTCAGAGCCTGGAGCCTGCTTCCGATTCTGTGTCTCCCTCTCTCTGACCCTCCCCCGTTCATGCTCTGTCCCTCTCTGTCTCAAAAATAAATAAACGTTAAAAAAAAAAAAAGTTTATTTTTGTAAGTATTTTTTAAAATGTTTATTTTTGAGAGAGAGAGTGTGCGCACATGCGCGTACAAGCAATGGAGGGGCAGAGAGAGGGGGGACACAGAATGCAAAGCAGGCTCCAGGCTTTGAGCTGGCAGCTCAGAGCAGGACATGGGGGCTGGAATCCGGGAAACGTGAGATCGTGACCTGAGCCGAAGTACAATGCTCTACTGACTAAGCCACCCAGGTGCCCTTCCATTTGGACTTTTCTTTCAAGTTCTGTTCTTACTGAAATCATTTGTAGTTTTTGTTCCATCAGAGCCCATCTAGTTTATCTTTGTTTGCTACAGCATCTACCACACTATTTTTGTGAAGATGATCGATACTTCTCTAACAAGTAATAAATACAATTATTTAGTCAAAGTCACAGGGGTGGGACTGACCCTAAACTAGAAGACAAAGGGGATGGATGAGGAGACATGTGCCGCCTCCCCTACACTTGGTGTGGAGATCTCTGGTATCCACCAAAGGATGATAGCACCTGTTTTTTTGTAGTGTCTAAATCTGTCTCTCTTCTTCTATGAACTAGTAAGGATGACTTTAAGTTTAGCATGAATTTCTTTCACTTAAACCTAAGTTTCACTTGACCAGTATGTTGTATTCTAGTCTTTTTTGTATAGAATATTAAAAATCAGGTCTGAATATTTCATTTTAATATTTGAAGCAAGGACATTTGGGAAGTGGAAAACATGACATACTCATACTTTTGTTCGTTGTTAGTTAAAGGAATTTCTGGCTTGAGTCCTTCATCATGCTGCTTAATACCCCACACTATTGATTTTTAACTAGTTTTGATAGCACAACTGTCAGACTTAATGCATTCATAAAAAGATCCTTTTTCTTTATGGTGACTTGAAGATCTCTTTTCTTCGCTTCTGTTGTGAAAACTAGTCACCTTGACAGGAAATTTGGAGTTATCCTGGAGAATTCAGTTTAAACGTCTATATTTTATGAAATCTGAACTATAATGAAAGTCTAAGAGCACATGAATTAACAACATACTGCCCCTATACAGTTAGGAAAGCACATACAGTCAGTCAGGGGGTACCAAAATGTCTCAAATTCAGAGTAGGCTCCAAATGTTGCGTGCTTAAAAATGTTACTTTGCTACCCTTGAGTATGATAAAAGAAACATTTGGAGTCTCCTCTCATTCATTGTAACTACTTGTAATTCAGGTGATTCAGTATACAAGACGTCTGGTACATTTTTAAATTCTAAATGAGCAAAAGGATACTAGATGTCCTCATTTTAGACAGTATGTTAGTACAGAAACTCTGTTCCATCCATTTTTGTACACCATTATTTCAAATACCTTTTCCTGTTAATTTCCTCCTCCCCCGGGTTTTCTTAGGCTACTTGATGAAAATGGCAGAGTGCAGCACTGCTTTTCCCCATGCGGTTATTTTCATGTTATTTGTTTTGTTTGTTTTAAAAATAAAAATGCAATCAGAGTTCTTTCCCAGAGGATTTTTGAGTGTATTTTCATAGGTGATTCATGTACAGAGCTCTACATAATGTTTAGCAGCTGAGGTGCTGGTCACTGACTTTTCTAGTGAATCTCTGGGGAGTTTGCTTTTGTTGGAGCTACTTCTTAAGAATTTGAGAAGGATCAAAGAGGAAGTAGAGTAATTTGCATGCCGAATAATTCTCTCTGTGAACTCTAGGGAATTTGATTTCAGAGCACTGTTCCTAGGCCTGTACTTTCCTTGAGAATTTGTGATAAATGTAATTTGGGTCCATTTCTTCCAGAGGACTTCTATTAACTTCAGGAACTAACAGTGTCTTTGTAATTTATATTCCCCTCCCTGCTGACTATTTTTCTTTCCCTTACCCCAAACTAAGAAGGAAGCAATGAAGTCAGTTTGCAACTTCATTGGAAAATCAGCCAGCAGCCTTTATTGAGCATTTAAAATGGTTAAGTAATAAGCACCAAGAAATTGGGAAGAAACAGCAGACATGGTCCAGCTCTCTAAAAGCAATTTATAATTTAATTAATTTTATAGGAAAACGTAGAAGTATTGAATATGTTGGCACAGATTTTTGACTTTGATTTTGGTCACATCTCTAATTCTATAGGAAAAAGTAAGATCCTCTAACAAAAAGAAAATACCATATCTAAGGAGCTATTCCATTCAAACCCTCTGTTAAGCACTATTTTGGTAAATAATGTTGTACTGTGAGAGTCTTATAGAATGTTAACTAAACAGAAGTTCTATAGGTGACAGATTGAAATCGATTAATGAGGCAGAGAGCTAATTCATAGTATTTTTAGCAGTACAGTGAGTAAAGATGGCAATGTAAGGGTTGTGGAGGTATGTGGGACATTACTTCAGGAGTTATAATTCTCGAGTCCTTTCTCCTCTCCGACCACTTCATCTTCTAGAGAGTCCGTAGTAGTTGGCTTCCATTGCCAGCGTACGACTGACATGTGAGTTTTGGTTGGCTTTTACAGTTAACATAAACTGTTTACCGCTGAGATGTTCGCATCCTTTTAAAAGCTAGCAAAAACACATTCTGCTTATGAGTAAAATGTCATCAGGGACTGAGTTACTAATAATGCAAACTAAGAAATACACAGAAAACAGAAAACATTCACAAAATGTTAGGTAGTAGTCAAATATTTAGTAAATCGGTCAAAACCAACTTGTTTAACAAAGTTTATCATATACTGAAGAAAGCACTTTTCTTTCATCTGGGTGAATATAAATCATGTTATTTCCTTTTCTAAGGAACATTTAGTCTAGAAAGAATTAAAAACAATCATCAAGCCAACACAAATAAGAACAGGTAAACATTTATATTTTGCTAGCCCTCAGCATGGATTGTGTTTACTTCATAGTTATCAGTTTTTATAAAATAGAAAAAGTTGTACCATTTAGGCGTTAAAAGTGAGGGCTGGGGAATAAGAATTGAACAGAGACTAAATGATTGTGGCAGAATGCAGGCAGCTTTTCTTGACTTGTAAATCCGCAACAGCTTCTCTTTATACAGCTTTGTCTTAGTTTCGATGTTTGCTTTTGGAAAAATCGTGGCTTACAGATGTGTTCTCATCTCTTACCGGGTAAACGACAAGGCTACTTCTAAATTTAGGATATACTTTGGAAGTTAACTTTGTTTTGCTCTCATTTTCTGCTTTCTGAGCCTTAAACTAAGAAAATATTTTGTTGTCTTTCTGTAGTACCGCACAATTTGGAATCAGATTTAGTGGTTATGGCACAGAATCTGTCATTGTGTTAAAACAAACAAACAACAACTGAATAGTTACCTGTTCCCTTGTTAGGAAGAAACTTTACCCACATGGTTATTTACATCTTCCTAATTTCCATTGGCATTTTCTTTCATCTTCAAATACATATGGAGGAAACCATTGCTACTCTCATGTTACCTGTTACCCCTCCAACAGCTTCCCTTCACATTAAGGGGGGGAAAGAAATCACAGCTCTTTCCTGGGACAAAAGGCCTTAAATGAAATAACCCCTGGGCATCAATCAAAATTCATTTCCTATCACTTACCTCCTTCCTCAATCCACCACAGACATATTGACTCCTCCAAACTTATTCCTACCTCAGGGCCTTTGCTTTTGTTGTTCCCTCCACCTGCACTTCTTTTCTCAAATACATGCATGCTTTCATATTCTTATTTTATATTATTTCATATCCTCATTTCATATTCATTCTGATTTCTTTTCAGTTTTTTTTTTTTTTTTGGAATACCTGAAGGCCAAATGATAGGTATTTTCTAGAACAAGAGAATGATTAATTTCTTCTCCAAAATTATTTAACTGTACAGTTTCAAAAGGTCTTTTATTAGCATGTGCAGAACAAATATTTGCACAAGACAATAGCCTCAAATAGGTTTGCGGCGTTGAGATACAGTAAACAGAAATGTGTATATTAATTGGCTATTTCCTTTATTTGTCTGAATTTTATTACATACCCTCTGGGTGCTCAGTACTTTGTTTACCTTCACTGCCATCACTTCCACTGAGTCACCTGCTTTTATAAAAGGCCTCCTCAGTGCTCTCCCCACATCAGCACCTGCCTCTTCCAAGTCAGTATTCCCACAGCAGTCAGACTGCTCAGACTACACAAAGTCAGTCAGACTGTGCTCCCCAGGTTCTGATGGGTTTTTGTTCATGAAGAAGGAAAAAATGGGTGTAAGTGAGAGATTTATTTTAAAAGGCAGTTTTCACATATATTATTGCATCTCATCATAGTGTCCAAGCCCACCTTCACCTGGTTCTGCCCTCTTCAGTCCTTCATGAGACTCTCCTTGCTCACCAACATTGGCTTGGTTTCATTTGCTTTAATACAGCATGCTGTCTTCCACCTTAGGGCCTCAGCTTTTTCTGCCTGTAGCATTTCTTTATGAGTCTTCAAAATATAAATGTGTTCCTAACATCTGCCTCCATCACTGGACTGACAAAGTCAAGGACTATCCTCTTTGTTCATTCATTACTGTGTCTCTATAGACAGCACCTTGGCCAATACCCAGCAGATATAATCAAATAATTGTTGCCGAAGAAACACAAAGAACATGGGTTGTGGAACGCCTTATGAAAGGCATGGACTTAATCTGTAGAGCAGAGGAGGACAGCCTCATTACTGCCGTTGGTGGGCAGGGAATGTACTGGGGAGATGAAGTTTCATCATACCACTGATGGAGGGCAGGCTCTTGATAGCTGAAGGTAAGGAAAAGGAATCTCAAGCAGAAGGTGTGGGGAAATACATGGTCTTGTGAACAGTATTAAATATTAACTATGGCATAGTGTTTTCCAGGGGAAAAGTCTGAGATGAACCAAAAGTGCACTTTGAGCCCTAATTGTGGAGGAATTTGAATCCAGACTAAGAAATAGAAATATGTTTTGTAATCTGATTTGATTTGGGGACTTTGGGGAGTTTTGAAGTAGGTTACACGTGTTCATAATTGTTTCAGAAAACCAGGATGGGGGGTGATTTGGAGAATGGTGACTTTGCATGGAGTTAGTTTAGGGGGGGCTCTAACATTCATAAAAGCTTGAGATGGTGAGGTGTCCTCAAGGGAGTATTTGTTGGAAAGAACAAGTCAAGGCTAAGGGATGATGACAGGGGAAGGAGCAGTGAGCTTGGCATACGAGGTGAAGTATATGGTACTATATACAGAAATCAGAAGTCTTGTAGAAAAGCTTATTGAATAGCATGGATCATAATTTCAGTTGTAAGCTTTTGCTTGTGTTACTAAGAGAGACAGTTTTAAAATCTATAGGCATGCGGGGAAAAGTTTTGACTAATTCTAGGATGTTGAATAAGGATTCATCACAAGACAAATTAAACAATAAGTACTCAGTGCATAGAAACACTTTTGTATTTCGTAACTTCCCATTTCATAGACTTTAGCCAATATTATCGTAATGTTTCATGTTGTTAAACTTAGGATAAAAGCAGAGGTATTCAATTAAATGGAAAATTTAGAAAGAACCCTGTTTATAGATGTCTTTTTTTCTTTCTTCCTGACATTATCCACATATAAAAACGCATGGAAAACATATCATGTGTGAATATTCTTTTCCCTGCTAGTTCAGTGTGGGTTTCTGATTGGATTTGAGGCTAAGTGAAATGCTTTTTTCCTGTTGCATGTAAAAACTATACTTCATAGAAATAAGGCAAGCTCTCTAAAGACTTCACTTTCTCTGCTCTTCAGTATTTGATTGCCCCTGATTATAATGCTCCTAGACACACCTTTTTCTTACATCAGTTTTTTACAACGTTGGAAGGAGGGGGATTTTCTAAGACCTTTGTCCAGCAGCATTTCTCAATCCTGAAAGAATGCCATTCACTGCAGCAGGTGGCTTAAAAATATTTACTTAAGGGTAGATAAGAGTTCTCATCTGCGGTAATTTTCCTATCTTAAAACCCCCACCAGGTTTGGCATTTCTCTGTATTGTGCAGGATTGTTTGAAAGTAGTTACCACGACCAGACTGGTGGATGCATGGTAATGATGAAAAGCAGGGTGTTTGAGATTCAACGTAGATGGCAGAAACGCAAGATGTCAGAGAAGCCATATATTAAAGAGAATTTGAATTGGAAACCGAATCCCAATCTGCCACTGGGAACATTTTGATCATTTTGATTTATTAAACATTTATAATAGCATTCAGATGGAGCGGAATTAAAACCCTTTAGTTTGGGATAGTTTATTGTATGCCAACCACTATGTAACGGGTATCATTTTTGAAGGTTCTCTTAGCAGTTGGTGAAGAAGGGGGGAAAGGGGGGTAAGTGAGAGATTTATTTTAAAAGGCAGTTTTCGCGAGTATTATTGTATCTAACTTTGAATCCTTCTCTTTTGTTTGTATTGTGTTTAGGATAAACACATGTTTTGCAGTTTTGACATACTAAGTACCTTAAAGTTCTTGTTTTTACTTCAGACATATTTGAAACTGATTAATGAACTTTAGGCTGAAATATTGCCTTGGTATACATGTTGTAACTATCTTTTCTTTTCAGTGGGTATACCCTTTGTATGCAGAGGCATCTATGTCTGTTATTATCTGAGTTTGTATTTCTGAGTTTTATGGATAAATATTAACAAATATTAATCAAACTAAAATTGTAATGCAAGGCTGAAGCCTAACTTACAGAACAAAACATTTCCCCCCAACTACTAGAATTCTGTAACTCGGGTCTTTTAAAAATGGTCTTTCGGCATCAGCAAGCATGAGTAGTGTTTTCTGAACAGTGGCTCCATAATGAAGAGAAATCAATTACTATTAGAGAAGCACTGTAGGTTAAAGGTGTTACAAGTTCACACTTGGTTTTGCAGGCGGCAGAGGGTACTTAGTTGTGAATCAGGAATGATACAAAAGATGGATGAGACAGAGTTCAAGGAGCAGTAATGTGAAGGTCCAGGACTCTCGTTTCCTGCTGTCTCTGCAGTAATGATGGATGGTTTGGTGGCGAGTAATAATACCAGATGATGAAAGATGTGCACCTAGCGTCTTGAGGTACTGCATACTGGCTACCTGTTGGAGTTCTGGGGCATAATGATTCCTGATTTGCAACCAAACGGGTTTGCCACATTTAGCAACCGAGATTTTTGGCAGCTGCGAAGGAAGCAAGTGGCGTATCAAACACTCCTGCACATTGTAAATTTAATTACCTCATATTTATGCATAGTAGTTGTTGGCGGGATCTTGTAAGCTATGCTAATATGGTAGGTAATTTGTTACCTCCAGAAATCACTTTCCATGTGTCTTCTGATCATGATCATGAAACATGATAAATGATCCAGCCCATGAGGTATAAATGAAAATGAAATGGGTAATTGGATTCAATGTCTAAATTGTGACTGGAATAGTCACAACAATTATAATTGAATTTATCTCATAAAAATGTTTCTGGTAATATTTTAGTGACCTTTCACCATCCTGAGCCTAAGGTGTTAAATGAAATTACTCTTAAGATGATTGTAAAATGTTTACAACAATTATTTTTTTTTAAATATCCAACACTGTAAAATTTCTCTTTACTTGCTTCAGTTTTTAAAGTATCTTGTTTATCCACAATGGGTTGAGGCAATTGATACTGATAATCTTCTTTTGATACTGAAAACATTTCGTTGCTACCCATGCCTTTATTGAATATAATGGAAGTTGTTTTTATGAATATCTTTTATTATTAGCAGCACATGTCTTCCTGCTGGGTGATGGAAGTGTATCCTATTGCTGTATGTGTATGTTTTCTTTGATTCTTATAAGGAAATGTATCTGAAATACCAAAATAAAATAGTTTGTTTTAAATATCATCAGTTTTACCCTTTCCCTCTTGCTTCTCTTCAATTCACTTTGAATAACAAAAATTATTTTATTATAAACATAAGAGTATTCTTAATTTATTCATTGATTTGATTAACATTTTTCTGCAGTTATGATAGGTTAATCCTTATATTTGTTGCTAATAACAATGAGTAAGACACATAATCACTGGGATCTTATAATTTTCATATATAGCTATGGGAATATCTCGTCTTGAGGTTATAACATTCTATAATGTCTTCTTCGTACGTGATGCTAATTCCTTCCTCTCCTCCACTTTCTTTCCAGGAGAGAGCTAAGAAAACTTCTGTTTTCTTAGAAGAAAAACTTCTTCCTTCGATTTCCAACTAAAAAGGAACTCTTCCACATCAGTTAATAGCAAGATGGAAACTGAAAAGTTATCTGAAGGGGTGGGGGTGGGGTGGTTCAGTTGGTAAAGCGGCTGACTCTTGATCTCAGCTCAGATCTCCAGCTCAGCATTGTTGAGTTCTGGCCCCGCATTACACTCCACACTAAGTTATCTAGAAATACGGCTTTTCTTTTAAATGAAATATGTCAATAAGCAAGTCATGTCCCTAGAGACCTGGTTTTCCACTCAAATTTTATGCTTAAAATGTTTGCACTTTCCATGTACATTAGTGATGAAGGTAGCTGAGCACCAACTCATAAGCTAATTTTGGTAACTGACTGATGTAATATGGCATAATGAACACGATTAAGACATTTCTTTCTAGTAAATATAAATTAAATAAAACAATATAAATGTTCAGTATAAGTTGTAGTAAAAAAGCACCCATTATAATACATTTGCAGCATGCTAGGTGCTATTATAGAAGGTTAGCATACCTTATTTCTCTAGTTTCATGGCAACTCTTAATATCCCCATTTTACCCCCAGGAAGCCTGAGGCTGGGAGGTAGAGTTGCTCAGACCATGTGACTCTAAGGGGCTGGCCTCACATCTTAACCCAAGCCTGACTCTAGAGCTCACAACTCTTTTCTTTCACCACACCAAGGTAACATTATGCAGTACATAAACTAACTGCATCTACATAGTGGTATTTAGAAAAATACTACTTGAAGCAAGATTTAGATAAACATCAATAAGAAACAGATTTGTGAGGTTTCACAATGTTTCAGTCATTCCAACTACTTTGTAACTGTGATCATTCAATTGTCATTTTAGAAACAATGCATTTACTTGCTTTGGCTGTTGTTTTTAACTCCATCTTGTCCTGGAAAGTAATGGTATAGCTATAACCTACCATTTTATTTTTATTTATTTATTTAACCTACAATTTTATAGCCATGGTTTTCAATAGAGGAGCAGAAGATGCATATAACCCTCTTTAAATCAAATGCAGGGTCTTTACAAATCTGTGATTCCCTCACATTCCTTTCCCAGATTCTGTTGTACTAACAGAAACATACACGTGCAAGCAAACCTATGTGCTCTCTCAACCTAGATTCCAGCAAGCCCGGTGAGGTTTTGTTAGAATCTAGGCAGAAGCCAGTACATGTGTGGTTTTGAAAAGTAAAGAAACTATTGTGATATTCCTCCCACATTTTTCTTCTCCTCTTTCCTGAGCATTTTTAGATTTTATACCAAGAATTATGAATTGCTTCTGTAGCTCTACAAAAGCTTTGGGAATATGTTACATGCCTTTAATAATATCATATGGTTGTTTTGATTTCAAAGCATCTCTGTAGAAGAAAAATACCAATCAGAATTCAATAGCCTACCCTCTCTCTGGTGTCACAGTGTTTGGTAATCAAAAAAGGTCCATCAGCACTTATTGTTAATTTCACATGAATGTTAACAACTTCAGACCATCTCCTGGACCATGCTTGCCAAGCTGGGCTTTTCTGTGGTCCAGCCATGGAAATGAAAATCTCAGACTCCCTAGCTTCTTTTTATTTTTTTCTCTTTCTTTACAGATTACCTCCATTATCTTATTATTTTCAGCTTTGTTGTAATAAGGTTAGAAAAGTCTTTTTTTTTTCCTTTTTTTTTTTAATTTTAGAGAGAGAGTGCGTGGTGTGTGAGCAGGGGAGAGGGACAGATGGAGGTGGGGGGTGGGGGGGGAGAGAGAGAGAGAGAGAGAGAGAGAGAGAGAGAGAGAGAGAGAGAGAGAGAGAGAGAAACCCAAGCAGGCTCCATGCTCAGCATAGGAACTTGATTTAGGGCTCAATCTTAGGACCGGGAGATCATGACTGCAGCTGAAATCAAGAGTCAGACGCACAACTGACTGAGCCACCCAGGCGCCCCTAGAAAACTTAATGTATGCTATGGAGGAAGTTTTCTCCTCCACTTACTCTATTTTTATATTCAAGGTAGGGATGGGCTTGGACTCTTTATGTTGAAAATCAAATCATGGGTCAAGTTCCCTTCTTTTTCAAACAACTCACTTGCAGAGTAGCTCCATTTCTGTGTTTGCTACACAAGTTGAAATCTAGACAGATGTTTATTAGATGAACTCACAGAGTATTTCTGTGAATTAACAGTGGCAGTGCAATCAAAATTTAAATAATGTCAGGACATTAATGATGACCTAAAACTGGCATGATTCCAAAATAATGTTAAATAAAAGGAAATTATAATAGAGAGATGCTATGGGAAATGTATGAACTGTGCAAAAATAGCATTCATATATAAATGAATTCAAATAAATATTTCTCAAGAACTTATTGTTACAAAGCAGAAAGTAAGTTTACTTGATGCCCTTATATGACGGGATGACCTCATAATATACAAAGGTGACTAGGACTCAACTATTCTATCCAAGATGAATTTGACCCATCTTAAAGGCAGGAAGATTTTAATGCCTAAACTTCTGCAGATAGATATTCTCATTTCTTTTAAAGGAAGATATTCTAAAATTTTAGAAGTCAAAGAGCTGATGCAAGAAAGTGTAGAAAGAAAAACATATAAAGTAGTCTTTTTCAGTGATTTAGGAATTTTCAAGAGAAATTTTTACTAAATTATATTTTTGCCATAAATGCAGACTTAAAAAATTTAAATCTCACTTAGGATGAGATTCACACTGTATTAATGGTCCTTGACTTCTGTGTGGAAGTGTGTTTCTGGATAGGAGATTTGGCCCAATGAGATACACAGTTACCTTTCTCCTTATCCATATTTTAATTTCTTATTTAAGTACAGTGTAGACATACAGAAAATTGTACATTAAAAAACATAGTTTGATAGGGGCACCTGGATGGCTTGGTCGGTTAAGCGTCCGACTTCGGCTCAGGTCATGATCTCATGGTCTGTGAGTTCGAGCCCCGCGTCGGGCTCTGTGTTGACAGCTCAGAGCCTGGAGCCTGTTTCAGATTCTGTGTCTCCCTCTCTCTCTGCTCCTCCCCTGTTCATGCTCTGTCTCTCTCTGTCTCAAAAATAAATAAACGTTAAAAAAAAAAATTAAAAAAAAAACATAGTTTGATAAATGCATAGCTTGATGAATTTTCACACACTAAATATACCCACAATCCACATAAAAAGGTAGAATATTACCATCACCCAAGAAGCCCACCTCAGTCCCTTCCAATCTCCACCCAAGGTGACCACTGTCCCTGACTTCTAACAGTAATGGTTAATTTAGGCCAGAGGAATTCTGTACTTTACTGGTTTCCATCTCCAACATGAAGTTTATGAAACCCATTCTCATTTGACGTCAGTGTTGTAAAATATTATATCTCGTTACAGTGCCACAATTTATTCATTTTATTGATATTAGGCATGTAATTTGTTTTCTCTTTGAGCTCTTTATAATAGTGGTATGTGAATATTCTAGTACTAGGCTTTGGTGGAACAGATGTACTCATTTGGCGGGGTGGGGGGGGGAGCCTATACTAGGAAGTAGAATTTCCACATAATAAGATATGCTAATGTTCAGCTTTCGTAGGTAGTAGTAAACAGGTTTGTTGTGTCAATATATTGTGCAACTTGAAGCATGAAAGTTCTAATTGTCCCATATCCTCCCCAGCACTAGGTATTATCCTACCTTCCGTTTTTAATTATCTTATGTTCATTCTCTCATTTGTTTATAAATGCATTTATTCAACCATCATTAATTGATTGCTTAATATGCCAAGCAGTAAAGACACAAACTCAAAGACAAATAAAATTCTTACCTTCTAGGTGCTCAGCAATGAAAGAGAGAGAGAAAAAAATATATAGATAAATCTCTTTCAGGAAAAGTTGCTGGCCCCATGGCTTAGAGAATGCAGGCTTGACCAGTTTCCTTTTCCTCACCAAGTAATTGTCATTTGAGTTTATAAAGAGAATATAAATTTACAGTCAGTAAAGTATTTAAGATGATGTTTATTTATGTATTAAAATAAACTAACTTTTGAAGTAATATTAAAACTATCCAGTCCCAAGTTAGTGCTTTTACATTTAAAACACATCATTATGCCTTATAAAGTGTATGGCTTTGGAACAAGAAATGGTGCCCTTCAGGTACAATAGGGAGATCTCTCAGTTAACAACTTTTACAAGTGTGTCATTTTATAAAAATTTATGCCAAAGAAACATGATACATTTTTCTCCTCTTTATAACACTTAAAATAATAGATTTCCTTACCTAATTCTTATTTCTCTTTAGTCCACTGATGAAAGTACTGTTTACAAGATTCTTCAGTGCCCGTGAAAATATTTGCGTATTTCATGCATTATTTTCTCCCCTAGCAAATTTTCAGTTGATCTGGCTAATGTTGCAGAAGGATGGCAGGTTTTAAGTTCACAGAAAGAATCTATGAACAGGAACAGTCTAGGTCAGTAGCCATTCCATGTCCTTATTTTTAAAAGGCATGATATTTAGCCAAAGTAGAAGAGGGAGGTTTCTTGTCATTTAGTAGCAGTAGCTGGGAAAGAAGGGCCCAACCCTTTAGCTGTATAATTGCATTACTTATGGTCTTGACACACTTTATTTTACTCTTCTGGAAACTTTCTCTTTCTGTGTGCTGATGGTTCACAACTTGGGCTGCCTTCCAATAGTTTATGTTTTATATACTATAATTTGATATTCTGGATGTCTAGATACCCCCCCCCCCCACTATAGTGTGGGATATAGGGGTGGTCGAAGGGAATGAAAATAAAATGTCTCTTTCTGATTGAGCTGTCACACCAGTGTAAAATGTCCTTTGGCTGGTAACCATTTACATGGTTAAATATCTTTAAAATGTCAGTATCTTGTTATTTTATCAGATAGGTCTATAATTATTCTTGTCTATCTATTTCCATTTGATTATAAAACTGGGTGTGGTGATTTTATTTTTGATGGTACTTTAACTGTTGGAGACAGGCATTTTGTTCCCTGAAGAAAGGCTAATAGAACCGTATGATTAAAATAGGTATTTAGAAGTCCTTGTAATTATAGTGACCAGATTGATGGCTCTATTTTTATGGCATTGCCTTTTTTTCATCATTATGCCTGTACATTCTCAAGTTACCCATAGGAACCTGCTTTTCTTAGTTCAGAGACTTAAGTACAGATGTACAGAAATCTGTCCTTTAATCCCCTGTTCAGATTGCTTGACTCTGACCTCGTTACCATCAGGGAAAGTTGATCTGGAGACACTGACTGCATCTGCGAACTCATTTCATATTAAAAGTTCTCTATCTCCAGGGGCGCCTGGGTGGCGCAGTCGGTTAAGCGTCCGACTTCAGCCAGGTCACGATCTCGCGGTCCGTGAGTTCGAGCCCCGCGTCAGGCTCTGGGCTGATGGCTCGGAGCCTGGAGCCTGTTTCCGATTCTGTGTCTCCCTCTCTCTCTGCCCCTCCCCCGTTCATGCTCTGTCTCTCTCTGTCCCAAAAATAAATAAAAAATGTTGAAAAAAAAAATTTAAAAAAAAAAAAAAAAGTTCTCTATCTCCTGACTTAATCAATGACATCTCACTCAATAGACACATAATTGTTTTTGTTTTGTTTTGTTTTGTCTCAAAATTGAGGAAATGTTCTAGAATTGCTAACTTATGTCATTTTTCTTTTGGAATAAATCTGTATTGGAAATCTTTGCATTACAAAGTTGAGTTGTATCTGTTTAAGCTAATGGCACAGTTTCTTTGCTATGAAGATCCTTAAAAGTCTCTGAAGATTTATGCCTTTTGAACTGAAAAGAATCCCAAAATTATGACTGTTCTGCAGGTAGTAGTACATATACACAGCCTATTCTCTAGAGGAATTATTTATATGAGTGAAATCTTATTTAGTTGTTTTTATTGTGTCACCACATATTATTTTTTCATTAAAAAAAAACAAGTAAATATATCACTTGTGTATTAGGGGAATATGTCTAGGTAAATGATAGCCATTCTGTACACTCCAGAGTCATGTAGAAATGTCAGGTAAATAATAGTTCTTCTGATTAATTGGGGGTAAATAAAGTCTTGGATTTTACATGCCTGGGAACCAGGGTCATTGAGTGGAGGGAGTGAATAGTACCTCCTAATTTCATTACTGGACTGTCATTGCACTAAAAGGCCATCTGTTGCTGGCTACATATACATAAAAGCTCCATGCATCATTTTGAATTGACTTGGAATAATTACAAAGTACATATTCATAGTGAACATGTGCTTATTATGTGTTATAATGAATCAATGCAACAGAATATTTAGACCCAGGGATCAAGTTGGCAAACTCAGATTGTGTTTGGTTACAATTAAATGTTGGAAGATTTTTCTAGTTGCATAGTGTTAAAATACCTTAAAATCTGGAATTTAGACTCAGGAGATTTTTCAATGTTTTTTATATCCCAGCTGTGGAAGAGTCAGGATATTTTTAAATAATACTTTTTTTCTTGATTATGTCGCACAGATTACAAATACACGTACATATACATGTATACGTGTATATATGTGTGTGTGTTGATAAAGAGAAGTATCATAATCTCATTATAGTAATTATGAAGTGGGTTTTTTTTCTTTTAATTGCTAACTCTTGGTTTACTGGAGTCAGCCATTGTATCTTAATACATATTAATATAAAATGAATATAAATGGCATTACTCCAAATCCTTTGGCCTATCACCTAGAATGGGATAATCATCTGTATAACATAGGCATATTTACCATGTTATTGTCATTTACAAATGTAGTTTCTCCTCCTTTCTCCTAAAAATATGTATGTATGTATGTATGTATGTATGTATGTATGTATGTGTGTATGTATGTATGTGCATTATTCTGCCTTGTAAAGGTGACTGATGGGATGGTAATATGATTACCTATTTACGACCCTAGACTGGAGGGAACCAAAGAGAGTTGAGGGCTTTTCCAGTTTTACTACTTACCTGATTGTTATTCTTAGAGTCAACTGGATGTTCTTCTGTCTAAATGCATGAACAGTTTTAGCTCTGACAAAGCTGAAATGAGGGATTAAATGGCCATAAGAGAAATCTTCTATATTAGCTTCTGACTCAATCAAAGGGATCCATAATTTTTATCATAACATATGTGGTTTCCTGCCATATGGATTGTGGTACTGAAGGAGGCTTGTGTAAGTTTGTTCAATTATGGCAATAATTCATCATTCTGAACCAATTGATTGCATAGATATTAATGAGGCAGAATCTAGTTTTGGGACAAAATTAGATAAAAATTCATAGGTATCTCGCAGTTAGATTATGTGGGCTAAAAAGCAAATAAACCACACTTTTCAAAATCCCTTCACCTTTTCATATCCCCTAAATATGAGCTTTACCTTATTTTTACTTTCTGCTGGCAGATCTAAAATAGTGTGCTGCTTCTGTGCCTTTTTATTTCAAGCAGGTAATAAAGTTATTGCAGCAATGTTTTCAAATCAAGATGAATAAAATGCCATGGTAATGCATAGGAGATAAAATTCAGTATGCAAAATTTGTAGCTTCGTTGCTGAAATGATTCTTCGTATTTCAGCACTTTAGGTAGCAGGAAAGAGCCATGTCAGTGAGATTAAATACTGTAATTCTACAGATCTTGCAGCTAAAAAAAATGAATACGTATCACACAGGGATTGAAAGACAAAATTGCTGTTTAATATGATGAGTGGCGTATTTAGTATTAGAATTTTTCCTACCCTAGATTAAATTTTGTTCAAGAAACTCAGGTTGTCGGTGTATTCTGATATTAGTGCAATTGTATATTTTGATAACATTTCTAAATATATCAGGACTTGATCTTAGGGTCATGAGTTTAAGCCCTGTGTCGGGCTCCATGCTGAGCAATGGAGCCTACTTAAAAAAAAAAAAAAAAAAAAAAAAGACTGAGAATTATATGTTTGTGTCTGTGTCTTTTTACTTTTTTTTTTTTTACAAGCTGGATAAATCATTTCATGCCATTTGGTTACTAAGCAATTGCTTAGAAAATGTTCTTTTGTTCCAGTCAACTAACTCCTTTAATTAAATAGTAACATTTTGTAGGTGCTGTGTATCAATGTCAAAGCAATCCACTACCTATGTGGTTTAAAGCTCAAGGTGGTAAATCTTACATTTTGAGGACTTAATTTCATCTCCTGAAAACAAATTACACAACTTAATAAACAAATAACAAAGTTTTACTGTTGCCATCTCCAAATGATGGCTCTCATGCTGAAGTTGTCGTCTACATTTTGTTGTATGGAATAGATAGGAATTTTTCTTACAGTGGCATAGGCAACTTTGTTTTTCAAGGTGTTATTGAACCAGCCACTCATTCTATAATTACTGAACTTAGACATTGATAGATACTGAGAATGTAATGATGGGGAAGTTTTATGAGCACATTACACATTTTATTGGAAAACAGAGATAAAAGAAAAAGTAAAACCACTCGTGGTCTCAGAGTTCCCCAGTCACTGCTAGTAGCTTTTTGATGTATGTCCTTCTGGTGGTGATGGCTGGTGGTTTTCATTTTTTTCTCCCCTAGGAGCACACTTTTTACTTTTTAAAATGAAAGCTCTAATAGACTTAAAGTGTCCCCTGACATTTGTTATATAATCTTAACACCTTGAGTTCTTGATGTTTGTGTGAAATTCTGTTGAACTGATCGACCATAAATTGTGTCTCTGTTTTCCTCTTGTTGAATATTTTGATTGTTTCCTTTTTTGCTCTTCTAAACAAAGATTTAAATTATCCCCTTACACTAAATTACCAGAAGTGAAATTACTTTACTCTTTCAACACGTTTTTATTTCTTGATATTATATTGGTAGATTATTTTCCAAAAACATGATCAGTTCACTTGCCTATAAGCAAGCCGTATACTCAAATGCCGTTTAACTATGCGTCATTAACCGTGGTCAAGCCTGTGTGAATCCATGATCACCTATTCAGCGTTTGCAACCTCTTCTTCAAAATTCTGCTCCACTGCTCTTTTGAGAAATGGAAATGTAAGCGATGTAATTTTAGGTAAGTGTAAGCCATGGAGTGCTGAAGTGAAGTGATTTTTAACATTGTTGTAGTGTTTCTCCAGAAGAGGCTATTGGTGTTTTGGACTGGAGAGTTCTTCATTTTGTGAGGCTACCCTGTGCATTTCTTGGTTTTAAGTCACTTTCAGCCCACTCAAAGCCATTAGCACTCTTAAGTCATTTGAACAACTATCCATAGGGAAGAGGCACTGGGAGGAGAGGAAGAAACTCTTGTTTAGCTCTACAGAATTATTAGTGACAAAAAATACATAGTATAAACAAACATATATCACTAAAGCAGAGCTTTGCTATTCAGTTGAAAAGTTTCTCACTTTATTTAAAGTATTTCTACATACTTAACAGAAATCGTGTATATTTATTTCATGGTTCTCAGAAGTTTTTCGTTAAGTGTGGGCAGTGGCCATGGTACACGCTTTCGGTAGTCTACCATAACTACATGCTAACACTCGTCTAATTTTCATGGAGATGAGAAGGGATGGCACTAGCTCCTTTTGACTGACGCTTGGTCTAGGTGCTGGCATAGGAGCCTCAGGCTTAACAATATCCCAACTTTGTGATGTTTTAGTATTAACTTTATTTGACCAGGTCACGTTTCGGAGCCACCTGAATGATAGGATTTGAAAAAAGTGTCTCTCAATTTGATTGTTGAATTTTTTAAAAAAAGGATTTCAATATATTAAATTTTAAAGTTATTTTGCTTAAAAATCCATTAATGCACAAATTGTAAACATAATTGAAATAGTAATTTATCTGAGGGATAATTTATAGAATTTGCTAATTACGTCATTGATATGAGCAAAAAATTTGAGATAGTAGCCGGAAGAGTGAATGGAGAGGTATTTGGCTGCCTAAGGAATTTATTACGACTGAAAATCTGAAGTGTCAAAGAAGTCACAGAGTGAAAATTATAGAAGAACTATCGCTCTTTTCATAAATATATCTGCATGACAGTTCATAAAATGTGAATGCAGGAGAAACCTTGTTACATAAACCTGAAAATTTTCAAATGTGTACTTCATGTCAACATCTAAGGAAAAATTAACCAAATTATGTTATCTGTGTGATATTGAATGTCCAAAGAAAATGCTTTTAATTATCTATACCTTGCTTTTCATTTCTTATGGGAAGAAAGGCATCTTATTCATCAGTGCTACTCTTTCAGATTTCTTGAAGCCCTCAAGTACCATTAAATTATATTGTTATCTTTCGGGGGGGCATAATTTAAACTCATTTGAAATTATTATAGGGTAGCTGATAAATAAATGCTTGAATTATTTGTTGCATTGATATCATTCTTTCTGCTCTCACACTTCCTGTTCACAGTCTCTACTGTCTGCCCCCCTTTACTTCAGCATTTGATAGGTGATGAGGAAAAAAATTAAACAACATGAAGCATCAACTAGTGAATTTTCTTTTTTAACTGGAACTGGATCAGAATTTTGAAGAGGGGAATGATAAAGAAATAGAATAACATTGATTTTGAAGTGATCCATTCACTTAAGAAAATAAATGATAGTAAATAAAATATCTCCCAGGCTAACAGTTGAATATTGATTTTTACAGGAATTTAGATGTGGTAAGGGAACATCGACTCCTATAGCCACTTGAAGTAATAATGTTCATCTTTATTTTTTATTTCCTTAAAAATATAAATAGCAAAAAAAGGCACTATAGATAAATTATTTGTTATTTATATTTTCCACTGCTCTGAACCTAACTATAAAACTTTCCTAGAAGTATTTTCTGCTCACAGGCTTCTTAACAAATGGAGAAAAGGTAGAGCTAAGATATTTCCCAGGAAGAAGGATGAGATTGTAGTACACATCTGTGGTAGGGTGAAAAATGCTCCTAAAGATAGCAGGTCCTAATCCTTGGAACCCATGACTATTTCCTTATCTGGAAAATGGCCTTTGAGGATGTGACTAAGTTAGGGGTCTTGATGTAGGGAGATCTTGGATTATCATTGTGGATCCTGAATACAGTCACAAGTGTCCTTAATTTAAGTAGGAGGTAGAGGAAGATTTGACAACAGGGAGAAGAGGAGAAGGCACTGTAACAGGTGAGAGATTGGAGTGATGTGGCCACAAGCCAAGGAATGAATACCAACAGCCAGCAGAGGTTGGAAAAGGAAAGGAACCGATTCTTTCCTAGTCACTTGGAGGAAGTATGGCCTGGTGCCACCTTGACTTCGACCCAGGTATACTGATTTTGAGTATCTGGACTCCAGAACCATGAGAGAATACATTTCTGTTGTTTTAAGCCATGAAGGTAGTGGTAATTTGTTAGAGCAGCCATAGAGGACAAGTGTAGTGCCATTGCCTGCTTTTAAGTGACAGGACTAATCTTGAGATACTTTTTAGTCAAGGCGTCTTTGGCAATAAATAAAACAGTTTGGAAGATGTTAGGATTGAGAGATAATTTGATTTGCTTATTTGGATGGATGACTATCGAAGTGTCATTTGCCTTGATGTTTACTTCGCTGACTTTTTTTCTGGCTTTGTGGCTTCTATTTCTCATTCTGCATTTTATTATTTAACCGAATGTTAGTAAGTGACACATGTGTTTGTAAAATAGCATTGTAATAGGAATAATTGGATGAGGATATTGTTTCATAATGACTTATCTTGATTTTGAGACAGTTTTTGAAATTATCTGAAATAAATAAAGCAATTTGAATGTACAATTACGATTGTATAATAGGTTTAGATCTAGAATAATGAATGTAAGTCATTAATTGGAAGTTAATTGTTACATTGGCAAAGTTTATCCTGTATTTTGGGGATTGCATGCTTCAGTTGATACCTAGTGTACAATTGGGATTTATTCGCACCACACCTCTGGGTCTGATAGTGTATTAAGTTATGAAGAATATTAATATTTCTGCAGAACAATTACTTGTTCATTTGCTAGCTGATTAAAATTCATGCATAATTTATTGAAATGAATAGAGATTTTATAAATAAGCCTTCCTGTTCTCAAGGGCCTAACAACAAAATACATATGCTAATATGAGGCTACTTTTTACTTCCAACATAAAAAATTTAATATGTAGTGGTATATTAGCCTCATTAATGCTAGATTTCAGTTCTAGTCGTGCTGTTGATCAATGTATATGCTTCTAAGCCTCTCTGAGCATTGTCACAGTTCCCAAACTGAGCAACTGCTTTGATGACTGGACTGAACCTTTTGTTTGCTTGACCATAGCAAGTGAAATGTAAAACTGATCAGAGTGATTTATTACCCTTCTTCAGGCTAAGCACCTGATTATATCAAACTCATTTCTTCATGTACACAAAACACTAGTTATGAATATTAATTTTTGGTTTTAAATTTATATGCTCTCTGGCAAAACAAAGAAAAATAGCAGCAAATATGGGGCTTGTTGACAGGTTTAGAAACGTAAAGTCTTTAAAAACCCTTATAATAATAATCCCTAGTTTACCAATGAAGATATTGTAATGTCAAGAAGTTAAATAACATATTCACACTGACCCAGCTATTCATGTGTACATTTTCTGAAACTAGAATGTCCAGATGTCAAATTTCATTTTCTTTATTATTATTATTTTAATTTTTTAAGTAACTTCTTTTTTTAAGTTTATTTATTTATTTGAGACAGAGAGAGAGTGAGAGTAAGTGGGGGGAGTGGGGACAGAGAGAGAGAAAATCCCAAACAGGCTCTGCACTGTCAGTGTGGAGCCTGTTGCGGGACTTGAACTCACAAACCATGAGATCATGACATGAGCTGAAGTCAAGAGTCAGATGTGCAACTGACTGAGCCACCCAGGTGCCCTGAAATTTCATTTTCTTTTACATGTCATTTGCTTAAAGATAGAAATGATAGAAGAAATATCATGCTTTATTTTTTCACTTGTTTCTAATAACATGTTTTAGCTTTTTCTCTCTTCTTCTCTCCCTTCTGCTCTCCTCCTTTGTTTGCTTCTTATTTTCCACAGCAGTGATGTGCAGGGTTTTGCAGGGTGAGATTTATCATTCAGTATACACTTATTAGTTCAGGTTTCAGAATACTTACAAATTGAGAGATTAACCAAGGTTTGTTATTCATAATTCATTTGACAAATCGCTCCATCATGTTAATATGAGACCTCTTCAGGTTGTTTTTCAGCTGTGATGTGAGTGAAGCATTGAGGGTTTGGGTTAGACCCCCAGTAAGCTGTGAATTTAGCTGCATTTACTACTTAACTTAAATTAGTCAGTATACGAGCCATCTGGAGTGAAAATAAACCTTGCACATGTGAGGCAACTCAGTTTATTCGCAAAAATACAGACTGCTTCTTAAAATGTGTGCAACATTTAGATAGTCTGCGAAGATATTTGCATTTCTTCTATTATGCTCATTTCTCTATTCAGTTTCATTTCAGTTTAAGGTTTAGAAAATATGTCAACTTTATCTTTCTCTCTGTCTACTAAGACTTTTGTAAACTCAAAATGTAAAAGTCATTTAGTTGGTAAAAGTTTATGATATGAAATGTCTAGCTCTTTCTTTAGCAGATAAATGAAAATCCTGAACTATTTTGGTTTTATTTAAACTTTTTATTTTATGAGTGACTTCTCAAGGGAAGTCAGTTGTGAAAATTGGAAGAGTTCGCCCTCTACCCAATTTTGACTCTATATTGTGGGAGCAATTTTTAAACCATGAAGAACAGATGGTGTTAAGAACTACTTTCTCCTAGAAATAGAAATAATTCTACATGTGAAGTTTATGTACCACATACATTATCTTATTTAATTTAGTTTTATTTTCACTTGAAACATGAGCATAGTGAAACACGGCTCATGCGTTTCTACTAGTTTGAAAGCTATTGCCATAAAGAGCCATGGTACTGATGGGACTAACTTCATATGCTTCAAGTGATATGGGATAGAAAAAAAGGAAGTTGGTGTTACTCTGTAGACATCTCCACCCCATGTTATTATTATTATTTTTTTTTTTTGCTTTTAAATTTTATCTGAGTATAGCTGACACACAATAGGACCTTAGTTTCAGGTGCACGATGTAGTGATTCAAGAAGCCTATACTATGTCTTCTGCTATGCTCACCGCAAGTGTAGCTGCCCTCTCTTACCACACAACATTATTACACTATGTATCTGTTTGTTTTCTACATCACTCTCATTTTAAAATAATGAATTCATTGACTTATTGTTATTGTGCCTCCCTTGCCATATTATCTGAAAAAGCAGTGTATAGAACAGCCTAATAATTACTAGTCATTCAGTAAACATTTGTCATATGAATTTTGGAAGAAAATTACTGACAATGACTTTAGTTTGCATAGAGATCTAGGCCAGCTAGTCCTATTCCTTATGTTAGCGGTGTTTGTGACTCAGGGGTTCATAAAGTGAAAACTATACTTTTATACTGTTAGGGCTTAAAAGCAGATCTTGGGCTACAGCTGAAAACCCTTGCTTCATTTAAACCTACATCAGAAGGTAAAAACTGAGGTTTGGTTTTGTTTTGTTTTGCATTATGTATTATTCCGAGTATGTGTTGCCATTATAATAGAAAATCTACTTTGAAATTGTCTTTTTAAGTCCCTACTATCTACATCTTCTCCAGTCCACCCTTTCTGAGGGAGAAGACGAACCATTGTGTGGTGGCAGTTAAGCGTTTTCCTTCAGGGCACCTGGCTGGCTTCAGGTTGTGAGTCTTGGCCCCACATTGGGTTTAGAGATTACTTAAAAATAAAATTAAAAAAAAAGTTTTCCTTCATATAATTTACTTTAACTCTTAAAACACACACACATGCACTTTTAAAACAATATTTGGGCAGTTGTTACCACTTGGCTAAGATTAACACTTTCCTTTAAAGTCTTTTGGCTTCCCTGAGAAGTGGTATTCAAGAGATTCAAAGAAGTCCCACCTGATCACAATGTACTAATTAGAACATCTTCATGACATAGGAGTCCCTGTGGAGAGACCACATGGACAAAGTTAGAGCTGTGGAGTCCTTCATAAAGTCCAGTATCAAATATCAGCTACATGATTGTTAAAGGAACGGGGGGGAGCCCAAATTCATCTTTGATCATTTCTATAAGTTCAAACATTTCAGTAATGTTTCCCAAAGTTTCTTTGAAGCAAATATCTTAGCTGTCCAAAAAATTAAATTGTAGTGTACCTTTGACATTTGAGTTTAATACATGATGCATTGCTTTATCACATGCTACTCCCAAAGGCTAGCGATATGTAGTGACTTGTGATTTGGCCTCGGTGTAAATTTCGATTTCTTACCTTCTGTGGTGGGTGTGTAGAAACAAGTCAGCACTTGGCATCAGCTTCTACTTTCAGCTTTGCTGTTCCTTCCTCTTTATCTCATCTGCAGGAACTCGGCTTTGGTTGAAAAGCAAAGCAAAACCAAAAACACTACTTTGCCATATTTCATGAATGAAATAAGGAGTTAGAGCAGTTTTCATTAATTTGGAGATTTGTAGAGGTCTTAGGACCTCAAGAATGTCAAAGATCAACTGTGCTCAGTAGCTAATCAGAGCTATCCATCTTTAAATATTTTCCTTTTATTTCCCTTGGTTACTGTGCCTGTACAAGTTTATCTCCTGGGGAGACATGTTTTTAATAAAAAAAAATTTGTGGTAAAAAGGGTCATATCCCATCTGTGAAAGTATTTGCTCTTTAAAAGTACAGTTTCCAAATCACTCATGTTCTGGTTTTCCGTAAGTATTTGTTATGTACTCCTAAGTAAATTATTCATTGAGCTTTGAAAGACATTAACATACCCATGTAGTGCATTCTTTTGGATTTTTAGCTAATTAGATTGCACATTCATCTCTCCTAGAACCACCAAGACCCATTGCTCCACCCCAGCTGCTCGGTGTTGGGCCTACATACTTGCTGATTCAGCTGAATGCCAACTCCATCATTGGGGATGGTCCCATTATCCTGAAAGAAGTGGAGTACCGAATGACGTCAGGATCCTGGACAGAGACGCATGCCGTCAATGCTCCAACTTACAAATTATGGCATTTGGATCCAGATACTGAATATGAGATCCGTGTTCTGCTTACAAGACCTGGTGAAGGTGGAACGGGGCTCCCAGGACCTCCTCTAATCACGAGAACCAAATGTGCAGGTAAGACTAAATAGCAGGCCAGTCTGCCCAGTGAAGGAATCTAGCATTAGACATATACTATATGTACAATATTAAACATTCTAATTATTTGCTGCATGATGTAGTCACACTGTTCTAAAAGTTCAATGAATTTGGTAAAGTGTAGCTTCATATCATAATTGGACTGATTTAGAGCCACGTGTTTCTCTACTATTATTCAGTATTATTGTGAATTCATAATCTTTTTTATGTGGCAATTTTGCTCAGCTTGCTTGTATTCAGTCCGACATTTCTGATAGATGCAGGTGTAGGCACTGTTACTACTGAGAGACAGATTTTGCAATTCAAATAAATGCTGAATACCTCTTGGCTATGGAGAAATTGTCTCCCTTGATAATTTTGCTATGGTCATTGCAGAGGCCATTTCTGATAATATAGATTAAAAAGTTACTTTGAACCAGGTCTCGGTAAGATCAATTCTTCTATTCAGCGTGACACACAGTTGTAGAATATACAGAGGCTTGTAATTGCCCTCCCCGTGTCTGAAACAAAGTGGTGGAAATAATAGCATATGGACAAAACACAAAAATGAAAAGTGAAGTAAAAAGTAATATAGAAATATACATTCTAATTGTACCATGTTGTTATGATGGGAGAAATTGTTAGCTGTTTATTAAAAGCCACTGAAAAGTTTGTCTAAGTTATTAGAGTGCGTTTTTAGTGTACTGTTTATTATTGCAAGTACTTTAATTTTTAGTTCAGTTGAAAGAGACATTTTTTATCCATCAAACATCATGTTGAAACACCTGCAGAGTTAGCACATGGATCTATGCATCTTGAACAATTAATGATTTAGGTTTTGAAAATTGAAAACTAATACTGTAGAGATCTATGAAAATGTAAATGCCTATAAATGTCTTTTGTTTTCTTGAACATCTGTTTGGCATTATAGTATTTTTAATTTTAGAATATTTTGGGGCAACTCACCAAGAGAAGTGACCTAAAAATCAAAAGCCAAACCCATGAAATCACCTGATACACTGCCATCTTTAAATATTTTAAAATCCAGCTCAATTTTTATATATTAATGTTTACATACACATTTTTATATATTAATATTGAAAGATGCTCACTAACAGGGTGTTTAACTGCTCAATTCTTAGTCTGAGATTTAGACAACAGAGTTTACTCATTTGCGGTTTGGTATTGTACATCGATTCTGTGGTTGAAAAACCACTTGACCTAGAAGACATCGGTTAAGTCTCTATGGCTCAGCCTGAATCACACAATTTGCTTTTTAGATTTTCTGTACAGCTCAGTCTTTTCATTGTAGGCATGTGGCAAATTATTCTCATTATAGTAGGTGGCCTTTCTGAGGGAGAGGCAAGCGGACACTACAACCTCAAGTAGTTAGAGAAATAATTTGAAGAGGAGACATTGCGGACACTAAGGAAGTAGCTCA
Organism: Panthera leo; assembly: GCF_018350215.1. NCBI lineage: Eukaryota > Metazoa > Chordata > Mammalia > Carnivora > Felidae > Panthera > Panthera leo. The sequence continues at coordinate 114,993,794 of NC_056683.1, read as the reverse complement.
CTCTGTCTTCCAAAATGAAATAGCCCATGCTAACATAAAAAGATGGACAATGGAGTTCATTTTACTAAGGATATTGCTTCCATATGTTTTCTAGTAAAATTACCTTTCTTTCTACATTTAATCTTTATAAGGTACATACAAATTAAAATAATGAATGGCAATTTACTGTTCTAGTGGTCTTATTTTTGACTTTTTGCTCCCCCAAGTTTTTATTTCAATTTCAGCTAATTAGCATACAGCGTAATATTAGTTTCAAGTGTGGAAGTTGGTGATTCATCACGACAAGTGCTCTCCTTAATCCCCATCACCCTTTTAGCCCATCCCTGCATTTACCTCCCCTCTAGTAACCATCAGTTTGTTGTCTAGAGTTAAGTCTGTTTCTTGGTTTGCCTCTCTTCCCCGCCACCCCCCCAACCATGTTCACTTGTTTTGTTTCCTAAATTCCACATATGAATGAAATCCTATGGTATTTGTCTTTCTCTGATTGACCTATTTCGCTTAGCATAATACTCTGTAGCTCCATCCACGTTGTTATAGATGGCAAGATTTCATTCTTTTTTATGGCTGAGTAATATTCCATTATATATACATAATGGATAGATATCTATCTATATCTATATCTAATCTATATATCAATATCTCTCTATCTCTATCTATATATCTCGTATCTTTTTTATCCATTCGTAGGTCGATAGACATTTGGGATCTTTCCATAATTTGGCTACTGTTCATAACTTCTTTCTGACTTATGTGCTCAACCTTCTTTCTTTTAAATATCTCATCTGTTTTAATTTTTAAAAGTTTTCATCAAAGTAGACCATTAAAATTTAGCAGTACCATACAATATATTGCTAATATAACATGATTTTTGTTTAACTAGGAATTATTTGAAATCAGTCATTGATGTGTGAGCCAATGGAGACTGCAAGTATATGAGATTGTGTTTTAAAGCTAATTATGCTATATTAAGTAGATGAAAACAGCATGTTAATGTGTTTGATTTATCCTTATTGAATGCTTATGTTGAGAGTGAATATTGACTACTATAAGTAAAAATATGACTATAAAGTGCTTTGAGGTATTTTATTTGGAGAATACCTTATCTGTGTGGGAGGGGATAGAGTAAAAATAACTTACACTCATAGCTGCTTTCAAATTTATAAATGCCTTGACATTTTGGAATTATATTGCTCTTTTTTCCAAATTCTTTATTTGAAAAACATTTAATTTGTGGGCTCTCTGGCATAAAATGGTGTCAGACTCACTGACACTTGCAGTTTTTCTTCCAACTGTAGAAAGTTTATTTGTTTTTAAAACTATCTTTCACATGTTTTGAGTCCTTGTCACATGTATTTATTCATTTATTAATGTCCTCAGAAGATGTGTTTGGTGCAGATTTTTATGGTTAAAAAAAAGCACTTAGTTTTCAAGTACATTTGGATTTGAGAGAAACTGTGGTGACTGTTTTATCAGGAATGTCTACTAATCTTGCTCTTTTATTAGAAAAGGAGGGAAATATGTACTGTGTTAATTTTTAAACAATGCCTGAAAAGCAGAAGTTGGATATAATTGATAAATGTTGTGTATCTAAATACGGGGTCAGTATTGATTGAATGTATGATGTCTGTCTACATCTCTTCTTCAAGATCCAAAGTCCTTTCTCCAAGTTTAAGATCTCTGAGCCTTAACCAGCACCTCCACTGGCCTCAGCCTGGTATCCTGAACACAAAATAGAACACAGCTTATGCTAACTGTGATATTAGCTGGTATTTAGTAATGATTTCAGAAGCCTACACTTTTCCATAATCCAGGGATATAATTCCTTGGAAACTGCAAAAATAACCTTTGGAAACGTTCCCATTTCATTCTGTTAATTTGTGTAAGCTCTGAATACTGATTCTACTTCCCATTTTAGTAAAGACTGGGAGAGTGCCACACTGTAGTTGTAGCGTTAATATCGTATGGTTGAATCAATGCTAATTACTATGATATAGCTATTTTAATACACCTTGCATATTGGCAACCAGGAAGCCTTAAAAATAAGCGTAAAAACTTCTCCACTCTGTATTTGTGTCTGATATAAATTTCATATGAAATTCTTACAAATAACAAAGGAATGGTGATTATTTTCTGCCTCTTAGAAATTCTTAGTTTGTTTTGGTGTATCATAGAGGAACAATTTTTGACCACTAAGTACCCAAAGAGTAAATTGGTTACTATTTACTATGTTAAATATACCATTTTAATATATTTAAGCCATTGAAATTTTATTTCTGACAGTAGTCAATTTTATTTTCTTGGCAGAAATCTGTCAATAAATAATTTTACAAGTTAATTGGGTGGTTTTATTTGTGTGTATTAATGAGTAAATTTTATATTTTAAAATGCAAATTTAGATTTTCATAGTTAAATATTGGTTATTATTGCTTTATAATCAGCATACAGAGTGACTGTATCATGATACTTTATTTTCAGACTTGTGAGTTAGATACATTATTTTCCCAAGTTTTTAGCTGGTGAATCTAAGACTCAGGAAAAAGAAAACAAAACAATGACTGGTCCAGTGTCAGACAGCTGGGCACCTCAGACTCAAAACACATTTTCTGGTGCTTGAAAAGCCTGAATTCCTTTCCCTTTCTCTTAGTATGGGTGATTTCTTTCCCCTTTCAGAGGATGATGGCATGAAAGTCTAACAGGCAAAATCTGAAAGGGATGTAGATTTTTAAAAATAGTATATGCATGGCTAACTTACTCCCTGAGAAGCATGGCTTAATGTTTGCAACTTCACTTTTATTGAAAGCACACTTGATGAGTGTGCTTAACACTGAAATTTATGCTGCGTTTTAAATGTTTTAAGCAGTTAAAGAAGTGTAAAACAATGTTTTAATTTTTCCTTTTCTGAATATGTCCTGCCTAGTTGCCAAAGCTGTTTTTTGTTTTCTTCCTAAAGTGCATTTAAATCATTTGGTAAGTGCAGTTACCTGCTTCAGGGTCTCTCATGTTAGGAGAGGTGATAATTACAACCTCTGGTGACTATAGCCACCCACGCCTGTCTCATGCTTCTCTGTGCACCTGAGGGGTATGGTTATTTCACTGTTAGCTTACATCCTGACCCATGTTGTTGTTCACATAATGCTTCTTCAGGCATTTTATGAATTTTTAAAAAAAGGTATAAATGTGAACTTGCTTTAAATGGGAAGTAATTCAAAACTCCATTGAACAATCAAAGAAAGTATGCTTGTTTTTTCTGTGTGTCAATTTCCTCTGGGTATACCATCTGGTAGAGAAGCTAAGAAAATACAGTTTCTTTTTCTCTTATTAAATGGAAATAAAATACACCATCATCAGAAATTGTCTTCATCGCATGCCTTGGCAATTGCATGTTAAAATTGCTCTTTTAAATTGCCTTCTGCTTCTGGGTAACCCATTGTAGCACTGTTTTATGATTAACTGACATTTTAGCAGTATCTCCCTTATAGGGAAGGTCAAGAGTTCAGAGTGTCCAGAGTGTAATAAATTTACGCAGTTGGGAAAACTACTCTTTATTCTTACATTCTAGTTCAATGCTCTTGACAATTTTTAGTGAAACGTGTAGATCTATGAAGCTTTGACAAAGAGAGTGTGTTATTTTAAATATAACATTTACTAAAAATGCATTTTTTCTCTCATATATCCAAAATGGGAGACAAAACAATACAAAATGAAATAATGCTCAGGCATATACCAGAAACCACAAGGTGAGGAATTAAATTTTGGCCTTTTGGCTATACCTTCATCAGCAAAATGGAACCATATATTGATTTTTACTGTGGTCTAAGATAGTTATCAATCACAAAGACTAGTTATCATTGAAACTCAGCCTTGAGGTTAAAACAAAATAAACAACTCTGTAAGAATTGGTGTGGTTTGACAGTGTAAGGATACTATTTGATTCAATTTGAAGGCTTGTTTTAAATTTTTTAAAAGTGCATTAATTTCTAAAATATATTTATGCAGCTTTGTTTTTGAGCAAGAATTTTAAAAGGCAATGGTATTAATATTGAGGTAAAAACACTAAAGATAAAAAGCCAAAGGAAAGGATTAGAGAGCAATTTTTCAATTTTCTGAAAAATCCAGGAGTAATTTTTTTTAAAAAATTGAAGTATAATTGATATATTATAACATTGTATTAATTTCAGCAGTACAATATAAAGATATTTCTATATATTGTAAAATGGTAACCACAGGAAGTCTAGTTACCACACATCAATGTACAGTTACAATTTTTTTTCTTATGATGAGAACTTTCAAGATCTACTCTCTTAAGCAACTTTCAAATATGTAGTACAATATTATGTACTATAGTCACGAAGGTAAACATTACATCCTCATGATTTATTTACATCATACCTATATAAGTTTGTACCTCTTGGTCTCCTTCACCCATACCCACCCTACTGTCTACCTCCCCTCCGGCAACCATCAGTCTGTTCTCTATATTTAAGAGTTTTGCTTTGTTTTGTTTTGTTCATTTGACTTACTTTTTAGATTCCACATATAAGTGAAATCATATGTATTTGTTTTTGCCTGTTTGACATATTTCACTTAGCATAATGCCCTCAAGTTCTGTCCTTGTTGTGAATGGCAAAATTTCATTCTTTTTATGGCTGAGTGGTATCCGTGTGTGTGTGTGTGTGTGTGTGTGTGTGTGTGTACACCACGATTTCTTTATCCATTCATCCATCAGTGGACACGGGTTGTTTCCATATCCTGGCTACTGTAAATAATGTTGTGTGAACATAAGGGTTCCTGCCTAGTTTTGAACTAGTGGTTTTTCTTTTCTTTGGATAAATACCCAGAAGTGGAATTGCTGGATCATATGATAGTTCGATGTTTAACATTTTGATGAACTTTCATACGGTTTCCTGCAGTGACTGCATCAATTTACATTCCCTTCAAGGGCATACAAGTGCTCCCTTTTCTCCACATCTTCACCAACACTTGTTATTTCTTGCCTAAAATACTTTTTTTTTTTTAGATTTCTTTCTTTTCAGTGCATAACAACTTGATTTCCTTTTCAGATTTTGTAGAGGATATTTCAGTTGGAAAGACAAGTATTTATTCAGACAAACGTTTATTGGCTTCTTTCTTTGTTAACAGCACTGGGTTAAGTACTAGGTCTTTACAAGCAGTGTCTTGCACTTAAGTCCCTAGTAGTCTCAAGGAACAGACCTACAAACAAAGAGTAAAATGCAAAGTGATAGGAATTCAGAAACTTTTTTTTTTTTTCCAAAGGAGTGCTGAAGAGAAGCTGTTGCCAGGAAAAGAAGGCTTTAAAACTGGATCTTAATAATTGGCTTTGCATTTTTAAGGCAGAAAAAAATGTAAAAAAATAGAATTAAAGACAGAGGAAACCTATGTTTAACCAAGTTGTAAACATTGTTGATGTTTCTTGGGTTCTGAAAATAAGATAGAGCATTGGCTAACTCTGGACTGTGCTAGAACCCAGGCTGCCGGTGGCATGTGGCCAGGTCTGAGATGATCCAGACTGCTATCCTGTTCTTTTTAAGAAGAAGACTGACATTCTTAGATTTGGTTTCAGAAGGATTATTCCATTTCTGTGGAAAATAAGTTAGAGCTAAGGAAAGACTGGAGGCAGAGAGACCACGAAAACATGCTTATAATAATAAAAAAAAATAACCTTGGCTATAATTTTCTGTACATCATGTCTCTGTCATCTTAGATCAGAAAGAGGAAATCTATAAATTTGTGGATAATATTGTCATTCTTGATAATCAAGGAAGTTCCTTTTATTAAAGGGATTTTAATGACATTTTATAGGTGATGTAACTTCATTATTAGATTCACTTTTCTTTTTCAAATAAGTGGGTTGTGCAATGTTATTAAAATGCGTGCAAATTCCATGGCATAACACATTATTTTAGAGGACAAAATTATAAAAGATTACAAAAAAGTTCAAGAGCTACAGTGTATTTGATGGAGTATTGATTTATTTCATAAATCTCATTAGGGTCAAATTTGTATACATTGCCACACTTAAGACTGCAGAAGATACAACATTAATAAGACAGGATTCCTACTCCTAAGGAACTGAAAATCTAGTGTTAGACCCATAGTAATGACAAGAATGTAGTAAGTGATATAATAGAAATATAAAGTACTTTGGAAATCCAGGGTCGAGAGGGATAACTTCTGACCAAAAAATATTTTTTTTCCAAGCAATATGTTTGAAAACAATATCAACTTATCTTTTCTAAACTGAGCCGGTTTAATACTTGTGATGAATGAACCTGTAACCGTACTTATCCCTAATTCTGTAACTGTGGAATGACATAAAACAAGATGCAGCCAATAGCCATCATATGGCTGATTGGTCTTCTCTTTCCCCTCTACCAACACATAGGGAAACTATATGCACAGATGGAAGTATTAAATGGGAAATAGAAGTCACACCCTGATTAAATCATCAAAGTAATTTGTTTGGGTCTTTTGAATTATCTGGGACCCATGGATTATAGAAATGTGATTATAAATTTCTATGAAGCATATATACTACAAATTTCCAAGAGAGAAGGAGGGAGAGAAAGAGAGATTTATAATGTAATCAACTTCTGTTAACTCTTCCAATGGTCTATAATGCTAGGAACTCCCAACATAAGGGTCATAGAACTTGAACAACTATGAAATCATCTTTTTTACTACCTCTCTTATTTTTTACCTCAGGCACTGGATGTACAGTTAACCATACGTACATGTCCTTATAGGGCACGTCATTCGTAGCTGTATAATTAACCAAATAGAGTTGCATTGCTTTCAGTTTAAAATTGTCTTCTTTTGACTTGCTTTGTTGCTAGAAAGCATTTGGTAACCAGTGAAAATGACACTTTTTATTTATCCATAGTACTTTACCACATGCTGAGTCTGTTAACTGTATCATTAAGTACTCTTTTTATTGGCTTCATTTGTTTTTATTGAATTTTGCATAGTACAATAAAGCTGACAGGTGGAAATGATTTAAATAACAGCGTCAATCCCATTAAATGTCCTGGATTTCCTCTCCAGCCCCAGGTCTTTTATTTGATATCAGGAAGTAGAAATAAAAATAAAATGATATATTAATAATGTCTTAAATGATAATAACACAAGAGGGTCTGGAGAGGAATATGACCTAGGTAGAATTAAAAAAAAACTATGGATCCAGATAAACACTAAGGGATCTGTTAATTATGAAGATGAGTACCAGAACTCAGCCTGTGGAGCCTCAGATCTCTCTTGGATGGTTCGACTGGTGCATTGACTTGTCCTTGATATTCTTCATTTTTACACAGAGAATCTCCCTCCACCTTCATTTATCACTTCCTGTTTACTTCCTTATTTGAATAATCGTTTATTTTCTTTGCTTTGGAATAAGGAAGAAAACTCTTAAATCAGGCTCTGGCCCAAAAAAAAAAAAAAATGCAGTCACATTTCCTAGGGCAGGGTTGGGGAGTAGTATGGGCTTCGTGATTATTTTGGAACTCACTTATCCAGACTCACCCTAGTTATAATTAGTGTTTTTGGAGAGTGTTGGTCACTCTGTACAATTTCTTGTATAAAAAAGTGACTTTATAAAGATGTACCTCGTTATTTTCATCATTTAACTTGACTCTTAACTAAATCTGAAGATGGGGTCATCATCTTAGGATCTCATTTCCTGGTCTTCACGGTCTTCCTACCAGATGTGGCCTTATTATAGCAAATAATTGCTGTAGTGATGCTCCTCCATGCTCTTTCCTCTCCAGCAGCCTGTATATAAACAGCAGAGGGGAAAAAGCATATTCAAAGGAAAGAGATAATGAGTGAATTCTAATCTCAAGTGTTGTAAGTTACATTATACTTTGGGAACCCAGTAAAAAACGAACTTCAAAGGGTCAAAATTCATGCCTTTCATGTCACCCTAAGCAAGATCTGTGCAAATTCAGCTGTCACTCCATATGATATGGCCTAGAAATCATTGAGTGATGTCCCTTTTAATTGTCTTAGCCAAATCATATGGGTAAAGTTTGAGTTTAAATGACTCATCTGTCATTCCTTGGCTTTGTTACTATTTCCCACCACTACATAGTCCTTCACAATAAAGAATAATAATCATTCATAAAAACGTTTATTTTTACCTGTTACTTTACTTCTAAGTAGGTACTGTATTCTGTCATGTTATATCCAACCCTCAAAATTTGCATACATCATATATTAATGTATATTTTATTATCAAAACAATATATATAGTAGTTTCCCCTTTTAACAGTAATTAATTTTTTACCAATTATTAGGTATTTCTTTAAGTCAAGAGCATCTGAAATACTTGCTCAAGACTCAGGGTAACATCTATTGGAAATCATAATATACAGATTTTCTAGAAGCTTTTCTTCTCTATGATAGAGCTTACAGGTGAATAAAGGAATAGGTATCTGGTATTGAAATATAAATGGCAGTAGTCTTTGAAAAGTTTTAATTAGGTACTTTATTAAATTTAACTCCTTTTTCCCATTCAGTAAATTATAAGAATATAGGAAATTTAAGAAAATGTTTAAGTTTCAATTTCCCCAATACTAAACAATATTACCTTAAGCTGTCATTCATCTTGCCACCTTTATATATTGGTATTTTATATTTTATTTTTTATTATTATTTTAAGTAGGATCCATGCCCACCATGGAGCCCAACGTGGGTCTTGAACTCACGACCCTGTGGTCAATACCCTGAGATCAAGACCTGAGCTTAACCGACTGAACCACCCAGGCGCCCCTATATGATGGCATTTTAAAGCACAATGCTTTGGGGAAAAGGCTAATGTAACTGAAAAAAGAAGCTGGTATATTGATGCATTTTTGTGAATTTGGACAAGTATATCAGAACTTGCTCTGTAATTTAAGAACTGCAAAATGAAGAAGACAGTAGCTATTCTCTCGCCAGGTATGCCATCATGAAGCACAATAGTGCTGTAGAGTATGAAGCTTTGTCCTTTTTAAACCAAGGCAATCTATCTAAATCAGATTATTAACATAGACTCTCTGATGGGTTGGGCCAGTGGTTTTGTTTTTCTTGATGATTTAGTGAATGAGCTTTGAACCCCTACCAGGCACTATGGGAGAGCTAGACATAAGGTAGTGAAGAGAAGACAACCTTTCCCATTTGTCTTGTTTTTAGAAGCAAAATTACCAGGTAATTTGCTGAACATGTAGATCTCCTTCTAACAAGTGACAGGATGTGGAAACCGACTCTTTCTATTCAGGTTCACTTCAGTGGGGTCCTTTGTTTTCCCCCTATGTTTCCACCTCACATTAAATCCATCAATACAGAGTTCTCCTTGTTGCTGGAAAAAACTGTGAGCAAAGGATTTCTCAGAATCCTCCTTCCAGCTGGATCAGATAATCCTTTAACTTCTGTCCCCTCTTCACTACTGGCTTACTCTCCACCGAGGGAAAAACTCATTTTTAATAAAGGCTAAGTTCTGTCAGTGAACCGGTTACTTTTGGAAAAGGTCGGTTCATTGAATCAAATTAACATTTGATTTTCCAGCTTACTTGAACTAATTTAGGTTTTCTTTTAAATTTTTGCGATCAATTTTAGCAATTTGGACACTACGTTAAAAATTACATTTCTGAGGAATACTGAAAAGCAGAATCATTGTTCCAGATTCCCCATTTTCTTCTCTGCTGAATTCTGCAGCGTGTGTGTGTGTGTGTGTGTGTGTGTGTGTGTGTGTGTGATGAATGTGTCTGCTTTCTTTAAAACAACCAGCTCCACCCTACTTAGAGGGAAAAAATGTGTCAGGGGTGCACTAACTATCCCTAAGCTTATGTTTTTGGAGGTCCCTTGCTGGAAGTCCCAGATTTTGTAAAGACTTCATTAGAATTCATACGCCCAAATTGTTTTTATAAATTATACATAACAAAGCATTACACGAAATTTTGCAAATAGAATTTTTTTCAAAAAACACTTATAATACTACAATGTTTATACAACTATTGTCATTTTTGTTAGTGCCGTATTATTTTTCTCTATGCCTGAGTTTTTTCTTTAAGTTGTAAGTCGAAAATATATAGTTTTACATTCTGCTTATTTTACTTGTCATCAGTTAACTCATTTCTTGTCATTCTGTAGGACATTCTATCTTTAATGATTGCTTAATATCCTATTGGATCTACGTACTAGAATATATTTAACCACTCTTATTCCTAAAAATTTTGACTTCAACAATTGGCTATTGTAAATGCTGCAATAAGAATTTTTATACATAGCTTTCTTCTACATGGCTGAAAAAGTTTTGACCCATACTTTCCAATTACTCTGCAAGTATTGTATCAATGCACTTCACTGGCAGCTGCAGGAGTGCACAGGCAGCCATGAAATTTTAGAGTGAGAAAGAATTTTATAGGAGATGTCTGGGTGGTTAAGTCGGTTAAGAGGCTCATTGTTGATTTCGGCTCAGGTCATGATTTCACAGTTAATGGGATTGAGCCTTGCATCAGGCTCCACGCTGATCATGGAGGCTGCTTGAGATTCTCTCCCTCTCTCTCAGCCTCTCTCTCTCTCTCTCTCTCTCTCTCTCTTTCAAAAAAAAATAATAAAGAAGAAAGTATTAAGAAAGTACTTTAGACTTAATCAAGTCCAATGTCCCGTTTAATACCATTCTGTATGCTTGCATACAGTAGTGAAGTGATTTCATCAAGTTCAAAAAGCTGTTTGATGAGAAAACCAAGACTATCATTCACATTGCACTTGTTTGCTTTTATATGATTATCTCCTATATCCCAGGCACTGCCTTAAGTGTTGGATAGTCTAAGACAAAGACTTCACTATGTAACCTTTCAAAGTCTAAGGAATCATGGTCATAATATTTCAGATTGAGAATTTACTAGGCATCAGGCACTAGTACAAACTCATGGCTACAAATCCAGACTGCCTGAGTGAATTTCGGTGTGATGCTGCCTGGAGAGGTTAGAAGATGAGAATGTAGGTACATAATTAGACCGATAAGTAGTATAATAGATGTGCTTTTAGGCTCTCTGGGAGCACAAAAGATCCTTGAAGTATAAGTAGAATTTCATCAGGCAGCAGATTATGAGAATTAGCAGTTATGAGTTAAAGTTTGTGAGTCAGGAAAATGTAGATTGAAAGCTGGCTCTAATAATTACTACTGGGCAAGTAACTTAAATCTCTCTAATGTTTCATACTGTCATCCGTAAAATCATGACCAATAATTGAACTTGCCCAATTTGATATTTGTGAGATAATCAGTGATGTGCTAAGGCAGAGGATTGATGGTTACATTTTTAGGAATTTTACCAGACAGTTGTTAAAATGATTATTGAAAATTAAATTACATAAACTTCAAATTATACCAATTATATTTTGAGTGAAAATAGTGTATGCTCAAAGCTTCCTAATTATTTTTACATATTGCACCATTATCTATGTTTTTCTAGCTATTTATGTCTATTTTATCTGTATGTTGGAGATAAATACGATGATGCACTAATGTTTATTTCCTCCAATTTGGTCTTGGGAAGCTTAAAACTGTAGTCAGAGTATTACAGCATATTTGCAAATGCAACAAATCAGGTGTTTTGGTTTTGTTTTTTTTCCCCTCATCACCTTCTCTAATTTTGGAGAGCCAAAAACATGCCAAAAATGTTAAATAGTTTTGCACACCACTAGAAATAATGCATGGAAAATGCTTATCTAGCACACAAGAAGATCACAATAAATATTAACCATTACTACGTTACAAGCCATTTCACTGAAAATAGCTCTTCTGTGATATTTTAAAAATTATAATTTGCATAAAATCTGCAGGAATTATGTGGTGAGTACCCATATATCTACCACTATAATTTACCTTTTGCTATATTTACTATACCACATATCAATCCACCTATTTTTTTATTTGTCCATCAATCCATTTTAATTTTTTAAACTAATACATTAAAATATTTTATTGTAGGGAGTGATTTTTAAAAGAACACTTAATTTTATTTTATTTTTTTTTATTAACCTGTTTAGGATGATTTGGGTTTTTTTTAGAAATATTTCTCTAGTGGTGGTTTAGGAAAAGGACTGAAAGGAGATTTCAGGGAGATTAAAAGGCTGTTACATCAGTGTAAGGAAAAATTGATCAGTGCCTAAACTGAAGCAGTGGAGATAAGATTTCCAATGAGGAGGCACAGTTGAAAGAGATTTGAGACATTGCAATCAGTCACATTTTGTGATACACTGGAAGTGAATTCTGGCTTGGAAAATAAAGTATAGTAACAGGTCTTAACTTGAAAATGTTAAACCTTCGGGAGAGTTTTAGAAGAAAAGTCACTATGTTTAGTTTTCACAATGAGATATTGGGTAGGCAGTTACATTCATGGGTCTAGAGATGAGTAGAGAAGGTAGAGAGCACAATACATAGATTTGGGTGTCCTTCCCCTTTCATTGATGGTGTTGGGAGTCATGGGTATGCTTTTCTTGAATTAGAAACTCAAGTATATTTTATTCAATCACATTTAACAAATTATACTTTTTGGGGGGTGCAGAACATATTATATACATTAGTATCTTATTGCATGAACTGTCCAGATTACTCAAACTGTTAATGCTTTTACAAAGAACCAGTTTTAAAGTATACACCGTTTTATATTTGCAAATACATTAAGCTTGTGCAGTGTATGCTTTTTAAAGACCGATTAGTTTGTGTAATTGTGACATCCATAGGTGCATTTTAGGTATTCCCCGTAATAGGCAGCTCACTTTATTATTAATTATTACGCCAAGGCAGAATCAAAATGTGGTTTAGTGTTGGTTTTCACCGGCTGATTGTGGGCAAACTTGCAAATAAACAAATGTCTGTCTTCTTTCTGACTTCTTGTGGTGCCTCAACTCAAAGATTCATGGTACTCTTCTGCAGAATGTATGCTCTTCAGGTGCCCCTATACCATGACAGGAGAGGGTCATGTGTTCCAGGGATTAATAGCAGTGCTAGCCTGCACATTCTTTGTGATGCTAGTATGGGACAGTGTTGTAGAGATCTTTTACTGGCATTTTCAGTGATAACAACTTATTGTTTTCAGCATTGTATCAAATTCTACACTTGATTTTAAAAATGAGCTAAAGTAATTAATCTGTTTGCTTAAACCTTTTAAATCAGCAGCCTCTGTAGGACAAACTTAAATATCAAGACTTTCCAGGGATTTTCACCAGAGTGGGGGAATCAAGCACCTGTTTCAGCGAAGAACAGAAAATAAGTATCTCTACTCTGTCAGATTTTAGTGGAATGTTCTTATAAACTAAAAAGTAGGTCAGCAAGATGGAGTCTGTATTATAAAATGGCAGTACAAATATCATCTTAAGGAAATGAGTCCACAATTGCCTATTATTTAAATAAAAACAGAGAATCTTTAATGATTCATTCCTTAAATGATTCGTTAGTCTTTGAGTATAATGCTAGTTGTATGGGCTAGTGAAGTTGGATTTCTACTTTTTTAGCTCACCACTTTTTTTTTTTTTTTAGTTCACTTTGAGAGAGAGAGAGACAGAGACAGAGTGAGGGAGGGAGGGGCAGAGAGCAAGGGAGAGAGAGAGAATTTCAAGCGGGCTCTGCACTGCCAGCACAGAGCCCTATGCGGGGCTCGAACTCATGAAAATTGTGAGATCATGACCTGAGCCAAAACCGAGCCGGATGCTTAACTGACTGAGCCGCCCAGGTGCCCCAGCTCACCACTTTTTCTTTCACTTATAATATTTTTATAATTATAATTTTGTAAATAATCAGCAAGCCCTTTTTAAAGACATGTTTAGTCTAATCAGTTATTTAGTTGTGTGCAAGTTTAGCAAAAAGATTTTCAAACTACATTCTAAATTGGTTGATCAATTCCTTTATTAAATTTTAACAAGATGAATTAGTATCGCCTCTAATATGAAATTGGCTATGAGAGAAAGTGTCAGATTTGGAAGTCTGCTAAGCTCCTGGAAATATGTTTTGACAGAAATATGTATGCATATATTTGTGATAGTAAAGTTAAAACTGGATAATATTACTCTTAAATTAAGAATCAAAAATTGATCCGATGAAGAAATTTTTAGAGTTAGAAATATTCTTTCATATCTATTGTTACAGGCCTTTAATTTACCAGTCATCAAAATTCTGAAAAATAGAGAAAAAAAATGTGTGCCTCTTTTAGCAGAACATTGGAACGGAGCTACTCCTATATTACAGATAGTACATGATATTTTAATCTTCATGGGGCTAATAAAGCATTTGTTATATTGTGTTTTTTAGCAAGAAATAGTGCATAGGTCTTCAGTTAAAAAAATGTATTTCAGCTTGGACAGGTGGTATTTAAGGAGTTTAGAGTGAGAAATGGCTTGGCAGTATAACAAGGCACATTACAAGTGCCTACCTTCAAAGGAAAGAAAAAGAGATAGACATTTTCCATTACTACCTACTGTTAAGGTGCTTGAATTATCCCCTAAACAACCTCATGCTTGTGGCAATAATCATGCACTGTCGTGTTTTTTTGTTTTTTTGTTTTTTTTTTGTACTAATACGAAAGTGCAATTCAGTCTTCCTGACAAATACTGCATCACTTTTGGCTTGGCAAATTTTTGTCACTCAAACCAGTTGATGTGTAAGTAGGATGTGACATGCTGGCTGAAATGACTTTGGATTAACTGTATTGAGGAAAGTGAAATTTTACTTATGGTGTTATTTTTCTATTCCCCTTTCCTTCTCTCCCGAACCCACTCTGCCCTCGCTCTTGACCTGAGTTTAGATTCATCCTACTTCCTTGTTCTTTTATAAGCTATGTCATTATGCCAAGGAAATGTCTTATAGTGAGACTGAAGGAAAGTTTTCTTACAAGTGTGTATGTCGTTTGCTTCTTTATTTTCTCAATTATGTGTGTACCTGTGTCCATCACACCGATGTACAGTCTAAAGGATTTGCAAAATTTTTGCTTTCTTTATGAGGGCTCTTTTCCCAAAAAGGCCTAGGATACAGTTTCTCTAACCCTAGCCTCTTTAAACTCATTCAGAATCTGTCAGTTGGGGTGAAATACGAACATTATGCCTTTTTGCTTTTATAATTTTATAGTTATGAGCTTTATTCTTCTGAAATGTCCTTTACAGTCATGGGTAATGCAGATGTATTTTTAATTTTTTCTTCTTTAATTGTTACATCTATATATTCTCATGGAGTGAAGGTTTATTACATTGAAATAAACTTCTCATGAAAGGCTTATTAAATTATTTCTTTAAAAGATGACGCATGAATTCTCAGAGCTAACTCCCAATGAGGTAC
Source organism: Panthera leo (assembly GCF_018350215.1). NCBI lineage: Eukaryota > Metazoa > Chordata > Mammalia > Carnivora > Felidae > Panthera > Panthera leo. Next base: position 114,978,469 of record NC_056683.1, on the reverse strand, counting down.
TCCTGAGAAAAAGGTCATTTCTCTGGTAACCTAATATGTCGTGTAAGGTCTGTTTGTGTTTTAATTTTTTTAATTTATTTTTTTTGTTTATTTTGAGAGAGGGGGGCGGGGAGGCAGAGAAATAGAGGGACACACAGAATCCCAAGTGCCATCAGCACAGAGCCCGACACAGAGCTTGAAATGACTAACCGTGAGATCATGACCCGAGTCGAAATCTAGAGTTGGATGCTTACCCAACTGAGCCACCCAGGTCCCCCTGTTTATGTTTTAAATAAGGTCATCGAATTTGGAAACATTGTCTTTAGAAAATACCCACTAAAATTAATAATTTTCCCACCTTCCCAAATAGTTTGGCCAGGAAATACCTGAGTCTTCAGTCTCTTTATCATTCTTTCCCAGTGGAGTAGGCTATACTGAGTAAAAGCGTAGAAGTAGTTATAGATATTGATATAGATATGGATGGATATAAATTAAATGTGAACAGAGATATGAAGATGTGGATATTTTCCCACTGACTTGTTTGTGGCTGGCAGGGCAGTTCTGCCCTCCCCCCAATGCTCTGTGCTCCTGCAGGTGGCACTTGGGAGGTTGGTCAACTTGATAGCAGTCATGGCATGGAGATTCTAATTATGTTTAAAACTTTGTGTTATTCAAAATGTAAATTATCATATCTAAACTAATGCTTCAAGAAATCCATATGCCATTTAAAAAATTTGTTCACAGTTGAAATAACTTTGAGTAATAAAGCAATTATTAAAATAGAAGAAATCTCTTAATATCACTTGAAAATATTCATTCAATAGAATGAATATTCATTCAATAGGATTCATTCAATAGGATTTCAGCATTTTGTCACTACTAATTTAGTTACAAATGTAAATAATTTTCTCCCATGTTCTGGATAGTGCATGGCATTTGTTATAAAAATGTTCAGGCCATCTCAGTTGGTAATTCATCTTACACACACACACACACACACACACACACACACACACACTTTTAAAACTAACGTGGTACATAGTAGTGAAAATTGGAAAGAAACTAAATGCTCAACAGTAAGGGAATGATTTTATGAATTATGCCATCTCTATTAAATATTGCATACCCATTGAAATTATGTATATAAAGTCTTAACTTGAATATAATATAATGGTAGGTGAGAAAATCAAGCTATGTTGAAATATGAAAATAAGGTAATAATTTTACAGGCAATTTTGTTACTTCTCAACATTATTTAAAGTCATTTATAAAAATAAATGTTAAAAAGAAAATTTACCATAAACAAAGAAGAGGTTGGTGTTTAGTAATGGACATGAATTGAACTAATTCAGAGTTCATGTAAACTTTCTGACCTTGCTTTCCATATCTTTAAAATTGGGATTATATTAACATAAAGGGTCCATTTAAGGACTAAATATGCTAGTGATGTTGCAAGTAAATATTGAAAACTTAGTTCTGGTTGCTCACACACACATTTTTCTATGAATAGATATAATTGAGGGTTTTGTAAAGTCGTGCACTTTGAACTCCACAATTAATTTAGGTTGGGGCTGTTTTATATCAAGTAATAGCCTTTTTACTTTTTCATCAAAATGCATGAGAAAATGAAATAACTGCTCCATTGGGGAAGGTGTCACAAGGTTTCCAGCTAAGATTGTGCCTGTGTGAGGACATATTTTCTGGCACTCACAGATCACTCAGCAGCATTTTCCTTCCAGTAACTTCATTTGGAGGGGATTTCAACTTCTGAGTGTCATTTTCTTTTTACAGGCTTAAAAAATCTCACTTTGCTCTGCTTCTTTAGAATGTTTTAAATTAGATTCTTAAAAATTTCACAACTGAAAATATTTGGCCTTGGACTATAGAACTCAGTTAAGTTTTCATTTAAAGATAGGCTGTTTGTGACAATAACTGCACTGAGAATTTTTATTTAGGACTTAATTCAGTAAAATGCTAGGTCAGGTGCAGTGAATAAAATCAGCCCTTGAATTATATTTGGGGAAGGCATAGAAGTAGAAATACTATAAAAATTAGTAAATGCATCAGTCGTGTAATAGCAATATTGTTAATAACTATAGCGTGTGATTATAGCAAGAATCAAGTTCATGAAATGTCCATTCTACTTTTAAATTTTGCCCTACTAGAATATTACCTAGTTGAGAATCTTACTATAGTTGGTGGACTGCTTGATAATGCAATCTCCGAAAATTATCCAGGAATAATTCCTTTATGGGACATTTTTCTATAACTCACCTAGTTTATGACTTGTTTGCCTTTGGTTAGTAACCAGGTATTGTAAAAATGTAACTAAACCCTACCCTACCGGAGAGGTGAGAGGAAAACAAAGTGAATGCCAAAATATCTCAGATGACAAAGGCTAGAATAACAAATAGGAACATAATTTTATATATGGTTTTGTTCAATATAAACTTGTATGTTTAAGATTTACTCCATTTGTTAGGGTGCTTGCCAGCAAACAATATGTTAATGTAATCTTTACTATTAAAATAGATTTTTTTTCCCCTGGCTGTGTACATATTGCTGGACCATTTTGGTTTTCTCACCAATCAAGTCGTAATATTATTTTTTGTTGTGGTAAGTTTTTCATATATATTTACATATAAGGCATGAGCACAGGCTTTGTCTCAGTTAAAAACACTGGGCTGATTCCAAAGAAGTTTTTTGTCATCATCATCGATTAATTTTGGGCAAATTGAATATTTTATTCTGAAGTGGTAATCCCTTATTCCTAGTTGTTTCCTGATGATACTGATAACTCAGGTGAACCTAGGAAACAGAAAACATAATGCCAATGTTAATTTTACAGGATATAAAATATTATTCAAATAATCTTTATGGGGTGTCTGACTGGCAAAGTTGGTAGAGCACGTGAATCTTGATTGGGATCATGAGTTCGAGCCCCACGTTGGGGGTAGAGTTTACCTAATAAAAAAAACCCCAAATTGTCTTTATTTTATGATTTATATATTTACGAAAGAATATATGTATTTGCTAAATGCTTCTTAATTTCAAGAATAAGTACTAGAATATGCAAAACTGAATAGAATACTAAAGTGAAAAATAATATGAGGGAAAAAGGACACCGGGGGTGGGGAAACATAGAGAAATTCAGAGGGTAATAGGTAAACATTTATGTCATAGGATCTGGTATTAATAAAGAAGACCATAGATTGTGTTCTGAGTTTATTAGTAGTAAAAGCAAGATCTGTATCAATTTGTAACTATGATATCATTTATAATAATAAAAGAACTAGTGTTTATCAGTCACATAGTATTCTAAGAATTGTGCTCAGTATTTGCAATGTGATTAACTATTGCAATGAACCTGCAAAGTGGTGATGTTGTTCTACTTTATATATACAGAAAGGAAATCTCAGAGAAGTCAAGAGTTCTGTCTGAAGTCACACAACTATTAACTGGTTGAGCAGGGATGTGAATCCACTTTTGTCTCCAAAATCTATAATGTTATCCACAGAAGCCAGTTTTCATAAGATAAATCAGTTGCTTCAGGAAAATATACTTTGTTTTTTAATTGTGAAGAAAAGAGAAAAAATTTTTCCGTGGGGCTCAGGCTTGATTCAGGGATACAGTGGCATCTGACTAGAGGAATGTCTGTAATGCATATCCTTTAAGCAATCCTTGTGAATATCTCTTTGCTCTTTGTTGTTACCAAATTATTTTGTCCTGAGCCTATGAGCAAATTGATTTTCTAAAAACTATGTCTCCTGTGAACAGTTAATATTAAAGCCAAACGGAAGACTCGTTGGTCAGAATTTTAGTAACTTTGTCCTTATCTTATTGAGATCTGGAAGAAATACGCTTATAACCAAGAACTAAATCTAGAAATTCATTTATCTTGCAGAATTTTGATAAATATTCAATGATGTTTTAAATAGCTTAAATTTTTTGCATAATCTATTTTACTTTTCTATCATCTTTTATCTAAACATTGAACTACAGTTATTCTATGATATAAACTTTTACAAAGAAAATAGATTTGGTTTTAGTTTATTAATTTTTAATCAATACTTGAACATTCATGGTACCATATGAATTTATAATAAATTTTATTATGGATTTTATTAAGGCAAAGATATTTTTAAGCATTTGTCTTCGTGAAAACAATGAAACAAATTTAAATTATTTTATTATTAGTTATGAAAAGCTTGGTTATTTTATTTTCTAGCTATGTATACATTTTGGATCTGCTTTGTATTACTTAATGTATGTAACATTTTTAAAAATAAAGTTTAAATGTCCTTATTGTTTTCAGTACCCAAAGTTAATTTGATTTTTTCTTGCATTTCTATTATAGTTTTAAATTTTGAAACAAGTGCTCAAAGAAAAAGAAACAAAAACAAATCACCTAAAAGTTCTATCATGCAGAAAAAATAATCATTAGCTTTTGGTGAACTTCATTTTATATATCTCTTTCTATGTGCATGTGTGTGTGTGTATGTGTGTAAAGAGGTAAAAGAGAGGGGAAGGGTAAATAGTCTGATAAAATAATTTGCAAAATGTATTCCATGTGTTCTATTTCTTAACAGTAAATATTTAGTGTTTTTTATATAACAAAATAGGAAACCAAGGTAAAACTAAAATGAAGGCTATCAGCTAGGTAAAATTTTCCCATCATAAGTGTTTCTTCCGTTCCTTCTTTCGTTTCCTTCCTTTAAGTTTTTTTAATGCAATGTGCCAAAAAGTCTTGGGTGACTTCATGGCAATTCTAAACATAACCTTGCATGCATAGAATTTACAGGAGATATATATATATATATATATATATATATATATATATATATATATATCCATGCAAACATATGTGGAGTTACATCTGTGAGATCTGTATGAAGGAATGTTGTATTTGTTATAATGTGGGAAAACTAGTAATGAGGTCAACGTATTTTAAAGATTACATGAGTTAAGGAATGGCGTATGAAAAACATTAAGAACTTAGCATGATTATTTTTTGAAATTTAGTTCTTATTTTGGAAAGTAACTCAACTTTTTGCTATAAACATGAACATCTTAGCTCACTACTACTTAATTATTAATAATGTATTAGAAATATTGTTATTTTATATTATGATATTATATAACCTTTGTCTTCCATTTTGTAGCCATAATTCTCAAAGCTGTGTCATCTTAGTTCCAGATTTAAGTGTTTATAACTAGTCCTTTTACCATGAATTACCGACCCATATGTGTCTTTATTTCATATGTCTCTTTTGACTGGGTTTTTTCCAGTAAGTAGGTTGCTTTGGAGAATGCAGTGGTTTGATGGTATTTTAGAAAAATGTGTTAAATATATAAGTGAATATAACAAATAACATTTTCTCTTGATTTTAGGTTTTGATATTTATCCATGTATAAATATATTAATCTGTTTATTAGTTTCATGACTGAAAAGTTATCCCACTCTGTGACTCGTAATTGTATCATTCCTCTCTAGATGGTCATTTAAATCATTTCCAGTTTTATTTCAACTTATAAGCAATGCTGCTATGAACGTTGTTTGTTCTGTATGTGTCTTCTTGTAAACATGTGCATGTTTATCTCTGGTATATAACTAAAATTGAAATGGCAGTGTCATATGGTATATCCATACTCACTTTTACCAGAAATTATCAAATTGCATTGCAAAGTCTCATATTTGTTAATACCCTTCCCATCAAAATTGTTGAAGTCCCAGTTTCTGTACTTCTTTACTAATATTCAGTAATGTTAGATGTTAACTTTTGGCAGCCTGAATGTAAAATTGAATTTTGTTTTCCTATTCCTATTTATTTTGGTTATTTATCTAACTACCCAAACTTAAGCATCTCATCTGGTCACTGGCCACTTGGATTTTCATCTTAGTAAATTGTGGCAACTTAGATTTTCTCTCCTTTTTGTTTGATGTTCCCTTCTTTGAACTTTAATGCTTTACAGTTACAACATTTTTATTATCTGAGATATATTTGAAAATATGCAAACACTTGACTGTTTTCCTGTTTTTCTTCAGCTAATTTCATTTTTATGTATATTATCTGCCTTTTTACACATTCCTTTCCTCTAACCTTCCTCCCACCTTCGGTGATTTTTATGTGTTTTTTTTTTTTTTAATTTTCCACAATCCCCAATTGTGTTTTCATTTTATGCTTTTTTGAAGCAGTATTTATTATATACACATCATCAAAACAGTTCATCTCAGCTAATGATTAAAATGCAGAAATTAATTTAAGTGGAGATATTGATGGTGTCGAAGCAGACTCATATATATATATATATATTTTTTTTTTTTTTTTAATCACAAGTTAGAGGGGTTGGAGAGTTGTAGTTTTACCAGAATAAGCCATAATACACCGGACAGCCAATTTCATAGTGATGTTACACACAAAACCCAATTAAAATATAAAGCAATGAGTAATCCAGTATAACCAATGGGTGAAGATTTCCTTTTATGGAGGAAGCAGCTAAGAGACAAACATGGGGTCACAACTTGTGATAACTAAGAATAAGATCATTCTTCATTCAAAAATGGTAACCATGTCTCCATGATGAGAGTTACACCTCTGAATTTGAACTATTGGCTCAGAGTATTGCCTGTATCTCTGATTCATTATTAATGTTCCCTTTCAGATAGCTTTATTTATATATGGATGTTTATATATGTGTATAAGAGTTTCCATATAGTAACTTCAGCACTGTCCATTACCGGGAGGAAGATAACTACCGTTGTTTATGGGGTGTCCTCCAGAAGATAATGGGCAGTGAGGTATTGGTGTACGTGTTGGGAGTGAGCTATGTAAGAAACGATGATGGAGGAGACTCGAAAATATTCCTCTGAAATGGGTTCTTTACATGGGTATTCGTTGAATTGAACTTGGGTATTCTTTGAATTTGAATTGAACTCAGGCCATTGGAAAATTTGTACATAAAAAAAAATTACATCTTATTTTCATGAATTCCAACTTTAATTTAGTGTTTCCTTTAATTATGAATAAAGACCACAACCTACAACAGTATTAATAACATTGATGACTTGGTTTCCAACAGACATCACAGGTATTTTCATATCATATTATAGATGTTGTAGATAGCATGGGATATCATTTACTCTTATCACTACTTTGAAATTACAGTAGTTATTAGATCTGCCTCTATTTAATGCATTCTAAATTAACACATTTTTTATTGTAGCACATATTTAAGATAATTTGGTAGTTATTGTTCAATGTAACTGGCTTCCAGTGCAATTTGCTGTATGTTATGCATTTGTAAACCTTATTCTAATAAGAGGACTGGACTTAGTAAACTATCAAAGGGAGTCATAGCATAATAAATATAAGAACCTTTTCTATAATTGCTAAGCTAACTCAGCTTTCTTTTAACCTTCTTTTTCAAATATGACATTTCTCCATTTTGTCTTCCATCAAGCATAAAGTTTTAAGGGAAGTTGAGACATATTTTTCTACTGAGCTGTTTAATCACATTGTCTTATTTTTGTGGAATAAATCCAACCCCTTATAATGAGGGAAAGAAAAATTGGTAACTTATTTACATCTGTTCCAGACCAAAAACATTCAAAACATCATGTGGAGAAACAGCAGAATGTGACTGCACTTACAAAAATTTCTCATTAGAAAAACAGGATTTCATTTGAATAGATGAAACATCACAAGTTATAGGGAAACATCACAAGTTATACTGCTTACTAGTTTTAGGTTTTATTGTGATGGTTTGAAATAACTTTGAGAAGAAAAGTGATACAGTGATAAAGTAATGACACATAAAATTGTGCTAATTATATAGAAAAGGAAACAGAAGCACCTGTCAGAGTTGATGTCCACATTATATTTTTCTCTGAGGTCTTGATCATCATTTTTGAGAAGGATACTGTGCAGATCTTTTCAATATTTGCAGGTTCCTTACAGTTTCACTGCTTGATTTTCAATATTAATTGACCTCACCCAGGTGGAGTTAAGTAGAAGGAATCTACTCTTTCTTTTGTTAATTGGACATAGAAAGAGATATGTGACTCATTCCTGAATTGAAATTCAGCCTTCACCCGGATTTGGCAATTAATTATTTCTAAATATAATTGGATCGATTGCTTTTACTCAGACTTTTTTTTCTATATGTGAAAAGTATAACGCAGTTTTAGTGAGTGTATCAACTGTGTCCACATTCTGGCTTTCCCACCACGTATAGACGTGGCAAAGCCTAGAAATAGCTGCCCCAATGTCTTTTCTCTCTACATACAAACTTACAAATTCATCCACAGACACAGAGGAGAAAACAAGATAAAGTACAGCAAAAGTAGAAAAAAAGGAGGGTAAGATTCGGTTCATCAGTAGTTGTACTATATATCATACGTTTCGGTTTTGTTTTGTTTTGTTTTGTTTTGTTTTGTTTTGTTTTGTTTTGTTTTTTTTATGTAGGCTCCACACCCAGCATTGAGCCCAGTGTGGGGCTTGAACTCACAACTCTGAGATCAAAACCTGAGCTGAGATCAAGAGTTGGACACTTAACAGACTAAGCTACTCAGGCACCCCTATATCATACATTTTTATTCACACATGTAAGATTTATGTCTTGAATAATATCAAAAACTGGTTAGTCCACTGGCCAGACATCAAAATCCTGCAGTCCTACATAATAGATAAATATCAAAACTAATATCTCCATTAGGTTGTATAATAGTATATTGGCACTTACTGTTATTTAAATGTCATCCCATTTCCTTTTTGTAGTGCTGATGTTAACCTTGTGAGCTCTAAATTGTCTGGAAGTTAATGGTCTGTTATATGAGTATAATAGTTCTTAGTAAAAGAATATTAGTTTATATTATGCAGTTTGAAATGTAACTTGATCTCTGTCTCATAATCATAGTGGCATAGTCTTTGTTGAAATTAAGGATATTTGTTTTTTTTCTTTTTTCTGCTGATGCTGTACTTAGTATAAGTGAAGGATTTCCCTTTTTTTTTTTAATTTTGATACACACATTTATTTGTCCACCATTACACCCTGGTTTAAAGGGGAAAATGAGAGAATGAAAATGAGCATATGCTCTAAAGGGTAGACTGTTATTTGTGAAAATCAAAATTTGAAAATTATGATATTAAAGTTGGTAAATTCAGAAGCATTATGTTCTGTCAGGACCCATATATGCCCTTGTCAGGCTTTGCTAAAGTTTTATTTTTATTTTTTTTAATTTTATAAGAGTTAAATTTGAATTGAAGCTAATGCAGCTGACAAGAGGGAAATAGAAGCAATTGGCTTGCAGTAAACAAGTTTGAATGGTTGTTAATGTGAATGACTTTCCGGCAGTGAATGTCAGAGAACAGTAGATTACTTTCCTTACCTCAGGCATTTTAAGCCATCTCCTGTGGTAGACTGACATAATTTTTCTCCCTCTCTCTTGAAACTGGGAAGCAAAGTAATTGGAGTCTGGTAATTTTGGCCTATGGCTGATGAAGATAAATCATAACGAGCTATGGAATAAACACTGACAATTCACATAGGGCTACTAGAACATGAACTTTCAGTAATGCATTAATCAAATATTGTTTCTCACTGATTTATATTCCAGATAGCCCTGAAACTGTTAATTATGAATGCAGTCATCATTTGTTATTTTTGACAAAATTTCACATGCTAAACAAATTGTTTCAAAATATAAGTTATTGTGTCCTTTAGATGTGGGCCAGAGAGTCGTATCCTTTCCATTAGATCCATTATATATGGTTTTAAGCAAGCATATTTAACACAGATTATTTGAGGATTTGAAAATAATAGGGACGGAAGAGAATCTAAGACCATCTGGTCTAGCCCCTCTCCTTAAGGCTCATGAATGTATAAATCATCTTGCACAAATGGAGGTTTGGTCACCTAAAATTTTATAGAAATAGAGACTCTAAAGCTTCCTTCAATAATTTGAGTTTGATCACTCTGATTGCTAAGGGACTCTTTTATAGTCAAACTATTTTATTCATATCTATCTTCTAATGTCATTTTGTAGGCTTTTGAAGACTAGATTTGCCTCTTTCACTTCGTCCATATAAATTTTTAAAGCTATGTACTTAATATTTATTTAATACTATTGATTATTGTCAATATATTAGATACTGTACTATTTGTTTATATTATTGCATTTAGTTCAAAAATCTAATAATCATTATAGATTTTGGGAAATGAGGTTAGGAAAGATAATATGGACATGTCTGGTGAATAGTTGAACTGTAACTTAAATCCCAAATTTTCTGACTTGACTCTTCCACTGACAGATCCCCTCAGTGTTGGTGTTCAAATTCCTTTTGTCTTTGAGTTAAATTTCCATGGCTTCGCCATTCCTCCCTTTCATCCTATTACTGATTTCTTTCCTCAGTTAATGGGTGTGTATTCAGGGCTTCTCAACCTTTTTCATTAACACCCATTTCCCCCAGAGCGATTTCATAATTTATTTTTAACATCCTTGCATAAAATATGCTGGATATCTATTTTTGTACTATATATATAAAAAAGAATAATATTTTTGTCTCTTCCAAGTACCAGTTGTCTCCCTTGGGAATGAATGTGGTAAATCTCTATTACTCTACTTGTTTGATTGTTTAAGTGTACATTTCTTTTACTTAATATGAATGATATATTTATTTGTTAGAGTATGAGGTCTATTTAAAAATTAGTGAGATTTTCATTGTCCTGAAATGCAAGGAATAATTTGAAGAATTGTATAATGTAAGGGCATAAGTGAGGTTTAATACTTCTATAACAAATCATTTGTGCTATTGAAAAAAAAAAAGAAACTGGGATATAAGTGATTATGATCTGGCCTGTTTTGTACGTTCTGTAGACGTTATGCCAAATTTTGTGTTTACTTACAGACATTTCATTCTTAGTAGAGATCCACATTCCTCTCTGTTTTGACATCACAATGTATTGACATAGAAATGATTGATACCTTACATTTTTCTTGCTATCTTCACAGCAGGTTAAGAAGGATCTTGGCAGGAAAAAAATAGACTTTATTGGCACCAGTGGACTTTTAAAGATACTGACCTTTTTTATTTCATTTTAATTTTCCTTTAAAATACAAAAGTTACAAGTGGTTACTTTAGAAAGTTGTATAAACTTTGCTTTTTATTCTGTGATTTCTTTGAAAAACCATATTGGATTATGATGCTTTATAAAGAATTCAAATAATATGTTTGTATAATTGTTATTTTATATCTTAATATTAGCTTGCACCACTGGCTGAGAAACTGTACTAACTAAGCATGTCTAGCTTTATCATGTTGTACAAAAATACAGCAGTTAGGAATAAACCTCATTGGTAGGTTCTTATACTTGGAAAGAAACCAGAAGATGACAGAAGTTACTTGGAGCTTCTATATGTAGTCTATGGAAAGTTTCTGGTCTAGGACTTTGATCTACTTCAATGCATCAAAAACACGAAAAATTAAATCTTGAAACATTTTCATATCTTTTTGGAGGTACATTCAATATTCAATTATTCACATAGATAACACTGACAACTTGGGTTTCAGAATCTCTCCCTTCTATAATGGTCTCTGCTTCTCCTTTCACAAAGTTTTTGTTCTCTACTGAATTGTACCATCCTTCAAATCTAAGAGAGGGATTTCAGTAGTGTCTTTTGTCACCCAAAACTAATTTTGACCTCATTGACAACTCCATATATGTTCAGAAATTTAAAAAGCAGTGTACTTGGCCCTAAAAATGGTTCTGAGGAGTTCAAAGGAACGTCAGAAATTATCACCTGAGAGGTGAGACTTCTTTTGCCAACTATTACATTTTCTAGGTGCAGAGAGAAGAGAAACATACTGTATATCTAAGTGAATGAAATGGAAGAAATAAACAGGTTTCCATTTCAAATGGCAAGGAAGAAAAAAACTATAATAAATGACCAATTGATAAAGGTCTGGGAAGTGGCCACCATGCAAATATGTTTTGAGTTACTTAAAGAGTCAAGTATTTGAGAGCACTAGTGCCTAATGTGGATTTAGATGAGAAAGAAGAATGAGAAATGGGAAATGGAAACTGGGAAGTTTATGTAGGCTTCTGCAATTTAACTCCTGGTGATTTATTTTTAAATGTCTGTGTGCTGTGGGTGAAACATTCAGACTTTCCTCAGTGGCCTTGTTCCTCCGCTGTTAAATGTATGCCTTGTTCACTTTCCAGGGTGAACACAGCTAGGTCACTAAGAACAAGACAGAGGGGCCATTCACTTGAAAAGTTCACATTTTATCATGGTTGCTTTAAAAATGTTTTTTCTGGAGTATGTATATTTCACGTCTCTGGATGAAAGATGAAATTAGATCTTCAAATGATTTCGGCATGTTTTTGACCATTCACAAACTACATAATAATCCAGAACAAATAATCAGGTTGCTGATACTAGAAGAATGTCATTCTCGGTGGGGCATGTGTTTTGTGTGTTATTCAGATTTGATGTACTACATAATGTTTGCCTTACATGTATATACCGATAAAATATATATATTTAAGTCACAATAGAGAAAATAATATGATACATATGTTTTTAGAAACGAGACAGTTTTGACCAGTCTTGAAGTACCTTTTCCATTTAAAAGAGAAAGTGATACTTGTTGAAAGGATGCAATCGTAATCATGGTGATGAAGGAGAATGTACAAAATCAAGAGCCTAGGCTCAGACATGAATGTACAATAATTCTCCAGTGGGGTCAATAGCAACATACTGTGATCAGACACATTAATACCCTTGCAGAAAAACCAAGGGGGATAATGAAAAACTATAAACAACCTCATTATTGTTCAGAATTTGGGTAAATAATGATAGGCCTGTATTAATTCATTTAAATTCTTATAGTAATGGCATTAGGTATTATTGTCCCCATTTTAAATGCAAAGAAACTGAAACAAAGAGGAGACTTTGAGTTCTGCAGTTACTAAAAGAAGGGGCCAGGATTTAAACTGAGGCAGCCTGGCTCCATAACCCATATTCTTAGCCATGAGGTTCTGCTGCTTCTCTGACACATGTATATGCATGCATACAGAGACACACATAAGCTAGCAATTAATTAACTTGGTAGTGAGTCCTAAAAATTTTATATACTTATGGGATTATCTTAAGTTTATATTCTTATAATAACTATTTTATGTTACATTTAAGTTTTTGCTGCTAATGGACATTAAGTTTTTTATTCATATTAATAAATACTATTGAACTTTGTATATGCCTTATATTTAGTTTGATTTTCTAGAAATTCCACATTTCTTTTTAAATTTCAAGTACAATTTGTAAAGTACTTGTTCATATTCAGAATTACAACTTTGTGACAGATTACAGAAAAATAGTTAAGATGACCAAACACAATATACTCATAGTAAATCATGAGAAAAAAACCAGAATCAGCACTTTATAATTTAAGACTTTGCAATAATTGCTGCACAGGCATAGAAATTACAGTTCTTAAATCTGATTTTTGCAACCAGGGATATATAGACTGAGAACTGACAACTGAATTATGTCTGACATCCAATACAGCACTGAGTTCTGCTTTATAAGGTAATAATCATATAGTTGTAGTAATATATTACTGGCATTGCACTTTTAATTTATCCAAACTTTTGTGACCCTTTGGAGAAGTGACTGATACCACATCTGAAGCAGGAAATATACAGGTTGAGTCTGAAACTCTTGTAACACCAGAACCTAAGGAAACTGTTAAAGGTTGCTAGGGTTGTGTCACAATGACCAAAGAGCCAGGTTGAAGTTGCTTCCACTGGCCAAAATTGGGATATTTTGAGGAAAAAAAAGAAAAGGGAGGAAGGAAAGAATAATAGAAGAAAGGAAGGAAAGAACGGTAATGGATTGAATCATGAAATGTGTCAAAATTTGTAAATTCATAATAATACTTAAAAGTTGATATTAATAATCTTTGTGTGATACTAGGAACCAACACATTACTCTGAAAACTTGTAAATATAGGAAACACATCAAACATTTAATCTGCCTTTCCTATATTAACTATAACTTAGGGTAACTAGCTGAAAAGAGATAGCTCCCTTCATAGAATTATTCCAACTAATGAATAAAGAAGAAATGATGGAATTATAATATTTCCACTTTGCAAAACTCAGTGATAAGAATAGATGTAGTTGATGGTCATTAATGACTATCAACATCACACAAAGAGAGGCCACTGAACATTCTTTGCCTCTGATAGATGTACACAGCACCTATGAAAAATTCTTGCCAAAAAATGCAAGCCTGAATCTAATCAAGCTGCCATAGCTAACCACCAGTTTATAGGAAATTCTGGGCACTGTGTAATAATGCTAAGTGTAAATAGTACTAAGCATATGCAAGCACAAGAATCCAGAACATAGGAAACTTTTTAGGGTAAATGCTCTAGTTTCTTTAATTACTGAAGTTTAATATGAAAGAGAGAAGACTTATATATTAAAAGGGACTTATAAGGTATGTGTCAACCAAATGGAATGTTGGACACGATTTCGATCCACATTTGAACACATCAACTAATAATTATTGAAGCTAGGTACATGAAAGTTTGTTACATTTTTCTCTCTACTTTTCCATATGCTTAACATTTCCATGATAAATATAAAAATGAAATATAACCTTGTGCATCTAATTGTAATTTCCTCTTTTACCACTACCCAAGTGACAAATTTTGAGAATTTATAATAGCTGGAAATTGGGTTATCATTTTCATTATTTTTGAAATTATCTCTAGTTGCATGTTTATTTCCTCTTTGATGAAATAATTCCTTAGGTGAATCATTTACTTTTTCAAGTCTCCAGTTGGTTTTAATTATTTGTATTACATTGTGGTAAAAAAATGACGTACTGCAACTTACACCCTTTCAGAATTTATTAAACTTTTCTTCATTAACCAAGTATATGAATGGGTTTTTTTTTGCACAGATATCTGGACTTCTCTTTTAAATAGTGTATTTTATCATTAGTCAGTCTTCTTCATCATTATATTATTAAGGTCATCTATGTCATTTTGGGTTACAGTGATCTTTTAGAAATGCCAATGATAGTTATCAGTAAATATGAATTTTTATTGGTTTCTCCTCTTTTGACTAATATTTTTTGCCATTGGTAGTCTGACACTATAATCTTTAATACATAAATATTCATGATTTAACAATCATTTACTATGAATTGAATGGTCTCTTTTGTCAATATATAATATCTCAGTTATTAACTAATTATTAATATATTGATTATTACCAAATGCCTGAAGACGTGACATGCAGATGAGATCATTAAATTATACACAGTTATGACCTATATGTTAAGTTTTAACAAATAACCCTGACTCAGCTTTCTCTCTCCTTATGGAATTTTTCATCATACTCATAGCCTGCTCTGGTCATAAATCAATTCTTAGCTAAAGAATACATGCCTCTGAATCCCTAATCTTCCATCATCATTATTGATAGTATTTATGGAGTTTCACTTTTTCTTGGGACCATGGAGAATGAAGCTTATTTTGATAAATGGAGGCCCTAACTATACCTTTATACGGGTTGTCATAAACCCTTTTTAGCTATTTTAATATTTCAGAGGAAAAGGCCATTTTTTTCATGGAATATTGAGTGAATAAATTTCCATCAAATGAAATGATTAACAAGGCCTTGCTGAATTTTATATTTTTCATTTAGCAGGCACTGTATGTAAAACTTCATTGTCTGACAGAACATCAATGTAATGCTTTTATCTTAAATTCTAAGCCTACTGATTATTAAGGGAGAGGGAAGTGTATTTACTTATATCCATTGTAACCTGAAAGGTGGATTTCAATTTCTAGATCTGTGTTGAAACAATATAATGCTTAATTGTAGTTAGAATGGTCCAGTTACCTGGTAGTACCTTTTTATATCCAAGTAATTTAAATCAAATTCTGGAAAGCACATGTTCTTTCTTCTGAAAGCAAATACATAATATGCTCTAACTAATAGGAAAACCAACAAGCTAGAGAAAGATAAACATTAAACAGATTTACTTATTTTTCTTATACTGTGTATTAATAGCTTTCTCAATTGTGTCCCAGTGGCTAATGCACATTATTCTATATACCTTACTGAGAAAATTGTCTCATTTAATCATACAGCCTTCATCCTCTTGCCATTGCTCATCTTGGCCATTTTAACTTATCCTGTTTCTCTCATGTCTCTGATCTTTTCTTCACTGTGACTTCACATGTAATACGTATCAGTTATTTATATTTTTTCTTATTAATCAGCTCATGTTTATCAACTTAGATTGAAGTGTTGGAAGACACATGACAGATTCTAGTTTAACTGGATTATTTAATTTTACAAAAGAGCAATTTGTGTTGGTGTTGTGGGGTCAGTTCTCATACTTGTTCAGGCAGGTCACAAGTGCTTCCTTGGACTGAAGTGACGCAGGTAGAGAATTCTATCACCTTTCTCTCTTCCTACGTAGCTCCCACTTTGTGAGTCACAACATAGAAATGCTACTGTCTTATCATTCCTCCAACTCTCAGCTAACTTTTTCATTTTCAGTCACCATTTTGCCACCTAGGTCATGCTTTTTCCTTCCCCTTTTTACTCTACCACTTTCTGACATGACTTAACTGATTCAGCCAGATAGACAACTTATTTCTTAGAGTATTTTCTTTTTAATGCATCCATCCGTGCACTCCTAGATGCTTTGATATCTAGCATTAAACTTATCAATTCAAGCTCTTTTCTCTCCACTCCTCAGATTCTAGTTTTTTCTAGTCTCATTATAAATCCCAATTCGTTAGTTTCTCTCAGCTTGCCCGCCTCCCTACACCCCCAGTCAGATTCTGTTGCTTGACTATTTATCACTATACTCACTCAGGCTAACCTACAGCTCTCTTTTGCCAGGCCTCATCCATGAATAAGCTGCAGGATCCCCCTTTCTGACACCACGTGACTGGAAGTCCTTTCACTGTATGGACTGGCTTTGGTACAAGCCTAGGTTACTGTCAGCACTTTCATTCATCTGTATTTGATTTCTTTTAAACACTTAACCTTTCTCTTAGCTCTTAGTTGAAAATCTCACCTTTGATTTTGATGGTAAGAATCAAAGCCATCTGCTCTCAACTCTGATCATCCTTTCTCCCTTTTCTTCAGTAAGACATTTTTCAGAACTTACTTCCTCCTCCCTTCCTCTGGACCCTGTGGCAAGTACATCCTATGTACTATCTAGGTGTAATAACTCCTTCGTGAATCCGCTTAATCTTGTCTCCTTGTATCTTTCCAGAGACCTTTTCTTTCAAATAACTCATCTTAGCTATTTGTCTCCATCCGTTGCACCAGTTCTTCCAGACAACCAAATATTCATATTCCAAATATTCATATTCTAAATATCTTTCTCAAAGAAAAAAAAACCTTTTATTTTGACCCCAAGTTTTCCTCACTGTGCTCTGTCCTTTTTTTTCTCATTAATAAAAGTCTCAAAATAATTTCCTTTTTATACTCTACTCTTTTGTCTCTATAGCTTTGACTCGCTCATTCAGTATCAATTTTTCTTTTCTTTGACCTCTCCATTAAAATTTCTCCTTCAGAAGTTTGTAATAACCTTCTAATGGGCCAACTTAAGTCATTTCTCTTAGATACCAGTCTCCCCACAGCAGAAGTTTTTGTGTAAAATACAATAAGCATAGATTTATAGAGTATGCATGTCACTTGCTTGTATTTATGCTACATCTATATCTACATGTACATGGATTTTTGACGATTTGATCTAAGATCTCACCTATGATGAATTTATCATCTTTCCTACTGCTTGATGGGAATCACCTCATTAAGTGTTTGCTGATCTCTGTTTGGATTCTTTTATCCTTTGTATTTGTATCTTCATATATCTAATAGTACAAAATAATCTGCTAAAGAGATGCTTAAAGCTACAGATTAGAATGAAAGACTATCTTTATGAATACCTTGATTTGTTGTCTCTACTCTTCTCTCCTGGGCTTAATTATTTTTATGGCCATATAAATTTATTAAATGATATAGTATAGCAAGCATTTGGTATTGTTCAGAATACCTGACAAATTGACAGAAATAAAGCCGAAATCCATAAAATTGGGGAAAATATCTCCCTGTCTCTTTTGGGTTTTCAGAATTCTGTCTATCCTCTAACTCTCCATCCATTTTTCATCAGATCTGGAAATTCAAGCCATTTTAACAAACATTTATGAATTTCTAAATGACAGGCTTCACGCTTCTGGTATCTCAGTCTAAATTACTTTTTTTACCTTACAGTCTTTTTAGGATTTTGTTTTTCTCCAACCAAAGCACTGGTACATGATATTTACATGATATTTCATATTTGAGTTATGGACTAATTACAATAATAACTGAAAACATAATTCTCTTCCTCAGATATTGTGCTAATCACCTGATACACCTAACATCTAATCCTCCACACAAACCTGAAAGGTTGATGTTCCTGTCCTCCTGGAGTGATTCAGAGTAAACACAGAAAGTTTAACCAAACTCTTCTAGATCACATAGGTCCAGTCAGGGTGTGACCTTGAATTTGTCTTTTTTATAGCCTAGCATTTCTTTCCTCCCATATTCATATATTTATAAACGTGTGACTCTTCAAAAATGCAAGCTCAAGGAAGGAAGGGATAGATAAACAGATGTTTATGTAATGCGGTAACAGGACACATTTTCAAAATATTGATAGCAGGCAACAGTTTGGAGGTTGCAGGGAAGCAGGGAAGGCTGAACATAAGGAGTGGCATTTGGGATGCCTCTGGAAAGATGAGCAAGGCAGGCAAGACAGGGAAGGGGTCACATGTTCCCGTGAGAGAGAATGGTGAGCGCAAAGTACAGACTCTTTAGAGTCCAGTGACCCTAGAATATAGGATGTATACCAATTTAGTTTTTTGGGTTGTTAGCTTCACAAACAGCGGAAAAGTTATGTAGCTCCTCTCTCCTATATCTAGTGGGTTTTTTTGGGATCACTCAGTTTATTGGGACTATTGCCTTGTTTTTGTTTGTGGAAGTCAAAGGGAGCAAAATCAGAAATGATGTTGTGTGATATTAAAAGCTTAAAAAAGCAGTACTAAGCCCTGTGTAGTAATGATAGATTTTTACCTCATCTTCACCCTAACCCCTGGGGGGGGAGGGGTTTACTTGTTGGCTTGCTGCTATATTGATTGTAGCAAAAACCACAGCCAAATCCACTGACCTTCTTGGCATCCCCTTTAACCCAAATTGGTACTGATGAATATCTTAAGACTACATCCTGCGTCTAGCCCTGGAGCCAGCATTCTGTTTCTTTCACTGAGGGGAATGATAAGAATCATTTAGGCTTAGTGAGGAAGATCTCAGAATTTTTATGAAATCCTGGCATGGGATAGTTCTCAGCATACTGTTCCACATAGTGAACACCTACAAGTAGCTGAAAGCGATCTCAGTTTTTAAAGGCATTCAGCAGTTTCTGTTTGTCCTCTTACCTATCATTTATTTGCACACAAATCCAAAGCTGACTTACTCTAGAAAGAAATGAGGAGGGAAGGAAAGCGATGAGTGTAATAAAATGGGCTTTAATGTCTCAAAATAAAAAATTTTACTAACAACATTATATAAAGCTCCCATTTATTGAGACTTTGCCCCCATTTAATGAGACTTTACCAAGTGCTGGGTTCTTTACCAAGTACGTTGCATGCCTTATCTGTTTTAATTCTCATCACTTCCCTGTGATGTATGAATTAAAAGAAATGAAGATATGATCTTAGTGAGATTAGGTAAGTCTCACACAGTGAATTCTAGATTGAAATTGAACTCTGTACTCATCAGATTCTAAACTGTCCACTGAGTGTGGGCAATACTATATTGCTACTGCAACTTTATACCCTGTTCAGAACTTGAAATATTATTCCTGTCAGACAAACCTAAAACAGCATTATAGCACATTTCATATTTAATATACTTATTTTAGTGTTATTACTATTATTATCATCAGTGTTGTTATTTCATTAGCTATGTGATACCATAAAGATTTTAAATGATATTCAGTGACAGCCTACACCGTGACATCAGGCAGGCTGATTCAGTTCATGGTTCCCTTTGATTAAAATGCATCAGTCATTTATGTAAGATATGGTAGATGAATTCCCCTTGAAATCATGTGAACAGGTAATTAAATTCAGTCATTTTCCCAAACTTTGGCTTTGTTCTTTTTCTGGAAAGATGTTATATAATCTTAGACTAAACCAGGTCTCATTTCCCCAAAGTTAATTAACATGCAAATAAATTTCATACACACTAGTGATTGTTCTTACTAAGTAAATCAGTATAGCTAGAAACATTTTTAAGCAGAACTTTAAAAAAATTTGTTCATAATATTAAAATGTTTTGGAAAATTTGCAAAGATAAAAAAAAAATGGAAGGCTAATACATTCTTGTTGCACAATTTGCCAATTCTTGCTTTCTGCTCTGTTTGGTACAATGAAGAAATGCTGATAAAATATCAGTAACCTATTAAGAATATCACGTCTCCTCAAACGCATAATCAGTGCTAATGGTCAGCATTGCCCATTTGAGTTGGAAGGGATTATAGAAGAACATTTGTATATGCTCCCCACCAAAGGGAGTTACCCAACACAGGAGTCACTGGTACCTACCAGGTCATTGCTAGAGTAGAAGTTCTTTAAGAGAAGAACGTCTTTGTTATTATTACTTACTATAATTGCACAGAGTCTTGCCTACCCTTTAACATAATATAGACAACTGAAATTTTTGAATGAATATGTTTAAATTCCAGTAACCTGGGTTCTCTACCTCACAAAACAACCCTTTTTATTTCTGGCAGCATCTACCTACTTAAGGAAAATATATTCTCATTCATTCTTCTAACACTAAATAACAAGACTCTAACTTGTCAATGATAGCCTTGCAGGTATAGATCATTCAAACAAGTTCATTGTTTTTGTTTTTTTTTTTTAATTTTTACTTTTGAGAGAGACAGAATGTGAGTGGGGGAGGGGCAGAGAGAGAGGGAGACACAGAATCTGAAACAGGCTCCAGGCTCCAAACTGGCAGCAAAGAGCCCAATGTGGGGCTCGAACTCATTAACTGGTGAGATCATGACCTGAGCCAAAGTTGGCCACGTAACTGACTGAGCCACTCAGGAACCACTCATTGGTATTCTTCTTAAAATATGATACCGAGAGCTGGACTCTTCATGTTCAACAAATGCTGCATGTAGTAGTTTTTTCTCCTCCCTTTTTCCTGTCGCTAAAATCACATTGTAATTGTTGGCAGCCATTTTTTGGCTCAGTTTACCAGTCAGCTCAAATTTCTGCATGTCTTTTGTTATTTCCCTTCATCATGTTGTTATACTATAAATTGTCCTTCTAACCTTCTGTGCAACAAAGACAATTCCATACATTCTAAGAGCAGTGAATTGGAAGGAAATTAACAGGAAGAAAAGTCTTTGCTTTAGGGGATGGTGGGAGAAGGGATGACTATAAACTTTAAATGCTAGTGATTTTTGGTCTATCAACTAATTTCCTATGCAGAATACTTTATCACTCTTCAGGTTTTATTGTTTATTTGTTCGTTTTTACTGTATGTTGTTTTCATATGAACTATTGCTCAGCCAGGGCATCCACACATCTATTTGTATGAGAGAATTTTAAAAACACAACTGAAGTACTCTGTTCAGCTCTCAGTGAATAGCCAATGAAGATTTCTCTGAATGTGTATTAAAAACTATGACATTTACTTACTGCATCCATTTTCTTTTCAAAGTTTGGTGTTTATTCCTAATGATATTATGTTTTTGTCAATTGTATAGTCTAAGGACACTGCAGAATTGGTAGATACTTGGATATTGCTTCTCCCCTGGAAGAGAGGCACTTATGAACTTGTTTGAATCGTGAACATCTGAAGGACCATCATGGAAAAGGAATTAGGTTTTGCTTTTTAGTGTCAGAAGGGTGGTTTTCTCTGTAACCATAATATACCCCTGGTTTCTTGTAATGTTAAATACAAGAACTACAGGAAAAAATGTAGCTATTTAGCCTAAAGCAGATTATTACTTTACTAGAATTTTAGAATGTTTAATGTTTACTAGAATGTTAATGTTTACTAGAATGTTAATAATACATCTAAGTATTATTTTTATTCCTAAGTGGTACCTGTATGTGTTTGTATGAACTGTGTATGAATTTCATGTTCTATACCACATGCATTTTTAGATGATAAGTAACAATATATTTACTATTTAAGCAAATAGTTAAAAATGGAAGTAATAAACTTTTTATACAACGCAATACCTCAGAAGATAACAGGAGAGTAAAGTGAAGTAGAAGGATGAGCTAATTAGATTGGAAGAGGAAAAATGTTCCCATTTTAGTTCTCTAGTGCCTGTTCTCTCAAGCTATTCATTTGTATTAAAACATGTTCCTAATTGAAACAATTATGTGATGCTTATAGATTATTGCAAATGAGATAAAATTATCGAGTATTCCACACTGCTCCACAGAATGATATTAAAGTATTAATTTTAATACTTTGTCATGGCCTCTTATATCATACTTGCAGATTAGAATGTAGGAAGTACAGTTTTACCGAATCGGTGTGTATATCAAAGCAATATAGTAAAATACAACAACAAAAACAGATTATGTAGAGCAGTACATTGGGTTTTTAAATTTTTTAATCTGGTTAATTGAGGTATAATTTATATAAAGCAAAATTTGTCTTTTTCAGTATATAGTCATATGACTTATCCCAAACCACTATCATAATCAACATATAGAACATTTCCATCACCCCAACAGGCCTCTTTGTGGTCAAACTTAAACATCAGTAGTTTACTGCCTCTCATCTTGCAACAAAAAAGGAGTGATCCTCTAAGGCCAGGTCCAGTGGAAGACCCCTGATTTGTCTGACCTAGATCAGGGACCCCCCTTCCCCTAGCAACCACATGTGGAAGGCCAGGGTACCATATCTGACCCAGCTGTGGCTAAGGCTGGTTTTGTGAGGGGACTGAGCACCCATCAAATCAAAGGTTTGGAGTTCTGGGAGGATAAAATAATAAATGACAATTATTACGCTAATTTGGTAAAAATTAACTTTTACCAAGATAGTTACAATTATTTTTTTAAATAAGAAGGGCTTTTTAATATGTTAACTGTAAAATATCTATATTGTAAAGTAATAGGGTACACATTATATCTAATGTAAACAAAAATTTATTTACAGGGCAAATATAATCTGAAAGAATTTATGTTTAATGTTTATTAAAAAATAAGGGTACTCTTTTTTTATTATTTTTAACTCCTCCAAATAGACTAGTTTTTTATTCTTGCTTATTTACCTTGGGAATAAGAAATATGATTTTTTCTTTTGCTTTCTTAATATCTGAATTTCATGTAAATCATTTGCTGTTTCAGGTCATGAGTACACATTCAAATCAGCTTTGAACCAAAGTCAGACTCAGGATCCTTCATAAATAAAGGAGCTGTAATCTTCTGGATTCACTTCTACTTTCTTATAAGACAATGTGTTTTTATTGTTCATGCCTTCATTTCATTAGATACTTCTTTTGTATAAAAGCTTGTTGCTGTTGATTTCTCCCCAAGCATCCTAAAACAGTTGTAGACACTTGCTGTCATGTAGGTTTTGTGAAGTGAAATTTATTTTAAACACCACATCTAACACATCTAACAGCCAAAATTTGGCCCTGCCACCATGGTGCTGCCTTTCCTGAGTGATAGAGCTGATGCCTGCTAATTTTTTTCATCTAATTTCAGAGCACATTGTAAAGAAGCATTAAAAGTATATCACTGTCAGAGAGGCTGTACATGGGTTTTTCCTACCCACAGACACCTTTTGCCATGATCCAGACACCTGTGATAATATCATACAGGTTATCAGGTTTGGTTATATATTTGGTGAAATTCATGCATTCATTCAATACCGTTGAAGACGTACTATGTGCCAGGTAGAATTTAAATGCTGGAATTCCGCACAAAGATAGTCATTGACGTCATGGAGTTAAACTTACATTGGGAGAACAAACAATGAAAATAATCATGTAAGAATGGCAAGTAAATTATAAAAGCTAGGAGGAAAAGTAATGGATTGAGATGGGAAATGATGGCTAGCTTGTATTTTGTAGGTAACATATGATGGTCAGGGAAGTCTTCTCTGAGGGGGTGATATTAGGGGTAAGGTGAATAAGATAATGAGCAAGACTTATGACTCTCTGGGGGAAGTATATCCCAGCAAGGAAACAATCAGAACTGGGTCTGAAATGGCCAGTTGTTATTCAAAGTGCAAATACTGGCCTGGTGCCTGTGGCAAGCTATTACTAATGCACAACAAGAGAAGACAGAACTTGAGAGTAAGCTTTAATAGTAATTTGATATAGTAATTTTGTGTGTTAAATCTAATATTTGATACATGGTGCATGTCTTTACTTTTTATTTCATTATTAACAATTTGTTTTTATTGTATTTTACAAAAAGGCAGGTTCACACTAGATTCGGGTACAGGGGCTGGTCCTGGTTCTTCACACAGAATTTGAGAAGCATTGTGATAGAGGAAGAGAAGGGGCCAGGGATGTGAGTTAGGAGAGAGGGGACTTTGGATCACTTAGCTGCTGGATGAGGAGGAGGTTCTCTTCTGAGTGAAAAAGAGCTAATCTAAGAGGGAGAGTAAGTACAGGAAAAATGTGAAATGATCCTGCAGGAGAGAGAATAGATCAAGAAAAGGTATCATTGCCTGGTTGTGCTGATGACCCACCTCAAGTTTGTGGTCAAAAATTGAATGTGAAACCAGTTATCATGGTTATGCTTTTTTCCCCCCTCCTTCAGTCACTTTCAGCTAATTCATTGCAAGTGCAGAATAGGCAGAGAATAGGATTTATGTGGGAGTTGAGACTTCTCCAGCAAAGTATTAAGAGGAACAAAAGAGTCGAGAGCTTATGAAAGGATGTGATTATAATAATGCGCTTGGAATCTAAGCTGGGTAAGGAGGGAGGAGAGGTCATGAGAGGATGATGGCCAGTGTAAAGATGGTTGGATCAGTGGACTAGAAGTTCCAGGGAGGTCAAAGAAATCCTGGAATGGAAGCATTGGAGACCATGACCTGAACAGTGAGGAGAGTAAGTCAATGAGAAAGATGCCCAAATTGGTGTTTTGAAAATGTTGCAATAATTGGTAATGATCGAGGTGGGAGAGAGGTCACCATAATTGTGGCTATCTGCTAAAACACAAACGGAGAGCCTCATTTTCAGACGTATGTAGAACAGCACAGTATTATATTATCATGGTTTTCTTTCTTTTTTTTAAATTTATTTAAATTCAAGTTAGTTAACATATAGTATAGTATTGGTTTCAGGGGTAGAATTCAGTGATTCGTCACTTACATACAACACTTAATGGTCATCATCACAACTGCCCTCCTTAATCATTCATCTAGCCCGTTGACCACCCACCTCCCTCCATCAACCCTCAGTTTTTCTCTGTTGTTACGAGTCTCTTGTGGTTTGTTTCTCTTTTTTTCCCCCACCCCTTCAACTGTTCAACTGTTTTGTTTCTGTCATGTTTTAGGTGAGGTCAGTCACCACTAAAAATATTTATGTGTACTAATGACATTTAATGTTTCAAATTAAGCAATCATAAGGTTTTCATCAAATGCTTTTATTAAGTGAATATATAGTTCTCCCTTCCATTTCTGTGAGAGGTGAACTGTTCTGTGTTTTGTGATAGGTCGGCGTACTGGAAAAAAAGAAAGAGAGCAAGGCGCTGTGTTATATTTCTGTCTGTTCTCATGTAGCTCAATGCCAATCTCTTGCTGTTTCCTTTAACTCCCTTATGTCTGGGAGATGGAGAAGGGGGCACTTACAGTGGAGGGATCTGCATTATGGGGAAAAAAGGGGACATTGTAATAAATTTCAGCACCAGTCAGCTTTAGAAAAAAAAAATACTGAATTTTCCGATTTCTTCAATGTGGATAAGTTTTGCAAAGCATTTGGGAAGTAAGTCAGTATTTTAGCTCAGAAGCCATAAGTAACTTGAATGGTTATGCTACAGTAATATAAAATTATACTAAGAAGCAATGTACCACATTATCTGTCTTTTGCTGTGGCTTAAAATATAGCCTATCCTATATATGATAGTGCCAAAAACTTCCTGTGTGTGCAAATGCATTTATATGTATGATATCAGAATACTTAGTTGGTGAGGTGTTGTATGAATAAAAGAGCATTCATACCTTCTTAAGTTTAGGCTTTATTTTTGTTGAAAACTAAGATTTGCTGGTACTTTATTTCTATTTACACATTCTAATTTTCTTGAGTCCACTTCTCTATGAAAAAAAAAGTGCAAAACTTTCCTCTATATTATCATCTCTGTAAGAAGTGTATTTGCATTTGGAAGACACATATCTGTGAAAGCAATATACATACTTTGTGGTATTTATATTTGTAACTTCTAATGGAATGTTATATTCATAATTTCCAAGGTACTTCCAGTGTTTGACTTGCCAGAGTAAGACTTGTGATGGATTTGTTCACCTTAGATGACATTTATTCCCTTTACTTCATTACACATAATCCACCTGTGCAAGATCTTAAGGCCTGTGGTCGACTTTATACTCTACTGGACAGCTTATCAGCTTCTCTGCAGGCTTCTCAATTTGAATTTTAAAGTAAAATTGAATGAATTTGTGTTGCTTGTTGAGCCCATGTTCTGAGCTCCCTCTGCTCTCTGGTTTTGGGGTGATAACTAAAGAATAGAAAGCAAGTTCATGGATTGTCAGTTACAATGACTATATTATATCTATTGGTCTTTATATGCATACACACATATACATTTATACATGTGTATACTTCTAAGTACACACAATATATAACTATATGTACATATATGTTAATGTATTTTGCAGTATTTAAGGAATAAGGGAGAAGAGATGATTATTGATTATTAGAAAGAATTTGATGCTTGGAAGAAAAAATGTCTCATAATTTAGATGGGGAAATATTACACCATACGTGTTTAAAAAATGAACAGCCTTATAAAATTGAAGGTAAAATTAGAAAATCATTTAAATGTTTTTTTTTTTTCTTCTGGCATCTGTGTGAAAGTGAGAATTAAACAGATTGTTAAAGCTCATCCCGGTACATTAAAAAAAAAGGGCAGTGCATCAGAGAGCCAAGGCCACAATAAGACGCAACAATTTTATTATATTTATTTATAATCAAAACAAGTAAATGTAAAATGCTTTTGCAGCCAAAATGGAATTAATCTATCTCCTGCCACTTGAAACTTTGCTTTAGCACATAGGAAAGCTTTTCAAAAGGTATTCAAAGGCTCTACCTCAAATTTGCCCTCAGACCTATATCTCTGATACTGCTTTAGCTGTTTGAGTATTCGTGGATTTTAGTTGAGACTTATTTTGTTTTGTTTATACTTTTATTTTTCTTTTTAAGGTAATACTTAATGAGTAAAAAGTATTCTAAAATCATCCTCTTAACATTTCTTTCAGAACAGCTTATTATTCAATAAGCTTTTTGTGACTTTTATTGATAATAGTCAGATACGAATAAGGATTTATCATGTTTCTAATATATATGTCTTTTGCAATGTATGTAGAACAATATTATTTTATCTTTGGAGATATATTAATCAATAATTTGTACTAAAATTTTAATTTTCTTTCTCAAGATCGCTCCCTTGAGCTATAAAAAATTTGAATTACTAAAACAAACAGGATAAAATGTTAGTTACACATTTTCAAAGTTTGACTTATGGTACAACTTTAAATGTGGTTTAATCAAGTACCGCCCCAAATGAAATAATCTCGATCTTTCATTGTACTTTAATTTTATGAAGCATCAAGCCTTCATGAGCTTAAATTTTTTCTCACCCATCAAAAAACTAAAATGCATTTAATAGGTGATCAAAATGCATTGAGTGTAAAAGTGCAAGTCAATAGGCTTTCCTGGAAGAAAAGAGACAGACACAGAGGAAGGCTTAAAGCCTTAGAAACAGTTCTCCTCTCTGACACCTGCTTCTGAGGGAGTCATCTGCTGCCTAGAAAAAGCAAAATGCCATGCTCCTCTTCTGATCACTAATCTTCGTATTTAAGGGATATAGATCACTCCTGCCAATATTACATTATTTCATTAAAGTGAAAACTGGGTTTTTGTATGAATTTAAAAGTATTTTTAAATTGCAAAAGCAAGGAAGAAAGTAAACCCGCAAGGCCAACTGCATTTACCAAACCTACTTCGTCTGGATCTGGTCTATTCCCCTGAAAATATTTGCCTGTAAAATGGACATCTTTAGATATTCAAGCCATAATAGTTCTGGGAGTGTGTTCAGTAGCCCAAGTAATCACTTTAATACTTCTTAAAAAAATCATTTGCCCTCAAATTGTGGAAAAATAACATGCGTATGACTCAGTAGTCAACGTCACCAGTTTTGTTGAACTTATCATAGAAACACAGACACCATAGCAGTAATTCAGGCTGAAGATGAAACTGAGAGAGATGTTTTAGGCAAGCTGTTGACATTTATTGTGAGATATTTGACTACTGTGAAGTGTACTTTGAGTTATTTATTTCAAAGATAATGGTTGAAATTATTTGTGATGGAAAAAAGCAGTGCTTATGTGTTTCTTACTTTACCAATTCCAAAGGCCCCCCTTTTCAAATTCTATCTCACTCCTGTAGGATTATAATGTAGTCTCCTCATTTTCTTTATCTGACTCTAAATGATACCTTATGTTTAGGGTTATTCCTCAAAGCAGTGTGAATAATACAGTTAGCCGTCATAAACATTACTCATTTTCTATTAGATTGCAAGGCATACAGTGGATTCTACATAATGCCAGTGTTAACGAACCAGGAAGCAACGTAGGCATCTGTATGGGAGCCAACCACACAGTAATACGTGGGGAGGACATGTCTTCCTCCAGTGCAGAGAAGGGAATGATGAGATGATGGTGTCTGAGGAACCCATGCCTGTTCATAGCATGTGTTGGCAGCCTGCTTTCTGTTCTCTTGATTTTAATTACTCAGTGGAATTTATTTGGGTTAAAAAATTGTTGTTGGAGAAACAAGAGCAAGAGCACTGTGACCTAAAGTATGAACTGCAAAACCATCTACTGTTAATGCGACATCAGTTGAATTTGGAGAACTAGAGCAGTTTCCTCTCATTAACTCTTTGGGACCCACCATAGTTTGCCAGTACTCCCTCCTAGATGTTGATTCCAGAGTCCAGACTTCTCCTCAGGAATGGTCAGTGAAGGGCGACCTGGATTTCAGTATGTTTGTAGATCAGGATTAGTATTAGAAAGAAAGAGGGAGAGAACAGAAGAAGGGAGAGGGTTTTATTGACAGAATTAACGTTACGATCAAAAAGTCCTTCCTTAAAGTTGCATAGTTCTTTGTTAGCATAAAAAGCCTGTTTTCATAAGTATGGTGACTGGAATAGGGGGCCTTTGAGAACAAAAAGAACATAGGAGCTCTTTAAGCAAATAGTTGAAATTCCACATGTTAGATGCTAAGATGCTAGGGACAGGTCTTTTCTGTGACATTTTATTCTTAAAATGTCGGAGACGACGCCTTAAAGCTATTTGGGCTCTCATCTCTTCACACATGGACCACTGCAGATGCTTCCAAGACCATCTTTTTCCCAGGCTTTTCTCAAGAACAGAAGTTATTGTATACACCAGCAGATTTACCTTTTCTTTATACTGTTTTTAACATATAGGCATACCTCGCCGATAATTTGTGTTTGGTTCTAGACCACCACAATAAAGTGAATATCATAATAAAGCGAGTAAAATGAATTTTTTGGCTACCCAGTGCATATAAAAGTTATGTTTTATACTATTTTGTAGTCTATTAAGTATTCAGTAACATTATGTCTAAAAAATGCATATGCCTTAATTAAAAAATAAAAAATACTTTATTACTAAAAAATGCTAACTAACTCCTGAACTTGCAGTGAGTCATAATCTTTTTGCTGGTGGAGGGTCTTGCTTCTCTGGCCACTCAACGACAGAGTGGTGGTTGCTAAAAGTTAGGGTGGCTGTGGCAATTTCTTAAAATAAGACAACAATCAAGTTTGCAACAACACTTGACTCTTCTTTTCATGAATGATTTCTCTTTATCATGCAAGGCTGTTTGATGGAGGATTTTACCTATAGTAGAACTTCTTCCAAAACTGGATTCAATCCCCTCGAACCCTGCTGCTGTTTTATCAATTAAGTTTGAGTGATATACGAAATAATTTGTTGTTATTTCAACTGTCTGTACAGCATCTCTCCAGAAGCAGAGTAAATCTCAAAAATTATTTTCTTTGCTCATCCACAAGAAGCAGCTTCTCATCTGTCCAAGTTTTCTCATGAGATTTCAGCAATTCAGTCACATCCTCAGGCTCCACTTCTAATTCTGTTTCTCCTGCTGTTTTCACCACATCCACGGTGACTTCCTCCACTGACATCCTGAACCACTCACAGTCATCCATGAGGGATGGAATCAACTTCTTCCCAACTCCTATGAATGTTGATGTTTTGACCTCTTATCATGAATCACAAATGTACTTAATAGCACTTAGAATGTTGAATGCTTTCCAGAAGGTTTTCAATGTCCTTTTCTAGATCCATCAGAGGAATCATTATCTTATGGCAGCTATCGCCCTACAAAATGTGTTTCTTAAATATAAGACTTGAAAGTTGAAATGACTCCTTGATCCATGGGCTAGAGGATGAATGTCGTGTTAGGAGGCATGAAAACAATGTTCTTCTTACCCATCTCCATCAGAGCTCTTGGGTAACTAGGTACATTGTCAATGAGCAGTAATATTTTTAAAGGAATATTTTTTTCTGAGCAATAGGTCTCAACAATGGGCTTGAAATATGTAGTAAATAAACCATGCTATAAACATCAGATGTGCTGTCATCCAGGCTTTGTTGTTCCATTTATGGAGCACAGAGTGGATTTAGTATAACTCTTAAGGTCCCAAGGAGTTTTGGAATGGTAAGTGGACGTTGTCTCCAAGTGTAAGTAACCAAGCTACATTAGCCTCTAACAAGAGAGTCAGCTTCTCCTTTGAACCTTTGAAGCCAGGAATTAACTTTTCTCCAGCTATGAAAGTCTTAGATGGCATCTTCGTCCAATATAAGTCTATTTCTTCTACATTGAAAATCTGTTGTTTAGTGTAGCCATCCTCATTAATGATCTCAGCTAGATATTCTGGAGAACTTGCTGAAGCTTCTACATCAGCACTTGCTGCTTCTCCTTGTGCTTCTATGTCACAGAGACAGCTTCTTTCCTTAAACCTCATGAACCAACCTCCGTTAGCTTCCAACTTTTGTTCTGCAGGTTTCTCCTGTCTTTCAGCCTTCATAGAACTGAAGAGAGTTACAGCCTTGCTTTGGATCAGGATCTGGCTTAAGGGAATGTTGTGGCTTAAGGGAATGCCGTGAATCTTCTGTCCAGACCCCTCAAATTTTCTCCATATCTGCAGATAGGCTGTTTCACAAGAGGCCCAGCTTTCAGCCTATCTCAGCTTTTGATGTGCCTTCTTCACGAAGCTTAATCATTTCTAGCTTTTGATTTAAAGTGAAAGATACATGGGGCACCTGGGTGACTCAGTCAGTTAAGCGTCCGACTTCAGCTCAGGTCATGATCTCACAGTCCATGAGTTCGAGCCCCGCATCGGGCTCTGTGCTGACAGCTCAGAGCCTGGAGCCTGTTTCGGATTCTGTGTCTCCCTCTCTCTGACCCTCCCCCATTCATGCTCTGTCTCTCTCTGTCTCAAAAATAAATAAACGTTTAAAAAATTTTTAAAAAATAAAGTGAAAGACAAGTGACTCTTCCTTACTCTTGAACACTTAGAGGCCATGTAGGGCTACTGGCCTATTTCAATATTGCTGTGTTTCAGGGAATAGGGAGGCCCAAGGAGAAGAAGAGAGATGGGGAACAGCTGGCCAGTGGGTGGAGCAGTCAACACACACACAACATTTCTTAAGTTCTCTGTCTTACATGGGTACAGTTCATAACCCTCCAAGACAATTATAGTAGTAACGTTCAAGATCACTGGTCACAGATCACCATTACAAGTGAAAAATGTTGAAATTCAGTTAGAATGACCAGAATGTGACACAGAGACACGAAGTGAATAAGTGTTATTGGAAAAATGGCACCAATAAAATCGTTCAGCATAGAGTTGCCACAACCCTTCAATTTGTGTGTGTGTGTGTGTTTGTGTGTGTGTGTGTGTGTTCTCTGTGAACCGCAATAAAGTCAAGCACAATAAAATGAGGGATGCCTGTAGTTGATTCCCATGCTCAAAACCTACAAAGGCTTATCCTTTTGTGCAGGAAATCCAAATTGTTCATCTAGTGTTTAAGAGTCTCAATAATGTGACTGTTCACATTTTACCTCCCATTGGTCTCTGACCGGAGCCTAAACTCACACTACACCCATTCTCCTCATTCCTCACTATGCCCTGCCCACAAGGCTTGCTCTCTCTGTTTCCTCAGGCTGCACCAGCTCCTATTATTCTCCCTCTCTCTGAACCGTCACTGATAGATACCCCTGCATATGTTGCTCGGTTGCCTATACCCTTCTCGCCTTTGGTTGCAGTCTCTTAGGGAAACAGAAGCCTTGTCATTCCTTCTGTATTTACCACATCATGGTGCTATGGGAAGTGCTGTCTGGCAGAGAAAACACTCAGGTGATTATGGAATGTGTCCATTAAGTTTCCCCAGTGCACAACCCTTTATCTCCCATTATGCTGACATTTGGGAAACTAAACAGGGTCTGAAAGGCTTAGGATTGCTGATGCTCCAAAGACAGTGTATGTAGTTCCCTGAAGTCCTAAATAATGAGTGGAACAATCATTGTTTCTGTATAAAAATGAAACTGATTAACAAATGTCATAAAGAAAAATGAGGATGATTTAACTTAATTGAAGGAGGAGAAGTGAGAATAATCCAACCAGTGTTTTACAAAAAAAATCAAGGTGGTGGAAGGAGAATTTATGAAATTTTCAGTAAGTTCATTGTATAGTAATTTCTAGACTGTAGCAGAAATGTCAAACCATTTTGAATAAGAAAGGAAATTGTAGAAATGTCATACAAATAAGTGAGATTTCATGAAGTTTCCCCATCTTTGTTGATCACTGTTTAGAAGTCTGTACCCAGATTGCATACCTATTCTTCCCCATTGAAAGGCGGGTAAGAATCAAGAAAAGAAAGTGATGCGTGTAACTTAATTATATGGTTTGTAGAACTACTTCATGTTCATCTGGGATTAGCCCAAAAACATTCTCTACCAGGCAAGATAAAATTATTCTGTCTAGTCTCCGATATTTACAGTGACAGGACATATTCAACATGTATTTTATGTGTCTTAATATGTAAACAAGAGAACATGTAGGTGATTTCCATTTTTATTTTGAATTGAGTATATATTAGCTCTTTTAAAGAAAAGTAACTTGGCACAGATCCAGATACATATCTTCCCTTGATAATAATAAGCCCTTATTTCTACAGTTATACATTTTGAAAATGAAATACCTGTTTCTAAACAACTGTGTGGCAGGTGTTTATATTTTAGATGGACAAGAAGAAACCTGAAGTGGGAGATACCAATTTTGTGGGATAATCCTCATTTATTTTTCTTGATTAATACTGGGTATTTTTTTGAAATGATTCATAAGAGATATATAATCTTTGCATTCATTGCTTGGAAAATTTCATATGATCTACTAAATTTTGCATTACTGTATTATTTATCTTATGGGAACATTTAGTATAATTACTTTGACTGTTCTTCATTAGATTATGAACCTCTCTTTGCTGCATAAAGAATATCTTGGATGCTGCTTGGATTCAGTAAATAAGTATTTGTTACTGTTAGGAGATACTGAGATTTCTATTTTAAATGGTGCTTGGCTAGCAGCCTTAAACATCGTATCTCTAAACTTCCCACCAAATTGGCCATGAATACCCAGAAAAAGATGATAATTCACATATGGAAAACATAGACTGATGTTCCACTTACTGCCAGAATTTGGAAGGAATTCTGGATTCCCCCCCCCCCCCCATATTTAGTTATATAAAATTTCAATACAGCAATTGAAGTAATTTTGTATTGAACAACTTTACCCACCACTTAGATTTTATTTTTCATTTTACTCTACCTTTTTGGTCACTCATATATATATATATATATATATATATATATATATATATATATGTAAATATATAGTATATAGTATATAGTATAGTATATATATATATATATACTATATATATATACTATACTATATAGTATATAGTATAGTATATATATATAGTATATATACACTATATATTATAGTATATAGTATAGTATAGTATAGTATATATAGTATATATTATAGTATATAGTATAGTATAGTATAGTATATAGTATACTATATAGTATATAGTATAGTATATATATATAGTATATATACACTATATATTATAGTATATAGTATAGTATATATATATATATATATATATATACACTATATTATAGTATATAGTATAGTATATATATATATATACTATATAGTATATAGTATAGTATATATATATATATACTCATATATATATATAGATAGATTTCTATTGTTGGAACTGTATTTTCTTAAGTTTATTTATTTATTTTGAGAGAGAGAGAGACAGAGAGTGAGAGAGAGAGAGAGAGAGAGAGAGAACCCCAAGTAGTCTTCATGCTGTCAGCACAGAACCTGACATGGGTCTCAATCTCACAACTGTGTGATCATGACCTGAGCCTAAATCAAGAGTCAGATGCTTAACGGACTTGAACCACCTAAGTGCCCCAGTTGGAACTGGATTTTAAAATGGAGTTAGTGGATATGATTTTACTTATATGTGTGATTTTAAAAAACAAAACGAGCGAACAAACAACAAGAAAAGAGAAACCGACTCATAAATGTAGAGAACAAACTATGGTTGCTGGAGGGGAGATGGGTGGGGGAGACATGTGAAATAAGTGAAGGGGATTAAGAGGTACAAACTTACAAATAAGTCCCAGGGATGAAAAGTACAGCGTGGAGAATATAATCAATAATGCTGTAACAATTTTATGGGGTGACAGATGGTAATTATACTTATCATGGTGAACATCGAGTAATGTATAGACTTGTCAAATCACTGTGTTGTACACCTAAAACTAATATAACATTATGCGTCAACTATACTTAAATTGAAACAATAAATAAATAAATAAATAAATAAATAAATAAATAAATAAAATGCAACCAATGAGTTACATGTGATGTGCTTCTGGAAATAGAGCTCAGTGAGCCCACCCTGAAGCCAGACATAAAAGGTATATTAAACCTGGCTTAAAGTACAGTTTCTTTAAAGTGACAAATGACATTAAAAAAAACTTTAAAAAAAAATGGGGCGCCTGGGTGGCTCAGTTGGTTAAGCATCTGACTTCGGCTCAGGTCATGATCTCATGGTCCGCGAGTTCGAGCCCTGCGTCGGGCTCTGTGCTGACAGCTCAGAGCCTGGAGCCTGTTTCAGATTCTGTGTCTCCCTCTCTCTCCTACCCTCCCCTGTTCATGCTGTCTCTCCCTGTCTCAAAAATAAAATAAACATTTAAAAAAAAAACTTTAAAAAAAAATTTAAAAAAAGTGACAAATGAGGCAGCTACTCATAAATTGTAGAAGTTTTGCTTTTCCAAGTCAAACCACATCTTCAAATACCTAACTACGTTTTAAAATCCACTTAAGAAACTAACAGAGAGTAAATGAGGAGTAGGATGGATGGAATATGTGGTTACATTTTGCACCCTCCAGAGTGTAGGGGGGAACACTACAAGTGGGAGACTAGAAGCAGAGGAGATAGGAAAAAGCCACCTGACAGTTTATGCAGGAGCTCCTGTTTTTAAGATATTCCAGCTGTTCTGAACATTAGCTCACTGGACAGTGGGAGAAGAATAAGACCTCAGGGCCGAGGAGCTTTACCAGACTAGTCTGCTAGATTCTGGAGCTTGGATAGAAAGCATGCATATCTCCTTGCCATCCAGTTGTCCATCTGAGAAAGAGATTCAGACATCATGGATGAGTATGTGGGTGGGGCAAACAGCAAAGAATGCACTGTGTTTGTTAGCTATCACCCAAGATCAGTCTAGCTCTGGACTTGACCAAAAATACATACACAGAAAGATGTAGCATAGGGCTTTTTTTTTTTTTGTAAACATACTGCAGAATTACTCTACAACAGTAAATACCTGAAGAAAATGCAACATCATTTCTTATTTTGAGGAAGGATAGTGGGCCAAGAATTTTCTAGCAGATCAAATTCATATGCCTATGAGAAGGCAACAAAAAGGCATTTTTATGAAGCAGGATTGTAATAAATATACCTTCATTCCACTTTCACGAAAAAAGGAAGAGCCTGAAGATGACATAGTCTTCAGTGAGTCAGATGCCTTCCCTTACACAACTGAACGGCAGGTCTCAGGACCTTGGTTGAGATGCGTATTTGATAGGTAGACTGTGTGGCCCAGCAAGAACTTTAAACCCTGTCTGACATGCCTTTCTCAGATGTACTTTTCCTCATTTTCTGATACCATAGTTATTCATTTCTCAGGGCTGCCCTAACAAAATACCATAGACTGGGTGGCTTTAATAGCAAAAACTTACATTGTCACAGTTCTTGAAAAGTAGAGGTTCAAAGATCAAGCTGTTGGCAGGTTTGGTGTCTCCTGAGGGCTCTCACTTTGGCTTACAGATGG
This sequence comes from Panthera leo, assembly GCF_018350215.1. NCBI lineage: Eukaryota > Metazoa > Chordata > Mammalia > Carnivora > Felidae > Panthera > Panthera leo. Next base: position 114,941,649 of record NC_056683.1, on the reverse strand, counting down.
CAGTCGTCTTGCTGTGTCCTCACATGGCCTTTCCTCTGTGCACTTGTATCCCTGGTATCTGTGTGGCCAGACATCCTAGTCATTTATAAGGACAACCAGAGGGCCCACTCTAAGGGTCTCCTTTCAACTTAATGACCTTTTAAAAGGTCCTATCTCCAAATGTAGTCACATTCTAAAGTACTGGCTGTTAGGACTTCAACGTATGGAATTTGTGGCAGGGGATGACGGGGCTACAGTTAAGCCCATAGCACCATATTTATTCATATACCTATTGATCTCCTCTAAAACCCTCCCAGATACTTTTTTTTTTTTTTTGGAGGACTTAATAACAGTCAGCCTCTTTACATGATTTTCACACTCGGGGGCAAACCCAAAGCACCTCTCATACACTTGGTTTCACTGTTCCCAAAAACTAGCATTTGAGATTAGCAGCACTGGCAGACTCGGGAATTATGGGAATATTCTAGATGCAAAGTTAGCTAAAGGCTTTGCTCGTGAAGAAAAGTGAATGAGGTAGTCCCTAGTGCAACATCACCAAAAGGGTCCACTTTGGAAGTGTATTAGGGTGCCCCACTGGGCAAGTTGACATCACATCATTCAGGCTTACATCCTAGGCTGCATCTTAACAGGATTGAAAGCAGTTCTGGGAAATCCCAGCATTCACAGGACTGTGTTAATAAGCAAATAGTTAATAAGCTTTTTTTTGTTGTTACAAAAAGTTGCTAAGACAGAGCAACTGCACATCTGGGGGAGCCTCAGCCAAAGTGAAATGTGGACACTGGCACAATGGCTCACCAAACCAAGAGGGTAGAATGCCAGATTTCTGGCTCCCACTCTCCATTAAACAACCCTCCAAACTGTCAAGAAGCAGAGTTCAACAGCAATTCCAAGTACTGTGAAGGCGGAAAGAGGACATCTCATACTTTGTTTCTGAACACATATCAATCATGATTAAACCTTACCTCGTCTTTAAGACTAAATAAAGAAGAAAACAAAATGTGGTGATATGTTAGGATTCTACAGAGAAACAAAACAATTTGTGTGTGTGTGTGTGTGTGTGTGTGTGTGTGTGTGTGTCTGTGCATGTGTACACATAGAGGGGTTACATGTGAGAGAGAGACGGATTTTAAGGAACTGACTCATGATTATGGAGGCTGGTATATCTAAAATTCACAGGGCAGGCTAATAGGCAAGCAATTCTGGCATGAGTTGATGTTGCAGGGTTGAGTCCAGAGGCAGTCTGGAGGCAGAGTTCTTTCCTCTTTGGAGGAGCTATGAAGACCTTCAGCTTATTGGATGAGGCCCACCTACATTATGAAGGGTAATCTACTTTACTGAGTTTACTGATTAAATCTTAATCTCATCTAAAAAATTCCTTCACAGCAACATCTACATTGGCGTTTGCCAGACGATAGGGCACCATGCTGTAGTAAAGTTGACACCTAAAATTAATCAACTCAGGTGACTATATGTAAGGTTTCTGAAATTTAATTAAGAATACAACACTCATGGGGTGTCTGGGTGGCTCAGTCCATGATCTCATGGTTTGTGGGATTGAGCCCTACACTGGGCTCTGTGGTGATAGCACAGAGCCTTATTGGGATTCTCTCTCTCCCTCTCTGCCCTTCCCCTGCTCATGCTCAATCTCTCTTTCAAAAAAAAAAAAAAAAAAACACTTTAGAAAATATCATATTTGTATTCTTAGCAGAATTTAAAAAAAAAAAAGGCTCTGAGACTGGGAACAGTTAGAACTCAGGAATAATTTTTAAGGTTATGCATGCCTAAGAGAAGCTGTATACATCCATATGTTTCTTTTGGCATTATATGAATGCATATAGGTGTGGAAATAAAAACATGCATCACCACACATACAGTTTTCTCTGTTAATCCCTGGTGAATATTTTTGTTAATAGATATTGCAATATATTATTTATGGAACCATTTCATGTAAAAATATTAGATCTCATAGTTTGCCAAAATTGTTTTGCCAATTTAGTTGCAAAAGACAGTGTTTGAATCTTAAAATATTTGGAATTTTATGTAATTCTAATGATTTATAAGTAGAAAAAGCTAGAATGTTTGACATTGGGACCATTCTGAGAAATCAAGGGCATGGAGTTGGTATAAATATTTGGGATCCAAAAAATCAAATATATTTTTTTTTACCTTGAAAGTGTTCCTTTAGTCATTATTCCATACAGAGAGCTATGAAAGTATTATTGTTTTATACGTTTTATACTTGCTTGTAGCTTTGCTATTTAACAGCATACAAATTAAGATATCCAGTTTTGAAATTTCATGCTGTGAAATGCATTTCCTCAAAATGAAAACTCTCTTATCTTTTTTATCATCCAAAGAAGTTTAAAAATGTCATCTAAGATATAATTTTGTTCATCAATTATGGATACATAAACTTAAGTCAAATGTAATCACTTTGTAAGATTGTTTCAAAGTAAAAAAAAATGTGTCTGCATGTTTTAAAATTTTGTCCATGAAAATGAGAACTACCAAGGCTCCTACTATTCTCAAGTTTAGCTTATCATCTTTGTGTGTCACATACAAAAATATTTTGTTTCTGATGTTTACCTTAGGTATCAGAACAATACGGATTTTAAAGTAGAGGTGACCTTAGAGATTTGTTATCAGTATCATTTCTTGTAAATCACATCACTTTTTTTCATATTTTCCATAGTAAGTGTATTATACAGAGCAAAGGAAATCACACTAATTTGTAAATTATATGCCTAAACTCCAAATGTTAATTGTTCAATATTTGATTTGATATAGCTGTTTTTATTTTTTTTATTTTTTTAACATTTATTTATTTTTTGAGAGACAGAGACAGAGCATGAGCTGGGAAGGGGACAGAGAGAGAGGGGGAGTCACAGATTCTAAAGCAGGCTTCAGGCTCCGAGTTGTCAGCACAGAGCCGGATGCAGGGCTCGAACCCATGAACCATTAGATCATGACCTGAGCCGAAGTCGGCTGCCTAACCAACTGAGCCATCCAGGTGCCCTGATATAGCTGTTTTTAATCTCTTCCTGTGTAAATACCCTTATATAGAATCTTCAACATGTTCCTCCCTTCCTTCAGATTGAATTTTTTGACTAATGACGCTTTGCTAGAAATGTATCAGTTTCGTTTCATTTTTTTGTTTTGTTTTTGTTTTTTGTTTTTTGTTTTCCAGTTTCGCTTCATTTTATAACCGGTGTGAAAATGTGAGGAAATGTGAGTCTTACCATCTTCTGAGTGTCTCTCTATGGAGGGTTGCTCTCTTACTGGAATGGAACATGTTGACACCCAGGTGGTTAAATCTGGCTGATGGGAAAGTCATGACCGTTCCCTGGTTTATATGGCATCAAGCTTCACAAAATGACATGAAGAATGGCTATTAATGTTTGGTATTGGATCAATTAGGCTAGCAGTAGTGTAGGTAGAACTCAGGTTGTGTGTGATGGGAAGATTTTTGTGCAAGATAGAATGAATATGATATTCATAAACTAAATAAGACTCAAGTGTGCCATACTTTTAACTAATAACTCTTATCTTTTGTCCATGTAATGGTGGTGCCATCTGTGTGATTCAGGAAAGATCTATGATAAAGCTTGATGTTAGTAAGGTCCTCCAGAGTGGGCCTTAGTTGGCAAAAGAGACTCAGAGGAAGCAACTACAACTGATGACATTAGCTCTTTAAAAATACACACCTGTAACTATTTCTATACTTGACCTTTTATATAATGTTTAGTATGCATTTCATTTTGCTACTTTGATTACAGACATAGAGTCTTTCACAGTACAATGCTTTATAATTATTTGCCTGGAAAAGGTGTTTGCCTGTGAAGACATAATTTGTGTACATGAGTGCAATGTTTTAAATATTTTATATACAAATTATTAACCAGTGTAATAGTTTTCTTGGCAGAAATCAGAGCTAAAATAAAAACACTAATGACTCAGTTTGCAACTTTTTTTTTAAGTTTATTTATTTTGAGAGAGAGAGAGAGAGAGAGTGCACAAGTATACAAATAGGGGAGGAGCAGAGAAGGATTGGGAGAGAGAGAATCCCAACCAGGCTCCAGTCTCAGTGCAGAGCCCGACACCAGGCTCCAGCCCATCACCATGAAATCATGACCTGAGCCAAAATCAAGCTGAAAAAACGAATCCTTGAAGAGTTAGTCGTGTTTTCTTATAAACTAGGAGATGGTGGTTTGAGGATATCCCTTTTAAAACTCAATCTTATTATGGGGAAATAAAAGCACTATTATACAACTCCACTTGACATGAAGGAGGGCATATTATTCTGTAGGTGTCCTAATTTCACTTCTGTCTGGTGGAGCACTAGAAGATTTTTCAGCCAAAACTGCAGTGAGAGTTGGATATCTATTGTATACTGAGATGGTGAGACGCCTGAGAACAGAAAAGAGCTCATTTTACTGTTGAACAGTAGTTAATAGACTACCAGTGTCCAAATGCACACCTGTCATCCCCCCACAGCACATGCAGACTAGAGTTTTCTTAGTGGTGGTCTCTCATCCAACATGGCTCCCCATAGATTTATATTATATTAGGTCATGTGTCCTTTGCTCAGATCCCACATGATCACCCATGTTTTGCCACCACACAAGTAGTTTTTCAAGCAACACACAGCTGAGATTTGGAAGATTGCCAAAGTCACAATTGGTGCTTTATCTTCCAGTGACTTTGAAAGAAAGCCTTGGCATGAATTGAATGCTCAAAGCTCTGTCCCTACACAATTTGTAGTATATTATTTCAGTTATGCTTTTTACTGCTTCTCAGGGAATTGATTTTTTCTTTTCAATGTCCCGCCTTTCACTCAATTCTCTCATCTTAAAATGGAAGAAAGAAAAAAAATTAGGGCACAAGGTGTTTGGGAAGAGGAGCAGAGAGCAGGCATTTACAATCCCATGAGGATGTGAAATGGATGGAAATTATAAGGCAGAAGACAACAATTGCTCCTTCATGCAACAGCAAATTATATAATTCTGGAGTGGAGGAGCTGACCTTGGAACCTTGTTGCTTTCAAACCGAGTTCCTTAAAATATAATTCAATTATTCATTTGTTTGGATGTGTTTTACATCAAGTATCTCCTTACTTGTTAATGTGTCTATCTCCGGAGTTTTAGGTATCTTTAATTAGAAGTGAAATGATTTCATTTTTATATACTTTCCAACCTAATGTCATCCTTTTGATTTTGAAGAAATAGCTCATAGTTTGTTCAAATCTTTCCCAACCATTTAGTATAATTGCCAAATGAAATTTCAAAATGCAGCATGGTGCATTAAACTGACAATACACACATTCAATGCTCAGTAAGTCTTATGGTAAATAACTTTAATTTGTTTAACCCAGCATTTCCTAAATAAAACCCTTTTACCCCATAATACCTATTTTTATCTCACTATCTCAGATCAATGTTTAGGTAAGAGAATTGCATGGATTTAAAAGACACAGAAGGAAAATTTTAAAGGACTTGAGGGAGGAATATGGAGGTAAGGGGAGCCATGCTCTTAAGTTTCCAACTTATAACTCAGTAGTTGATGCTACCACTCACTGAGAATGGAGACTCGGTGTATATTATGATATTCGTATATGTGCTAGAAACAAGTGGGACTAAACTTACCTGGAAGAAAAGCACATCAATCAGTACACTGTAAGATTTATTATTGAGGGCACATCTTTAAAAGAAATGTGATGTTTGCAGAAATAGATTCGGTATTCTAGCTAGGTGAGGAAATTGAATTTAAAAATATGAGATAGAAACAGTTTAAGCAGAATAATTAGAACAAATTTTATTCCATATTAAGGTGCCTTAATGTTTTGACTTAAGCAGTTATTAATTTCTGCATTATTGTCTTCTAAAAATGTTTAGACCATGATGATTTGGACTATGTTACAACCATGTTATATATCATGTTATAACTCTTATCATATTCTTAAAATTTCTTGCCCAGTAATAGGAGCAGAGTTGTACATTCAGAACTGGAAAGATGATTGTCTGAATGTGACATTATCTAATGACACCCAGAAAACCCTTAAACATGAAAGATACAGGGAAATGCTCCATTGCTTTCCTTGGATGGCATGTTTTTTTCCTTGAGTCTAAGCAAGATTAATGTTCTCAACTGACATGATGACACATCTAGTCATGAAATGACAATAAAGTGTGTACAAATGGGAGTAGGGACTTGCCTAATAAAATGCACTACTTTAATTTTTTTCTAAATACTTTTAGTTTGAGATTGTTCTCAAGGTAATGATGTTCAACTTGTAAATGGGTTAAATATGCCATTACGCTTTTACATTTATGTGCATGCACTATTTTTGTTAGCAGTGATAGATCACCTCACTTTTGCCTTGACTCCTGTATCTCAGAAAAGTGATGGCATTTCTTATTCCCTTCAGTTCAATTTAGCAAACATTTATTGAGTAATTTCTCTGTGTAGGTACTGTGAAACTGCCTCTTGCATGAATGTAACAAAAAAGAAAGCGAAGAATCAGAGAGCACTAAGTTAACTTAGTCAAATACTTAATTTCTGGTGATCAAAGTTAATCGGTGATGAAAAGAAAAAAATAACTTGCAATGTTACATGAAAGCAATAAATTCTAGTGCAATAAGGCAAAAAATGTTATTTATTTTCCTATAAGCCCAGTTTATTACCGAAAACATGTGCCACACACGATCAATATTGGTGAATATTTTATCTTGAAAACAATGCAGAGATGGCTTACTCTGACAGGTATGGAAAAATCATTAGCAGAGACATTGTGCTTAAAGGTGGAATAATCAGAATTAAAAGAAATAAATAGGTTTAGGCAAAGTCAAGATCCAAATTAAACAGAAAGGATAAATCAAGTTAAGGCAAATTGTTTAACTTTCAAAGCAAGAAAGAAGACCCATACCAAGCCAAGATGGTTGGCTTTACAGATCATGAGTCAGATAAGCAGTAAGTGCAACTAATAGAAATATTTCCTGATGAAATCGATAGGCCCCCTTTAGCCTCACTTCTCAAAAATGGGCACTGGTAACAGCTTTAATAGAAAGAATTCCTGCTGCAGTACGTTAACCTATTGGCTTTTGTCATTTCTGTTGCTTATTTAGCTCTCATTTACCATTTATTCCACAAACACGGTGCTTTCTATTAGCTTGTGAATATACAAAACTAACTTCACTATCAAATTCTCCAGCATCAGGAAAAAAAAGAGTGACTACCTCTGAGAGTGTTGTAGATATAGCCTGACCTTTCCTTTTTTTTTTTTTTTTTTTTTTTTTTAATCTCCAACAGGACAATTCCTTTGGAATTTTTTGCTATATCTTAAAAATTGATGTGAACTTTGCATTCTTTCTTTCTTCTGGCATTTTCACATAACATCTCCCCTAAATCTTTGGAATCCAAGGAAGGCTGGCCATTATTCACTCGAGGTTTGTCCTGTCTCCTGTGGGCACACACATATCCTCGTTTGAGAAACACAGTAACATGCAGATGTTGCTCTTAAGAAGTTCACCATGAAGATTTGAAATGATGTTTGCTTTGAGTACTATGGGAGCCCTGAAAAAGGAAGTGGTGGATGGCCGTGTGTTCATTGAGAAGGAGATGTTTCAGCTAAACTTGAAAGATAAGAATGCTTTTGGTAGCCTGAGAAAAGGAGAAGATGAAGACCTTCCAGTCTGAAGGAAGGCACCCATAGATGCATAAGCAGTGTGGCTGGAGGTGGGGTGAGAGTAGCTCAAGATGAAAATGGAAAGATGAATAATCATCACCTTTTTGACTAGCTAAGGAAACCAGGGATTTGGGTCCTTATATAGTATGTGAGTGACTCAGCATTGAGAGCCATCCTTTTACTTGTTTGTTATTTTATTTTATTTTTTTCAATTCTGATTTTTTTAATAAAGTTTATTGTCAAGTTGACTAACATACAGTGTATACAGTGTGCTCTTGGTTTTGAGGGTAGATTCCCATGATTTATTGCTCACATACAATACCCAGTGCTCATCCCAACAAGTGCCCTCCTCAGTACCCATCATCCATTTTCCACCCTTCCCTCCCCCATCAACCCTCGGTTCATTCTCTGTATTTAAGAGTCTCTTGTGCTTTGCCTCCCTCCCTGTCTCTTTGTAACTATTTTTTCCCCTTCCCTTCCCCATGGTCTTCTGTTAATTTTCTCAAGTTCCACATGTGAGTGAAAACATATGGTATCTGTCTTTCTATGACTGACTTATTTCACTTAGCATAATACCCTCCAGTTCCTTCCATATTCTGCAAATGGCAGGATTTCATCCTTTCTCATTGCCAAGTAGTATTCCATTGTCTATATAAACTATATCTTCTTTATCCATTCATCAGTTGATGGATATTTAGACTCTTTCCGTAATTTGGCTATTGTTGAAAGCACTGCCATAAACATTGGGGTACATGTGCCCCTATCAATCAGCACTCCTGCATCCTTTGGGGTAAATTCCCAGTAGTGCTATGGCTGGGTTGTAAGGTAGTTCTATTTTTAATTTTTTGAGGAACCTCCACACTGTTTTCCAGAGCAGCTGCATGAGTTTGCATTCTCACCAATAGTGCAAGAGGGTTCCCATTTCTCCACATCTTTACCAGCATCTAGTGTTTCCTGAATTTTTAATTTTAGCCACTCTGACTGGTGTGAGGTGGTATCTCAGTGTGGTTTTGATTTGTATTTCCCTGATGATGAGTGATGTTGAGCATCTTTTCATGTTTGTTGGCCATCTGGATGTCTGTTTTGGAAAGGTATCTATTCATGTCTTCTGCCCATTTCTTTACTGGATTATTTGTTTTTTGGGTGTTCAGTTTGGTAAATTATGTATAGATTTTGGATACTAACCCTTTATCCTATATGTCATTTGCAAATATCTTCTCCCATTCAGTCAGTTGACTTTTAGTTTTGTTGATTGTTTCCTTTGCAGTGCAGGAGCTTTTTATCTTGATGAGGTCCCAATAGTTCATTTTTGCTTTTATTTCCCTTGCCTTTGGAGACGTGTCGAGCAAGATATTGCTATGGCTGAGGTCAAAGAGGTTGTTGCCTGTTTTCTCCTCTAGAGTTTTGATGGTTTCCTGTCTCACATTTAGGTCTTTCATCCATTTTGAGTTTATTTTTGCTGTATGGTGTAAGAAAGTGGTCCAGTTTCATTCTTCTGCATGTTGCTGTCCAGTTCTCCCAGAACCATTTGCTAAAGAGACTGCTTCTTTCTCCCATTGGATACTCTTTCCTGCTTTGCCAAAGATTAGTTGGCCATACATTTGTGGGTCCAATTCTGGGTTCTTTATTCTCTTCCATTGGTCTGTGTGTCTGTTTTTGTGCTAATACCATGCTGTCTTGATGAAGAGAGCTTTGTAGTAGAGGCTAAAGTCTGGGATTTGGGGGCCTCCCACTTTGGTTTTCTTTTTCAATGTAACTTTGGCTATTCGGGGTCTTCTGTGGTTCCATTCAAATTTTAGCCATCTTTTTAAATGAAATCAATGTGAAAGCCCAACAAATACTTTTATGAATATATATTTATTTTAAAAATTTGTAAACTTTCCTTATCAGCCAAGAGCATTTTGATTAAAAAATTACTTTATTGGGTTTGGATGACAGCTGCTGTCTTGTTAGTATCAATATCCAGTTGATTTTTGCATTTTGTTTTAGTTTCATGGTGTCAGGAAAATCTGGATTCATGTAGATAATTCATGTAATTAGAAAAAATGTATTTTCATACTTTATTTGCAATCCCAGGATAATCTTTTATAATGCTGATCTGGAAGCTTAAAAGAAGAATCATTGGAAATTTTTTCAGTGCTGAATCACTAAGACAGTTTATCTGTTGCTCTCAGTGCTTACTAGCAAAGAGTTCAATGGGTGAGGTAAACCAAAAAGTAAAGTGTTGTAAGGTACCATTTAAAAATCATCTCAATTATTTCAATGTTCTGCTCAGATATTTAGTATGAGTTAGCAAAGTCATTTTTACCTTACTTTGCATGTTGAGTCTAAACTTCAACTTTTGGTTTCATCAAACACACATTCCCTACAAGTAACATTTTGATCCTGAATCAAGAAAGTGAACTTGTTCAGCTAAATAAAATCCTGAGTCAAAAGCAAGCCAAAACATTGCATCTGTGTTCTAGTTGAGACATTAATGCCACTTCAGCAGCAAAAATAAAAAAGGAATTGTTCCTTTCATTTCCAATGGCCACTACCAACTTGCCTCATGGCCAACAGTGAGCTTTGGTTTGTAGCAAGACATCATAAAGTCAGTGCTATAATGTAAAGATTATACATGAATATGAAATACAATTTATAGGCCATTATCTCACAGTGTTCAGAAAGATGCTGCACTTACCAAACAACAGTGTTTGGCAGTGCAATAAATCACAGCTGCCTGAACACAGTGAGGCCCTCACTTTTGCCACTGTGATTTCTCCTACCACTGCCATAGCATTCTTCTAAAAGGCTTCTCTATGTGGCCTTGGGTAATGTAGTAGACCTCTCTCTCTCTGATCCCTAATGGGATAATATGATAATCTTAGTACTCTTCATAATCCTAGTACTATTTTAAAATAATAGTTATGAGGATTAAAAGAACCAACATCTGTTAAATAATTAGCCTAGTTCTAGGCAGATAGTGTGTATGAAGGGTTGAATTGTATCCTCTCAAGAGAGGGGTTCAAATCCTAACCCGCAGCACCAGAGACTGTGATTTTATTTAGAAATAAGGTCTCTGCAGATGTAATTAAGATATAAATTAAGATGTGGTTGTACTGAATTAGGGTGAATCCTCAGTCTATTCACTAATATCCTTAGAGCAAAAGGACAGGCACACAGGAAAGAAGGCCATGTGAAAACAGTAGAGAATGGAGTTATGCTGACCCAGCCAGGGAAAGAACACAAAAGATTGCCCACAACCTTCAGAACATTTAGGAGGAGCCAGCCCTCCCAGCGTCTTACTTTCAGATTTGTAACCGTATCTGTGGGGAAAGTGTACATTTCTTTTCACTTAAGCCATCATTTTGTGACAGTTTGTTACAGCATCCCTAGAAATGAATTCTGTAAGTAATCAACAAATTATAACTGTTATTATCAGCATTGTTATTGAAACTAAGTCCATATTTAGTGTCAGACATAAATTTTGTTTTTTAATAACATTATATGGTAGAATATATGCTAAAACAAACTTAGATCTTTGTTATGTATCGTAGTCATGTTGTAATTATAGTCCTCCATGAAATAATTTTGCAGATATTCATTGCATTCTACACACTAAGGTCTCAGACACTTGTTATTGTCATAAATAGTGAATGTAGATGATAAGAAGTAATCATAAATTTTTCATATTATAGATGAACCTTTGGCTCTGAGTAAAAATTTTGAGTATATTGCTTTTATACTGTTGTCAATATTGTCTACCCAGGTTGAAAAATCACATTGTCCAAATATGATTTATTACTTATTATTGATCTTTATGACCTTGACTCTTCCATCATCGAATCTATTTAGAAATTTTCTAGTAGTATTTATTTCAACTCAAATGAAATGTTTTAATACTAAAATTTAAATAAGCAATACTCACAACGACCCAAGAGATTCATTCTACCAGTATTTACTGCATCTTTGATATGTCTCAGGAAGTTGTTCCAGGTGTTTAGGACGCATCAGTGAACAAAACAAAGATTCCTGCCCTTTTCGGACAATAATATAGTAAGTAAGCCAATTATATGATACGCTAGAAGGAAAGGAAAAAAATTCACCATGGCAAGAACATGAGTCAGAGATATGTCCTTCAGCTTGGGAATTTGGGAATTGGGAATGGGAATTTACAGATCAGCATTGAGATAAGGCAAAAATGATCAATGTGGTAATAGATTAGAGTTGGAGGTATTAAGTATGAACTATTCTTAGTTTAATATAGGCAGAGATGGTTACATAATAGAAATATGTAGATAGAATGTGTATATACATGGGTTAATATACACACACACGTATTTACTTGCTCTGTCAGTTGAAAGGATATAGGAACAATGCCACCCCAGTAGTTATAAGCTTTCCTGTTATCACCCAATACCAATTTTCAGTAAAAGGAAACAGGGCTCCTTGAAAAAATGACAGATTCTAGGACTGAGGCAGGAAAAATATAAGATGACACTGGAGCATCTTACAGTGTCAGAAAGTAAGGAAATGCCTTAAGAAAAAAAGGAAGAAAGAAGAAGAAAACCCATAATGGAGAGGTGGGGGAGAGTATGTCAAAGGGACAAGAGGGGACTGAGAAAGCTCCCAAGAGCTAAAGCAGGAACAATTTGAGTAAAACAAAGTAGCTTTGGATTATAACCTGAGTATTAAAAAAAAAAATCATGAGTCCATAATGCTATAAATCATTGGATAAATAAATGAGAAAGAATAGGGGAGCCTGGGCAGCTCAGTCGGTTAAGCATCTGGCTTCATCTCAGGTCATGATCTTGCAGTTTGTGACTTCAAGCCCTGCATCAGGCTCTGTGCTGACCACTCAGAGTCTGGAGCCTGCTTCAGATTCTGTGTCTCCCCCTCTCTCTGTCCCTCCCCCCCCCCCAAATAAATAAACATTAAAAAAAATAAAAAACAAATGAGGAAGAATAGGTAAGTCTCCTGTGCAGAATAATTCCAAATGATTTATGTAGATAATTTTACCTTCACAGAGATGGAATATAATTTCTCTTGTCCTAGAGGTTGAGCTTTACATAGTGACTTCCTTCCAGAGATGATAGTTTGCAAAGTGGAGGGAAAAGGAGTTGCACTGCCATAGAGAAACCCAACGAACACTACTTCAGCCAAGTGATCAGTGTCAGCATCAGCAGTGACAAGCCACACGGATACTCTGTACCCTTGATGTGATGTGATGAGAATGTCACTCTCTACCTGTGTGATCTCCTGTCCCAAACCCATAGACCCAATATAATCCTGAGAAAAGCATCAGACAAACACCAGGAGAAGGACATCCTTCCAAATAACTGACCAGCACTTTTCAAAACTGTCCAGGTCATCAAAAACAAGGAAAGGCTGAGGAACTATTATAGACCTGAGGAGCTGATGGAGACATGCTGACTAATGTAGCGTGGTACCCTGGATGGGAACCTGGACTAGAAAAATGACATTGGATAAAAGCTCAATGAATCTAATTAAATCTGAAAAAAGTAAGGAGTTTACTTGTTTATAATGTTTCAGTTCATTAATTGGCAAAGGAACCATATCAGTGTAAGATATTAATAATAGCATAGTTTGGTAATGGGGTAGATGGGAACTCTACTATATTTGCACTACATATATATATATATATATATATATATATATGTATGTGTGTATATATATATTTGTGTATATATATATATTTGTGTATATATATATTTGTGTATATATATGTATAGTATAGTATGTATAGTATATACATATACTATAGTATAGTATATGTATAGTATACTATACATATATATGTATAGTATAGTATATATGGTTGGCATATATATATACATATGTGTATATATATATATATATATATATACACACACACATATATACTATACATGTATGTATACTATATATACATATATACATATGTATATATATATATGCCAACCATATATACTATACTATATACATATACTATATATATGTAAGCCATATAGTATATATATATGCACTATAGTATAGAAATAGATATAGAGATATAGAGATAGAGATAGATATAGATAGTCTAAATACATCATTTATTAAGAAAAAAGAGCAGTGATCTTGCTTGGACAGTGTTATTGGAGTGGTCAGTCAGGGCTGATGTTAGAAAGTCCAGTGCAGGGGCGCCTGGGTGGCGCAGTCGGTTAAGCGTCCGACTTCAGCCAGGTCACGATCTCGCGGTCCGTGAGTTCGAGCCCCGCGTCAGGCTCTGGGCTGATGGCTCGGAGCCTGGAGCCTGTTTCCGATTCTGTGTCTCCCTCTCTCTCTGCCCCTCCCCCGTTCATGCTCTGTCTCTCTCTGTCCCAAAAATGAATAAAAAACGTTGAAAAAAAAATTAAAAAAAAAAAAAAAAAAAAAAAGAAAGTCCAGTGCAAACAAATTGCCTCTTGCCAGGTGTATTAACGTCCTAGGGCTGTCTTAAATTACCACAAACTGGTGGCTTAAAACAGCAGAAAGTTTCTCTCTCACAATTCTGGAGGTCAGAAGTCTGAAATCACGTGTCAGCAGGTCCATGGTCCTCTCTGAAGGGTCTGGGGGAGAACCCTTCCTTGCCTCTTCCAGTTTCTGGCGACTTCTGAGTCTCCTTGGAGTTCGTTGGCTTACAGATGCGTGCGTAGCTGCCATCTCTGTGTCTCCACATGGTCTTGCCTCCTGTGTTTCTCTGTTCTCTTATTCCGTCTCTTAAGGACATTCATCGTTGGATTTAGGGTCCACCCGTATCCAAGGTGATCTCGTGTAGAAATTCTTTAATGGCCTCTTCACAGAGCTTAAGTGTAAATAAGGCCCCATTCTGATGTTCCAGATAATGACATCTGCTTGGGGGCCACCATTCAGTCTATTTATGCCATGCTACCTGCATAAGGTATTGAAACACTTGTATGGCTAAAGAAGCCTGTAGAAAAATTAATTAATCTGCAGTGTAAGTGAACATACTAGTGGTCTCCCAAGTGTTAGAGGTGTCTTGATGATTATAATAATAATAAATAATCATTGTTGAGCTCTTCCTGTATGCTGGGTACTGATGTGAGTGTTCTGTTCTTATTATCTCCCTTAAGCTTCATATTTCAATTTTTCTTGATTTACAGATGATGACATTGAGGCACTGAGAAGTGAAGGAACTTGTGTAAGGTCACACAGCTGGTCGTTTTCAGACTTCTGTCAATAGTATGTGTTGTAGTTAAAATACTGCAAATATATTAAACATTTTTAGAAGTTCTGACTCCCTCTGTGCAACCTGAGGCTTCCACTTTAAGGCTTAAATCCGTGGGGGGCATTGAGTGTTTTTTCAGCTGCTGGATGTGAAGAAAAGTTTTAGGTCCCTTTTGTTAGGGGTTCCTTGTGAGGGAGATCAGTCGTGCTTTTTAATTTATAGCATGTCAGTAGGATTCCATCTCAGTTTTCCCACTATAATCCCATCAACTGTTACCTTCTCTGATCAATGTCTGTTACCCTCTGAAAATGACTTACTTTCTTATTTGGGTTTCCCTCTTTCTAGTACAATTTTCTTTCCCTTTCCCCTATACATGCACATACATGCCTTTTTCTCCATTTAATTTGTGTCTTCCCCCAAAGAGTTAAAAATCCCATCTGAATGATATAAAGACTTATGAACTCTGCTACAAGCAAATGTAGTATTTCTGAAGGCTACTAAATGCTTGTAGATGCCAAGTAAATGTATATGATGAAATAAGTGATTCAAACAGAACAATTAACAGATGGCAGGAACAATTATATATTCAGATTTCTGGCCAACAGCATTTGGTAGATATAATTACCTTACAGGTGTTAACTGCCCTTCTATCATGGAATGAGACATCTCTGAATACTAGAGAGGAACAGTTAAATGACTGATGGCCACAAATTAGTAAAAATTCTATTGGCTCATTTTTTTAGACATGAATCAGAAAGCTAAATTCAGTTCTTGGAGTCTAGTGCTAAGTTCAGAAAAAGTGAAACTTGAACAGGAGAGCAGGTGTGGTGTTATCTTAACGTTGATTGCTGGGGTAGGGGAAAAAAAGCCCTGAACATTAAAAGACATTTCAAATTCACTCGACATTTGGAAGGTACAAAGTCCAAAAGGCAATTGGTTAGGGAGACGGAAGCAGCTGTTACAAAGCATTCCTTTGAGTTTTTTAAAAACTTACCTGTTTCATATGCAAAAGAGTATTATAATACTGTTTTCAAAAAAAAAAAAAACCCTGTGTATAGATTAGTTTGTATATGTTTCTTTATAACCTGAAGAGTATTATACTAGAATGCAAATACAACTTTTAATGCTGTTATTTTTAATGTTTTAATCATTTTAAACAGAAATATTTGAAAACAGATAAATGCATTCACCAATTAGGTCATTCGAGAATTATCACTTTATTTTTGTATTGGTAGGTTGGTACTTCCATTTAACAATTCTATCATTTACAGCTGTCAGACAAAGTATCAAATGAGTCTCAGTCCCCACCACAAGTGATATTGTATGATTAAAACTGAGAAATGGCTTCACTTCCCTTCTACCTCTGCTCATCTCTTAATCTCTAAATGTGAGCTCTGCTCAGCACTATCATTTCATGCATATTTCTTTTACTTTCATTTAGTTTTTTTTAGGTGGTGCTTGCTTCATTATTGTTTTTATTGTTTTACAAAGTAATAATTTTATAATAATTTTGTAGTCTTTGAACGTAAGCATGACTCTTCTAAGGTATTTTACTTATTGTTGGACAATAGTTATTACTCCATAAATACTTTTGATTGATTGCTAAAAACCTATTGTAAGTAACTAGTTTTTGGGTTTTTTTGTTTTTTTTTTTTTTTTTACTATACTTCTTATCTTCCAATCCTATAGAAGAAAAAAATGAATGGAATTTTTCCCCTATAAATTAGAGGGAAAATATTACTCCAATTAGTTTAGTATGGTAAAATATACTTTTGGTAGCAAACTTTTAAAGTTGTTAATTTGTCCAGCTAATATACAGAGAGAGGGGTGCCTGGGTGGCTCAGTCAGTGAAGCATTGAACTTCGGCTCAGCTCATGATCTCACGGTTGGTGAGTTCAAGCCCCACATCGGGTGAGCTTAAGCCCCGCTTTGGGTGAGCCCCGCTTCTCTCTCTCTCCCTCTCTTTTTCCCTCTCTGCATCTCGTGGGATTTGCTCTCTCACTCCCTCTCTCTCTGCCCCTTGCTCATTTGTGCCCTCTTTCTCTAAAATACATATTCATAGATATATGTATGTATACAGAGACAGATTATTATGGAAGGAAGTATATATTGTGCTATATCTTTTTTCCCTTGTAATGAAAATCTTGATATTTAGTAATGTAAATGTTATTTTATTAAAATATGTCATAATTTTCCTTTATCATTATATTCCCTCTGATAATAGTTGAAATCAAGTATGCTGATTTTTGTTAATTTAAACTGAAAACCAAGTTTGTCTTCCATTGTCTAAATATTTGTTAACAAGCTTAATGCTTTAAATTTTCCTTTTTTCTTGTGCAGTTAAGGATATCATACTTTTCTGCCTTGATCAAGGTGAATAAGCAACATACATTTCAACAAGTGTTACATACATAAAATATGATCGTTAACACACACCTTCACTCTTACCTAGTTTCTAAGTTTTGAGTTTGGTAATGTATTAGCATTAAAAAATTGTCACTCTACCCACATGCCAATGTGTATCCAGTGTCTTTTTCATAGATTTCTAATAGTGAAATTACTGTATTCAAAATAAATAATCTAAAATTGACATAAAGTTCTATGTTCAGTGACACCCTTGTTTTAGGGTGAAACAGCTCAGAAGCTTCCGAGGTGGGACTCACTGAAAACAAGAAGAAAGTTGCATTTCCAGATAGAAGACTTTTAAGAATAATATCTTCAAATATCTCAATATTAAGAGCAAAATACCAAATTCATTATGGGAATATAATTTCAATTAAAAAAAATTAACGTTTATTTATTTTTGAGAGAGGCAGAGTGCAGCACAGAGCCCTACGTGGGGCTCCAACTCACGAACCATGAGAACATGGCCTGAATCGAAGTCAGACGCTTACCTGACTAAGCCACCCAGGCGCCCCTATAATTTCAATTTTTAACCACATCTATGAGAAGAGATTTGCATAACAAAGAAAGTAGAATTGGTTTGTGATAAAAACAAATAGCATCTTCCTTGAAAATGGGATTAGTCTAAAACTGTATAATGAGAACAAAATATTAGAAAACTGATAAGTCTCCAGTAAATTAGTTAAGTGCTATTTATTTCAGTTAACATGTTTTTCAGATTTCATTGTATTAGAATATAGACTTCTTCCTGCAATGATGAGACCATGGAAAGAAAGATTTAACCTATTTCTAGTATAGAGGGAACAATAAGAACAATCTCTTGCTATTGTTGTTGGAATTCAAGGAACTGACATGTTAAGCACCCAAGTGCCCAGCTCAGAGCTGTTGCTTAATACATGCTGTCATTAATTACTTTTTAAAATACGTCCATTACACTACTTGGCAATGAGAAAAAAATGTCATTTGCAATAACATGGATGGGACTGGAGGGTATTATGCTAAGTGAAATAAGTCAGACAGAGAAAGACTGATATTACATATTTTCACTTGTATGTGGAACTTGAGAAACTTAACAGAAGACCATAGGGGAGGGGAAGGGGAAAAAATAGTTTCAAACAGAGAGGGAGGCAAGCCATGAGAGTCTTAAATACAGAGAGCAAACTGAGGGTTGATGGGGTGAGGGGATGGCAAATGGGTGATGGGCACTGAGGAGGGTGCTTGTTGGGATGAGCACTGGGTGTTTTATGTAAGCGATAAAGCATGGGAACGTATTCCCGAAGCCAAGACCACACTGTATACACTGTATGTTAGCTAACTTGACAATAAATTATATTTGAAAAATAAAAAAATAAAAAAATATGTCCATTAGTTCAATTGAAAATGGGGAATATCTACCACAAATATATTAGAAGCTTTTCTCATAATCATTGTAGTTACTTATTTTCCATTCCACTCAAGCCCATTATAGTGTTGTGAAATTAATAGGAAAAAAAATCATAATTGAGAAACCTATGTAAAACTGAAATATTTCTCTTTTGGGATGAAGTCAATTTGGTCCTTGAGTAAATTTATTTTTCTAGCTATTATTTTCTTGTAGGCTGCTTTAGCCTATTTCTGGAAATAACTGCCAAAGTCAGCAACATTATTAGAAATAAATCCTTTGAGAAAATATTTTCAAGCCACTATTATATTAGTTCTGAATTTTTTCAATATGCCTAAAAAGTTTATGAAATGTTTTTAGCAAGAAGTTAAATATTCAAAAACTTTTATATTCTAAGAGACTTTATATTCTTCATTTGGAGAATATAGTTGATACTTAAGTAACAATCATCTAAAACGGAATGTCATTTCAATCTTTCAAAATTAATTTAAAGGAATAACAATAAAAAATATGTTTTTAAAAAGATTCATGGCATGTCGATTTTTTGTTTAGTTCTATTTTCACGCTAAAATTTTTAAAAGACATTTTGATGACTGGAGAGAATCAAGCCCATAAAAGTATGTTTTACTCATAGTAGATTTCATTTAATTAATGGATTATACATTAGTCTAGCAGATGGGTGAAATTTAAATTTACTCATGTCACTTTAATTTGTTCGCCTGGCTTTTTCAAAGCAGCTGATATGTTCTATTAGAGTATTTAAATAATGTCTCTGACTGTTCTGTTCAAGACTAAATACACCTTTACCTGAGAGAAATCCAAGAAATGAAGAGGTTTGGCAAAACTCATGTATGGGGAAGGGAAGTGCTAGTGTGGCTTCAGAACTTCTGATAAAGTTCTTTACAAAACAAAGTTAAGCAAAGTTGATGATTAAAGATGAACAAGAAAATTTCCTTCTGTTTTAAAACTACAATGGATGGAAAGCAAGCCCAGAAATAAATGGCTGATTTCTCAAGTGGAAAGAGGTTAATAGGGGGTGCCCTGAGGATCAATTTTAGTACTGATGGTATTAAATCTATTAATGATTTAGAAGTCAAGATGGAGTATTGCTAATGTCATCATTTTATTTTTCCTAATAAAAACAAGGAAAGATTAAGAACGCAGCTGAAAGAAAATGTGCATTTTTTAAAAATTCATTGGTCTTATAGAAAAAAGAGAGTCAATTCCAAACTCTTGGCTATTCTATATTTGCATGTTAATGGCTCAAAAGAAATCAACTGGGGAAAACATTTCAAGCTTTATTATTAACATAAGAGAAGAAATGGTGTGTAATTCAGCTTTCTTCTTGCTTTTCTGAATTCTATGTCCTATATTCATCAAAAGAAGTATCCATATTAGAGGAAAATAATATATACATATATACCAAAATTGTATTTAGAGCAGAAATACTTATTTCTTTTAGTCACAGTATTGGGACAGGACAGCTGACACCAGTTCATGGTATTTGCTCAACACACACATGCCACCATGCAAGTCCATGGTTACCTAGATTTTTTGCCATCGGGTGCATATAGAGTCAGTCATAGATCCCTTTACTGGAAAGTCTGATGGGTAGAAGAATGAGTGCAGTTATTTTGAATCATAGGTGACTATGATTATTATTTATTATCATCATTGTTGTTTGCCTGTGAATGTTGTTGTAATCAAAAAAACCTTTGGATAATGCCCGGATTCCTTCTATCTTCTGCGCTGAGGCAGCCCTTGTGGAATTTGTGCATTTTCTGGCTCTTGCATCATACTTACTGTGTCACAAATAAATAGTTTAATTAAGAAAATACAAGAAACTTTAGAACAGTATGAACACTTAGGTCCTGAAAACTAGACTACATTTAAAAAAAAATTGTGTAGGTCCTAATGGATAAAAATAAATTAGCCTGAATTTTTAGAATACAGCACACTGCAGAATGTAAATATAGCAGATTATAAAACGTCAGCTCTGGGAAACACCTACTTCTGTAGTGAATATAGTCAAGCTTATTAATGTGAGATTCTTCCTTCTAAATTTTGAAAATCTGCACAATCTGAAATGTTACACTCTTTTCAACAGTATTACCTAATCAATTTGTTTTGCTTGATTGCTATTGAATATATATTGATAATTACCTTAAGTTACAGTGACACAAAGCTTAGTATACAAAATTGGTTTCCAAACCACATTTCACAAAATTGTGTATTCCTGGGAGAACTTTAGGGGATTATGCATGCTGTCATCATGATTCTGAAATTCAGATAAAATTGTTCAGCAAAACAGTTTTGCTATTCCCATTAATTTAAACTTAAAAATTTAGTGTTATAAATTTGAAATTTGTAATTTGAAATTTGAAACTAGATTTTAGCAGGGCGCCGGGGTGGCTCAGTCAGTTGGGCATCCGACTTCGGCTCAGGTCATGATCTCATGGTTCGTGAATTTGAGCCCCGCATCGGGCTCTGTGCTGACAGCTTGAAGCCTGGAGCCTATTTCAGATTCTGTGTCTCCCTCTATCTCTGCCCACCCCCACCCCCGACTTGTGCTCTGTGTGTGTGTCTCTCTCTCCAAAATAAGTAAACATAAAAAAACCTTGAAATTAGATTTTAGGAACAACTTTGTTTTTTCTCATGGTTATTTAACACAAGATCCTGTTTCTACCAGCATGTTACATATAAGTGAACAAAGGCTTGGAAAGGCTTATAACTTTTCTATGGTCACACAGCTAATCCTGGATCCAGATTTGAACTACACAGTCCAGTTCCAGAGACCCTGCCCTTATCTACTATATGATATACTTGCCTGCTGGTTTAGGTATAGGATTTCCTTTGCAGTCTTAGAAAGAACAATGTATTGTTTTTAATTCAGGCTTTGGATTTAACGCTCTATGATTGTGCCACACCTTACCTGTTCCTCTTTGATTGTGCCATGTCTTATCTGTTTGAAAGATTATTGTGAAGGGGCACCCTAGTGGCTCGGTCAGTAAATCATCTGACTCTTGATTTTAGCTCAGCTCATGATATCATGGTTTGTGAGTTCCAGCCCCTCATCGGGCTTTTCAATGACAGTGTGGAATCTGCTTGGGCCTCTCTCTTATCTCTTCCTGTTGCTATCCCTCCCTGACTTGCACTGTCTCTCTTTTTCTCTCTCAAAATACATAAATTTAAAAAAAAAAACTTAAAAAAAGTTTTTTTCAGATTATTGTGGATATGATTCTTGATTTTCCCTCAGATACATAATTACCATTAATGTGTATTTGTAGCATGACCTTTTCATGACCAAAGAAGCTCAAAATTATTAATAAAATACACTTTTAGACATATTTTTCAAATCCCTCTCATATATATTATTCCATGTCATAATCATGTCAAACTTGAGAGCCATTGGAAGATAGGTATTTATATTCCTATTTTATTGATAGAAAAATGCTTCCGTAAAACTGTAGTATGAAATTTTCTTCTTCACTCTTTTAATTGATCCTAAATGACTTCTATTAATACTTGGTATTGCCAAAACTCATTTTTATAATCCATGTTCTTTGATAAAATCATTTCCCTTGTGTCTGTTAACACTGCCATATTTTTTGGCATCCTGCACATTTTAATCCAAATGTATCTTTGAATTGTGCCATGAAGCAACACATGGGAAAACAGAGGCAGGGTGGAGAATCCTAATTTTATGGTGAGCACAGATGTGTTGCCTAGGACTTTACAAAGGAACTGGGACCTTAGTTGTGATTGTCCTACATGTATGACCTGGAGGATCCTGGGGAACAAGCGTGACTAAAAGACACAAAGAGTAGGTGATTGTGTCCAGCCAGGGACACTGAGCAGTTCAGGTTGGCTGGAGACCAGCATGACTGTGGGGTGTGGTGAGAGGTGCAGCCAACAGCCAGAACGTGCCCATACTGAAGAGTGCCTGGTGTGCATTCAGGACCGTTTGACATTATCCTGAACGTGACAAGGGAACAGGAATGGCATGATAATATACATTTTGGGACTATCACCCTGGAGAACAGTATTTTCAGTTAATTTTTCAACGACAGATTGAAGACACGTGTATAAACAGACGGGTGAATGCAGAAAATCCTATGTACTGTGATCTTTACACATAATGGCACAGCTTGATGTGAGCACTGGCTTTTTCACAAACCTCATTGCCCGAACTCTACACTCCCACCCTACCTGCATTTATTTCCATGGCCCCTCTGTGCTGCCCTGTGCTCTGCCTCTCAGCCTTCAGACGAAATGCCTGCCTGGAGGCATTCCCCCAACACCTGACTAATAAACTCCTTTGCATCCTGCAAAATGTACTGCCTTGACCCCTCTTCAAGGGAGTCTTTCTTGATGCCTTATTACCAATCAAAGCTCTCTTGTATGTTGTATTAATTCCTTTTAGTTTTCCTTTATAGCATTCATCACAACTTTCATTAAACTATATATTATGCCATTAGGATGTTTACATTATGCTATTAAGGCCAGTAGGCATAAGTGTGTGTGTTTATATATGTGTAGGAGTATCTTATTGTGTGTACACAAAATAACAGTTAACAACAGTACTTTGTAATTCTTACTAAATTTTACTCCTGTCTAGGTGTACTTATGCGTATTGTTTTTTAATTGAAAAAACACCACAGATGCATTTTGTGTCCATCTTTGTAGGATTGTTACATCAAGAGTTTTTTCCCCCGTGTTACTAGAAACAAGAGAAGGCACATCGAATTGGAAGTAAGGAGTGTAGTTAGCAGGCCCTTTCATTGTTCTAAATGAAACCTAGGAGTAATGAGGAAGGGATAAGTGTTGGAGTAACAAATAGTAGGATTTGGGGATTGGTTTGATATGTGTATGGAAGACGAGAAAAACTAGTAGGATTTGGAGCTTGATTTGGTGTGTGTATGGAAGAGGAGAAAAATTAGTATATCCAGGGTAACTCTTGGGTTTGAGAAAATGAGCGGATGCCTACAGAGAAAGGAGCCTCTTTGGGAAAAGATACTATCGGGGGGAAAGATGATGAGTTCAGTTACTGACATGATTTTGAGTTGCCTGTCAGAAATCAAACTGCAGCTACTCAGTGACTTAGGCTATTCGTATTCATCACTAAATTGAAAGCAAAAGAATATGGCCTCTGAACTCTATGTGTTAAACTATATTTAGGTACCATGTTTAAAACCAGCTTAGTGAATTATTAAGGGAGATTATGACTCTTCTTCCCCTAGAGGCTTTTTTTTTCAGGTACACAGATGCATTTGTCTGTTGTTTTGAAAATGATCTTGCCAAGGCAAGGGACTTGCCAGCCCAGATAACCTGTCGAGAACTCTCCCAGAGCTGGGAACCTGTGATACAGTTATTTTTATGTTGACTTTGTTACATGCTTCTGTTGTACCACAGTTTTGAAAAACAAATGGTTTCCCTACACTAAATCATAAATTCATTGCAATTTGCTCAAACGTGTTTTCTCCGCCATACAATTAAATGCCAAGATCTCATATTTACTTCAAAAAGTACTAATTTTTCAATGACTTGGTTTTCCTTTCTGTGTGTTTTCATCCAAAAAAGTTATAATATATACTTCAGAAAACTGTATCGTGTATACAGTCCTGAATGCAGTTATTTTTAGATGTTTTACCCCCATTTTCTTCATTAAATTTCTCTTCAGTGTAATCCAAAGTAAGGGCAAAGAGCAAGGACTTGGTGTCATTAAAACAAAATACAAATTAAGCATGCCATATTAAAAAGTTTGAATAGGAAGCTAGAGTCAGTTTCCAAAAGCAATTTTTTTGTTAAGGGAATCTGTAGCTGCCCTCATAACCAGCTGTCTGGCTTGTCAAGATTTATTTCACCAGATTCCAACATGGATAGTGAGAGTAGTGATCTACCTTACAGGTAGAATTGAGCATTCATTTTATCACAAGTCATTTGTAGATACACCCACCATATGTTAGACATTGTGCTGGATTCTGGGACTAAAAAACAACAACAATAAGACAATTAGAGGTGCTCACATTCCAGTAGTAGAGGTAGGCATATGCAGTAGTAATGTAAAAGTATAAATTCTATGATAACAGTATCAAAAAGCATTATAACAGCATTTAATTGAGCAAGGAAGATATATAGGATCAAAGAAGGATTCTTGGAGAATACCTGAGCTGATATAAAAATAAAAAGGCTAAGTGATAGTGTTGAGGTGAGTGATAATAAGGAGGCTGGAGAAATTAGGCAGATGAAATGGTTGAATGTGGGAAGGGCCATCAGAGAAAGGAGTGTATAGACGTGAGGAGAAACAGCAAAAACAGATTTGTGGAGGTCAGAAATGCTCCTGTGGAGATGGAGAACTGCAGGTAGATTGGTAATCCAGAAACATGAAGAGGGAGACCATGGTGTGAAGACAGTGAAGAAGTAAGAGAAGCTTGGATCAATGAGTGCATCATGTACTTTGCTAAAGAATTTGAACTTTACCCAGTACATCAGTGTCACTCATAACTTTGGTATCTACAGAGGACATAGGGCGTTTAATGCAACTTGGAAAACACAAAGTAAAACTATATCTTAAACTGAAACTGATATTTGTTTCATATCAGAAA
The DNA here is from genome assembly GCF_018350215.1 of Panthera leo. NCBI lineage: Eukaryota > Metazoa > Chordata > Mammalia > Carnivora > Felidae > Panthera > Panthera leo. The sequence continues at coordinate 114,916,393 of NC_056683.1, read as the reverse complement.
AAAGTCATTAACTGCAAGTTTCATTATTATTTGTATATAGATTTAAAGATAAATATTCTGAGAAATGTCTTAAGTTCTAGATATATTTTGTGTTTTCTCTTTTCCTTATTTTCTCTAATTTAGTAAGTACTAACTTAGAGGTCAACGAGAATGGTCTCCAGCAAATGTTTGGTGACTGTCAGTTTTGAATGTTTGGCTCTAATGTGGAACCAGAAATGATGAATAGATATTTTATTGTAAAGTACTTTTAGCGAACTGTCAGATTCTCAGTTGGCAAGCATATCCTACTTAGAAGCTTGAGAGTTAAATGTTTTAATTTAGGACATAATAATAAAATCGATTTTAATGGATTTTTTTGTTGTTGTATTTGGCACTACAAATTATGGGTTTTTTAAAAAATATTTATTTATTTATTTTGAGAGAGAGAGCATGAGCAGGAGAAGGGCAGAGAGAGAGGGAGAGAGAGAATCCCAAGCAGGCTTCTTGCTGCCAGTGCAGAGTCTGGCACAGGGCTTGAACTCATGAACTGTGAGATCATGACCTGAGCTGAAATCAAGGGTTGGATGCTTAACAAATTGAGCCACCGAGTCACCCCTAGAAATTATGTTTTTATATTTCATTACAGCATTGGGTATATTTTTATTTATTTATTTTTAAGTTTATTTATATTCAGAGAGCAAGCAATTGGGAGAGGGACAGAGAGAGAAAGAGAATCCCAAGAATCCCAGAATCTGTGCTGACAGCACAGAGCCCAACATGGGGCTATATCCCACGAACCATGAGATCATGACCTGAGCCAAAATCAGGAGTCAGATGCTAACCAACTGAGCCATCCAGGTGCCCCTGGATGTGTTTTTAAATATACTTACCAATAGAACACCAATCTCTTCCTCTACAAATATAGAAAACCACTATGTGTTGAATTAGGTTAAATTTGCTTGTGATTGTGTTATTTGTACTGCTGTTCAGTCATGTCAAAAAACCTTTCTGATCGTAAAAATGAAATATGATGATATTATAGCTCTGATATAATAGTTTTAGACCATTCAATAAATTGAATATATTGCTGAAATCGGATTATTTGGGCATGCCACTCAAAATCATTGACATGGTTTTTAATAGCGTGATCAGTGTCAGGAAGAAATGTGTTTCTTTCATTCTTCAGTTTGAAACCTATGTGAATTTCTTTCACCTCCATAATCAGCATACCTGAGTATGGCAAAGGCAGTCTTGTATTCACTGCCTGTTCCCCACCCCCCCTCACTCAATACATGGAAGATTCAAGGCAATTATATTCGCCATTTTATTATTTCCTTCAACATCGAGTCAGGATCAGGTTGTATTATGCTTAACTCGTGGCTGTTCTCAATGAACCAAATATCTGTACTGACATTCGAGTTTTATTTAACTCTCTTTTCAAAGGGCCAGCTTTCCCCTCTGCATACATAGCTGTGTTCTATCAGCGTTGAATCCACTCCTTGTTGCTGCATCTGTATGTAGTGTTGGTTTTCAGGGATGACCAGGGTCAAAATTTATAGAGATTTGTGCCCTCGAGTTTATTTATTCCATTCATTCATCAAGAGTACGTCCTCTGTAATCAGTGGTTTGTTCAACTGTTAAATGGTATGTCTTCCACTACTTACAAGGGACAGCCACTGTTCTTCTACATCGGACAGCTCCTCCCATGCTGACATTATGCAATCTCTAACAATGGTCATTGACAAGACATTTGGCTTATAGCTTTCCTCATTTTTTGAGTGCATAATATTAACGATTAACTTTCCTAGTGGCTTTATACACCTTTAAGAATAGCATAAATTTGAAATCTGGTTTTGGTCTTTCCTCATCTTTGAGTCATTTGTTATCACTATTACTGTTGAAAACATTATTTGCTCTCTTTCTGTAAAAGTCTGTTTGCTTTACTACAGAGGTTGCTGAACTTGTTTTGAAAATGACGAGAAGGTATCAGTCGATGTAAGCCACTATGACAGCAATTTATTATAGACAATACAGTCAGAGCTAGGGATGAGTGGATCACCAGCATAAGAAAATCAAGTACTCAAGTTGTGCTTCACTTTTTGTGCTTGTGTCCTTTTTTTTTTTTTTTTTTTATCCTTGTCCTGGCACAAAGAGATTCACATTATATTTTGACACTTGACTCTTGTTCATTCTTTATGTTAAGGAATTGGATATGTTTATGTTCACCACTGGATTTAGACTTTGATGAACCAATTCTGAGACATTGATACATTTTTAATTGTTGCTGTATAGCAACAAAAATGTACCAATTAAAAAAGCAAATTTAACATGTGTGAATAATAACATACACAGCTTGAAAATAAGTTAGATGAGAGAACTGGACCAGCACCGTCTGAATGGCAGGTGTGTGCCATTAATAATGTAACAATTATTAAGAATGTAAATGGGTTACATTGAAAATCATAATTAATCTTACATTTCAAACTTCTGAAACATGAAAAGGGGCAAAGTTGGGAAGGATAGCGTTCATTTAAAAGGTTGATGTGGCTGTTCATTTGCATTTATCTACTCTGATGTTATTTAAAGAGCTATAATAACAATAGTATAAATTAAATGTAACTACGGGAACATAGTAGGCATTTTACGTTAAACGTGTTCTAATAAATTTTAATCTCTTTCAGTGGAAATCTTTATGTATGTCATTACTTATGTTCTCCAGATTTCTTAACATAAGTTTTGTACACTATTAGAAACAGTATTTTTTTTGAGGGGTCACCAAAATTAGATTTGAATTCTGGCTCACCATCAATAAGTTACTCAGTACCCTCCTATTGTCAGTTTCATGTTTTATAAAATTATGGGGGAAAAATACTGGTCTTTTAGATTTTCTCTGAGCATTAAATGAAATAATACACTTAACGCTTTTTACATAGCACACACTATGGATTTAATACTTAAATGACTCTACACTTTTTTCCACACTGTGTAATCGTATCAAAAGGCTAAAATTTTGTTATGTATCTTTTATTAGTCTATTGGGTTTTTATCGACACTATTTCATTGTCTGGGCTCATTTTTATTCACTAACATGATTAGATTCGCTTGTTATTTTAGCATAGAGAGGAAGCAATAACAGTATAATTTTTAAACAGTGCCATATTGACACTAAAACAATAGTGACTCTTAAGAATGTGCTTAGGAACAACTAATTTTGACTGAAGTCTGTTTTTGCTTATAATAAAGGCTTTGGTTTGGTTTTGGCATGACCTGGTAACATCATGAAGCAGTTGAGATCACTTTCAGATCCATGTGAAGTGAAAATAAAATTTCCATGATGAGATGGTTGACAAATGAAAAGAAACGCAATTGTGTCCAAGAAAAAGCGGGGCCTCTTGCTGCAGGGTCCTTGGCGTGTTCCCATGAAGGGGGCTGCTATCTGACTCAGCAGGCAGTGTCATCTCAAGTCTGTCTCCCAATGTGAATCTCCACCCAGTGATGCAGAGCAGCAGTGAGGAATCAGGCTTTCCATTGCAGAAGCCTGAAAATCCCTCTTTTCCAAAATTTCATCGTGTTATTTTTTAACAGAGATATTTTCATTATAGTTTTAAAAGAACTGTGATGAATTAGTACATGTGTAACTTAAAATAGGCAAGTTGAAATACTGTTAACACTTTTTTTTGTTTCAGTTCTTGATATAAAGAACTGAAAGTAACTGATGATTTGTTTGTTTGTTTGTTTACTTGAACATAACTAGTATGTAAAGGCATTGAATAAGTACCATTTATTTCCCCATCATTTTTTGCCTTGTACTCCTTTGGGTTACAGGTCCTAATACATGCTTCTGCTCACTCAAGGGGCATCTGTAAGACAAGATGATTGTCTTTAAAGGAAACAGATTTAATGTGTTCATTTCGTGAAAACTAAAGAAGTTATTCTTCATTCAATAGGATAATTTTAAGTAAGAATCTACTATGTGACCTTGTGCTTAAATTAATGATGAATGCAAAGAGAAATGGCATAATTTTTGTCTTTGCAAAATGCACAGTTCCCTTGGAAGAGAGAAGACATTCTAAAAGCCTAAGAAACATCATGTTAGACAATATTAACTTTACCAGGAGAGTAAGATAAAAAAACGCAAACATGATGATGAACTTGAATAAGTGTTTTAGTTAATATTTTCAATATACAGTGTTTAAGATGTCAGGAATGTATGAATGATATTTTTGAAAAAGCATTCCCTAAATGATTATAATAATCAAACTGTGAATGCTGTAAGAAAAATGTTGCAAAATGTCTTTAAAATATATATTTCTGGTGTACTTCATTCCTTGATGAAATGGACAAATGAGTTATACTTGACTTTAGAAAATGCATACAAAAATGCATTCTCAAAGCATGTAAAAGAAAAAAGGAAATGAGATGGACAGCCATACCTCAATTGCTGACTACTATACTTTAATGACTTTTTAAGGCCATTTATTATGTAATTGTTTTGAAAGAAAACAAGCAAGCAAAAATCCTAAGACCAAGTGAGTTATAACTAACCTTAATTGTTGAAGTATAGTTATTTGAATTTTTGACTTTAGTTTACTGATGAGAATTTTGTAGGAGATGACTGGCTATACTGTCCTATATTCAAGAAAAATCATTACAATTTCAAAAGAATCAAAATTTCACTACTTGGATATTTCTTTAAACTGAACCCAGTTTTGAAGAATTCATAGTACAGTACCCTTTATTAGGTGTTCAGATGGTTTGTACTCACCAAATACTCTTTACATTTGTAAAAGACACACTAAAATGTTCCAAGAAAGCATGAGAGTATTTTAGAATATTATAAATAGCTACAGTTTGATCATGACATTTGGTTGCTGGAAATGTCCTTGAGCAACCATTCGTGTGGAAGATAAATAAACAACACAACATTTTAAACAGCTTTCCCCTTAGCTTTACATTCAAAACAAGAATTCTTGAAATTTTCAGTACTAGTGTTTAATGATATATCGAAAACTTCACTTGCAGAGAAAGGGTTTGCATTCACATATGAATAGGAGTGGGTAGGCCCAAGGGATTCAGTTTAGCAAAAAAGCTTTATGTTTAGAAGCATTATCTATTCTTTTTAAAGTTTTCTATTTGTTAGATTTCTGTTAGATTTGGGGACTGTTTTTATTTCTAGTTAGATGTTTTCCCTAGTATCTTATGCACATACATCTTCAAGGACCTGAAAACAGGCAAAATAATCCAGAAACCATGCTTTTTTTTTTTTTTCTTTCAAAAACGATTTAACTTTACATTTTGAAAATTATAAGTGAATGCTTTTATTTTCTATCTGGGGTAGAAAATGGATTATATAGACACAGATAACAGGTAATCCAGTTTCGGAGGCGGGGGGCGGGGGGGGGGCAGGGAACACAACAGAACAGAGAAACAATCTCTTCCCAAACATCTTCAGGATTTTATTCCTCTAAGTAGTAATGTTAGTAGACCCCTAATATAGAATTACAATAAAATTAATAGCCACATTTTTTCATACAGTGTGCCAAGTATTTTTCTAAGCACTTCACCTGTAACATTTTATTTCATCCTTACTACAGTTCTTTGAAGTAAGTAACTGTTCTTTCCCCTTTTCATGGATTTAGGAATGATGCATGTGGATGTTTAAGTAATTTGCACTTAAGTAACTGGAAGTCTCATTCCACAGCTTATTCCCTTTAACCTGTGTCATACACATACATTATCGTATGAATAGAGGTCTTTACTCTCCCATTATGGCTACATTCAATCATTTAGGTAACATACCATGTGTAGAAGCACAGAGACGGGGGCAGTATTCTTGTGAAACTTGTTCTAAGCCAGTGAAACAGACTAGTATAAATGAAAGCTGTGCCCAAAGGTTCTTGACCCCAGGAATCCCAGAGAATGATTGACAGACAGGAAACCCTGTAAACAGTCCTGATGCAGGCTGTAATTAAAGAACAATTCTTTAAGTCTCCATTCGAATGAAAAAAGATGTTTAATAAGCTTTTAATGACACCATGTGTTGTACAGTATAACCTAAAACAAAATAAATTGTTTACAAATTAAAACTCGAGAACATCTAAATTTTAAGTTGCAATATCAAATAATCTAAGCTACCAAAAGTTTGTTCTTCCTATGCTTTGAAACTAACATCCATTGACTTCAAGGATTTTTTTTTCTCTGCCTTGATGAGGATTATTTTGATATTTAATGTTCAAAGTCCTTAGATTTCATAACAACTCCTTTAGGGTAAAATTGCTTAAAGTTAATATATTCATATTCATCGCATTCTTACTCTATGCTTAGCACTGAATAAGAAATAAGTGAGGTAGTAAATATGTTCCTTGCCCTGGAGAAACTTGCTCTCTAGTTGGGAAAATAAGAAAAATACTTGAAAGATCAAAAAACACTAAAAGGCAGTTTAAAATGAATGTCATTATACTAGCCTGATATTTGTGATGGATAAAATTTTTAATGTACTTTTCAAATTTCCAACATTAAATGTATACTCCTCCTGTCAGATTTTCTATCGTCATTTTTCAAAGATTCTGCAGTAACCTTTTCGCCCTGTTGTCACTTGATTTGTCCCAGTAATTTGACATTTTTGTTATTCAAATTGAAATTGTTACTTTGCTTCTTAAGCATTAAATATGTTAATGCTATTTCTAGAGGATACTTATGGTCAGTAGTTTAAATTTCATTTTATAAATAAATTCAGACATAGAATTTTAATTGTGGCTTTTCTGTTATTAAAGTGACCTTCAATCAGCAAAAATTTGTAGCTCATTTTATTATGTTTCAGGAACTTACTGACTGTGGAAGATGCAAAGATCCATTAATTCATATATTCATCCGTCCATTCATTCATCAACTCCAAATATGTCCTGAATAGTGTTTTTGTACCTAGCATTTTAGTATGAGAAGACAAGAAATCATAAAGTTAATAACTAAATTATAGGTGATGTTAGATGGCAATAAGTGCTAGGGAGGAAAATGAAGCATAAGTGGATCTTGGATTTAAAAAAAGAGGGTTTAAGGAAAGATTCACTAAGCAAGTGGCATTTAAGTAAAGCTGTGTAGCAGTAGAAAGGGTGAGAGAAGTGAATATTTGGGAGAACATTTTAGACCGAGAGAAGAGGAAGTACAAAGCCCCTGCCAGAGACTTCTTTGAGCCGAGCCTATAAGAGTAGATTAGACTGAGGACAGTGGGACCTGAGGTTGGGGTGGGGCTGTTAGCAGTGAGTCCTGTTCCCGGCCTCAGTGCTTGAGTTCGGCCAAGAAAGAATACCCAGCCAAACTCTTAAGCAAACAAGTGTTTAATAGTGGTCAAAGCGAGTGTGTACTCTCAAGGTGGGAGAGCAGAGAACTGTGCCAGGGGTCAGGTTGTCCTGTTTTTTTGTACTTCTATGAGTTATGAGTCAGAGCCAGGGTGGTCTCTGACTGAGGTTGCCTCCAATCATCTAAGGGATTCCTCCTACCTTTGGATAGGGGAAGTTTGGGGCCCAGTATGGTCCTTGTTGGAACTGTCATGGCTGCCATCCCCCACAAGGTGGGGGTCAAAGCCACAATGTGAATGATTTATATTGAAGCTATAGGTTATTTTAGGGCAGCAGTGTATGTGTGCTCCCCGGGGTTTTCCCTGGCTGTTTGCATCCTGGAGGTGGTTGGTAATTTCTGCCTTTTTCAACAGTTGTTCAGTCCCATTCCCTGCTCTTATGTAGCTAGATGCCTCCTTTTATGGGGGAGGCAGGGGCATGGGGTGGGGAGTGGAATGTGCAAGACCCAGAGGTCCATTGTGATGACTGACATTCACTCTTGCTCTAACTTAGGTGGGCAGTCACTGGAAGGGTCTTCAGAGTCCCTCTGGCAACTGTGTGGAAGAGGGGCAAATGAGAGCACAGGGGTTCATTTGAGTTTAGTTAGGAGACAGTTTGACTGATTACAGCCCGAGGTGATAGTGGCTAAGATTAAAAAAATAGTGGTAGAGGTAGCGACAAGTGGTCAGATTTTGAACATATGTTGCAGAGAGAACGGAAAGAATTGATGATGAAATGGATATGAGGTGTGAAATGAAAAACGGCCTTTGGATGACTCCAGGGCTTTGGTCTGGATACGTGGAGTACAGAGTTATTTTCTGGAGATGGGAAGACTGTCGCATGAAAGGCTGTGGAATAGCACTAGCCCAGTTTTACAGATTTTGTTTGAGATACCCATTAGGCATCCAAGTTGCAATATCTGGTAGGCAATTGGATTTGTGAATATGGAGTTCAGGGAGAGATCCAGCTGTATTATAGAGAAACTGTAATAGAAAATTAAAAGATAAAAGAAAATTTTGAAGGTGGAAAATATTAGCTCCTCCCTCCATATTTGTTGAGTGTAAAATGTTTCTTTTTTTTTTTTTTTTGGACAATCTCAGACCTTAAGATAATGAACATAAGATATTAGTGGTGCTTTAAAAGGTTTTAAAGGGGAAATATTCATAAAAGTGATTTAATTATGAGTTTTATAGTCATTATTCACTAACTTTAAAATGACCATATTTATTTTCCTAGTAATTAAAAAAAAACTGTCCTTCTTCCTTGATCTTAGGAGATCATGAATCTTCAGTTTTAATACAGGCTCAGATTTTCCAGATAGAAGTTAAGGAGTTCATTCCTCTTATCTTTGTCAATTTCCTAATTCACAAATGAGCTGAAGCAATTAATTCTTGAAGTCTCCTGTATTAATTATAGTCTTAGGCAGGTTTCCTTGCAGTTTAGTAATTCTTTTTGTCACATTTTCACTGTGTTTACTATCTCAGCTTGATGCTTGTTGACATGCTGATTCATGTTTTAGTGCACTAGATAGGTTTTATTCATCTAGAGGAATGAGTATAAAGAGGTCACACCTTATAATCACACTGGCATTTCTAGTGTGTGTAGGCCATATATCTCCTTTTAATTTAATCTCTGAAAAATGTACAGGGATTTCTGCAGCTAAGCTGTACAAATCGATAAAATTTATAATCAAGGCTGTCTAATCTCTAAACCTAATATAAAACTTCACAACTATTGATTACAAGTGAAGGATCTGCAAGCTGTTAATCATGCATGAAAGCATAGAATAAATGGCGGCTTCAGAAAAGGAAATGGACAAATAATCATCAACCCTGCAGTCCTTATCTGTCTTTTTATTCCCCTGCAGCAAGCATGTTACCAGACACTTGAATTTTACAAAATCAAATGATGTGTTAAAATGCATCAATACCCATTATCACTTTTGAAATTTGTATACTGTAGCTTTTCATTGTGTAATTTAGAAGTTTCTCCTCTTTCTTCAGAAATGGGATCAAAAGCAAATTAGTCTATTGCATAAGTTTGCAGAAGGAATGAAAGACCAAAGTTGATGTATTAAAGTCAGAATCTTTATAAGGAGCAAAATGGGCCATACATGCTTAGAATATCATTATAATGTAAATGTTGTTTATGGAGGTGGGGATAGCTTCACTTAAAATGGGCCGTCTTAACATTTCATTAACTATTTTACTTTATAATGATTTTTCTAGTTTGAAATCACTGACTGACTCAAGGACAGATGTAAGATGCTTACAAGGGAGTTATATCATTGAGGAAAACATGTACTATTTCTGCATCGAAGCATTGTTAGAAGTGTTTGGATAAAAATATATGTGTAAATGCACTCTTTTTCTGTCAGACCTATCCATTCAAAAGAAAAAAAATAAACAATTACAGATTCACTTTTATATATGCCTACAAAGTCATATTGATTTGACAAATGAAGCAATTTTAATAAATATTATGTCTCAGTGATGGAGTAAGGTAAACTACTGCTCAGTTATTATAGTTTAGAATAAAGTATTGACATGACTTACTCAGAATTATTAGTCCAACATTTAATATATTAGCATCTGTGGGAGCATAGTGAGCAAATGAACCTATCCTCAAAGAGCATACAGGAAACGAAGACAAAAACAAATTCATTTAAAGCCATTTTTAAATCATACATCATCTATCATAGTATCTGGCATATGGTAAGCACTTAATAAGCACTTACTAGTATTACAAAAAAATACTAAATAAGCGTGTAGCATCTCAACACAACCCGTTATGGAGAAATGAAATTTGTAAAATACTGTTCAATGGAGAAATCACTGACATAGTCTTCAAACAAACATTCAGATAATTTGCCAGGTAGAAAGATTAGGAATAGAGATTATATCAAAATGCTGCGCAACAGCTAACTACAACTTCTCATAAGTGGCATAAAGCAAGTATGTACTACTCATGCCTCTGGAATGGCTTGGCTAGGAGCCTCTGATGATCTTGGCTATCTCACAGATCTGTTGGTGGACTGGCTATTGGCTGATCTAGACTAACATCTGGAGTACAACTAGGGCAACTCAGTTCTGTTCCACCTGTATCTCTTATTCTAGAAGTGATGGTAGACATGTAAGAACAAGCAGGAACTCACAGGACTTTTTGGGATCTAGGCTGAGAGTCAGCACGCCATCACGTTTGCTGCATTCCGTTGACCAAAGCAAGCAGGAATGGAGAAATAGACCCCACTTCTTCAGTGTGAGCAAAATCCCATGGCAAATAGTGTGAACGCAGGAAGTTAAGAATTGGGGCCATTATTGTAACTGCTACACAGAACTGAGTTCTTAGCTTCTATTCTTGTTAGCTTTTGAAGTTAAACATGTATTGAAATGATTTGCTTTACTGTTCAGAAAATAAAATTTCCAAGCATATATACTATGGGCCAAACAGTGTGCTCGGCATATAAGAAATTTACCTCATTTTTTTGGACAACCTAAGAACTATGTCACTTACATTCTTTTTATGGATAAAAAAGGCATTGAAGGGGTGCCTGGGTGGCTCAGTCGGTTAAGAATGTTAAGCGTCCAACTCTTGATTTTGGCTCAGGTCATGATTTCATTGTTCGTGAGATTGAGCCCCACCTCGGGCTCTGCAATAACAGCATGGAGCCTGGTTGGGATTCTCTTCTCTCTGCCCGTCCCCTGCTCACTCTCTCTCTCTCAAAATAAATAAATAAACTTTAAAAAAAAAAAACTTTAAAAAAAAGGCATTGACCATCTCCTTGGAGTTTTGTCATCGCTATATACAGCTCCCCTAAAGCCATCTTATTTTTTATACTATATATTGTGTTTCCATATTGCATTTTTTTAGGGTTATATATAGAAATCACCCTACTTTTTTCTGTCTGATTAATGCTGTTGCTAAATATTTTTATGAAAAGATAAATCTCATTTTTATTTTTTTATGTAAAAAATTTTTTAATGTTTATTTATGTTTGAGAGAGAGAGACAGAGGGAGAGAGAGGGAGGGGCAGAGAGAGAGGGAGGCAGAACCTGAATCAGGCTCCAGGCTCTGAGCTGTCAGCACAGAGCCCACAGGGCTCAAACTCACGAACCTTGAAATCATGACCTGAGCTGAAGTCAGATGCTTAACCAAATGAACCACCCAGGCACCCCAAAGTTTGTTTTTAAAGTAGGAGTCAATTACTGCCTTCTTGTTTCTTCCATAAGTTAAAAAAATACCTTTTCTTTTTCTATTTTGTGCTTTATTCAAATATAGGCAGGTATCTATAAAGACTTTTATTTCTTAAGTTTTATTTAAATTATAAAACTTAGTGGAATATGCAGTATCACAGATAAATGGAAGTGGATTCATTGATGGTAATCACATGTTTCTTCCAAGACAGTCTAATGTTATTACATAAATATTTAAGAGGAAAAAACCATTAAAGAGGCCCCAGATTTTCAACTGCTCATTTTTGGGGGGGAATGAGGATTCATGATAAGACTTTCAGTAAGATTCATCTATTGGCAAAGAATTATCTTTGTCTTTTTTCCTTGTCAGCCTGGTATTCTTATTCTCCAAAAAAATCATATGATTTCCTTAGCATTATCTTAGAGAGGATGCAAATGTTACGGTTATTAGAATTATCTGATAAACTTCAGTCAGATTCTTGAAAGCAGTGAAAATGACATTTTGTGGTTTAATTTGATGATGTGCTCTGTATTGTTCTGATGGTGCTGGGTAAATATTACTGTGACTCTGCGGGAGGGCTAGGGAGCCATACACCCTGTCATTCTATATCCCCTGAGTCCAGGCTTGTCATTTTAACAACACAGCCAGAAAGCCAGAAGAGCTGACAGTTGGTTTGTGATTATTCCTGGACCTGAGGCTCCCTCATGTTACAGTACTAATCAAGTCATCTGGCCAACTTATCATTAACTCAATTTGACCCTTGGGAGCAGAGATGAAATCTTTTTGGCAAGACTAATGATGCTATGAGATTGAAAAGATGTGCAATGTAAAACCTTGATTATCCTCAATCCTTACCATAAGGAAAAGGATAAAAACCCAAAGCACTGATAGAGAAAAGTAAAGACAATGTCTTCCAAAGACCTTAAGTTTTTCCTCCTCCAGGGTATGCCAATGTTTTCTTCCTTGTTATTTTTTTTTAATTCACCTTTTTGAGAAATTTCATCTCAATAATTTTTTTACTTTACTCTAACAAATATTTTCCCTGGCAGTCAGGAAATTCACTTTCCTTGTATTTGTTTTGATAAATGGAATGAAAATTGTGCTTTGCAGTCAGCTTCTAGGATTTCTGATGAAAAGGCAGCCAGGAGCACGGAAGCTTGCTGTCATGCTTCAGTGTTCTCAGTTTGTGTACATCTTTGACAAGATTTTTTTTTTCTTGACATGAGCTTTGGGACATCTTCTATTTTTCTCTGACTGACAGCTGGATAATAAGTTTTATCATTAAAAACTGATTCTCGGGTAATATGATCTTTGCTCTTGATTCTCTTGTAGCTGCTAAAGCTTTTGTTTTCACAACTCTTTCAGAATAACTAGAGATTATCACTACAAAAGGACATGGATATTGACCTGTCATGTCACGTGCTGTTTAGCCAGTACCAAAAAAAATTGAATTCCCTTTTATCTATTATCTAGAACCACTTATTAAATCATCTCGCTGTTGAGAGGTGACTCAAAGTCAGCATGTTCTGTCTGTTCATGTCGCCTTTATTTCTCTTAACCTTCAGAGAATTATTAAGTAATTCTTCATTTTATCCTATCAAGTTAGGTTAAATATTTGACACAAAAATTATTACAGGCATAAATCCCAAGTTTGATCTGTTTAGAATTTAAGTAAGGGCGGTGATATATTAGTTCCTTAAACTGTATAATCCTGATTATAGATTTGATAGGTAAATTTTCTGCCATTTCTTTTTATTCTTGATTTTATGTGGCCATTTTCACTGTGACAATTAGGAAATAGATAAGAAATATAAGGAAAAAATGGGATGAGAAAAGTTAGTAAAGCTGGCTGATCAACATTTGGAAGGGAAGACAAAGAAAGCCAGATAATACTGACATTTCTCATCACATTTTTTTTTTAATTTACAGGTTAGTATTTTCCTAGGATTTATTGGAAATGAATGAATGGAAAAGGGCTTTATGCCAGTTTGGTTGCACATCTGTTCACAGGGCACTTAATAAAAGGAGTTGACTCATTAGCTAAAGCATAGATAGCAAAAGACTAGATTTTACTTGTAGTTAATTTTCTTTACCTGCTTCTTAGTGTAAACCTCCCAACGCTGTCCTCCAAGTATATCACAAATGGCCTTAAACCTTTTTAATTCCTCTGCTGGTGTCTTCAGTTTTTATCTCATATATTTTACCCAGTCTGAACCCCCTGATTGAAGTCTTACGGAAAGAGTTGGATTAGGGTATATGTTGAACACAGATGTCAAAAAGTAGAATGTTTTGGAGAGTTTGATTTCATTTTGTTTTTCACCATGTTAACTTTGAGCTATGCTTTACTCACCATTTTCCAACCCAAAGTTACCTCCATTCTCTATTGAAGTCAAACTTCTTCTTGCCCCCTTGTTCTCCCCTAACACATTGTTATCTTTGGATTTCTCTACCTCCACTGCCTGCACACTTGATACAACCTCCAAATTAAGTTTTCTAAAGTATTTCATTGATTACATTAATTTTGTGTTCGCTCAGTGAGTCTCCATAGCATTTTAGATCAAGTTAGATCTCTTACCAAAGTATCCTCAGTCTTTTCCCAATCAACTTTTCCTGCATAATCTCCCACTAGATAACCTGTTCAGCAACCAAATGGGATTTACATTGTTTTCCTCTGGTTTGTACTGTTTACCGAAACTATGACTGTAGTTCTTCTTGCCTTATCTGTTAAGATCTATAGTATTTTATGCTATTCATATACCATCTTTACACTTACATCACAGCACCTTACTTCTTTATTTTTTTTCTTAGGTACCTTCCTTACTAAATACATGTTAAGCTCCTTCAGGCCTATTACTGTTCTTTCACTTCCGCATCCTCCACAGTGTCTGGTATCGTACAGTTTACGTTAAATAGGCAATCTTTTTTTGTTTCATAATAGGTGGATGACTTACACAAAATATTTTCATATGATCTGTTACTGCATGAAGATTGCTCCCTTGCTGTACTTTTTCCCATTTCTGCCAAAATTTTGCCCCACGCCTTTCTTCCAACTCCTTGTGCCTTTCCCAGATTTCCTTTTCCTAGAAAAGCAAAAATGAGAGAGAAAGAGAACTGTTTTATAAAGTCACCTGTATGGAATACTTAATAAAGATTTAAAAATGGAAAGTAAAAAACTGGGAAGAAAGAACATTTAATACATATCAAAACACTTGACAGTACGTTAATGAATGTGATCGCCATTGTTTTATCATCGTTATGGTTATTTATGTTGCTTATTACAGATACCATTTACTGTGATGTCTCCAGGTGCCATTCACCATGCTAGGTCATTTCTTCAAATTATTTAGTCCTCAAAACAGCACTTATACCCAGCTTGTATCTAACATAGTGAGTTTTCAGAAATATCCTTCTACTTCAGGTTATTCTATGACAGTTTATTTATTTCAATTTAGAAAATTAAAAATTTTATCTGTGCATTCATGTGTCAGAAATACAATGAAGGTATTTGTAAGGCACAAGAATAATGGATCAGAGTAAGGAATTTAGGTAATTGTTGTTGAATTCTTTGATAGAATTTTCTTTAAATTAATATCATAGTAGAATAGTCTCAAGTCTCTGCTATTTATACTCTAATATAAAAATCTATGTGCATGTAGCTGCCCACCCACAGCAGACCTCATGGAATTCAGAGGGTTTGCATAGCAGAGAGCCTGTCGTATGTGTGTATGTATGTGTACATATATGTACCTTATGTGTCTATAAATACACATGCATGAACACGTGTGTGTGTGTGTGTGTGTGTGTGTGTGTGTGTGTGTAGCTAAGAAGGTCCCACCTCAGTAAAAACTAGAAAAAAAGGGGGGGGGGGAAGCACATACCAATTAAGAGAAAATGTAATTAGACAGTGACTTGCTCTGGGTTGTTGCAGATGCCATAGAGCTCAAAATGAGTTTTTTACTGTGTGTGTGTGCTTACTTTGTTGCTGTGTGTTTCTGAATATTACATTAGATGAAAGTAAAATTATATTTTAAATCTGTTTTAGTAATGACAGTAAATTTTGTGGCATTTATTTAAGCCATTGTGAGAAATAAGCATAGATTTTAAAATACCATATTGACCTTGTAGAATGGATCTTTGTCTTTTAGAAAACTATTTCTTTTCACAACTCTTTCTTTTTTACACCAGTTAATAAAGTATTGGTTACTGAAATATGATCGTGGTTTATACACAGATGTATAGTATTTATACACAGATGTATAGTATTTATAAAGCTACCCTTCCCTAATTTTAAATGAGAATTTTAAAAAGATGAGTATCAAAGTAAGCAGCATTTAAAAATACACTAAAACAAGATTCTCACTCTCAAAGTGAACCCTATTAATTTTTTACATACTGCATTTATAGATATAATTTTTTCCAACTCATACAAATATAAGTATTGAGGGTTTAGATCTAATGTTTTCTTTCACAGTGTTTAAGCTATCTAGCATTTATCTATCTATATATCTATTGGTTATGAGTTTAAGAAAGTAGAAGGTAGTGAGTTGCTTCTGCTTCTGATGTTGAGTGCCTCAGTATTGGATACATTGGCATCCCATCTTGTTCTGCCAAGCTTAGAGAAACACCACGTTTGTACAAACTTTGCCTTAGCTCTAGGGCTGTTCAGAACCTCTTCAAGCAGTTCCAATAGCTGTTTAGCTAGAGCAGAATTAAATAGCACATACATTCCCTGTTTGCAGTCCTCCTTGGATGGGTTTTATAAAGGAAGCAAGAAGGCAAAAAGAAATTGAATACAATAAGATTAGTTGGAAGAACATTTCTATATATTTCTATAATTATCTGAACTTATAATAGGAAAATTAATTCTTTAATTATTTTATGATTAGCTTAGGAGAAAACGTAGAAATATAGAGTCAGTAATATAACAAGAAGATTTCAGATTTGCTTCTTTTTTTTTTAATTTATTGAGGTGGGGGGAGAGAAGATACATGTGCATGTGCAAGTGGGACAGAAGGAGAGGGATGGAGAGAATTTTAAGCAGACTCCCAGTGCGGAGCCCACGTGAGGCTCAATCTCAGGACCGTGAGATCAAAATCGAGTTGGATGCTTAACTGACTGAGCCACCCAGGCATCCCTAAGATTTGCTTCTTAAGACTGTTAGTCCATACAGTGTTAAATAATTTCTTCTTTCCTTAGTACTTTTCATTTCTGCTTTTTTCACATTCATATGTCTACTTTTTTAATTTATTATTTTGTTCCTAGGGTTTTTTTTATCATGATAAGTGTACACATAAGCCCCATCCCCTATTTTCCCATCCCACCCACCCACCTTCTGTCTGGTAACCACCAGTTCATTCTCCGTAGTTAAGAGTCTGTTTCTTGGTTTGTCTCTCTCTCTCTCTCTCTCTCTCTCTCTTTCTCCTCCTTTCCTTATTTGTTTGGTTTCTTAAATTCCACATGTGAGTGAGATGATGTGGTATTTTTCCTTCTCTGACTGACTTACCTCGCTTAGCATAATACTCTAGTTCTATCCTTGTTGTTGCAAGTGGCAAGATTTCATTATTTTTATGACTGAATAATGAGATATATATATATATATATATATATATATATATATATATATCTCACCTCTTCTTTGTTATATATATATATATATATATCTCACCTCTTCTTTGTCCATTCATGTATCCAGGATAGTTGGCTCCTTCCATAATTTGGCTATTGTAAATAATGCTGCCATAAACTTAGGGGTGTATGTATCCCTTTGAATTAATGCTTCTGTATTTGGGGATAAATTCCCAGTAGTGCGGTTATTGGTTCATAGAGTGGTTCTGTTTTAATTTTTTGAGGAACCTCCATACTGTTTTCCACAGTGGCTGTCCCTGTTTACATTCCCAGAAGCAGTGCAAGAGGGTTCCTTCTTCTCGACATCCTCCCAACATGTGTTGTTTCTTGTGTATTTGATTTTAGTCATTCTGACAGGTGTGACAGGTTTTCTTTTTCTTTGAACAGACCTCTACATTTGCTGTTCAGAAATGTGGTCTCTCTATGATGACTACACCATAAAGTCATCTATAAACTTTAAATCATTACTAGGAATATCCACTGGTTTTTGTTTGTTTGTTGTTTGTTTGTTGTCTTAAACTCTCTACTAATTTCCTGAGTTACTTAGGTAAAATTTTTCCTTACTCCTTCCAATGAAGTTATGTCATACATCTCTAGGACTGTTACATTTTTTTAATTTGACTTTTACAAATAAATGTGTAACCTTTTTACCCATTCTTCTACTCTCACACCCCCACTTCTGGCAACCATCAATCTATCCTCTGAATCTATGAGCTTCATTCATTTTTTGCTTTTCTATTTTTAAATTTTTATATATTCCACATATAAGAGAAAACATATGGTATTTGTCTTTGTCTGCCTGACTGATTTCACTTAGCATAATACCCTCAAGGTCCATTCATGCTGTCACAGATGTCAAGATTTCATTATTTTTATGGCTGAGTAATATCCCACTGTACGTATGTATATATACATGCACACTTTGGTGACTTCCATATCTTGGCTTTGTAAATAATGCTGCAATAAACATGGGGGTGTATGTGTCTTTCCAATGTTTTGTTTTCTTTGTATAAATACCCAAAAGTGGAATTGCTAGATCATGTGGTAGTTCTATTTTTGATTTTTTTAAGGAAACTCCATTCTGTTTCCCATAGTGGCTGCACTAGTTTACATTCCCACCAACAGTGCCCAAGGGTTCCCTTTTCTCCACATCATTGCCAACACTTGTTATTTTTTCTTTTCGATAGTAGTCATGTTAATTGGTATGAGGTGATATCTCATTATGTTTTTCATTTGCATTGCCCTGATGATTAATGATGTTGAGCATCTTTTCATGTACCTGTTGGCCATCTGTATTTCATCTTTGGACAAATGTCTATTCAGATATGCTACCCACTTTTTAATCAAAAAAATTTTGTTTTGCCATTGAGTTATATGAGTTCTTTATATATTTTGGATATTAGCCCCTTATTAAATATGTGATTTGCAAGTATTTTCTCCCACTCAGTAGGGTGACTTCATCTTGTTGATTTCCGTTGTTGAGTAGAAGCTTTTTGTTGAGTATCATGCAGCCCCACTTATGTGTTTTCCCTTTTGTTGCTTTTACTTTTTGTGTTTGATTTAAAAACTCATCACCAAGACCTATGTCAAGGGGTTTACTGCCTATATTTTCTTCTAGGAGTTCTATGGTTTCAGGTCTTATATTGAAGACTTTTATCTATTTTGAGTTAATTTTTGTATATGGTACAAAATAATGGTCCAGTTTCATTCTTTTTGTGTGGCTGTACAGCCTTCCCAACACCTTATATTAAGGAGACTGTTCTCTCCCCATTGTATATTCCTGGCTACTTTGCTGTAAATAATAGTTCGTATATGCATGGGTTGTTATTTCTAGGCTTTGTATTCTGTTCCATTGATCTGTGTGTCTGTTTTTGTGTCAGAAAGAAGTTGTTTTAATTACTATAGCTTTGTAATGTAATTTGAAATCAGGGAGCATGATGCCTCTTGCTTTGTACTTCATTCTTAAGATTGCTTTGGCTTTCCAGCGTCTTTAACGTTTATATACAAATTTTAAGATTGTTCATTCTATTTCTTTGAAAAATACCATTGGAATTTTGATAGTTATTGCCTTGAATCTACAGATTGCTTTGTATAGTATGGACATTTTAACAATATCAATTCTTCCAGTTCATGAGCACAGAAAATCTTCCCATTTATTTGTGTCTTCTTCAATTTATTTTACACTTTTTTTTATGCTTTTAAAATTGTCTTAGAATGCAGAGCAAGTGCAAGTTGAACAGTGGGATAAAATGAAAAGAATGAAAGAGAGTGATGACTTGGAAATAGAGAAATTTATAAAGGGGGAAATTTCTGATTCAAAATAAGGGGAGTTTCAAGGATATAAGTAGTAGATTTAAAGGAAACCTGAAACAGAACAGTAAATATCTATTGATGTTTGTTCTCATTTCTTTATGGGAGATTTTCATTCATATACTCCCAAGTATTTTGGATAGAAATCCTACTTTGTTATTCTGGATATTCTGTCACGAAGTATGGCCTAACCTGAACATGACCCCTAAACTGCGTCAGGTTGCTACCTAGCAGACAGGAAGAAAGTTTATCTGGAATTTTAGGATGATACTGCCTACAACTGCCTGGTCATCTTTGTGGGCAGTGGTGCCAAAGAATGTGTTTTCAGTTACTGGACTGAACTGTATGTGTCATCACCTCACTCCCGTGCCTGGTGGGGAAATTGTAAACGTGAGCTAAACATATAAAGAGACTTTTTTTAATGATTAGAAAGCCACAATCTTTTTTCCTAGCCTACTTACAGGGCTTAATGTAAAACACGTAAAACAAAAGTGATAAAATAAGAAGACTGAATACTGTGATTCATCAGAAGACTGGCACACAGCATTTAAAACCTAACCATTGGACTCTACCAAGGATTAATTTGCATATATATGTATGTATTTTTGTACTTTTGAAGTTTTAAATGGCCACGAGAGTGTGTTTCAGATGGCACATATAATACATTGAACTGGAATCCCAGTTTGGGCTTGCCATCTGTATACCATGCTGATTATTTTTACAGAACTGAGATTTTAATCTCGAAAATGAAAATTTATAAAAACACCCAAATTGGACTTTTTTGTATTATTTATTTTCCTTCTTTTTCTTCTACTGACTTCCATTTAGCAAGAGCATTGACTATTCTTAGTGAGTTAAGGAAGATACAAACAGGGCTTTGACCTTGGCCTTGACTTTAATCTCTTTGTCAAATCTATGTATTAAAGCTTTGCTCTGTATTGGTTTGTTTACTATGTAGACTTTGCCATGGCCATGACTTTCATAGAGTAATTATTTTGATTAAGTTAGACGATTAAAGTTAGTCTTGCATGAGGAAAGAATACACTTGGGAAGCAGTGATGGATAGACTCCAGTCTTTAGAGTGTTTAGTTCTGCCAGCATTTTCCAGTTGAATGGAAATTCACCTTCCAGTTTGGTTTGGGTGACAGTGACTGGATTGTCAGACCTGAGTGCTTCCTAGAAAAAGATAGAAAGAGATCAAGGAGGATAGATGACAATGTGAATATCCACATGTGTTCTCGCCATTTTTCTCAGATATTTTTCTGCTTTGATGAACAACATCATTACTGAGATAATAAATGTTAATTAATATCTGCGTCACTTTTTGGTAAATGGTAGTTTAGTATTACAATTAGACTAATTAGTATACACCATAGCTTGGTGACATGACAAATCATAGAGCAGAACGTGTTGACTCTTATCCATTATGATATATTAGCTAATTCACTTGCTCAGTAATGACACAAAAAAGAGAGACAGGGAATTGGGCAGTAACAACAGCAGTAACCATAAAGGCATTGTGGCCACATTTTCAGAGTTTTGTTTTTCTGCCATGTTCCTGAGTACTATGGATTGCCAACATTTTACATTTCTTTTCCTATTGGTAAATCACAGCCCCTGACTGAAACTTTCAGGAATAAGACCAGGAGTAAAAAAAGAAAGTGACAATAAAAGATGACTTCTAAATTTTCCTAGGTTTACACATATGTCATGCTCAGTGTTTCATTTTGCCAAGATTATTCATTGGAACGTTGACAGCTGTCTGCATCTTTGATTTATTTTTCAGAACCTATGCGAACCCCAAAGACTTTAAAGATTGCTGAGATACAGGCAAGACGCATTGCTGTGGACTGGGAATCCTTGGGTTATAACATTACTCGGTGCCACACTTTTAATGTCACTATCTGCTACCATTACTTCCGTGGTCACAATGAGAGCAAGGCAGACTGTTTGGACATGGACCCCAAAGCCCCTCAGCATGTTGTGAACCATCTGCCACCTTATACAAATGTCAGCCTCAAGATGATCCTAACCAATCCAGAAGGCAGGAAAGAGAGTGAAGAGACGATTATTCAAACTGATGAAGATGGTATGTTCATACTTCGTTATTTTAAAAAGAGGGAATTATATAACAGGATTATGTAATTGCTTACAGTTTTCCCTAGAGTAACCAAAATGGAATTGGATTCTGAAATCTGCTACATGCTCTTAACGAGGTTAACTTTGAAAAGTTTGTCTTTAACAAAAAAGCTTAATATTCTTCAGAGTAGCATCAAATACTAGATGAAATATCCCTGTAATGTTTTGTTTTTATACTTTAGAGAAATAACAACTACACCAAAGTTTAAATAAAGTTTTTCCTATCAACTGTACAAAAATAATTTTCACTGTTTGTGGCACTGTATCATTTACCTATTGATTGATGAAATGCACTTGGTTAAAACTTAGTGTGTTTTTTTTTTTTTGCATTTACAAACCAATAATAGCATCTTTCATTTTCCTTATCATTTAAAATTAGCACTATAGGGGCGCCTGGATGGCTCAGTTGGTTGAGCGTCTGACTTCAGCTCAGGTCACGATCTCATGGTTTGTGAGTTCAAACCCCACATCAGGCTGTGTGCTGACAGCTCAGAGCCTGGAGCCTACTTCAGATTCTGTGTCTCCCTCTCTCTCTGTCCTCTCCCACTTGTGCTCTGTCTCTGTCTCTCAAAAATAAATAAATGTCAAAGAAAATTTTTTAATTGGCACTATTTACCTATTCCACTCATTTTTAGATGGATTTATGTAAGTTTAAATAGAAAAGAAGGTTGAAGTTTGTATCTTTAAGTCTAAATATTGATATTGACAAGTCATCATCTTTTATCCATTTTATTACCACCTAAGAAATTTAACTACATTATGTCCAATTTCTATGTGTGTTACTTCACAATGATTAAATAATAGAGACAGACATTTATATTAATATTATAATATGTGCACATTTACTGTAGCATATAGTTTGTCATTAATGTTAATGAATATATTTCTTGATTCAACAAAAATGTGCCCTTCCCAAAAGTATGTACAAATGATGATATTCTGATGATAATAATAATAATAATGTATTATTTCAATGTAAGATGTTTCATTTTCAAAATTTACCATGATGAATGGAAGCATGTAAGGGAAAAAGTGGGCTATTTAGTGAATGGAGGCAAAGATCAGCTGGGAGTGAGGAATCGTGAGCTTTCAGTCCTGGCACTAATAAGTGTTCCCTTACCCAATCTGTTTACTCCACTAGATTTCCACTTCTCATCTCTGTGTGAAAAGTTTAAATAAGATAATCTCTTAGGTTCCATCTCCTTCTAAACTTCTCCTTGAACAGCCTATCAATAGGGCCACATTTTTGTTTAGGTTTCAGAAAACAGGATGGAGTTCATACCCAAGTGTTTCCAGTTTCCCTCAAGTTCTGATATTTCAGCTCAGATGTATGTTTTGATGCCTACCAGCTATGAGACTGCCATAAGATAGGTCAATATACCACAGTTTCTAGAAGTTTCTCCTTATTACTTCAAGCTCTCTCACTCTGAAAAGTGGAAATGACCCAAGTTCATTCTATTATTTTTGTTGTAATAAAGGGAAGTGAGAGCTTTTCAACTTCATTTAGCTCAGATTTTGAAGCAAATGGTATTGTTCTAAAATTATGCATGGAGTTATTATCATATTCCTAAAATTTTCAAGGAATAAACCAAAGACTTCTTTATGATAAATGTACTTTTTTGTTTTTAAGGTAACCAAACATGATTACTTCAACTATCCTGCTTGAACTTGTACCTAATCGAAGCCTTAACAATATTTCAGACAACAAACCTTGCTTTAATAAGCACATAAGTGCTCATAAACTCCTACACACACACACACACACACACACACACACACACACACACACAAAACACACCCAACACGTGATTGTGTAAGAAAGAATAATTAGCATAATTGTTTCATAGATGGATGAGAGAAATGGGAAGTCTAAGCTCAGATTCAAAAACTCTGAAAAATCTCTCTCATGTCATAAAGTTGGGTAAATATTAGAATGTCTATTTACCCTAAATACCTTGTAACCCATGTTTTTAGTAATAAGAATGTGCTCACATATTGTATTGCCTACACTTAAAATTTTTTAAACTTGATTTATTAATTGATGATTTTAGACTCAGCTGCATTTGTACTTCAGCCAATCACTCTCTAATAGTAATTCATTTTGATGCTATATTTTGGTATGGCCTTTATTTTGCCTGCCTTTCCCATAAACCAAAGAATGCAGACAGGCTCATGTAACTTTTTTATATTTCATTAAATTTTTAAATGCATTTTTGGGTGCACATACAACTAGATTAATAATCAGAAAGAGACTTGCCAAGGAATCTTAAATTTTGCCCTAACTTCATGAGATTCATGACTGTGCTATTTATTTTATCTATCTAAGCAGTTTTATAAATGTAAAATGAAAATAAGTCTAATTTCAATATTATTGCTTATGCTAGTTTTATTTCAACCTATGTTTTGAAGAATTTTTTACTGGATATAATGATATTGAATTGCATATTATTATGTCACAGGATGGTCATGAAGTCATTCTTTCTTCTGTGAGAATTTTTTTTTCTTCTCTTTTGTTTTATATATAAAACTGAATGATTGAAGTACAAACTTTGTATAAAGTATTTTCGAGGAACTCAGCCTTCAGATCTGCTCATGTGAGCTCCAGTTTCTACATGGAGTATTTGATATGACTCAATGTTCCTGAGAGGGGGACAGAGTATCTAAATCATAGTCTATTGTTGCAAAGATCGATGGGTTAAGATGATCTAATTAAGTCAGTCTTACTAAATTATTGCTGCCCTATATACATAGAAAAAGAATAAATTATCAACCATCTAATAAAAGAATATAATTTCATGAAAAGAATTCTAGGGGCATCCATAAATCATGAGAGCAAAGCTAAAATGATTTCCCACCAGAACCCTACGGTAGAATTTATATTTAATTTATTGCATACATTTTTTTAATGCATGGGTAGAATTTTTTGTATGAGATTTTGTTTTCATTTTTTATCCTAGCATTTATAAAAATCAATATTATGAAGTTAGCTCAGCAGAAAAGCTTGGTTTGGGGACAGTTTTTGCTAATACGTAGCTATTTTTAAATGTACATTTATTATATTTTAAAAGTCTGTAGTGCTTATTTAATATAACTTGCCCCACCCACATTTCATTTTTCCTCTCTCTTCCATTTTGAGAGTATCTTGTAAAGGATTTTATTATATGCAAAAAAAAAAAAAAAGCTGAAACGGCTCTCAAATAAATCAGAAACAGGGGAATGAAAGTCAGCATTCTGTCTCCATTAAAAGTCGTTGATGTGGAAACGTGAAGTGAAATTCCCTGGAATATGAAGATGACCATGATGCTGGTCTTAGTAACTTCGTGTTGTATTTACACAAATCAAAGTACATATAGACATTATATACAGACATTGGCTTCCTTCAAAGGTGGGGAGTTATTAAGTATAATTTGTCTGTGCCCCCTCCCTGACCCACCTGTTCATGTGTTTGTTTTGTAGTTCAGCTAGGTGTAGGTCTTTCTCTTGTGCACTATACTAGTCCCAGTGCAAGGTCAGTAGCATGGTACTATCTTGGCCATAATTTTTCCACAAACTTTTCCCTCTTACAAATATGACCTGTGGGTAATTTCAGTGAATCCTGTTGACAAAAGAGAACCTATGTAAGTAGAGCAAAGAAATACACACATTCTAGGAAGGCTCCTCCTCAATTCTACCTCTCTTCTAATGCAGAATTATGCAAACATTCTAAACTATCTCTATTGGTAAACAATTTGAAATACACCTACGCCATTTTCTAAAACTTTGGCCAAACGGTGTTTAATGAACGCAGGTAGTAATTATAATACCATCAAATGAACATTTTGTCACTAATTGGGGGTCTTGCCTCCTCCTACTGCTGACAGCCACCATCTATGAGCATTGTGGAAAGGTGAAGAAATGGTTTTTCTTAATTACAATCGTATGCTTTTTTCATTCTACTCAAAGGACATAAAAGCTAACACTCTTGGAAAACAAACTAATGCCTGTGGCAGCCTCCTCTGCCTTGATAGACTGTATAGTCTGTGCCAACACTGTGGACCTGGGACATGTGGAGGTGGATGCCTTTGGTTAACTTCTCCCTAAGTCTTCAGCTGACAGAAGCATATACATTTCTTCTGAAGTCTAGTGCTGACATCTTTTCTGTTGATGGGTTTCTTTATGTTTTTTTTTTCTTTCTGAATTTGTTATTAATGCACCAAATTATATTGGCTGTCCCAGAGGTCATAACATCATTCATCGCCTCCTTGTAGTCTGAAATAAATCTTCCTATTTTGACGTATCGTTCAGAATTTCTTGATGCTGCTAGCTACAATGCAGTGAATTCCTTTGATCCAGTGATTTTTAATTTATTTCAATCCTCACAAAATTGCTGTATACTCAGCAACTACATTTCTAGATAATGCCATGTGTGAAGTTCACTGAAACGTTAGATTAAGGAAAAATATTAATTAAAAACCATACTTGCCCAATATTGGGTCAATATTTCAAAAGAAAACCCATTTTTTAAGCAAAGTAGGGTGGATACGATACATATTCAAACATTATCAGAGCAAGAAACTGATTATTTGTGTGAATAAATAGTAACTATGGATTTAGATAAAATACATAAAAGCAAATAGCAAAAGTATCTGATGTTTTACATTTTGTCAATAGAAGCTGATGTGTTGTTCATTGCTGCCACTGGGTATTGTCAGTTATATGACATTTGCAAATAAGGTCTGGTCTGAAGGTTTCTCAGCTCTTGACATACCTGGGGACACTTCAAAACTGGTTATGCTGATTGTTGAGTCCTAAACAAGTCTGATGTTATAAAATGGTTTGATGCTTAGGTTTACAAAAGGGAATTTCATTTAAAACACTGAAGCCATGATATTTGAACCTATTCATCTTTACGTTTCTTAAAAATTGTAATAATCAATGCTGTCTTTTTAAGTTATAGAAATTTAATAAGTATGGCAATAAAAGTCATATTGACTATTAACAGAGATTTCAATTCAATTTTATTATGATTTGGCTTTTAAGTCCAAGGAGTGATGGGGCGCCTAGGTGGCTCAGTCCATTAAATGTCCAACTTTGGCTCAGGTTATGATCTCACTGCTTGTGAGTTCAAGCCCCACATCAGGCTCTGTGCTAAACGCTCGGAGCCTGGAGCCTGCTTCAGATTCTGTCTCTGCCTCTCTGCCTCTTTCCTTCTCTCTCTCTGTCTGTCTCTTTCTCTCAAATATAAAATAAAACATAAAAAAAAAAAAAAATTAAGTCCAAGGAGTGTTGATTATTATTATAATTCATTATTTAATGAAATGTGTTTATGGAGACACTTTAGGGGCTTATCCCTGAATATCTTTCAGGGAAATATAGCTCTGTTCTTGAAACAAATTACAAATGAGATCTTCATGTTATTGGAGGTATACAACAGAGAAAACTATACTACACAATTTATTCAACCCTCCAAGGTGATAGAATATTCTTTTGAATAAAAATAACTTTGCAATTGTACATTTTCCACATTAGAAGTTTGTAGATTACTTTAACGTTTATTTATTTTTGGGACAGAGAGAGAGCATGAACGGGGGAGAGGCAGAGAGAGAGGGAGACACAGAATCTGAAGCAGGCTCCAGGCTCTGAGCCATCAGCCCAGAGCCCGACGCGGGGCTCGAACTCACGAACCGCGAGATCGTGACCTGAGCCGAAGTCGGACGCTCAACCGACTGAGCCACCCAGGCACCCCTGTAGATTACTTTAAATTCCCATTTGTTTAAATCAGAAAACTAGTCACATAGCTTATATTTTTAAGGACACATTTTATTTATTTATTTTTCATTTGGCTTATATAGCTTACAGTATTTACTTTTTCTGTTTCTGATATAAGGATCTTTATAACCAAAAATGTATATTTTGTAGTGCCTGGCCCTGTACCAGTCAATTCTCTTCAAGGAACATCTTTTGAAAATAAAATCTTCTTGAACTGGAAAGAACCTTTGGATCCAAATGGAATCATCACTCAATATGAGGTATTAGAAGTTAACTGAAATGTGGGTTGAAGGGAGAGTAAAAGGAAAAACTTAGAGAAATAATAGAAAATAAGTAAGAGAGGATTAGGAGACTAAAATCATTTTTAGTTCTCCCCTCTTTTAGTTTAAAAATTCCTTGATCCCAAAATTGAGTTTCAAAACAAATATTTTATAGCACCTAGAATTTTCTAATTCTTAAAGTAAATGTGTGTTTTGTTGTTGTTGTTGTTGTTTTAGGGGCGCAAGATAGGCCTTTTCAAACAGACTTACTGATGGTTGTAAAGAATGAATTTTTATAAAATTAAGAAACTCACATTTTATACTGTAATTTAGGGGAGGCCAATGAATGCCAATTGTTACAGAATAAAGGATCATTACCAAAAAAGGAAAATACATTATAAACCTGACTATTCCAGAGCTTCATCACAATTTTGAACATAAATCATCATCTTATTTTTAAATATGAGAAACTAAAAAGAAGAAAAGATCATTTTAATTGCACAAATATGTTGTTCTGTTCCTGCATAGTCAGTGTTGATTCGAGCATAAAATATATAAATTTCTAGTGGCTGCAGAGAGCATCACGGGAACCGGAATCACTAGTGCAGTCTTATAATTTGTGACTCTATTAGCATACTTGAATATTTACATGAAATTTGTTGTGTAACTCAGACAAAGTGTAAGATGATGTTAGTTATAACAAACATTTGTTGAACGGTTTCTGTGTTTCATATACATTAAAATATATGATATATCGGTATATATATCCTATATATATATATATATATATATATATAGGATTGTGTCTATGTGTGTTTTCATAGTTAAATAAATTAATTTATCTTTTGATGCAAGAAAATAGATGTATATTGGTCCAGTCAGATGTTATAACTCTAGGTATATCTATAGATGGATGGATGGACAGATGGACTGACATTAGATATGTAATGATAGTGAAATAACCATATCCAAATAAGAAGGAAGAGAAGTTTAAGAAAAATGGGATTCACTCCACAGAGATGCTCTTGAATACTATCTTATTTAAAAGGGGTTTATTTAGATTATATTATGACTTATATTGGGAATGTAATAGGAAATATATTTCTTAAAACAGGTCAGCTACAGCAGCATAAGATCATTTGATCCTGCAGTTCCAGTGGCTGGACCTCCCCAGACTGTATCAAATTTATGGAACAGCACCCACCATGTCTTCATGCATCTGCATCCTGGAACCACCTACCAGTTTTTCATAAGAGCCAGCACAGTCAAAGGCTTTGGGCCAGCCACAGCCATCAATGTGACCACCAATATCTCAGGTATGCAGAGGAATAAAGTGCGAACAGGATTGGTTTATAATAGCACATCCCAGAGAATCATATGTATGCTGAGGGTAGTCGTCTCACTTATTAAATCTTTAATATAGCTAGTTATTCATGGTTGAAGGTTCTTTAGAGAATTATGTGAATATGGGTTATAATTGGTTATATGTCCAAACCTAAAAACATCTCAAATAATCACTTTTCATTGAAAGTGGTCTTTTTTAAAACATTGTTTTATCTGAACTAGAAACATTTAAAAGTTCATTATAAATGCTAAAAGATTTATACTTTTAAGGAGTTCGTAATTATCATGATATCAGATATCATAATAAGTGGATTTTATCCAAAGAATGATAGGAGATCTTTGATCTATTACAGTGCCACATTCCTTGTCACTCTCTTCCATTTCCCTTGACATCCTGGTATTTTTAAGCAAACATGAGCTGTTCTTTCTCTTACAAATCTCACCTAAACTCATCTAAATTTCAGAATGGTGATGTGTGGGAGATTTGAAGTTGATAAGCATATACAGTTAAATTTCACATTATTTTATGCTCATAATTTCAGTTTGTAATGACTAGATTATTTACAGATGTAAATACAGATTTCCCCTCCAGTCAAGTCACCAGTTTAATCTGACTAAATTTGGCCACCAGTCAGCATTATAATATGCCCGAATTCTACATTAGCTTATGTAATGTGTTATCTTGGTTATTTAAGATTACTAAAATAAATACATTTTATATATGTAGCTGAAGAGTTAAATCTGAAAAACGAAAGTGATACAGGATCAACTACTTAATATATTAAAATACTGATGTTGAGTTCCTACCTTTTTGTTCCTTTATGTTCATTTTCATTATAGTTCTACATAGCATATGTTGATAATACCTTATATTATAATACATCACTAAAAATTTCTACTGTTGTTCCGAATCTGCATCATTTGCATCAGAAGGAAGCTACATATTCTCTATTTTTTTGAAGTCTAGTTTCTATTTGGAAATGTTTTGAATATAAAACCTTAAAAATTTATATCGTGAAACATATTAGCTATTCCAATATGAGCTATTTGATTTACCTTATTCTAACAAAAAAAGAATTTGAGAATATCATCCATTATGTTAGAAAATAACAATGTATTAAATTTGCCAATTCACTCCCTGGTGGAACAATTCTAAATCATCAATTTAAAATATTGATTGAATCACTAGAAAAGATGACCTGGTGATATCACTGTACAGTGAAACATGTTTCTTACCCTCTGGAATTAGCCACAGTGCTGCATTTGAGTCAAGATCTTTCACTAGAGATAGCTACAAAATTACATGAACTTGTAAAACAATGGACACTATCGAGAATCATAATTTATTATGGTTTAGACATGTGGTTTTTATTGAATAGAAAATTTATAGTTAAAGTCCAGAACACCCATGTAGCATTTTCTTTGAATTATTTAGCTGCCCAGTTTTACTTGAATCAACCTATGTACATGGGCACTTGAATTGAACTTTAAAAACTAGACTGCAATCATTGTGTCTTTGGAACGTGCGGTAATCAAACTAAAGCTAATAAAATGTATGGTTAGTGTAGTGCCCGGCATCATTTGAAATATTAAGGTAACTTCTTGTTATTTATCCCTTGAGTGCAGAAATTATATTCCTCAGCACTTTAAAAACACTTTAAATAAAAGTGAAATCAAGTTATTGGAGGCATGGTGTGTGTGTGTGTGTGTGTGTGTTTTAGTACACACATATATTATCCACATATGTCTACATATTGTACATATTTAATATCCATTGATCCTACTTCCTGAATAACTCTCAGGTAATTTGTCTCTTTCTGATTCTTCCTTTCCATCTGGACCGTATTTTAAACAGCTCATTGAAATATCTTTCCAAGCACTATCCTTGTCTTCAGACTTACCTTGCTTCATTGTATTTTTCGATTGATCTTTGTACAGCATGTATTTCCTTCCTAAATTTTTTCAAAATCTAATATATTGTATTCAGTAGGATAAAGCCCAAACATCCATACATAATTAGCATTTGTATCCCTTAATTTTATGGCTTCTCCCATCCTCCACTCCTACTCATAGTCCAAAGTTCCAGGCCTACCAGACTGCTTGTAGCTGTCAGAATGCACCGTGTCCTATCATGTGATGATATGTTCAGATATTCTGTTTCCTGTCTCAGGCATTGTATTGACTACTTTCTTGTCCTGATGAGTTTGTACTGTTCTTGTGACATTCAGCTCAAGCATCCTCTGAATCCTGAAGTTGTCTTTGTTTTGTTTTTCTGACTCCCCATGCTAGTTTAGACTAGTGGTTTAGTTTAGATTAGTGGTTCTGCCAAGTGTGGTCCACTGACCAACAGCATCAACATCACCTGAAAACTTTCTAGAAATGCACGGTATCAGGCTCCTCCCTGGACCTACTGAACTAGAAACTCTAAGGGAAAAGGCATCAATCTGTTTTAAGAAGTTCTCCATGGGCTTCTGATCTGACTAGTTTGAGAACTACTGTTTTAACAAATGAACTGACTCTTCTTTTAGTCACCCAAAATTTTGTTATAATTTTTTGTTGTTGTTGTTGTTGTTGTTGTTGTTTATGAGATTCTCATTCTTGGTAAATATAAATCTCTACTTTCAACTCTATACATATCAGAGACCATGCTTTATTTGTCTTTATACTTATAGCACTAAAAAAATTGACACAATGTATATATTCAGTAAATGCTCAGTGAATGAATGAAATACTTTGAAATTTGTATTGGATGCCATCTGTTATCAGTTTCTCTGATAGTGTACACATTTCACTGGTTATGTCCTCCCTAAAACATCTTTCTGTGTAGAAATAACCAAAAGCCATTTGAGGTTACTTTTTCACCCACTTCAAGATTAGGGAGCCCTCTCCCCCACCCAAAATATTATAAAATATTTTGAAAATGTAGAAGTTTCTTCTTCTCAAGAATTTGGCAACTAATGCACTAGTTAATGCTAAATACAAACTAAGGTTCCTATTCCCATTCATCACACTGCCTTGATATGTTTCTGTTGTGGCCCCAGTGGTGAAAGCAGTCCAGATACTAACACTGGGCCATTCCACAACCTTTAGATCGTACACAGCACCACCTCACCAGGTAGCCTCTGGCTCACTTCTTGCCATTTCTGTCTCTACATCTCCGTGTGCAAGCCCCTTACCCAGAGTCCCCAGAGTCGACGCTGTTCACATCACTTCCATGCCATCAATGCTGGTTTCAAGGTCCCAGGAAACTAAAAGCTAAAGCCCCTTCACAAAAGGTTTGGAGTGTGTGTCCAAGTCACCAGATGATCATTTAAATTTCAATAACAAACCGTGGGCTTCATATCTTCTGCTGCCTAGACTCCCAGGGTTAACATCCAGTTATGTATGGTATTCTACAAAATAAAGTACATTTCAGAAAATTAAATAGGAAATTTATTTTCCCCCATTCAGGATCATTTATTCATCCTGAACTATGATATAATTCTTTTAATTGACTGAAACTTTTTTTCCCCCTCATCAATCACTTACCAGCTCCAACTTTACCTGACTATGAAGGAGTCGATGCCTCTCTCAATGAAACAGCCACCACAATAACTGTATTGTTGAGACCAGCACAGGCCAAAGGGGCACCAATCAGGTAAGTGGGAAAAGAATAATAAGAATAGGGAAAAACAGCAATAGGAAAGCTGTTTTCTCATAACTGCTTAGCGGTCGATATAGTGGTTCATTTCTAAGAGATGTTCATTTGATGATAACTGTCAGAGGTTTTATTTTTGTTTTGTTTTGTTTTTGTTTGTTTTTCATTTGGACAAAGCCTGCAGATAGACTTTTAAGAATAAAATTCTAAGGGTGTTTTTGAGATATTCATGCACTGAATCATTCTCTGTACTGTTTGATATAAGAGCACTGCTCTTTGATTTTTATTTTCCTCTAGTCCCATTTCATTCCACTTCCTCTGTCGGTATCTATAGAATATGGGCTTTGAAGGTATTTGTCAGAAATAGAATGAGAAAATAACTCCTATCCAATGCATTATTAAATGTGTTACGAATAATTTCATATGAGTGATTGAAAAATAGGAAGCTTTGAGGAAATAAAAGGAGATTAGTTTTAATGAATGCAGCTTATCAGGAATTGTTGCTTATCAGGAATTCCGTAGTAAATATTAAAATTCCATTTGCCATTTCCTTGATCTATCCACCATTAAAATCTCCCATATTACTCTCATCTTGCAGAAAGCTATGAGCCATGTTTTTTTCAGGGATTCGGATTATTCCAATGATTTTAATTCTTCACATTTGTAATTAGATAAGTGACCAAAAGTTAAGCAAGTTTCCATGGGAAACTTGTAGATTTTGTGGATACTTTTATTTTTATGCTTCTATTGAGAAATAAGTCAAGGCACAGAAATCAGTGCAGATATGTCATAATTGGTTCATCTCAAGTCGCTTACATGTTCATTAAGAAAATAAAGTTAATCTTTGCTCCATGTATAAAATAAACACATTTCACCTTCTGAGCACATATGAACCATTCAGACAAATCTGTATCAATGGAAAGGAAGACTTTTTAATTTAAAAAAGTAATAAAAGAAATTGAGTCCATAGGAAAACTCCGTTTTTTTGTCTTGCTAAAAATCATGAGAAAACCATGCCTGAGAATAGGAGAGATGACTGAATACACTTGTCATGTAAACACTTGAGAAACACGGGCTACTTGAAAATGTAAAGTACGTATATAGTGCTATTCATGAATCAATGATCTGTGAATGAGTTTGATTGCTGATCCAGAAGAGAAAGAGAAAATGCCTGCATTCAACATCTTTTTCTATTGACAAGTAATCAGGGTCATTCACATGTCCCTACCTGTGATAAAATTTACTTTCTAGGTGTTCAGTTCTGTTACTGTTGTTTAAATGAGCTACCGGGTACTTGCATTTATCTTTGAAGAGTTAGATATTTGAGTGAATTCAGCCTTACTTAATGTAAGTTGCACACACCGTGTGTAATTATTATTGCCTCACCAGGCTACATAATGTAACTTTCATTAGCTCTCTCTTCATTTAATCAATTTATTACACAAACATTAACTGACCATGTATTATGTGCCTGGCACTGTGCCAAACATTATTTGTAAATCAAAGACACAATGGTCCCAACAGAACACACAGCCTGTGCCCAGTTTCATCATAAACAATCAAAGGAGTCTGCAGCCTTGTAAATCCTTTGGTCATAATTGGTGTTAAGGAATTTTGTTGAATTTGTAAGTATGTTATAAAAAACATGCTTGGAAAGCAAAAACATTTCTTTTACTTTATTTACATTATTACAAAATTTCTAATTTACAAAAATTCATGTAGTCTAAACTAGGGTTTATGCAAAATCATCTTCGATAATCCTGTATCCTCTTTCTCTGACACAGAAATGTACCTCTTTGTGTTTGTTGGGAAGCCATTTCTCCTTTTCTGGAATTGAGCCCAGTGGCTGAAAACTACAACTTTTACAGGATAGGAGATTAATACTCAAAAAAAATAATTTACAATAAGAATACTATAAGAAGAAATAATTAAATGATATATAAACAAATAACAACTATATTAAAAGAATGTTACTGGCAGGAAAAAAAAAATCTGTTTCCCCACTAATATTCTGACCCCACTGTGTCCATGTTTTTTTTTTTTTTTTAATGACTTGTCCAGCTATCTGGGAACACCGATAGGTGGGGATCAGGTGGCAGGACCAGACTGGCTAGTC
Source organism: Panthera leo (assembly GCF_018350215.1). Taxonomy (NCBI): domain Eukaryota; kingdom Metazoa; phylum Chordata; class Mammalia; order Carnivora; family Felidae; genus Panthera; species Panthera leo. Next base: position 114,881,707 of record NC_056683.1, on the reverse strand, counting down.
TGCAATTTGGCCTCAGAAGAACCCTGGTTCCTTTGCTTTTTGAATCTTCCCAGATGATTCTGTCTTCTTTCCTCTGACCACATTCTTACCTTTGATATTGCTACCAGTAACTGGAACCTTATCTCAAGGTATATCTTGCCCAGTGCTTTAATGTCTTTGAAAATGAGGACCCAAATTGATGTAATCAATTTTCATAGCACTGTATTTATGTCTAGGACGTCAAGTCTTTGATTGGATTCTTTAAAGTATTTGACTCTTCTGCCAGATTCTTTATTTATGTCAGGCTATTAGAATTCCTTATATGCTAATGCTTGTTGCCATTACACTCTGTATATGGCCATCTTCTCCCCTCCTAATAAAAGCCAGACCTATTTACCACCTAGCTAAACCTCCCGAGAGCATCCGTCCATTAGTTTTTTCTCATAAATCAGCCCCTAAACACTAGGTTCTATCTTTCCCTACTTTACCATATTACTAGCCTGTGCCAGACTGCATTTTCCCATCCAGTTGCCCCAACTCCAGTGGAAATATCTGAGTTGTTCTGCTCTGGTCTTCGTAATGTCAAACAGACTCCAATTCCTAAAGCCTCTATCATAGCACCTTGTTATATAGAGTTTGTACATGTAGTTTAGTTTAGTGTTATCAAGAAAGCTAACGTTACAAATGGTTTTTATAAATTTATTGATTCCAATAACATTCAATATGCACCAGCGGCTGATGGATAATTGGAATAGAAATCCACCTAAGGCAATTTAGTGTGTGTCCTCCACGGGGGATGACAGACTCATAAAGCAATGAATGATGACAACACAATATGATAAGTGAAATGACAGCAGTTAGAAAAGGTGGTACTGGAGCAGAGTTTTGAAGAATGGGCTCAGCCAAGGGTCACTTTTGACCAGAGGGGAGAGGTTGCTGAGAAGAGAAGGGCCAATGGTCTTCTTGAAAATTTACAAAGCAAATGATTGGATATGTGATATAATGTGGTGCATTCCAGAACTGCAAGTAGCTCAGATCCTTGAGAGGGAAGGGTGTGTGGGAAAAGAGAGGTTGGAGAAATAAGCAGGGGCCAGAGGGAGAAGCTGTTTAGTGCCAGTCCAAAAACTGAAGGTGGCCACAGAAGGACTGTAAGCACAAATTGTGATGAGCAATGTTATGTTCTTGGAAAGATCACTCTGGTAGAAACATAGGGAATGGACTGGGAATAGACCAGACTGAAAGCAAAAGGGTCCCAGTGGGAAGTGCTATCGGACCACATTAATTAAGATAGAAGTGATGGAAATGTATGTGATACTTACACACAGTTTTACACACATAGGAGATATAAAGCTTTGATGCGCAGAGAAAGGAATGGAGACTAGGTGAGAGATGAGAGTAGTTTTTATTTTACAAGTGGTAGTAGAGCAAAAAGTCATCCAAGAATTCAAGGTATTTTTTGAGGTAATATTAAGTAATAACAAATGTTTTCATTTGTTGTATTTGATTGCTACCCCAAATGAAAAAGAAGGCATGTTCTCTCTTCGGAATGAGTTCTTTTGTGTATTAGAAATTAAAGGGGTGCCTGGGTGACTCAGTTGGTTCAGTACCCAATGCTTGACTTTGGCTCAGGTCATGATCTCAGGGACATGAGATCGAGCCTTGTATCAGGCTCCACGCTGGGCATGGAGATGGCTTACGATTTTACGATTCTCTCTCTCTCTCTCTCTCTCTCTCTCTCTCTCTGTAACATACACACACAAAGAAAAATTACAATATTTGTTATATAATTTTTGCATTTCTTTCTAAAGTTGAGATATACAGAACAAATAATGTCCACCCCAGTGAAAAATCCTGTTCTAAATAATGCAGCACTCAGTATCACCAACCACTTTGTTCTTCTGTTATCCTTAAGACTGTGTCTATACACTAATGTCAACATGTGCAGTGCAATTCTGATGGTTTTTTGACAAAATTATTTCTGAATATATAATTATTCTAAAGTCTGAAAGTTGCCATCTGACTTACCTACACCTTTGAATCTCCTTATCGACTTTTTAAGATCTATCCCTAAAACTGGCATCACTTGACAATCATTAGTATGATTGGCAGAATAAATATTACCCACATTTGGAACCAACTCCCTAGAATGCATAATTTGTTTTCTCTTTTTTTTCTAAAACATTTTCTATTCTTGATGAATGGATTCAAATTGTAGCCTGAATGATATAATTATAAATTATAATGCATAGAATGTCCCACTTATTAAAAGATTGACCCAATGTAGCTGTGTTTTCAAATAATGAACATTGCAGCAACATATTACAAAAACACAGGGAAGAGTTCTTCAGTGATGAACTCAGCTTATTGTAAGATGTAATAAATGAATGTGTAATTAAATGCAGCATTTTCCAAATATAAGCTATTTTAAGCTGGTAGGAATCTACCTATTCTAGGGTAACTAAATATTTATTTTGTAGGTAAAACCTAATTTTTCATTTTAATTTATTGTTTCTTGAGAAAGAGAGTATATGTGTGCATGCGTGTGCACACAACAGGGGAAGGGCAGAGGGATAGAGAATCTTAAGCAGGTTCTACACCCAGCGTTGAGCCCGGCTCAAGGCTCAATCTCATGACCCTGAGATCTCTACCTGAGCCAAAATCAAGAGTCTGATGTTTAACTGACTGAGCCACCCAGTCTCCCCAAACCTAATTTTTCATTTTAAAAACATTAACTACAATGTATTCTTAATTAGGTAATTAGAAGATAGTCATGAAATATAGTCAAAATCACCATTTTGTTGCATCCACTCTGCAAAACAGTATGGAGGTCCTCAGAAAGGTAAAAATGGAATTACCCTATGATTCAGCAATTGCAATAGTAGTATTTACCCAAAAAATACAGAAATACTAACTCAAAAGAATACATGCAGCCAATGTTTATAGCAGCATTGTCTGTAGTAGCCAAACTATGGAAATTGCCCAAGTGTCCATTGACTCATAAATGGATAAAGAAAATGTGGTATTAAAAAAAGATGTGGTAGGGAGGAGCCAAGATGGCGGAACAGCATGGAAGTTTTTTTGTGTCTCACGTCCATGAAATACAGCCAGATCAACACTAAACCATCCTGCACACCTGGAAAACTGATCTGAGAATTAACACAACAATCTTCACAACATGAACCACAGAATTCTGCAGGTACATGGTGCAGAGAGTTGAACTGGGAGAGAGAGAAGCCATGGAGGTGAGGGCGCCATTTTTGCATGGGGAGAGAGGATGGAGACAGGGTGGAGGGTTGGAGGGAGAATACGGGAAAAGAACACCCTCCCCCCCCCCCCCCCCACATAGCAGCTGGAGAGAAAGTGGAAAAGTGGAAACAGCCACAGGGACTAAATTAAAAAGGGAGAAAAGAGAAAGGACAGGGTTTAAATTCCATTTAGACTCTATAAACAGCGGGAGTGCAGAGTCTGAAACTCCGCAGCTCAATACCTGGCAGTGCTCTGGTGAAAAGGGCAAATCTCCAGAAGCAGAGTGAAGTCTGCGCGTCTTTGGGCCACATGGGAGAGGCGGTTCCCCTGCTGGGAGGACACCTGGTAGAGGCTGTGTGGCTCCCCCAAAGGCAAAGGCCCCAGTGGACCCGGGAGAACAAGCACATTCACTGGTGCTAAAACAAGGCCCCTGGGGGTGAAGCCTGTGCCAGATGTGTGTTGTGATTTTCCATAACCTCTGAAAGGCTGCTGCTACATGATCTCATGAACTTTTTCTGGGATGGGCTGACACTCAGACGCAGTCTCTGGGCATCGGCAGCAGCACTGTCCCGTAAACATTCCTGGGTCCAGCTGGCACCCAGCCATTGCTTGGTGAGACCCTCCCACAGAGGGGCAAAATGGGTCAAAGCCTCAGTTCCTCAGAAATAAGGGGTCGGGTAAAACAGCCACATCTGACATAAAACTCAGGAGGGAGTTACAGCCTGGGGCTTGGTCATGGACTGTGTAAAAGTGGGGAGTGGACAGAAGCCAAAGACAAAGGACAGGTGTGCAATTGCTGATTGGGGAGAACAAAGTTCCTATACTAGAGACTGGGTAGCTGGGTGACGCCATTATCACCACTCCTGTGCATGTGCATTGGCACCTACAAGCGCCACAACAATCTACCCCAGTATGCTAAGCAGCACCATCCAGTGGAGAACGGAGCCATTACTCTAAGCCCCGCTCAACTGGGCCAATCTCACTCTTCAGGAACATGAATCTCTCCACCTGCTTAGTTTATGGACTATAAAGCACTTCATAGTTTGAATTCAGGGAGAAAGCAAAGTAATTTCAGTCATATTTCAGTCTGTTCACCAGTCGATCTGTTCAATTTTCTTTTTTTTTTCTTTTTCCTTTTTCCATTTCTTCTCTTTTATTAAAAACATTTCTCTAATTTTTTCTACTTTTTTTTACTTTTGTGTAAATTTTTTCAAATTCTATTTTACTTCCACCATTTCATTTTATTCTACTTAAGTGTATCTATTTTTTCAAATTTTCAAATGATTTCCTTTTTTTTTCTTTCCCCTTTTTCTCTATCGAGCCCCTTTCAACACACAGACCAAAACACACCTAGGATCTAGCATCATTTACTTGATTTTTTTTTGTATGTGTGTTTTGTTTTTAATTTTTTCATTTTAATTTTTTTTATTTTAATTTTTTACCTCATTAATTCCTTTTCTCCCTTCAAAATGACAAAATGAATGAATTCACTCCAAAAGAAAGAACAGGAGGAAACGACAGCCAGGGATTTAACCAACACAGTTACAAGTAAGATATCTGAACCAGAATTTAGAATCATGATAATAAGAATACTAGCTGGAGTTGAAATAGATTAGAATCCCTTTCTGTGGAGATAAAAGAAGTAAAAGCTAGTCAGAATGAAATAAAAGATCCTATAACTGAGCTGCAATCTCAAATGGATGTCAGGGTAGCAAGGATGAATGAGGCAGAACAGAGAATCAGTGATATAGAGGACAAACTTATGGAGAATAATGAAGCAGAAGAAAAGTGGGAGACTAAGGCAAAAGAGCACAATTTAAGACATAGAGAAGCCGGTGACTCATTAAAAAGGAACAACATCAGAATCATAGAGTTCCCAGAAGAGGAAGAGAGAGAAATAGGGGTAGAAGGGTTATGTGAGCAAATCATAGTGGAAAACTTTCCTAACCTGGGAAAGACACAGACATCAAAATCCAGGACGCACAGAGGACTCCCATTAGATTCAACAAAAACTGACCATCAACAAGGCATAGCATAGTCAAATTCACAAAATACTCAGGCAAAGAAAGAATCATGAAAGCAGCAAGGGGAAAAAAGTCCTTAACCTACAAGGGAAGACAGATCAGGTTTGCAGCAGACCTATCCACAGAAACCTGGCAGACCAGAAAAGAGTGGCAGGATATATTCAATGTGCTGAATCAGAAAAATATGCAGCCAAGAATTCTTTATCCAGCAAGGCTGCCATTCAAAACAGAAGGAGAGATAAAAAGTTTCCCAGACAAACAAAAATTAGAGTTTGTGACCACTAAACCAGAACTGCAAGAAATTTTAAGGGGGAGTCTCTGAGGGGAGAAAAGATGAAAATTAATTAATTAATTAATTAATACCAAAAGCAGCAAACACTAGAAAGGACCAGAGAGCAACACCAGAAAATCCAACTCTACAAGCAACATAATGGCAATAAATTCATATGTTTCAGTACTCACTCTAAACGTCAATGGACTAAATGCTCCTATCAAAAAACATAGTGTAACAGAATGAATAAGAAAACAAGATCTATCTATATGCTATTTATAAGAGACCCACTTTAGATCTAAAGGCACCTTCAGATTGAACGTAAGGGGATGAAGAACCATCTATCATGGTAATGGTCAACAAAAGAAAGCCAGAGTAGCCATACTTATATCAGACAATCTAGAGTTTAAACTAAACACTGTATCAAGGGATGCAGAAGGGCATTATATCATAATCAAGGTGTCTATAGACCAAGAAGACCTAACAATTGTAAACAGTTATGCACCAAATGTGGAAGAACCCAAATATAAAAATCAATTAATCACAAACATAAAGAAACTCATCAATAGTAATACCATAATAGTAGGAGACTTCAACACCCCACTGACAGCAATGGACAGATCATCTAATCAAAAAATCAACAAGGAAACAATGGCTTGGAATGACACACTGGACAAGATGGACTTAACAGATATGTTCACAACATTTCATCCTAAAGCAGCAGAATATACATTCTTCTCCAGTGCACATGGAACGTTCTCCAGAATAGACCACATACTGGGACACAAATCATCCTCAACAAGTACAAAAAGATCAAGATCATACCGTGCATCTTTTCAGACCATAATGCTATGAAACTCGAAATCAACCACAAAAAAAATTTAGAAAGGTAACAAATACTTGGAGACTACAGAACATCCTACTAAAGAATGAATGGGCTAACCAGGAAGTTAAAGAAGAAATTAAAAAGAACACGGAAGCCAATGAAACTGATAACACCACAACCTAAAACCTCTGGGACTCAGCAAAGGCGGTCATAAGAGGAAAGTATATAGCAATCCAGGCCTTCCTAAAGAAGGAAGAAAGATCTCAGATACACAACCTAACTTTACACCTTAAGGAGCTGGAAAAAGGACAGCAAATAAAGCCCAAGACCAGTGGAAGACAGGAAATAATAAATATTAGAGCCAAAATTAATGCTATCGAAACCAAAAAAACAGTAGAACAGACCAATGAAACGAGAAGCTGGTTCTTTGAAAGAGTTAACAAAATTGATAAACCACTGGCCAGTTTGTTTAAAAAGAAAAAGGAAAGGACCCAAATAAATAAAATCAATAATGAAAGAGGAGAGATCACAACCAACACAACAGAAATAAAAACAATAATAAGAATATTTAAAAACAATAATAAGAATATTATGAGCAATTATACAGCAATAAAATGGGCAATCTGGAAGAAATGGACAAATTCCTAGAAACATATGCACTACCAAAACTGAAACAGGAAGAAATAGAAAATTTAAACAGAACGATAACCATAAAGAAATCGAATTAGTAATCAAAAATCCCCAAAAAACAAGAGTCCAGGGCCAGATGGCTTTCCAGGGGAATTCTGTCAAACATTTAAGGAAGAGTTAACACCTATTCTCTTGAAGGTGTTCCAAAAACTAGAAATGGAAGGAAAACTTCCAAACTCTTTCTGTGAAGCCAGAATTACCTTGATTCCAAAATCAGACAGAGACCCCATTAAAAAGGAGAACTATAGACCAATTTCCCTGATGAACATGAATGCAAAAATCCTCAACAAGATATTAGCCTACCGGATCCAGCAATACATTAAAAAAATTATTCACCACGCCAATTGGGATTTATACCTGGGATGCAGGACTGGTTCAATATCTGCAAAACAATCAATGTGATTCATCACATCAATAAAAGTAAGGACAAGAACCATATGATCCTCTCAATAGATGCAGAGAAAGCATTTGACAATATACAGCATCCTTTCTTGATAAAAACCCTCAAGAAAGTAGGGATAGAAAGATCATACCTCAAGATCATAAAAGCCATATATTAAAGACCCAACACTAATATCATCCTCAATGGGGAAAAACTGAGAGCTTTCCCTCTAAGGTCAGGAACAAGACAGGGGTGTCCACTCTCACCACTGTTATTCAATGTAGTATTGGAAGTCTTAGCCTTTGAGATCAGACAACACAAAGAAATAAAAGGCATTCAAACCGGCCAGGAGGAGGTCAACTTTCACTCTTCTCAGATGACATGATACTCTATATGGAAAACCCAAAAGATTCCACCAAAAAACTGCTAGAACTGATTCATCAATTCAGCAAAGTTGCAAGATATAAAATCAATGCTCACAAATTGGTTGCATTCCTATACACCAACAATGAAACAACAGAAAGAGAAATCATGGAATTATTCCCATTTACAATTGCATCAAAACTCATAAAATACCTAGGAATAAATCAACCAAAGAGGTAAAAAATCTATACACTGAAAACTATAGAAAGCTTATGAAAGAAATTGAAGACATAAAAAAATGGAAAAATATTCCATGCACCTGGGTAGGAAGAATAAATACTCTTTAAATGTCGATACTGTCCAAAGCAGTCTACATGTTCAATGCAATCCCTATTAAAATAACAGCAGCATTCTTCACAGACCTAGACCAAACAATCCTAACATTTGTATGGAACCAGTAAAGGCCCCGAATAGCCAAAGCAATCTGGAAAAAGAAAACCAAAGCAGGAGGCATCACAGTCCCGGACTTCAAGCTGTACTACAAAGCTGTAATCATCAAGACAGTATGGTACTGGCACAAGAACAGACACTCAGATAAATAGAACAGAATAGAGAACCCAGAAATGGACCCACAAATGTTGGCCAACTAATCTTAGGCAAAGCAGGAAAGAATATCCAATGGAATAAGGATAGTCTCTTTAGCACGTGGTTCTGAGAAAACTGGACAGAATAAACCTGGACCACTTTCTTACACCACACACAAAAATAAACTCAAAATGGATGAAAGACCTAAATGTAAGGCAGGAAGCCATCAAAATTCTCAAGGAGAAAGCGGGCAAAAACCTCTTTGATCTTGGCCACAACGACTTCTTACCACTTCTCCAGAGGCAAGGGAAACAAAAACAAAAACGAACTATTGGGACCTCATCAAAATAAAAATCTTCTGCACAGCAAACAAAACAATCAGCAAAACTAAAAGGCCACCAACAGAATGGGAGAAGATATTTGCAAACAACATATCGGATAAAGGGTTACTATCCAAAATCTATAAAGAACTTATCAAACCCAACACCCAAAAACCAAACGATCTAGTGAAGAAATGGGCAAAAGATATGAATAGACACTTCGCCAAGGAAGATATCCAGATGGCCAACTACCACATGAAAAAATTTCCACATCACTCATTATCAGTGAAATACAAATCAAAACCACAATGAGATATCACCTCACACCTGTCGGAATGGCTAACACTAACAACTCAGGTGACAACAGATATTAGTGAGGCTGCGGAGAAAAAGGATCTCTTTTGCATTGCTGGTGGGAATGCAAACTGGTTCAGCCACTCTGGTAAACAGTATGGAGGTTCCTCAAAATATTAAAAATAGAACTACCCTGCGACCCAGCAATTGCACTACTAGGTATTTATCCAAGGGATACAGATATGACGTTTCGAAGGGGCACATGCACCCCAATGTTTATAGCAGCACTATCAGCAATAGCCTGAGTATGGAAAGACCCCAAATGTCCATCGATGGATGAATGGATAAAGAAGATGTGGTGTATATATACAATGGAGTATTACTCGGCAATCAAAACAAATGAAATCTTGCCATTTGCAACTATGTGGATGGAACTAGAGGATATTATGCTAGGCGAAATTAGTCAGAGAAAGACACATATCATATGACTTCACTCATATGAGGACCTTAAGACACAGAACAGATGAACATAAGGGAAGGGAAGCAAAAATAATATAAAAACAGGGAGGGGGACAGAACATAAGAGACTCTTAAGTATGGAGAACAAACAGAGGGTTACTGGAGGTGTTGTGGGAGAGGGGATGGGCTAAATGGGTAAGGGGCATTAAGGAATCTACTCCTGAAATCATTGTTGCACTATATGCTAACTGATTTGGATGTAAATTTAAAAATAAATAAATAAATAAATAAATAAATAAATAAGATGTGGTATATATATTTATATATACACATACAAACACAATGGAATATTACTCTGCCATAAAAAGGATGAAATCTTGTCATTTGCAACAACATGGATGGAGTTAGAGTATTATGCTAAGCAAAGTAAGCCAGTCAGAGAAAGACAAATACCATATGATTTCCAAAACAAATGAGCAAAGGAAAGAGAGAGAGAAACTAAGAAATAGAATTTAACTATGGAAAACCAACTAATGGTTACCAGAGGGGAGTGGCTAAGGGGGTGGGTGAAATAAGTGTGGGGATTAAAGAGTGTATTTGTGATGAGCACCGGGTATTATATGGAATTGTTGAATCACTATATTGTACACATGAAATTAGTATGACATTGTATGTTAACTGGAATTTAAATAATAGCTGAAAAAAATCCACTATATTTTCCACAGTTATATTAGGAAAAGACATTGTCTGATGTTCCGTGATAGCTTAACAGAAATACAGATTAACATTAACATTTATATGTGTACTAAATCTGTATGGGTTGGATTGCAAACATTGTGTATTACAGTTACTCCCCAGGTCAATTGTTCACTTATATACAACTTGAAACATTAGGACTACTATCCTAATTTGCAGAATATTCTATTTCATCTCAACAATTTAAAGAGATTATATAGTTGCACCTGATATTTCTAACTGCTGCCATGACATAGACATTACTTGAACTCCAGTAAAAATGCTTTGAAATTTAAGCAAAGATGTAATTCCTCTTTTTGCCCTATTTTGCCATCTCTTTACCCTTTATACAAGCTATAGGACCCAAGTAAAATCAAATAGATGTCATTTTAATTTATTCCACAGAATCCTAGGAGGTAGATTTTTTTCTATCTGAAAATGAAAGGAGGTATGCCCTTTCTGTGAAATCTTCTCTCCAGCCTTTAAGTACTGCTGCCCCAGCTAATAACTTGATTGTGATCTTACAAGACACCCAGAGCCAGAACTCTTTGGTTAGGCCACTCCCAAATTTCTGACCCACAGAAACTGCACAATATGAAATGCTTATTGTTTTGAGCCACAATTCTAGGGGAATTTATTTTGCAGGAGGAGGTAACTGATCAAAGCAGCCACATAACTGAATCTTCCCCTTCAGGCTTCTCCCTAAAGGGCACTTTGTCACAGAAGTCTCTCTAGACAACCACATATAAAATAGAACTCTTCAATCCTATGATTCCTCATTTCCCTTATCCTGCTTTATTTTTCTTTAGAGCTCTTACCTCATCTTGACATATCGTGTGTTTGTTTTTTAATTTGTTAATTTGCATTTTGCACTAGAATGTAAGCTTCATGACAGCAGGGACTTTTACTACTGTGCTCATTGTAACCTCAGCACTTAAAATAGTGCATCACATATAATAGGCACTCAGTACATATTTGATGAGTGAATGGATGGACACAATAGTTAAAAATACAATTCCCATTATGTGTAGCTAAATACCAGATAATATTTTTAATGTAGTGGGTTAGTGATAAACACTAACCTTGTAAATAAATATAATTAATAAATATTATGAGACAGTGGTCTGGGGCCTTTTTTCAAACCCAGAATTCTTGAGAGATACCCCTGATGGTTTTTCTCAACGAATTTGTGTCATTGTGATCTGTGGGTGGATTGAGGACTAAACTGCAAAAGCATCCCACTTGACCCTAATGTCTAACCCCCCACTTCAACCCTCAGTTACCACCAGAGTTCCCTCCATTGCCTTTAGAAGACAGAGTAACGCTAAGAAGTGAACTAGTCAGAGAAGGCTTTATAGCAGAAGTAGAAAAGTTAGAAAAGGAAAAAGGCGGAAGCTCTTTGACAGTATGTATGGTATGTTTGGTAACAGTGGTCATTCAAGTTTGAAATGGAGAATGAGTATCAGGAAGTAGTGAGAGCAAGAGTGGAGATATAAGGTAATCGATGTGGTAAGATATTAACCCCAGTAGAATAGATTTTGACAATGGGAGAGCTTCACATAGTTTCGACAAAGTGGAATGTTAGAGAAGAGTAGTCAATGCCTAAAGTAGTGTTTTAGGAAAGTATCAGAAGTTTGAAAAATGGTTCTCTTTTGCATTCTTCATGAACAGTTCATGGTATGTAGAGAATACTCAAAAAATAATAGACTGAGTGGATGGAGTGATGGGTGGGTGGATGGGTGGATGGGTGGGTGGGTGGGTGGATGGATGGGTGCCTGGAATACATGAAGAAAAAAATGGAAGGAAGTAAACTAAGCCAGTAATGTGAATATAATGTTGTAAATACTCCCCTATTGATGGAAACAGTGGGAATGAAAAGAAATGTTACAAGGGAGGTAGAACATAGTTAAAAATAGAACTTATTAAAGTTAATGCCAGGATTTAGAGCTTTGTTGATTCAGAAACTGATAGTTCCTCTTACAGAAATAGGGAAGTCACGAGGGACCTGACTTGTATGTTTAAGGAGGTAAGAGATGAAGCACAGGAAATATCATGGTCACCAAAACGGTATTTAAACCTTTACTCTGTGGATCATCAAAATATTTCCATTAGGACGATATGAGCAATGGTGGCCATGAGATCTTTGGAAGTTTGTTCATAGGAGAAATAGCACCACACTGGAGCGAGGAAATTTCTCCTGAAGCTTTAAGGAGACATTTCAGATACAAAATGAGAAGTGTGTACAATTGTATAATTTGCTATTTGCTATCACCAAGAAGTTATACGATCTAAAACTAAAACCAGATTCTCAGCAGTTTTTCTTACTAATGGGTTAAAAACAAAAACATGGCAGGCTGTTATATGTAATTTGGGGTTCGGCTTCAACAATTTTAAGTGTTAAACCAGGAAGACCATCTACCATATATATCGTGTAATCACTTTTTGAGCTAATGGCAAAATCCTCTTGTCTATTTTTTGTCTTGTAACTGAAGGAAAATTGTATGATGAAAAGTCATCATTTGGCCTCCTTCAAAACTAAAATTGACTACATACCAATTCTAATCAAATTAAATTATAGTGAAGTGAAATCATTTTTAGTTGTTTAACATAAGGAAATCATATTTTCAGCATCAAGTGAAGATTCGTAATGCCACTATATTGATTTTATCTTAATTATAGACATATTTTAAAACTTCAATTTTTTTAAAACTTCAATTAAAAGGAATGGGGGAAATATGAAATATGGGCAGAGTGAATAAAACTATTTAGGTGGCTTTGGAATATTTTAAATTGCTAGAGTACTAAGCTCAAATAATATTTAGTTCCAGCTAGAGTTAAGTACCATTAGGTAATTAGGCATCCACAAGGATGGAAAAGCCTGGGCCCATTTCATGTAATCAGCTAAATCACTTCTAATTTGATTTCTCGTTCTTTATTTTCCTTCCTTTAATTAATTCGTATTGATAAATAAGAAATAGCAGGGGAGAAAAAAAAAACCCAGATTGTTAAAAGGTAGAAGTGCCTGCTTCTTGCCTGCTCACACAAATTGATCAATGAAGGGAAGATGATTTCTTTTAAAAATGAGCTTTGTAATATTTAGTTTGGGATTTCATCTCAAGTTCAATGAGATCTTTCCCCAAGACCAGAATGCACCTTTTCTTCTTTTAATCCTCTCCAGCATCGTTAGTTTGCTTTGCTCCTAATAGATGTGGAGAGACAAGCCCTCTTGCACGAAATTCCTTAATTTGGAATGTACAACCTATGTCGGTCTAACAGAATTAGTTAAGACTGTTTACTAGATTTTCTGGATTTTTGTAGAGAAAAGGGATAATAAACAAGGAGTTCATTTTTAAGGATTAGGTTAAATAATTAATGAAGATGGGTAATTATCATTATTGCCCAGTAGGGCAAGAATATGAGATTAGACTTGTTTGGGGAGTGTGCGTGTGTAAATTTATCTACCTAAAAGTATGTATCCACAGGATACATAAATGTATACACAACGTATAATGCATACAAATATGGATTCTAAATTGAAAATAAATGGAAAAAAATGATTAGGCTTTCTTAGCATAGGTCAGCTATGATTCATTTTTCTCTCCAAGGGCTATGCTTATGTACTTCCTGTATTTTAAAACCGACGAGTGACTGCTCCATGGACCCCTCAGAGAGCATGTATCCTGTTAATAGCATTCCTAGGAGCTTAGAGACCCAAACTGGCAGAAGTATAGAGAATGATGGACTACATGTAATTTCAAATAACATAGATTTCTGTCTTAGTTGCCTGCCCAAATCTAGATTTCTGACATTACTATACTTTCTGTCCTATTTTTAAAGGAAAAGAGATAAATACCAAACCACCAAGTTCCTGGCAATATTTTAATGGAAAATGGGAATTTAAATATTAGGAAGAAAAGAAAACTTTTATAAAGCTTTCTTTTATTCTATGAAGGTTTTCTGTTTGTAGGTATAACAGAGCTTATATTAAGTTAGAATTTTATACTAAATCTAAACTGATATAAAATTTAATTTTTCATTATGATAGATGCAAATTCATTTTTTCTCTCTCTGTCTCTCTCTTGGTATGTCTGCCTGTCTCTCTACTCTCTCTGTGTCTTTCCCTCCTCTTTCTTTTTTTTTTCTTTTTTGAGAAAGGAGAGAGTGTGAGCAAGGAAGGGGCAGAGAGGGAGAATCCCAAGCAGGCTCCATGCTGTCAGCTCAAAGCCTGACACGGGGCTTGAGCTCACAAACCGTGAAATCATATGAGCTGAAATCAAGAGTCCGACGCTTAACCAACTTAGCCCCCCAGGCACCTCTTTCTTTTTATGGAAGTTCATTAAAGAAAATATTCTATTCTTGCTGGAGAGTCATTCAGTGACTGTCATCCCTATATAGAAGGAGCATATTTGCCCTAGAGATTCAAGATTCAAACAGCTCTACAGACAGCTTATTTATATTCAATTTATATAACCTACCATAATGCATTTTTCATAATTTTGGGGAATTTTAAATTCATTCAAAACATATCAAATATATTAATAATGTCAACTTTCTCAGGTGTATGTTACCTTAAAAAAAAAAGTTTTCCTGAAGAATATCCTACAAAGAAAAAATATTGGGGCACCTGAGTGGCTCAGTTGCTTAAGCGTCCGACTTCGGCTCAGGTCGTGATCTCATGGTTCAAGAGTTCGAGCTCTGCTTTGGGCTCTGTACTGACAGCACACAACCTGCTTTGGATCCTCTGTCCCCGTCTCTCTATCCTGCTCTCTCTCTCTCTCTCTCTCTCAAAAAAAATAAATAAACATTAACATTTCTTTTAAAATTAAAAAAACAAATTTTAAATTTTAAAAGGAAAAAATATTAATATTTCACTTGTAATTGATAAAAAAATATTAGTGATTAAGCAGACCTTTATTTTAAAGTTGCATTATTTTTTCTTTCCTCTGTAAGGTAACAACTATGGTAGGAAAGTTTTAAGACTTTGAAGGAAGGTATTAGAAGGTTTAGTTCAAGCTTTAATAGGGCAAATGCCATCTGTTTCTACAATTTGTAAGATTTTATTATTAACAGCTCCGGAAGAAGGAAGCTGTCTATTTCGGTGAGGAGGACAGATTTCTGTCCATCTGTGCCCGTTTTGCAGCATGTCACTTGTGCTTTAGATCTGCGTAGCTCTGAGCCCATGTTGATGCCATGGCAAGGTCAGGATGTGGAGAAGCCTGTCAGCACACTCTGTCTCTAATGTGATGACAGCCCCACAAACTGCCGCTTTGGGCCCCACCCTGAGGCCCCGTTCTGTTGGGCCCTGGAGCAGGGCCTTCTACTCTATCATTTCAAATAAAATGTTAACTTTAAACATTTAAAAATATCAGACAAAGAACTTAATCTATTATGTGTCTCTTGCTAATGTCAGGTTTCTTATTAAGGTGACTCATTTCTCAACATTAAAAAAAAAATGCATAGCATTCTACGGTGATTCTTCTTACTTTTTTCCAGTTCCTTAGTAACCATGTTGGGTTTGGGGGAAGGGAGAATCCACATGAAATTCTATATTATGGCAAAATAGCTGGGTGGGAGGGAAAGAAAGAATGCTGTGGGTTAAGACTGACTTTCAAACTTTTAAATGTTGCATGTTAATATTAAATACCTCATTTCCCCCCAGAAATCTTAGTATCCAGAGTCTCTACATGTGTGCTTTTTTTTTCTTCTTTTTCCAAAAAGTGCCTATCAGATTGTTGTGGAGGAGTTGCACCCACACCGAACCAAGAGAGAAGCTGGAGCCATGGAATGCTACCAGGTTCCCGTTACATACCAAAATGCCCTGACTGGGGGTTCTCCATACTACTTCGCTGCGGAACTACCCCCAGGGAATCTTCCTGAACCTGCCCCATTCACAGTGGGCGACAACAGGACCTATCAGGGCTTTTGGAACCCTCCTTTGGCTCCACGCAAAGGATACAACATCTACTTCCAGGCAATGAGCAGTGTGGAGAAGGTGAGCCTCCCCCCAGATTTGCTTTTTCACTGCCCTGAGGAAGGGCTGCAGTTGAATTTTATAAATACTCAGTAGCATGTGTCAGGAAGAAAGTAAAAAAAAAAGTGGGGGGAAACAGTGTGTAGGGGGGGTGTTGTTTCTGTTCCCAACAGGGCGCACAGTTCCGGGCCTACTGTAGGGTTGAGGCTCCATGCCAGTTCCATCGCTCTGGATTCCTGTTTCCTAGTAACTGCTTCTCCGTGAGCCTTCTTCAGGAAAAGCCCACAAGAACAATTGTGAGGAAAATGATTCGAGAAGTTGGGTGTGCTGCCGCTGGGACTGAAGGCCCAGTAAATACCGGGCATTGTTGTCTTCTTTGCTCAGTAGTGGCGCACTTCAGAAGATTAAATTTACTGCAGGATAAATAGAATGCGTGCTCCACAGCAGGCTAATAAACCCTTATAAACTTTTCAGAGGGTACAAGCCAAATAGTAAATAACAAGTAACAATCCTCTGATTACAAAGTAATAGGGTGCCTGTGGCATATCTGACACAACCTAAACAGGAGGCTGCCTGGAGATGGAGGGATGCTGTGCCATTAGCGAAGTCTGTTCTCTGTTTCCCCTGTTGCCCCTCCTTTTCCCATTTTGGACACAGTTGTTTTTGAACACTGCCGCTGATCCCAAATGAATATTGAAGAGGAAAACACAACAGGAAGATAGAAACTACCAGTGGTTCCATATGTGGGGAAATAACCTGGCCTTTCGTGCCTCATGCTGTTCTCTTTGAAAGATTTTCTTTCCTAAAACTTATTTATTTTTTTTTTTAGAAAGGGATAGGGGAAAAAAATGCCAAGAATAGAAAACTCCTACAATTTAAAATCCAATAGAAAACTGACATATTTTGTGTACTTGTAGCTGTATAGGAAATTTCTGGCTTTGGGTAATTGAGTCCCTGAGGTGGGTACCTGGAAGATGATGTGACATCCGTGATATCCAATTGCAACAGACATATTATACTTTGGAATAGTTAAATTGAAAGACAAAATGTATTTGCTTTTCTGCGGGGGCCACGAGAACCTGGGGTACTGACTGGCTGCTTTTGAATGAGAGCTCTATCTTTCAGCTTACCTATATTCTTTTGCCAGTATATGGCAAAGAAGAATGCCACAGCATCTTCTAGGATGTTCTCCAAAGCCACAGGCTGCCCCTGGTTGAAAATGTTATTCTCATCTTCTATCTAGTTTATTTCTACATAAGTGGGAGTCTTTCGAGACAGGCTGACTGCCCGCCTCCCGCATGCACATGATTGCACATCACTGGTACAATTGGACTACCCCAAAACGAGAAGACTATGGAAGCTAGTATTCCATTCTGGGTATAAAGTAGCATAGTGGTAGAAAACACGGTTCTGCATTTGGGTATTCATCTTTAAAGATGTGAGAGATTCTAAATTAACTTTCATTACTTGGACTGTGGTATAAGAGGAGTGTTAATGAATGTCTGTTACTTATAAAGGATTTTCCCTGGCACTCTTTAAAAGCCTCGATATGAATGTTCTCTCCGCATTCTTAATATATCTACATGCGGTTTAATCAAATTACAGAAGAGCAACAATACATCTCATGGTTACCTTGGCAAATAGTTCCAAAATCGATGGGGTTCCTACCAGCAGAGGCTGGAAATCCTGATAGAATTAACAGCGATTGCTTTTAGGAAATCAGAATCCCTTTGGGCCTTTGTGGGAATGCGAAACAATCTCTCTTGGAACGTACTGTAAAGGCCTCACGTCACAATTAAGTAATAGAAGTGCAAAGTTGTATGTTTTACTACTAATTCCTCCTCAGTGCTTTGTTCTATGTAATTGAAAAGTAGTAAATGCTTAAGAGGAAGTGGAAAACTCTTGGTTTATCAATATATAGAACTACTCAAGATGGAGTTATAAATACATCCTCAAACAAATAGCCTTTGTTTTGTTCACTGGCTTTACCATCTTTTCCAACCTCTTGTATATTCAAAGATTTGAACTGAATCAACGAAGTCCTAAAGGTGTGTGGTGTGGGCCTAGAGACGTATTCCACTGCTTAGTGCCACCACACAACATCAAAAAGAAAAGAAAAAGAATCTGAAATCATTTTTGTCCCTTCCCATGTCAACTTCTCCTTCCTCAACTCCATCTGTCTAGCAAGAATAGGAAAATAGTCCCAATGAGAAATAGCTAACTCCTGGGGCGCCTGGGTGGCTCAGTCGGTTAAGAGTCCGACTTCAACTCAGGTCACGATCTCGCGGTCCGTGAGTTGGAGCCCCGCGTCGGGCTCTGGGCTCAGGGCTCAGAGCCTGGAGCCTGCTTCCGATTCTGTGTCTCCCTCTCTCTCTGCCCCTCCCCCGTTCATGCTCTGTCTCTCTCTGTCTCAAAAACAAATAAATGTTAAAAAAAAAAAAAAAAAAAGAAAGAAAGAAATAGCTAACTCCTAACACCTAAATTCAAAAGGGAAGAAAAAAAAGAACAGGTAAATCCTCCCTTCGTTGGGATACAACCTTTGGATGATCTTTCTAAGTGCTGTCATTTAACTCATTAGTCATGCTAGGATCCAAATGAGAGGATGTGATGTTCAGCTTTGGTCTGAGTCTACAGCTGTGTGGCAAGAATGAAGTTTGTGTTTGGGTCTGATTTGTATTAGCTCTGCAAACACATTTTTCTTTCTAATCATTCAAAAAGTACAGTAAGTACAAATAGAATGCTTTAACTACTTGTCCCAGACAAGATAGCCTGTTTCATTACAGAAGAAAACAGAGCCCTGAATTTTTAGAAAATGATGAAAAATTTGTAAATGTTCTTACTTCAGGGTTTAAAAAAATATATCCGAAAATCCATTTTAAAAATAAAAGTTTCCTTAATATTGCGATTCTGTTCTTCACAAACCTAATTTATAGCTCCAGATTATGTAATAGGAAATATTGTCTGTACACTGACTATGGTCTTTCATGTTTTGCTCCATCAGGAAACTAAAACCCAGTGTGTACGAATCGCTACAAAAGGTAAGAGGTTTGCCTTTTTTTTTCCTTGAGATTCCATTCGCCCCGCTTTCTAAAATGAAAGAGCTCTGTTCCCTGCTTCAGGGCTAATTAAATGTGGCACTTCTATTACAGAGTATTTGTAGTAGGGCCGGGTTAAACTGCCAGCCAAGTTCTCTGACTCTCTTGGGTGTCTTTAACACCTGATAGGGTTCTACTTCCCAACCTCTAGCACTTGACTGGAGGAGTCGTGTTAGGAGGATAGGAAGGATTTAGAAAACCTTAGAAGGGCTTATTTCTGCCAGTTAGCGTCTGAAAGGTCTTATGCTACTGATCAACCAGTGTATTAGGAAAAGCTCAGCGATATCAGCTCAAAATAGCAAATTGCTTGTTTAAAAGCCTCTGTCACTTTCTGTGGTAGACCAGACATAAGAAGGAACTGAGCTAGTCATACAGATGTAGAGACCGGTCCTTATCTTCATTAGTCATGTAATTTGATTGAAGATATTTTACCTTTTTTTTTTTAACTTAAAAAAATTGTTTTAATCCAACTGATGCAAAGAAATGAGATCTGTGATGGCTAATGGCCAGGGTAATTCCTGCTAATGCTAATGTTGCATATTATAGCTTAGTTGCCTAGTTCCTTTAGGAGAAAACATTTTCATCTTTGAGTATTTGGCGTTCAGGTGTGAAAAAGTCTCCTGCATTCACTATGTTTATAATCCTTCGTTTAAGAGTTAATTGTGCCAACGAGAGAGAGAGAGAGAGAGAGCGCACTATTTAGTGTATTCTAGCAAAAGAAACAGGAAAAAGCTGTCCCCCATGCAGACGTGGGACTCCGCAGAGGGTTGATGCTCCGGATAGTTTCTGCCAAGATGAGTATTAAACTGACATTCATGAGCAATAGTTGATTCATTTGGGGTTGAAATGAATGGCCATATTCTGTTTGTGCTGGCATCTTTTCCTTTCATCATTTTTCTCCATTTAATCATCAATCTGCTCAATTAAGCATTCGTGTTTTACTCATGATTTGTAAAAGCAATAAAGAAAGCCTTTTCCCCTGACTCATGAGAAGTAATAAAAAAGCTTCAGAGAAGAGAAAAAAATATATACCTTTTTCCAGTTCAAATACTAACATTCCTCATAATATTTTTAAAAATTAGGAAATCCTTAATGAAGGAGAAGAGAAAATACATACAGCTACATATAATAGAGAGGCATTTATTTTATTTTAAAAGCTTAGCTTATAGATCAAGAATTAGAGTTGAAACTTTTAAAAGATAATGGCAGGAGGCATTTGGACCTATATCGCCTATGCTTTTCCAGATTTAAAATAAAGCCAGAAATAAAAAATGGTCTGGCATCAGCCTCCAAGAAGGTCTTTCAATGTGGTCATTCTATGCTTCTATAACTGAGAAAAGGAAGCTATAAATGATTCTAAAATTTTAAATTTTCTTATTTGGTTACTGGATTATTTGCATTTATTTAAGTGGTATTTAAATGCCATTTTGTCCCTCTCTCAATACATATAAAATTATAATAACAAATACCGTACGATATTTAGACTGTAAGAGAGGTGAGATTATGGAAATTGTACTTAATCATGTGGCATAGAATATTTGCCAGATACTAAGAGATAGTAAGAAAGAGTCCATTTCTGGTAGTTTCTGCTTTGTCTATAATCTATCCCTGCCATACTTCTGAACCTCAAGGTGACAGTGTGGCTTAATGAGTAAGTGAAAAAAGACTCTGGCCTTGGACCATCTGGGTTCAAATCCTGACTTCTGCCCCTTACTATTCCTTAGTGTTGGGCATATTACTTACCCCTCATCACCAAAATGAGAATATTACAGTACCTTCCTCTAACTATTACTGTGAGGATTAAAATAGCTTATATATATGAAATGCTTGACTAGTGCCTTGAATAATGGTGACTATTACATAAGAGTCAACTGCTATTTAAAAAATTTTTTATGTTTGCTTGGATTCTGTCTCCTTCTCTCTCTGTCCCTCCTGCACTCACTCTCTTTCTCTCAAAAATAAATAAAACTTAAAAAAAATTTTAAAAAAGGGTGGGGGCACCTGGGTGGCTCAGTAGATTAAGAGTCCGACTCTTAGTTTCAGCTCAGGTCATGATCTCACGGTGTGTGAGTTTGAGCCCCTCATCGGGCACTATGCTGACAGTGCAGAGCCTGCTTGGGATTCTCTCTCTCTCCCTCTCTCTCTCTGCCCCTCCCCCACTCACTCTCTCTGTCTCTCTCTCAAAAATAAATAAAACTCTAAAATTTTTTTTTAATTTTATATTTATTTATTTTTGAAAGAGAGACAGAACATGAGGGGGAGAGGGGCAGAGAGAAAGGGAGACACAGAATTAGAAGCAGGCTTCAGGCTCTGAGCTGTCAGCACAGAGCCCAGTGCGGGGCTTGAACTCAGGAGCTGAACCACGACATCATGACATGAGCTGAAGTCGGACACTTAACCAACAGAGCCACCAGTCGCCCCAGTAAATTGCTGTTTTATCACCATCATAATTATTATGATATTTTGTACCTTACTTCATTCAGAAAGACATAAATTGTCCACCCTTGTCTGTGGGGGGTACATTCCAAGACCCCCAGTGGATGCTTGAATCCATGGATAGTACCAAACCCTATATATACACTGTGATTTTTCCTATTAATGCGTATTTATGATAAAGTTTAATTATAAATTAGGCACAGTAAGATTACCAGCAACAACATAAAGTAGAATAATTAAACAACAAAATAGAGCAATTATAATATGCTATAATATGTTATGTGAATGTGACCCCTCTCTCTCTTTCTCAAAATAATTATACTGTACTCACCCTTCTTAATCTTGGGATGATGTGGAATGATAAAGCCTACACGAGAAGATGAAGTGAGGTGAATGATATTAGGCTACTACTGACCTTCTGACTTATTGTCAGAAGGTGAGTCGTGTTTCTTGACCACGGTTGACCACAGGAAATCAAAACCGTGGATAAGGGGGAACTATTGTAATTTGTGTTACATAGTTATGAAAGAAGTATGTGTAAAAACAAAACAGAATTTTCATTATAGAGATGACTTGGCAAAAAGTAGTTTTTTTTTTTTTTTAATTTAATGTTTCTCTCCAGATCTAATATAATTCCCTCTCTGAACATTTATTTTTCCTCTAATGAAAAACCACACTTTTTAGGTTTGAAATCAACCTATTGTCTGACTGCATTATATGAACTAACACCTTACAAGTATGTTTAGCTTTGGAATGAATTTTTTGATATGAAAATAAACAAGTTTCTGTCAGAACATGTTGAAGACAGACTTACTAGTCAAAATGGTAACACCATACTGACTGAAAAGAGGAATGAAGGAACCTTCTCGGCAAGGAATTGTGTGATATTTCATAGTTAATGCACAGATAAAAACCAATTAAACTATATGCTTAAAACATGTGTAGGGGCACCCGGCTGGTTCAGTCGGTAGAGCATACAACCCTTGATCTCAGGGTTGTGAGTTCAAGGCCCAGATTGGGGGTGGAGCCTACTTTAAACAATAAAGTGTGTACTGTGCTTAGGGCACCAAAAATTCTTGTGGGAATATGAGAGAATTTAAAAGCCACGAATAATTAGCATACGTACTAAGATACAATAGCATGAAGATTTTGAAAATTTTTTGACATGTGAGAATTGTTGTAAAAAATTTCCAGTGTAACAGATTGTCTCCTGCCTTCTTGGAACTCATACCTCATGGCAGCCCACACAAAAAGAGGATACAGACATTGGCCTGATTATTTATAAAAACCGTACAAAGTAAATAATCAAGGTTATAATGTCTAAACTGAATAGTGATGTGAATACATGTTATGAGACAAGAGAAGAGGTGTTCCGGAAGATCAGCGTGCTGCCCTCTGACTCGTGTGTAGATAGGAAGTCACCGAGAAGTTAGGCAGCTGGCGTGGAGTGGAGGAGCAGATTTAAATTACACTGGAAAACAGGAAGTTATTCCATCTATAAAATAGCAGATCCCAAACTAGAATTGTTTAAACATATGAAAAGGAGTTGAACCAGCCGTATCTGTGTAAAGCGAAAGGAGGGGCACCTGGGTGGCTCAGTCCGTTAAGGGTCAGACATTGGCTCAGGTCATGAGTTCGTGAGTTTGAGCCCCGCTGTCTCTACTGGCAGCGCAGGGCCCTCTTTGTATCCTCTGTCCCCCCTTCTCTTTCTGCCCCTCCTCTGCTCATTCTGTCCCCTCTCCCCCTCTCATAAATGAATAAGCATTAAAAGAAAAAGAAAAGCAAAGGAGAGTCAGTTTCAGGAAGGGTTTTTGTGGCACATCAAGGAAAAGGGGGCAACCCTGGAATATCCCTTGCATGTGAGGCGGGAGCGCTGTGCAGCCTGCATGAGCAGTGCTTAGACACAAGTCTCTCTAACCTCCATTGAAAGGAAAATGTTTTAGGTTGTTTACGCTTGGTTTGCTCTCTGTCTTCTTACATATAACTTACTACAGTGCTCTCAACCCATAGACACGCACATATACACATGTGCACACAATTATTTGTAAATTAGTAGCTAAGACCTTGTGCTTTGTTGCCATAAATAATTTTTATAACTTTTTTAAGGAAATTACCTTAATGAGATTTAAACGCGCCAATTTATATAAATATATAAACTGTAACAAAATTTACTCAAAGAACTTTCAAGAAGTACTTCTCTGGAAATAGGCTTTATCCATATTAAACTAACAGGCAATGCATTTCAATTGAATTTTTATTTTCTCTTGTTCAATAATATCTGGTATATTATGTCATTTGTAATTTTCTCAATATATAAATAATCATTTGTGGAATCATGTATTTATTCATTTACATAAAATTATTCTTAATGTAAAGCATTTGTTGATAAGAAACCCAAATATTGAATATTTCCCTAGAATAAGACTAATAAATTGAACTGTTTATATAAGGACCTTACATTTTCAAACTGTTTTGGTTGTGTCCAATTTCTCCCTCTTCCGAATTTCTGGATTTTTGAAAGAAACTGGTTATTTAAAATTTAATTTGGGGGTGCCTCAGTGGCTCAGTTGGTTAAGCATCTGAATCTTGATTTCAGCTCAGGTTGTGATCTCACAGTTCATTAGTTCTAGCCCCCAGTCAGGCTTTGCACTGACTATGGAGCCTGCTTGGGATTCTCTATCTCCCTCTTCTCTCTCTGCCCCCCCACCACTCACTCTCTCTAAATAAACAAATAAATAAACAAACTTTAAAATTCAATATCAATGGAGTTTCTGTGTTGTTCAAATCTATTTATTTTCCCCAAAAAGTGACATTTCCAATGATAAATGCTATCAAATTTGGTAGAACACAAAAATGTGTTATATATGTAAATTTATTTGAACATAGCATATAAGGTAAAAAGGAGGGTTTCCTTAAAGTTAATAAAATAAGGCTATATTTTATATTATGAGAAACACTCAAATTCCCAAGCCATGAATGGATTTTATTCCAAATCTGCGTTTGTAAAGTTTGCTTTGGCAGACTGTTGTTTGTCTGCCCATTAGCCATTCTTTGACTTCTTCCAATTTCATTTGGAAATCAATATTCTAATCATTCATTTAGCAAATATTTATTTAATGCCTATAATTTGCCACACAGTGTCTGGGCCCTCGGGATAGAGCAGTGAAATAAATAGAACAAAGACCTTACTTCCGTGGAAATTAAGTCCAGTAGAGGAAACAGACCAGACACGAATAAATATGTGATATTTCAGATGTTCAGATGGTGATACCTTCTTTGGAGAGAGATGAAGCATTGGCGGGGGGGGGGGGGGGGGGGGGGGGGGGGGAGAGCAGAGAATGCTGGGGCACGTGTCTAAGCCTTACTATTTCACATACGGTTATCAGAGGAAAGCTCCCTGCTAAGGTAAAGGACACGAGGGAGAACATGCAAGAGAGGGAAACGTGCAAAGACCGTGAGGAGAATATGTCCTTAGCC
Source organism: Panthera leo (assembly GCF_018350215.1). Taxonomy (NCBI): domain Eukaryota; kingdom Metazoa; phylum Chordata; class Mammalia; order Carnivora; family Felidae; genus Panthera; species Panthera leo. The sequence goes on along the minus strand of NC_056683.1, from coordinate 114,856,554 downwards.
ACTCAAGAAAGGGGAGCTCAGACAGAGGGAATGAATCAGATTGGTCTAAATCAGCAGTCCTTCAGCTTCAGCTTTAGCCAGAATCATCTGGAGGACGTATTGAGGAGATTGCTGAGCCTGAACTCCAGAGTTTCTACATCAGCGGGCCTGGCTAGGGGCCTCAGAATGTGCATTTCTTTTTTTTTTTTTTTTTAATTTTTTTTCAACTTTTTTAATTTATTTTTGGTACAGAGAGAGACAGAGCATGAACGGGGGAGGGGCAGAGAGAGAGGGAGACACAGAATCGGAAACAGGCTCCAGGCTCCGAGCCATCACCCCAGAGCCTGACGCGGGGCTCGAACTCACGGACCGCGAGATCGTGACCTGGCTGAAGTCGGACGCTTAACCGACTGCGCCACCCAGGCGCCCCAGAATGTGCATTTCTAACAAGCTTACTGCTGATGCTGTTGCTCCAGGGACCACACTTTGAGAACCACTGATCTAAACAAATCCCGTGTACCTGGGCAGTGATTGCTGTAGGGCTGTGTATGTAACCCGGTTTGGGCCAGGGAGATCTAAGGATAGGTCTTCTGTCAGGTATTCTAAGAAATTGGTTCCTTCCTGATTTATAAAAAGAGATGGCGAGAACGATCTTCAACCCATCTTTCTTATCTTAGGGCATTGTTTTGTGAAGTTGTGATATTTAGAAAATTGAGAGCCAAATTGGTTAAAAAGAAGGGAAAGTCAAGGAAAAAAAAAAAAAAAAAAGCCAACTCTAACTCCAAACAACTCTGAGCTTTCGAATTACCCATTGCTAGAACTCCTTAACTCCAGATAATTATGTTTGAAAAAAATAAGTCCTTATGAAAACCACTACTAGTGAGTATCTGTTCCCTGCAGCAGATAGTGTCTGGGCTGATGTTAGTTTTTTTTTTTTTTTTTAATGTTTATTTTTGAGAGAGAGAAAGAGAGCACAATTTGGGTAGGGAGCAGAGAGAGAGAGGGAGACACAGAATCTGAAGCAGGCTCCAGACTCCAAGCTGTCAGCACAGAGCTCTGAGCTGACAGGACAGAGCTGTCAGACACGGAGCTGGAACTCACAAACCTGTGAGATCATGAACTGAGCTGATATTTGACTTTTATTTTTCCGTTGGGAATAATGTCTTTAAAAATAGTGGTTTGGATCCAATGTGTTATGTAAAGGACCAATTATTTCATTAGAATGATTGCAACCAAGCACTTAAAATCCATAGGACCTAATCATTACCAATGGGGTTTTAAAAAATAGACAATTCCTTTTAGGTGTCAGTCTAGAATACGAGGAGCACATCCTTACTGGCTGTCCGAGAGAGCTAGAAAGGAGGAACCCAGACAGTTTCCCAGAAGCTACGGAGAAGAGGGAATTCCAAAAGCTAAGGCATGCATATTTGCATTCATCCACTTACTTAATATCAGTTTGTTCATTCTTTTGATAAAACTAAAGTTGACTAAAGATGCCTGTAAGGTGTGTTTAATTCTTCATTTTATTTATCCATGTCCAGGGAATGGTTTAAATCAGAGGATTATTAACTCAGAATATTACCTATGTTAAACAATGATGATACACATCCTTCTCTGACCTCTCAGAAATATCTTGACTTCATTGCTAGCAGGCATTTTAAACATGCATTCCATTATTAAGAAAATTTCAGGGATGCCTGGGTGGCTTAGTTGGTTAAGCGTCTGCCTCTGGCTCAGTTTATGATCTCTCGGTTTGTGAGTTCAAGCCCCGCATCGGGTCCTCTACTGTCAGA